>NC_141535.1:180775833-181489166 GCF_021556685.1 Rattus norvegicus
ATGCACCACACCTTGATGTAATTTTCTGATGAGTATAAAGCACAAAGCAAGGATTAAATTGCATAGTCTGAGCTGTCAACAATCAATCAACAGCTCTGTTGAGTAATTTCCATATACAAGCCATGGTGCCAAAATGGTAAAGAAACATCAAGATCTATACAGTCCCTGTCCCCAGGAAGGTTACTGTCTGGTGGTAGCATAGAAGATATAGTATGTAGCAAAGCAGAAGGGTCCAGGAGCTTCTAGGGCCTTGGCTTTCTTTTTCTTTTTCATATCAGTATCATTGCTTCCTCCACAGTAGCCTCAATTCCTCATTGCCCAGCCCACCCCACAAGACAACAGAAATCCTTTACCCTGATTCCCCTTAGTAGTAAAGACAGGTTAGGACTTCCAAAGAGCCAACTTCTGGTTTTGACAGAACTGCTTAATGGAAAGTTTTTACATGTATAGTCATCTCAAATGTTGGGGGCGGGGAGTGTTTAAAATGTACCTAAAGGAATATCTACACTTTCACAAAAATGAGAAAATGACTCACATCCCAGTTGAAGGGAGAAATAAAAGCAGAGCCAAAACAGGAACGCTCTAAGTGGCTTTCTGGAAGTAGAGACTATCATTTCCTAGAAATTTGAGGTCCAAGATTGTGAAGATCAGAATATAAATTTGAACCTAATGATGTGGGCATCCTTACTGTGTAAAATATGGGTCAGAAAGCAAGTGAGATGGTTTAACTACTGAAGGTGCCTGCCAGCAGAGCTGATGTCATGGCTTCTGCCCCTGAGTACACAAGGGCGATAAAAGAAAATAGAGTCTTGTTTGTCACTGAACTATTGACTTACTTCCATATCTCTAACCCACTTCTTCCACAGTGACAAAATACCTAAATCTTAGCAGATTCCTTGGCCACTCATTTAGGTAAGTGTGATCACGTGACTCACTCCTGGGCAATGTAGACATACCTCTAAGACATTTTTAAAGAACAGACCCTTTCCTTCTTCATCCCTTTCTTTTCCTGGCTTGGACTGTATGTACACTATTGGTGTGAAATTGTCATTCTGAATTCCACTTCCTCCCTTAGGGTGTCTAGACGAAGACGGTGTTCAGTGAAACAGCTCTCTTAGATGATATTCTGTGAAGCAGCTTGTTCTCTTTATTCAGGATGAACAAGAGCTATACGAACCTTGGGGAGTGAGAAGGGTTTTCAGGGCGAGAACACATTATTGGCTGCAGTAGATAAGGTGGGAATAATGCATTACTTACATGAAGAGGAATTCCAGGTGCTTGCTGGGCAAGTTCTTATCTGGAGAGAGGAAGTTGAACCTGTAATTTGGCCATGGACTCTGTGACTTTCCAGAAGTAGAGGATGTTGGGGGTCATTCGTGCTCTCCAGACCATGTCAGATAGAGAAGAGAAAAAATGAGTCTGTTTTACATTAAGCTCAAGATCTGTCTGGACTTGGTGGACTGTGACCTTAATACTGGGTCTCCTAACAGAAAATATAAACAGAGATGAAAAAACTAGCATCCTGGATTCAAGGGTCATCTATCTATGAGATATAGATCACGCTATAGATCACCAAGACTGGCTCAGCTGCTCTGGTTGGAAAGGCAGGTATCTGCTTCCTGCCTCACTGACCCCAAACTTCATGCTCTTAAAGGAGAGTGGCTTTTCCAAACAGAGAACTTATCGTTGTTAATGATATGAGTCCTATTTTTCCAGCTACAGCTAACAGGCTGTCAAAAACAAATGTTACTGAATAGGAAGTGATATGAAAAGCTAGATGAACCAGTCTCAGATTGCTACAGAGTCTTATATTGTAAATTACTTTTATACATGCAAACTGTAATACTATCATATGTCCTTTATTTGTAGCCAAAGCTAATCTTTCTCTGCACCCCTCGTCCTTTTCTGCAAATACAATTTAATATAGCTTTTCTTAGGACTATTTGGTTCTTCTCAATCTCTCTCTATTTTATGACTTAAATTCTTATTTACTGAATTTGGGGGTATTTTAACCATACCTCTTTCAAAACTCTTTATAGTTTAGAAAATATTTGGGTTCAGCAAAAGAGAGAGGAAGCAGAGGAATGTTCCATATACTCTGTACTGAAGCACATTTATAGTTCCCTCATTATCATTACCCACAATAGTACATTTGGTATAGTTGATGAGTTTATAATGACATAACACAGCCATCTAGAAACTATTACATTCATAATAAAATATCTTATAATTTTTATCTGATAGGTCGTTCATCAGAATATTTTTGGTAGCCTCACCCTATCTTTTATAGCATTAATTGTCTTGGAAGTTGAATTCATAGTTAAAAAATTGCAAACATACTTTAAAACCCATTCCACACAGGTGCATCCTAGTGAGACTTCATTTGCAGCCAGTGAACAGGGCTTGTGTTGAAAAGCAATCCCTTTAAATTAAATTTGAATTTGTTTCTGAGGATATTCCAGGTAATCTGTCACTTGTCTGAGATCAACCTTATGCTAATTATACAACTGCCTTGTCTGAGGCCTTTAGAGAGAATGACAGCCAGGTCTGACTTGCAGGCCATGCCTGTAAGTTTTAAAGGATGATTCTTTTTCCTCCGTGTAAGCCCAAGCTAAAACAGACATTTATTTTGTAGAATTCTTTTTCTAAGCAACCTTTTTAAAAAATTTTTTAATTATATTTATTTATTTACTCATGTGTGTGTGTGTGTGTGTGTGTGTGTGTGTGTGTGTGTGTGTGCGCGCACACACACACACACACACCAGGAATAATGTATGGAAGTCAGAAGACAGCTTACAGGAATCAGTTCTTTCCTTCCACCATGTGTAGCCTAAGGACTGACTGAATTTAGATCACCAGACTTGTCAGCAGATGCCCTTACACTCTGAGCCATGCTTGAGTCTTGCTAGACTAAACCATATATTGTTTGAAAAGAAATAAAAAGCTGAAAGTTAGATATAATCGTCCATCAGCATGGAAGATGTGTTCTAAGATCTCTGGGATACTGAAGTCCAAGGATACTCAAACCTCTCCATAAAATGGCGCAGTGTTAACATGTAATTATGCATATCCTCTTAAATTCTTTAAGTAATCTCTAGATTAGTTACAATGCCCAATACAATACCAATGCAATATTAATGTAATGCAAATACTTATTATATTGTATTGCTTAGGGAATAATGGCAAAATCTGTATATCGATGCTTTTATTCATGTTTTCAATCCACAGTTGGCTGAATGGATACAGGAAGAACCTGCAGAGGATGGAATCTATAATGAAACTACTTAGAATGTAGTGGTTTTCTAAATACAGAATACAGAAGTCCTGTGCATCTGATGACTGTTCCAGAAGGAAGCATCAAAGTGAGGGCAGATATTGGAAGAGATATCAGTTTAAAAAATTTCAAGACAGAATCAAAGTCATGAATCCTCAGTCATGAATTTCAAAAGAAAATGTAAAACCATATGAGGAGATGCAACCCGCACAAAAGAAAATTAGGCTTACAGCACCTTTTCAGCCATTAATGTCAGGAACCTCTGTAATCATTTGTCACCAGTGATCCAAAGTCACATTTTTCAACTTGGAATTCTATATTAAGCTAAATTGTCACTTAATGTTGAGGAAAGCTCTTTTCAGCTAAGAATCGTCTTACTTTAAAGGTGGATAAGAATAACTAACAGAATATTTAATTCATGAAAATAAAAACTGAATTTCAAAGAAAAAATGACCTAAAGTAATGGTAAGCATGGTGTGGTTGTTTGAATGAGAATGACCTCATAGACTTATTTGAATGTTTGACCCCTGGTTGATGGAACCATCTGGGAAGAATTAGGATGTGTGGCCTCATGGCCTTGTAGGAGGAAGTGTGTCACTGGAGGTGGACTTTGTTTCAAAAGTCACTACCACTCCCAGTGAACTCTTTCTACCTCCTGTTTGTGTATCAGGACACAGTAAATATAAATAACAAACCACTCAGGCAGGCTCTCAGCTACTGCTTCAGAGGATGCCTGCCTGCGGGCTGCAATGTCCCTCACCATCACTGATGGTCATGAACTCTACCTCTGAATCCAAGAGTCCCCAAATTAAATGCTTTCCTTTATAATTTTCCTTGCTTATTATGTTTTATCGAAGCCATAGAAAAGAAACTAAGACACAGGGAGAGGAAAAGCCAAAATGTAGATGATGGAGTAACACGTGCTGACAGTCAAAAGCAGCAGAGTGAAGGTGACTGCAGGGAGGGGCGGTCAGGACAAAGCTTCGATGACAGACAACAACAAAATGAAAGACAAGAAGAGGGGATTCACAGTTAACATGCTTTCACAGGTGTACTGCTCCAGAGAGAAGTGTCTCTGGCATGATATATATCACTTCTCTTTTACCTTATGCATAAAAGACTTGTAATAAAATACTCTACAGAACTCCAACCTCTCTGTAGATGGCTTGTTTCTACAAAAAGGGGAGGGAGGCGCGCGCGAGCGCGCGCACACACACACACACACACACACATATATACATATATATATATACATATATATATATATATATATCCAACACTAGCTAGCTCCCTTGTGTCACATGGGAGGTGACTTACCTAGATCATTGACTTACAATTTTTTTCCTCATTGTGTTAGTGGTGACGAGGAGAGTGATATAAAAGAGGGAAGAAACAGCAGAAAGGACAACTACTGGAGAAGAAAAGGCAGCCTGTGTAAACACAAAACAAACAGGAGGGAACATGTCACAGATTCCACAGCAGGGGCTGGAATGGTAAGTGCTTGCTTCACAACCAGGAGATTGTGAGTTCAGATCCCCAGCCAGGTCCAGCACAAGTCTCACCCCCAAAACCCCAACACCCCGACACTGGGGCAGGCAGAGACATGTGAATTCCTGGAGATTACTGGACAATCAGTCTACCCAAATTGGTGAGTTCTAGGCTCAGTCAGAGGGCCAGTCTTAAAAAGTAAGATAGAGGGTGACTGAGAAAAACACTGATGTCATGGGGCATGCATTAATAAATGAATGAGTGAGACTTCCCATAGAAAGAAAAAAGTCAGAGCCTTAGGTATAATGTTCAGACTTAAAAGAGAGACAGAGAATTGTGGGGATGGACTGACAAATTGGAACACTGATAGAAGAGCAGAGTCCAGGGTGGAAGGGTAAGCTTTGATCAGAACTGGGCAGTGCCTGACTGAGGCCGAAGACCCTTGGGAATGAGGACGGATCATTGTGGTATGTAGAGCTTGAGAGATGATTTGGTGACTGGATCTATATGATGTTGCACAATGGTTGGTGGGACAAGAATTACTTGGTGGAGGCAAGTACAGTAAGGGGTGTCTAGAGAACTGTGAATGACCGTTGGGAAATAGGAGAAGACACTGTCTGCCACATTAAGTCCGAACAGTGCTTTTTGTCGAGACCAGTTTGAACTGATACTTGTGTGGTGCTGATTTCATGTGATGGCTTCAATCACTTATCACACTACCTTGTATTTAACTCTCATTAACACGTCTTTTTCACATCATAAAGTGCCAAGGGTATGGTGACCAATCCCTCTGTTTTTAATGAGTGAAAGATTATAGTGATGAATGAACAGAAAATCGTGTAAGGACATGAAACAGAAGGAGACGGTTAAGTCTTTCTAGTTTTCAGGAACACATAATTACACTTCAAACTGGCAGAAAAATATGGTTTGGGGGTTGGAAGCAAAAAAACATGGTCTTTGAACACTGAAAATTCAGTTCACAAATAAGGAGATCCAACACAGCTTTATTGGAAACACATCATTGACAATAAAACTAACAGACACACACTGTCTGTAGTGTGTGTGTGCTGTGATGTGTAGGTGGCATACACACGAGTGTGCAGATGTATGTATCTGTGCATGAATGTAGAGGTCAGCAAGCTGTCCACTCTGCTATTGCTTTCCTTCTACTGCCTTGAGAACTGGACGCTTACCATTTCACCTAAGCCAACTGGCTGGCATGCTCTCCCAGGACCTGCCCATCTCTGTTCCCCAGTGCTTGGGTTACAGGCATGCACAGCCATGCCCAGATTTTGTTTTTTGTTTTCTTTTACACAGGTGCTGGGGATTTGAACACTGTTCCTCTTTCCCACTGAACCATCTCCCTAATCCTAACAACATTCTTAACAAGATGCATCACAGAATAAGATAGATTAGAAACCTTTATCCTTATCCTGGTCGGTATTTATAAGAGAGGAGGTGATACTTGCCTTTCTAGGGCTGTCATTTATCCTGAGGCAAACTGACATAGTTCAAATTTATCAGAGACAAATCATTCGAATCTGCTGCAGTGTCATCCACAGCAGAGAGGAGTTTTATTCTTACTCACTGTGATACCAATTTGCCTGTTTAACAAGTTCTACCAAATTAAGGAGGAAGGGACTGATGTCCCTCCAGATGGAACTTCTTGCTGTGTCTAATGGTGGCAAGGTTGACTAAGGAATGAGAGCCCCCGTGTGACTGACCTTACTAGGTGACAACATTTACCTTCTGCAACCTTGCTCTGTTCTTCTTATCTTCAGCCTGAATTTCTAGAACCCAAGACTTGAAAGCAGGTAAAACCTGAGTGAGTTTTCTGCCTTCATATTTGACCTCCTTTTGGAATTCAGCTTCTTCCTGCTCCTTCCCCTCAACTCACCTTGGTTGCCTAGTGGTGGCAAGGTTAACTAGGCAATGCATATCAACCAGGTATCTCCAGTGCTCAGTGTCTACTTTTCTAGTTTTACCCAAGCTTTCTATGATGAGTAAGACAGACCAGGTCTGAGTTTTCTTCTACTTCTCCTCCTCCTCCTTCTTAACTTTCATTGCAGAAGTGAAGCTACAACCATTGTCAAAATATTGGGTTCCCACCTCCACAAAGTGTATTCCTCTTTACCTAGATGTTGTCAAATCAGTTTTCAAAGGTTAATTACGTATTTGGCTACACAGCACTGATTTGTTCATGCCCTGGCAACTCCTCAAATCCAGCCATGGGTGGGATTCCCTCCTCTTTCCCCACCTCTTCTTTCATTCTCCACTTCTCTGTCAATGTTACTGTCATTTCCTGGTGACTAGACACAGAGCCCCAGTGACACTTTAACTGGTTTGTCTTCATATACCCCAATGCTACACCCAGTTCTCTCTATTCTTTTCTCTAGGTAAATGCTTTTCCCACCTGTCATTTCCTTTTCTTGCCCAATGCCAAATTCGGATCCTTATCTCAAGCCTGGGTCACTGTAGGTCCCCATTGATAGTCTTTCTAGGTTTCCAGAGTATCCTAATCTTTGCTGTAGACATTCTGTAGGTCAATTTTTGTCTTTCCAAATTCTTAAGAGTCGTTTTTCTATGCCACAAATACAACGCTGTTAAATTCCTATAATTAGGGGTTGGAGATTTAGCTCAGTGGTAGAGCACTTGCCTAGCAAGCACAAGGCCCTGGGTTCCGTCCCCAGCTCCGGAAAAAAAAGAAAAAAAAACCAACCAAATTCCTATAATTGGCATTTGAAGTCACCTGTAGCCTGGCCTCTCTTCTCTCCTCTGAGGACATGTTCTCAGAGATCTATTTGAAATCCCAGAAATACCTTTGATTCTGTCTCCTGCTTCCGTCAGAAATTTTCCTCCTTAGAAGTGCATAGTACAAAAAAGGTGTCCATAATGTTGATTTTGGAGTCAGAAGCACCCTGTTCAAAACTTTGTCCTCTGATTAGAAGTTGTGTCATCTTAAGATAGCTCTGTGCTTCTGCTTCCTTATCAAGAAACAGTGAGAACACTTTGCTCATGCCAGTGTTTTAAGCAGTAAATGAAAGAATGCCAGGTTCACAGTGTAAAACTGATCTTAGTAGCAAGTCTGCATGTCAAGCAGCTGGAATCCCAGATTTCTTTTCTAGTGAAGACAAAGTCCAACTGCCAATATGACCAGAAGGATATCTTAAATACCTGAAGCCTTGGGCTGCCTGGAAAGGAAGAACCCACAACCATGTGTATATCTCCCATACACAGATAAGAGGGAACCAGTGGGGCTGCCAACCTCACAGCTGGCCAATTGATAGACATAAATGTATCCATGGCCAAAGATGTGTATTGCTACAGACTCATATATCTTGCAATGAGTCACCATCTCTCCTTCCCAAAACTCAGTCCTTGTATTCCCTGCTCCTCACAAGGGCATTCTAGTATGTTCTGAGTCAGGCAAGCCCACCCTTCCTGCCTTGCTGTCCAACAAGTCATGAGGCCTGTTGCTTCACTACACATCACTGACTGGTGTGGAGGAGGCAGGTCCTCAGTGAGATCATCTATTTGTAAACAGTGCAATCAAAGATGGAATCACAGAATCTCAGAACCTGAAGTGGGAGGCAGAAGAGGACTGTCCTTCCAACCACCCCCATCATAGGACGTCATCTAGTCTCAACTTTAAACAGCATGGATACATCAGTGGTGCATTTCTAACTCTGCCTCTGAGCAAATACTTTAGCAGATGGCTGCTGGGCAGGTCCCACACAGAGCTCAGCAATCAAGCTGCAATTTTCTAAGAGCTTGGGTGTGTCCATAGAAGCCCAAGTGTCCCTTCTTTCAGGCAGTGGTGGTTTCCGGGATTGCAGTAGAGTAGATTCAATGGCACTGAGTGGATTCCACAGACTTAGATGCCTGCAGATCTCAGTTTAAGTCTTAACCCCTGCCATTCCCCATCAGAGGCCTAGGACACTAACTGACTGTGAAACTTGGCACAGATTACCCAGAGTCTCTGAATCCCAACCAACTCACACTTTAAAAAGTAAGGCAATTAAAACCTGTTTCTGAGATTATTAAAATTAAATGAATATATATGCATACGTTCTATGCTATACCTTGTGTCTGGAACAAAATTAATATTCAACAAATGTTAGCTATTTTGTGCTATTATGTTTTACCACTATTATACAATCTCTTTTGAACCTAAAAGACATCAGGCTAAGGGGTCTTATCTAACCTGAACATAAACTCTATGCTTACAAAGGCTCCAACTGTCACAGTCAGGGGAAACCTGTGGTTCCTGATCATACCTCAGCTGCATGAATAGATCAAACCTAAAAGAGGGTGAGTTTCAGTCTCCTGGTAAGCACAGAAAATGTTCTCATCCAGCAAGCAAAAGTCAATGGTCTTCCAGCAGGAAAAAAAAAATGAGGAAGGGCTGGAGAGATGGCTCAGCGGTTAAGAGCACCTGACTGCTCTTCCAGAGGTCATGAGTTCAATTCCCAGCAACCACATGGTGGCTCACAACCATCTGTAAAGAGATCCGATGCCCTCTTCTGGTGTATCTGAAGACAGCTACAGTGTACTTATATATAATAAATAAATAAATCTTAAAAAAAAAATGAGGAAAGGATAGGAAAAGGCGGAAGGAGTAGAGAAGAAGGGAGGAAGGGAAAAGATGAACAAAGAAAAAGAATGTTCAGCAAACTGAATTCAAATTCCTGAACTTGCCATTTCAAACCAGACTCCCTCGTGGCCTAGGGCGGGGGCGGAGCTTCCTCAGGGAGGAACTCCAGTTTCCTGACCACCTAGAGCAGACCAAGCTAAGCAACGCAATTAGCAAGATGATCTCCTGGATCTTGCAGGCATATCGAAGTGACTCTATCTAAGCTTAACATCAGTTTCCCTCTGTAAAATGGATGCGGCAGCAGCCACCTCAGAGAATCAAAACACAAAGTAGATGGGACTGCCAACCCCAAATCCTTAGAACTCACAGAGTTGAAGTGTTCTCCTTCAGGCGTGAGTCTTTGAGGGGTAGTATAAAGGGCAATAAAATAAGAAAAATGAAGGCACGGATGAAGGAATAAATAGGGAAAGAAGCGTTCATAGGAGGTAGAAGCTTTATTATGATGTCTCCAGGCAACAATCAAATCAGTAGCCTGTTTTGAACACTACTGTGCACACCTCCTGCCCATAGCATGGTCTAAGGTCCCACCCCTGACTTTTGTATTCCCTGGGAGGAAAATCAACTTTAGAGGACAGGTCTAAGAACAGAGTGAGGTTTCTGAACATCAAAGTGCAGTTAGCTTAAGGGAGAACCAAACTCCTAGTCCGGTCCTGCCTGTTTCTACTATGGAGGACAGGGTGAGAGCAGCAGAGCTGTTCGCGAGCAGCTCGGTGGGCTCTCAGCAGCCACCAGAACAGCAGCCTGAGCTCTGATTGTTGCAGGAGCGTTGAGACCTTTGGCTTCCTCCGCAGCAGCAGCAGCCGCCAGTGCGCTGACGGCGGCGTCTCCTGGGAAAGCAGCAGCAGCCGGTGGAACTGGAGCCACAGCAGCCAGAGTCACCACCACAACCGCCCCCGCAGCCTCTGCAGCATCCGCCATCACAACAAGATGAGGAGGACGTAGGGGCCGGAGTCGGGGCGGAGCAAGGGGCGGAGCTCTGGGAAGACCCTTTGGAAAAGCCTTTGGCGCCCTGCTGAGACATCTCGGCGTTTGTCAAGACGAATCTGAAAGAAAGACAACCTTTTTTAAAAATCCCGCCTTTTCTTCCTGTCGTGGAACACAGAGCTTTGGGCGTTTGGCTTACAGAAAAGTCTGTCTGACTTGGGGCAAGAGGGCTATGAGAAAGAAAGAAAAAACAGGGAGGGAGAGGGGAAAAGAAACAAACTCAAACAGGTGCTTCCAGTGGCAGAGGCACAAAGCAGGAAACAATATAAAAAGGATCGATGCAGTTTCCCTGACTGACATAAGGACCATCCAAGGTCTCTATGGTGGAAAGTAAAGAGCATACGACTACGATTTATCTGCATGACTCAATTAAAAATCTCTTGGCTTCAGCCCTTTCCCAACTGTATTTTGACCACACAGCCTTACAAGTGGTAATTTCAGTTGTATTGTATAAGCATCACCTCGGTCAGAAAACACAAAGACTATTTTTGTCCCTCTGTCTTGGGTACAGAGAATCCAAAAACACAAAAGCATATTCTGCACACCCTTTCTTGCCTGTCCTCCACATTATAAGGGAAAGGCATCTGTCATAGCAGAGAACGGGAATAACTTAACCAAGGTACCTAAGACCTGGTTACTCAAGCTCTTCTCAGACTGGAAAACCTTTCAAAGGTCAGGGCCATGCCAGGCCTTTGCATCTTCATATGCAACACAAAAGGCTGGCTCACTAGAAACCGGGTTCCAAGCCCATCTTCCCAACAGCTACATTCTGGTGGCTTCCTCCCTCCTCCTTTCTGTCTTCCATTCTTCCCAGCCTCCTCTCCGAGACCCTGCTTAGATACTTACTAGACTTTGGCTCCACAGGAAGATCCACTCAGTTCTCCAACTGGAACTTGACACCTGCTAGGCAGAAGACTGAACAATGTATGGCCAGAGAAGCTTTTATAAGATTCCAGCAAGTCCAGGTACTTGGGAGGAGCCCATTTCTCAACAGACATGCTCAGCTGACACTTGCATCCCAGAGGCATTCATCACTCAGATAGCACTGTAGGTGGTGCACGTGGACAACCAAGTCACTTCACAGAGGTGCCAGGATTGCTGTGGTGTGTTTACTTTTCAAACCGGACACTGTTCATAGCTGGGAGGGCTGTATGTGAGCTCAGAAAAGGCCTGGAAGGTCAAATGAGGAGAGGTCTGAGGTTCTCTCTTAAACACTGTACACACAAATACACAGGCACAAACAGCTGGGGCAAAGGGAGAACACCTGTACTGTTCCACTTTCTCACACACTTATTCAAGTACAGCTATCTCCTTATCATTTATTGTCTTATTTGCATCTCTATAGCCCTTGATTCTTGTCTTTGCATAGCAGGCTGCAGGCTATGTGATGAACCCTCTGGGTTTGGTCCAGATGCTTGTAGAGACTGAAGACAATGGTTGGGATGGGAATCCCAACAGTGGTTTCTTCCTATCACCATTGACAGGAGGAATAATGCAGACAAGGTTAAGAGACCAATAACACCAAAAACACCAAAAGAAGTCACTTTATCATATTTCCATAATGTAATCCTAATGGATCTCAGACAAAAATGGGTGAGATGTCCGTGCCTATTGGAAAATAGGAAGCTGGCTAGCCTCGGAGCTCCTGTTTCTGATACCACCTTCCTTAAGGATAGATTGACCCTAGGACTACTGACAAATAGGAAAAAGACAAAACAGCACAAAATGAAAAGGATAAAATAAAAGAGCAAAAAAGAGGGGAAAATAAAAGGGAAAATGCCTCGAAAGTTCCCACAGTAACTGTTGCGTTTTAACTAGCTGATTTATAAAACTGGAGGAAACTTTGGAGGTCAACTGCCTCTGAACTGCCTTTCAATCATCAGAACTACCTGGTCATACCAACCATGAGTATGAGACATAAGAGAATCTAAGACTAAGAATTCAGGGATTAAGAGTGAGATAGGTTTTGGGGTGCATTGCTGGGTGTGACATGAGGAAACAGACAAGGAAGTACAAGTCATAGAAGATACCCGTTTCATTTGCCATGGCTTTAGATCCTGATTTACAGGTTGCCTACTGTAGCAGAGCACCTGGCAAGAAGAGGTCAGATTTTCCAAGAAGAAAGATCAAAGTCAGAAAAGAGAAGGAAGTGATGAAGTAATAAGGTCGATGCGGGCTCTCCTCTAGAACATTATGCAAAAGGTAAAGAAAGGGGTTGGGGATTTGGCTCAGTGGTAGAGCACTTGCCTAGCAACTGCAAAGCCCTGGGTTCGGTCCCCAGCTCCGAGAAAAAAAAAAAGGTAAAGAAAATCAGAGATAGGAATCAGTATAACGAGGTCAAGTAGATACTCACTGTGTGGACCTCTTACACCAACTTTATGCATCACTGTTAACTCTTACCAACTGAGGAGCTAGCTGCTTATTTTGCATAAAAAAGCTGACTCTTCTTATCTCTTTGATCGTAAATAGTTTTAGTCCATCCCAATCCCCAACATGAACACCCAAACTCAGTGACTTAAGTTCTCTTGATTCTATTACACATACACATGCACACACACACACACACACACACACACACACACACACACACACACACACACACAGAGAGAGAGAGAGAGAGAGAGAGAGAAGCGCACGCACAAGCTACTACCACTACCATCAGATGGGGGTAATTGTTGGCTGAGAGTGTGTCTTTATCCTCTATTCAAATCCAAACCTAAAATTCAGGGTTCCAAGAAAAATGGATTATAATACTTCACACCTGTCTCCTCAGCTTACCTCTCTAGAAATGCCCCACACTCAGCTCTCCTGGCTAGCCTGCGGACAATCATCAGACAGCAGGGTGTCCATTCACTAGAACCCACAATGTGCACTCCAGGTGATCTTCTCTGTGATTAAGAGATAAACTTGTCTGGGCTCAACTTATCCTTTATCCCCCTGTGCAAGTTGGTATAAGGGACACAGTTCTCAGACCTGATTCTTTTCTTCAACCTTAAAGTTCCAAATTCAGAGTACTAAGTTTTAAGTGGATTTGGTGCCAAAATATGCACTTTACATAAAGAAAGGGACTATGGCTGGTGTGGAGGGAGGGAGTTGGAAGAGGTAAACAAAGCCACATTGCGAGGCCATGATGTCAGGAATCAAAAGCTTTATTATTGCCCAGAAACAAGCTTCAAAGCTGAAACTCTTTTCAAACAGTAAGTTGTGTCAGAAAAATAACAAAGCCAATGAATCTCAGAGCTGAGATCTCAGTACCTCACGGTAGATGAGCTTTAGGGAGATGAAGAAGGGCATACATAGAGTTCTAGAAGTATTTCTGCAGGAAACCCAGAGAAGAGGGGGACCCTCTGCTGGCAGGTCTTCGGCCAATGCTACTTTCCATGTTCTTCATCTCCAGGTCAGCAGCAACCTCCAGAGCAGCAGCTAGAGCCTCCAGACTGCTGATGGCTGCTGCTGCCACCACTGCTGCCACCGCTGCTGCCACAGCAGCCACTACTGCTGCCACCACTGCTACCACCACTGCTACCACAGCAACTGCTGCCACCGCTGCTGCCACGGCTGCTGCCACCGCTGCTGCCACCACTGCTGCCACAGCAGCTGCTGCCACCGCTGCTGCCACAGCAGCTGCTGCCACCGCTGCTGCCACCGCTGCTGCCACAGCAGCTGCTGCCACCACTGCTACAGCATCCAGAGCTGTGACGTCGGCGACGGAGAGAGAATCGGGGCTTGTGGTGGCTCAGGCAGCAGCTGCCACCCCCAGAGCTGCAGCAGCCCCCAGAACTGGAGCCACAGCAGCCCCCAGAACCCAGGCTACAGCAAGAAGAAGGAGGGCACTTTGGGATCTTGCATTTGGGAGGGGGCTGGCACTGTTGCTGGCTCTGCTGGCACGACATCTCAAAAGGAACTGGATAAAAATGAAAATAACACAAAAAATATAAGTTCAATAAGCTCAAATGTTGCTTTGAAGACTGAACTATGAATTTACAATATGTTATCTCTACAATAATTAGAAGTTTGGAAACGCAATCCCCTAAATTCATTTCAAGAATAAAAAATACAAATAATCCCAGTATAGGCACTTCTTCCTTTCAATTAAATTACTGTAAGGTCAAAAAGATACTAGTACAATCATCCATTACCTTTCCCTTTCAAAAAGACCCTTCCCTCCTAACCCTCTTCCCCCCTTGTTCATCTTCAAAATTATCCTCAGTTCCATCCACAGTCTCTTCTGTCCAGAAAACCAGCCATAGAGTCTCTCTGGTCTGGGAGATGTTCTACCTGCCTCAGGCACAGGAGTAGATCACTCAGCAAGTAATGGAGTGAGGTGCTATGAGAATCGTCTGCCTTTTATACGGTTCTGCTCTGACCTGAGATTCCCCATGTGTGGGATACTGATAACATCTTTCATGAGGGATATGTATGACTCCCTCCCTTTACATCCCAAAGATCTAATTCCTCCCTCTAAAAGCATCTGAGGTATTAATGCACAAAAAAGGCCTCTGAGAATTGCAAACCTGCAGGATGGTGGTGGAACATTGCACACTACATATAGCTCTTGTCTGTCAATCTCACAAACAGCTCTGCTATGCTCCCTATTTCCTGAGCTGAGCCAGTTCAGCTCTAGAGCTCAGAGGATAAAGATAACATCTGTTTGTTCTTCAGAATAGAAAATAGAGGATATTAAATGGCCCTTTTACAATATGGACAAGAAGCCAAAATAAAACCCCTGGCTTTGAGCTAAAGTGGCTCTTTTCATTCTTAGGTGGTGCCATAACCTTGACCAAGAATGCTGGATATTCTACTGATGTTATTTCATGCAGGTCTAATGGAGATGATAGAGGTGGTTGGGATTCAGCCCATGAGCATTTGGCACTAATAGATTCCTTCAAGTGGCCAGAAATCATTGAAGGCCCTGTTTCTACATATGGTCCTAAAGAATAGACCTCCGGCTGGCCAAACATAGAAGGACCATGTGTATACAGAGGGTGAAATGAGAGGAGAAAATTTAGCTGAAGTTGCCAGAAGAGGAGCTTCAGCTGTAATCATCCCAAAGGAAAAAGCTGAGAGATCCTTTTTTCATAGATGACCTGAGGTAATGATGTTTCTCCCAATGCTGGGGAAAGAGGGCTGGGGGACTGTGCAAGGAGCAAATATTTTGAGCACCTATGATGGAATACAAAGCATATTTTCCCTACAAAGAATGTTCCATGGATAGATTAAATACCCTGGGAAGTCGCCAACATTGATTGAGCTTGGAGAATGGTCAATAAGTAGACAGTTCATAATGAAAGGTTTAAGGAAAGAACTGGAGATGGGGAGGGCAGCAGTGTCTGGGGGCCATTCCTGGGTGGATGGACTGTAGTGGGAAGCTCCATGCACAGTCATAACCCACATTCCAGGGCCAGTTTTCAGCTTTGCTCCCTCCACCCATACATTCTCAAGCAACTTGCTTAATTGTCTCTGTAAAATCAGGCTAATAACAGTCCCCAGATCAGTAAGTAAGGCACTATGGATAAAGATCTCAGAGCAGAGCTAGACCTGTGAATATAAAATGCAACTTTAAAAAGAATCTGCCTGGACGTGCTGATGTGCCAAATGACACCCATCAATACACATAATCTTTGTGTTTTTAAGTATCAGCTTAAAAATATAAAAACTTAGGGAAAGCTATGGAATTTCAGGAGTAATCAAATCACTATAGATCCCATCTCTGCTATATGTGTATCCTAAAACTATGTGAGACGAGGAAAGAATGTTTACCTCAAAAGGCCATTTGCAGATTGAGCTAATCGTCATTACACCCCTGGGATAATGCCTAGCACATAACACAACCGCTGATGTCACATGTATTCTCTGATAACAAACAATTAAGAGTGTTTACGTGTGATTGGTGAATGAGGGTATACAGACACCATTCTCATGAAAATAATGTCACTTGTAACCCCATCCTCAAATATTTCACTATTTTCCTCCCTTTAATTTTTACTACGTATCAGTTGTTTTTTGCAGGTGCAGCAAACGTTATTGATGGCATTCAAGAGAGTAGGGAGGGCTCCCGAGGCCCCTCCTGTTATTATGGGGATCTGGGATGGAAACTATGAGGGAGATGCTCAGTGTGGGGGCTGAGTTGAGACAGGGACTCCTCAGCAACTGAGGGCCTCTCTCTTGCTCTCAGTTTCCTTGCTGGGCTGAGGTGCGTGGTCGAGGGTTTCTTACTCCTTGGAGGCCATGTAGGCCATGAAGTCCACCACCCTGTTGCTGTAGCTGCATTCATTGTCATACCAGGAAATGAGTTTTACAAAGTTGTCATCAAGAGCAATGCCAGCCCCAGCATCAAAGGAGGAAGAGTGGGAGCTGCTGTTGAAGTCACAGGAGACAACCTGGTCCTCGGTATAGCCCAGGATGCCCTTTAGTGGGCCTTCAGATGCCTGCTTCACCACCTTTTTGATGTCATTCAGGTGGCAAATCAGATCCACAACTGATATATTGGGGGTAGGATTACGGAATCCCATGCCAGTGAGCTTCCCATTCAGCCTTGCCCACAGCCTTGGCAGCACCAGTGGATGCAAGGATGCTGTTCTGGGCTGCCCCACAGCCATCATGCCACAGCTTTCCAGAGGAGCCATCCACAATCTTCTGAGTGGCAGTGATGGCATGAACTGTGGTCATGAGCCTTTCCATGATGCCAAAGTTGTCATGGATGACCTTGGCAAGGGGCTAAGCAGTCGGTAGTTGAGTTGTCATATTTCTTGTGGTTCACACCCATCCCAGACATGGGAGCACTGGCCAAAGGGGCAGAAATGATGACCTTTTTGGCCCCACCTTTCAAGTGGGCCCTAGCCTTGTCCCTGGTGTTGAAGATGCCAGTAGACTCCACGACATACTCAGCACCAGCGTCAGTCTCCCCATTTGATGTTAGCAGGATCTCACTCCTGGAAGATGGTGACGAACTTCCTGTTGATGACAAGCTTCCCATTCTCAGTCTTGACTGAGCTGTTGATTTTGCCATGGGTAGAGTCATACTAGAACATGTAGACCATGAAATTGAGGCCAATGAAGGGGTCGTTGATGGCAACAATCTCCACTTTGCCCGATGCAGAGAAGGCAGCCCTGGTAACCAGGTGCCCAATATAGCCAAATCTGTTCACACTGACCTTCACCATCTTGCCTATGGGGGAACTGCACAGGAAGATGCAGCTCTCTCTGGAACAGGGAGGAGCAAAGAGTCCTATCTATCAGTTTTAGTGATCTCGGTTTTGCATCAGCTCTTCGTAATTGTCATCAGCTTATTTATGTAAGGGGTTTTCCTATTAAATTTTCTTTTTCAAAAAACAGATTTATGTATTTATTTATTATTTATAGCGTTCTACCTGCATGTATAATTGCACACAAGAAGACAGCATCATATCCCATTACAGATGGTTGTGAGCCACCGTGTGCTTGGAATTAAACTCAGGACCTTTGGAGGAGCAGCCAGTGCTCTTAACATCTGAGCCATCTTTCTAGCTCCCTTAAAATTTCAATCAAGATTTTAATGGGAACAGTCCCCTTGTACTCCACTTGAAGGGTGAAAGCCAGAAGATCATTTCATAGACAACATGTCCATATGGCAGGAGGCATTAAGACCTTAGACAGGTTCCATGTTTGAGTCGAGGCTCCTCAGTTAGCATCAGTGTTACCTTGAAGAAATTATTTTAGCCCTCACACTCACTAGCCTCGTTTTCAAAATGAAGAAATAAATACCATTTATTTCCCTGGGTCATTGACAGAGTGACTAACATTCATAAACCTCTTAGAATAGTACCTAGCATATATAAGAAGTACTTGATATGTATTTTTTAAAATGATACCTGACACCATTTTACTTATGAAGTTCATAACACAGGGTACAGGTTGGACTTAAAGACTATGGGGGGTGGGGGGTGAAATGCTCTTTCAGTTGCTAGATCCCAGCAAGAGCCAACCTCTCTTGCTGAGAAGTATAAGAGGATGCAGAATTTCTGGAAAAAGAAACTCAATAAAAGCTAAAGGGATCATATGTTTAATACGTGAGTATGATAAAGTATAAAAGAAACAATGCCCATCTGCTTACAATTGTTTGGATGTGCATCTGTCCACGTGACTTCACAGGTAAAGGCTTTGTGTTTAGAAATCTCTGAGAGACCTAAGTTGTTGCTTTGTAAGCCGTAGAGGCTCACTTTTCATTTCTTCATCAGGTTGGATTTGCCACTTGGAAAAGAGCACAGATACCTCCAAAAAAATCTAAACTAAGGCTTTTTTTCAACAGTCTATGTACAGTTCATGGAATGATAGAATATCTGGGAAGGATGCTGACTGTCATTCATAGATGGCAGTTCCCAACCCTAGAGGCCACAGCATTCTCCAAGAGCTCACTGGGTGGTTCCAATGCAAATCAGGCCAGAAGATCATTGGTTTAGACCAAATACATCTGTTTTAGACAAGAAAACTGAGACTGGAAAGAGGCTTTTAGTGACTCGAATAAGGTTAAAGGTGGAGTTGGACTTCAAACCCTCACCAACCATCTCTCCATCATAGCACTCTGCCTCTCAGATGAATTTAATTTCTTACTGTGATTTTTTTTTTCTAACAAGAGTTACTTTGTAAATCTGTAGGCTCTCCAGCTGAAGTTTGGACACATCTGGGGAAAAGGGTATATTTCCATAGAATGTGTACAGACATTTCCTTTGAATCACTACTGAATCAATGCAACATGAGATACATAGCATTTACACTCTATGTGGTATTTTAAGCAATATAGATGTAATTTTAAGTATGTTGTAGGAAGTACATAGGTTGATGCAAATAATTTTCCTTGTATATAAGAGACTTGGACATAATGGGAAGGGAGGTAAAGCGGGATTCACAGGAAATCTAGGACTAATCCCTGGGAATGCCTGGAATTTGCTTACTAAGCATGCCTACTGAAGTTGGAGGGAAAATCATAATCATGGCCTGAATGGCACTTCTTCAAAATTCATTGTTACCTCTACTCCCCTCAACAACTACAAATGAAGTCTCTGTCTGAAAAGGATTGTCAGACATCACCAGGGAGGGGCTATGGGCAGACCCCAAGAAACCTTCCTGGGGCAACATCACTATGATAACTCTCCTGTGGCCTAGAAGTTTAGCCTTGTCCACACCAGACTTATCACTGCATCTAACTCACAGACACTGATGACATCAATGAGATTCAAACATGTAGGAAAACTGGAAGAAGTAGAAGTGCAATCTGGACATCTGAGCATGAGGTTGAGAGACCTTTGATGGTGAACAAAACTAGACAACCCCATCATATCATATGAACACTTCCATTCTTGTACAGATCCCGAGGGTAGTCCTTGAAACTCTGTCCTCTGGCTTTCCTTTCTCTGTCCCTCTCTACCAATCCGGCTCTGGAAACTGGTCCTAGGGAACAGGGGCTTGGCACAGTGTTATTCTCATCCTCCACATGCTGATCCAGGATTGAACATTTAAAGATCACATACACACATACCCTTTTTGGACAGCATTTCTCTGTGCCATCCTGAAACTTGCTCTGTAGACCAGGCAAGCCTTGAACTCAAAGAGATCCACCTGACTCTGACTTCCAAGTTCTGGGATTAAAGATGTGGGCCACCACAGCCTGGCTTGTTTGTGTTATTTTTAGTACTCATGATTGCCTTGGTATAGTCTCTGGTAGTCAGTGATGCCCATCCCCATTCCTCAAACTTGTGAATGATTTTTTTTTTACCTTATACAGTAAAATGGACTTGGCATGTTTGACTGGGTCTTGAGATGGGAAGACCTTCTTGTATTACAGAGGTGGGTCCAATGTCATCATGAGTGTTCCTCTAAGAAGCAGGCAAAAGGATGAGAGCCAGAAAAAGAAGATATGACAAGGGAAGCGGTTGTTGAAATGAGGCATTTTTAAAATGGAGGAAGGGTTCATAGGCTCAAGTGTTTGGATTACCTCTAGAAGCTGGAAAACACAAACAGCTTTCTTCTTCCTACAACTAAAGGGTGTGCTGGGGGAGAAAGCTTCTAAAATTTCAGTGCTATGAATCTGAAAACCCCATTTTCTTCCTTCTTAGACACTGTTGTCTCCAAGAATAGAATATTTAAAAGACATAGTCAAAAGCAGGAACACTCAAGGTGTATGCATGAATGCTTTCTGAGAAAAACCTACTTCCCGGGATTGAGGCAGCTCAGTCTGGCAATGTATACCTGGTCCTTGATCTTTCAGATGCTCATAGCCAGCTGTGATGTTATCTCCCTCACGAGGAACATTTTCACAGCTGGAGCCTAAGGCAGGAATGCACCAGGATCCTCTAGAATGAGTAACTGGAGAAAGGAGGATCCCTCCTCTTGGAGAATAAATAAATACATTGAGTAAAAATAGCCAGTGAGGCTCCTAGGAGCTCATGCACTGAGGCATCTTGTCTTTCCAGCCTGGGGTGAAGTGGCACGCTCAGGTGCAGTGGGGAGGGGCTAGCTGCACAGGGGCCAAGCACACTGAGGCAGCTGCAAAGGCTCCACTGTCCAGCAGGTGACACTTCCTCTGAGGAGCTTATCTGACTCTCACAACTGCACAAAGCTGTGTGTCCTTCTTTGCCACTGTTGGAGAAACTATTCTAGCAGAGATATTTTTTTAAAATATATAGTTGTCTAAATTCATCTGAGAACCCACAGAAAGCCAGGACTTGGGTAGGAAGGAAGGAAGTAGGATGGTACTCTCCATCCACCATCACCCAGTAGGAGTCCTAACAGTCAGCATCCGAATGGAGAGTTCCCACAGAACTATAATAGGAATAGACTCTGATGTGTAGGGAACAAAACCCAGGCAATGTGAATTTAGACAAGTGGTGTATACAGTGAGTTACAATAGTACACTGGCTATATCATTTTAGCCTTTAGAGAAGTTAATATAGTATATAAATTTGTACTAATGGAGCGACATCAACATGCCAACAGCAATTCTTTCTGAGTGGGAAGTGACAAACATTTTATTTATTTGTTTCTTTGTTTTTCCATACATGTATTTTCTAATCATACTTTATTTAGTTAGTTAGTTGACTTGTTTATAATTTTCTTTACTTATTGTTTAAGTTACCATAGAGACACTATACAGACCAAAATAGTTAGAAAAGTCCCCACCAGAATGACATTTTGGATTCTACCTCATTTTTATGTTGAGTTTTCTTTTAGCACCAGGCAATATGCTTGTCATTGGAAATACAAGGATGGGATTCTTTCTTACAGTCATGTCTCTGAGAGTCAGAACCCCTATCCCTACCTATCTAGTGTATTATCCTTCTGTTGAGTACCCAGAATACAGAGCTAAAATATAGCACATGCCCTAAGAATACCTGCTGAGTGCAACCATGCTGCAGGAAGAAACCATGCTTAAGGGTGGTGTGGGAGGACCAAGAATAGCAGTGTTGGTACCACAGTCAGGATAACTCATGTAGCCTGGCCCTGAGCTCCAACTGGGGACTAAGAATACTGGTTTCAACTCTTTGTATGTCAAGTCACTGCCAAATAATACCAGGGACGTATTGTTGATTTAATTAAAGTGTTGGCTCCAATAATGAGAAAAGTTAGCTCTCAACCTCAACCCATGGAAAGATATCATCTTCCCCTTGGAGATCTCAAAGCTCAATTGACTATGTTCATACTCCAAAGGTTAAAGATATTTAATTTGACTTTATACACCTGAAGCTTAGCTCTAGAGCACAATGCAGACAAAGTAAAGGGAAGGAAGGGAAAGGGGGAAAAAGGAAAGAAAAGGAAGATGGAAGGAGGTTAGAAAACAACAGACAGAATGGGAGGGACAAGTAGCTTTTGCATTGTGCTCCTTTCTATTTCAGGTAAGGGAGAGTCTGCTGATTTTAAACAGTGAGCCAAAGTGACTCTTGCTTGATACAAAAAAATAAAAAATAAAAATAAAAGCCCAGAGATTCTCGAACCAGGACTCATAATTGCAGTTGGAGCTGCTCTTTCCTCATCACTTTTCCTTCGATGTTGGATGCTACGTGCCCACCAGGTTCACTCCAGCTCAAGGCTGAACCTGTCCTGCCATGCCAGAACTTCAGTGGCCTGACCAGCCATGCTTCTGCCTCTAGAGCACAAGCAAAGTGTGGCTGAGTCATGTTTCAGGCATGTGGACAATTTCACAGATGCCTGAAGGCTCTGAGTTAATGACGAAATGACCAAGAATTTCCTGCTGCCTTTGTGCCAATCCTTTCCATAAAAATCCAGTATAGTTATCTGAGAACTGACTCCATCCTAGGTTTGCAGACACACACACACACACACACACACACACACACACACACACACACACACATACACACACTCATGTAAGCACTTGCCTCAGTATTCACAAATCCTCTTGCTTCCTTTAATGTCTTCCTATGTCATCCCCTTGATGCCATGTGACTATATCCTCTCTCCTCCCATGTCCCCATCATTTGCCCTACCCTCTGATGACATCAGCCTTTCCACTGACTCTCAGTTGAATTGAGTGGGCATGCTGTTTAGCACTGAAAGGCTCCAACTTCATGCTACACCCCCAGGCTTCCTCAATTCTAATATGGTCAATAATGTAGGCAGTTAAAAAATGTTAGAAAAGGCATGCTATGGTTGGAGAAAACTGCTCACAACAGTCATAGTGTATAATACTAACAGTGCCTCCTTGAAAGCTGCCTCAACTCTATCAGTTAAGATCTTAACATGGCTTAGGAGCCATCTTGCCTTCTCCTTGTTCATCACCCCCACATCTAATGAAGCACATGGATTTCTTCCTTCCAACCACTCCCTCTTTCCTACAGATACTTCCCATCTTTCTAACAGATGAAGAGTCGGAGCTACTTAAAACTTTAACGACTCCCATACTATTTCCAAAGGAAAATAAAAATCAAATTCCCCCAAAGTACCCAACTTCTTAATAACTTAACATTATCTAACAATTTATGTTCCCTGTATCATGTTGTGGCATGACCACATTTTTGCCATCCCTGAATGTGCCCAGATGTATCTTCCCCTTAGGGATAGCCTTACTTTCTTAATGTGCTTTTCAGATTCCTGCCAAGGACTGTGTCTAAGACAGACCCCAGCTACTCCTACTGCAGAGTGAGCCATAGAGTAATGACTGTCATACTATATGCTTGCCAGCCTTTGCTGATGAATTCGGAGTCTGCCCAGCTCAGGGTGGTAGGGTTCTTCCTTCCACATGGCTTAGCACATCATTAAAACTCCAAGGAGACCTTCTGAAAGTCTGACCCCGGCTTCTCTAAGGACAGGTGCCTCAGCTTATTCATCACAGTATCCTCAAGGCCAGACATGGCTCAGAGCATTCAGCAAATAGTTATTGGGTGAAGAAAGAACCAGTGGAAGAATGAGAGCATGCGTCATTGTCCTAGAGGGAGGAGGGCCCACAGGGCCAGTGTGGCTGTAGCACAGCTGGTTCTGACCTTGACTCAGTCTGATTCAATTGGAAACTGTGACTGAAGTCTCAGCATGTTGTCTCGGTCTCCCAGGGATGCCTGGCAAACAACCGGTGTTTGAATTCCTAGGTAAATTAGGTGACGTCATACCCTGCTTGAGCTATTCTTAGATTTCTCAGATCACCTGGAGTCTATCAGGTATCCGGGATACCTCTTTTTTTTTTTTTTTTTTTTTTTTTTTTTGGTTCTTTTTTTCCGGAGCTGGGGACCGAACCCAGGGCCTTGCGCTTCCTAGGTAAGCGCTCTACCACTGAGCTAAATCCCCAGCCCCCGGGATACCTCTTCTTATCCAAAGATTGACTGCAAGAAGTCAGGACAGGTGCTCCAGCAATAACATACCTTTATCACTGCTGCTCTTTGAAGTGACTACCTCACTGACCACATCAGGACTGAGGGAGTGTAATGGTGACGAAAAGGAACCTTGCAGTGTTCAAAGGAGTGTCCATTCAACCCACTGAGTGCCAGGAAGATTTGGGGAAGTCTTATGGGAAGATTAAAACCTAATTGATTTCTGTTGCTGAATCCTCTCCCCCAACACACACACACACACACACACACACACACACACACACACACTTCAGACAGCTGCCTTAAGTGGAGAAAAAATGGATCTCCAATGTGATGGTTTAATCTCTACTATTCTGAGGAGGTTCACCTGTGGAATCTCTTTGAATGAGCTTTCTGGATGTCTGTCAGTTCCTAGCATACACTGAAACATCCTAGTGATCACAGTCTTCTGTTACAGACAGAGTTTAGATCCTGGACCAAACTTCAGGTACCAAATAGGTCTGATAGTTTTAGATTTATGATGTATTAATAAGTCCCAGAAGATACTTGGAACATAATAGAAGCTGAGTAAATATTTGCAGTAAGAAGGAAGTGGGACAGAATGAAAGAAAGGAGGTAGGAAGCTAAGTTGACTACTGTGCTTGAACTAGCTCAGATCAATCTGGCAAGAGAGAAGTTATCGGCGTGACTGGACACTATGCAGCCAATGAATGATGCAGAAGCCACCTTCTCAGACATCTGCTACCTCATACCAACCTCCAGACTCTTGGATACAAAAGCTCATTTACTTGAGCAGAAAGTTTGTTGAGTCAGAAAATGTCTTCCTATAGGCACACTTTATGGTACATAACCAGTGCCCTAAAACCTTTTGTTGCCATGTCTTCCAGATGTCTCTTCTTGGGACTTTACATGAACATCTCTTCAAAAATCATCCCTGAGACCACAGAAGGACCTTGTCTCCAAAATACCAGCCTCAAAAGCACTTTGTGCCTCAGCTACCAAGGTGCTATTTCCCATTGGGAACCAGGATGCAGGAGACTGGATGAATTCTGTCAGGAGAGTAAAACAGGAGGACCAGTGTGGAACTACTTAACTTTAAGGTTGAAACAGTTTAACAGAGTACATGCAGTTAAATAAAATTAAATAGAGAGAAATCTATCCTTGAGTCTTGGCTCTATCCTGTCAATATTAAAACATTGAGCATCATTCATTCCTTCTTTGAACCTCAATTTATTATCAACAAATTGAATGTTTATCATATGCTATCTAATCACATGACCTCACATAGAACAATATAGGACTTGGTGAGCCATAAAGTATTATGAAAATATAAGTTAATAATAATGACAGAAAAACAACCAGCTAACAATGATGTGATAATCAACTTG
Organism: Rattus norvegicus; assembly: GCF_021556685.1. NCBI lineage: Eukaryota > Metazoa > Chordata > Mammalia > Rodentia > Muridae > Rattus > Rattus norvegicus. The sequence continues at coordinate 180,801,415 of NC_141535.1, forward strand.
TGAATGGTATTGTCCCTCACATAACCTGAAGCTCTATGTGATACCCCTGGTTCTAGAGGCCAGAGAATAGCAAATCATCTACTAGACAGAACTGACAGGTAAGACATGAGCATCAATAATACTTCTCGGCTTTGCTGGTACCTACCTAGAAGACAGTACTAAGGACTTTAAACACTTCTGACCAAAAAATAGCAATAATATCTGGAAGCTAATTTCTGTGACCCAGCCTTGATACACTCTTCTAGTGGCTGGAGAATGAATACTTTGGTCTCCCTAGCTGGTTATGCAGGCCTCCAGGAACCAGAATGTCATGTGAGACAATAAGCTTGGCTTGGGAAGTCACTTTGCCTCCCAAGACCTGTGTAACCTCATAAGGACAAGGAGGAAGTTGAAGAGATGAATTCTACAAGTCCACCACACTGGAGTGGATGTGGTAGAACTGTCTCTAAGGTCTCCCTTGGGTTCACTCCTTGGGAACCAATGGTCCATGGAACTGTGGCTAAGATCCAAACACCAGCAATGCCTTCTACCAAGTCACATCACATAAAAAAGCTGGTACTTGGAGCTGCTGTTGGCAGGCTCATGGGCTGGTTGGTTATCACTCAGTCTTCAAGAACAAAGGAAGTAGCATCAGACTGCCAGGCATTGTGTGGATCTGCAAGGCATGCATGGGAAGAACATGCAACCCCTGCCCTTAGGTGAAGGCCTTGGGTGAAGACAGGGCTTGAGTGGATAGATGCCTAAGCACACACTTATGAGAAAATGTACTGGGTGCTGTTGAAGCTCCCAAGATACCTCAGTGGTGGGGATAACAGAAAATGCTCTGTTCTCCTTTCAGAGTCCCATGCTGCCTTGCTAGGGGACAAATGCCTTCCTACCAGCAGCCTGTTTATACTTCCAACATTCTAAGCTAGGAGCTAGATTCTCAATGCTGGCATCAGATATTTAGATTACATTGGGCAAATTATTTAGCTTCTAGGACTCTTGGTTTCTCAGCCATAAAGTAGTGCTTCATTTTCTCACTAATAAACCAACTTATCTCTGAAAACAACAACTGTGCTGGGCTGGGGGACACAATTTAAGAGCACAGTAGCAAGTACAGAGATGACTGCTGATTTTCATTACTGAAGGTTCACCAGGACAAATACTGAGCAAGGACCCAACATGTGTTCAAAGTCTGTGACACTGAAGAACTTCAGGGAGGTAGGCCAGCCATGATCCCTCCTAAGGCCCTATGCACAGTCAGCTACAAGATAGATGGGAAAGTGCTCCTTAAGCCTCAAAGCACTGTGTAAATAGCATCTGCCTATCTATCCTGTGTCTGTTGCCTCTCCCACATAAAACTAAAATCAGATTATGAGCAAGATAAACAAGCCACCACTCAGATATCGTCATGCAACAGGTACTTCTTCATCATCCCTCCCAAAGTAAATATTATGTTACCAGACCAGGACAGGGATATTTGGAGGCTAACTACTAAGCCCCAGGTCACATAAGCTCAGGAATCAGACACAAAGGTCAAACAGGTGCCTCTCTGTTACTACCCACTAAACACCGCAGTGTTTCCTGTTAGTGTGTTCACCCCCACTCAGCTCCCCAGCTTCTGGGTGAGCTGGGGAAGAACACACTCACCTGAAAGATGCTAAGAAAAAAGAGAGTCCCCATCAGGAAAGAGTGGCTAGTAAGATTGTGAGTGGTCCTGTGCCAGAGAACCCCATATACACCTTGTCTGATGTTTGCCCTTATTTCAAAGGCCATATCTTCATGGGAGACAAGCATAGTCATGCTATGAACTAACTCCAGCTCAGCTATCCACCACAGCTGACACCAAAGGGACAGACACAGAAACCAAGGTTCAGAAAGGAAGTACATATCTAAGGAATAAACTGAAGAGTGCACAGGGCCTGTTTCTGAGCCTGCTCACATCACTGCACTGTGGAGTGGTTCCACAATGCCAAATTATCCAGACTGATGTCTGCACTTCTCAAGTTCCATGGAGTCCCCTCAACCTTTCTCTGCACTTGCAGAATCTATTACTTGTCTGTGAACCATTTGAGGCTTGTGGTTAGGCATTCTACTTCCCAATAAAGCAAAGATCTTGAGGATCTGTGGTTAGGTATCAGGAGTAGTAGTGCCAAGTAGTACCAGGACAGATGGAATAGTCCTATATGATGATGCAGTGGTTACTAAAGTAGATGGAGGAGTCTTGTACAGTGACTCAGTGACTACTGAGACAGATTTGGGCTTAGGTACCAAGAAGAGTCCTGTACAGTGAGGCAATGACTACCAAGACAGATGGAGGAGTCCTGTATGGCAATGCACTGACTACCAAGACAGATTTCTACCATGAAGAAGCTTGGGACCAGAGTCAGAGTAGAAAAGTTAGCAGAGCCTAGTAAGAGCACCAGTGGAAGGGGAAGCCCTTGGTCCTGCCAAGACTGAACCCCCAGTGAACGTGATTGTTCGGAGGAGGGTGGTAATGGGGGGAGGATGGGGAGGGGAAGCCCATATAGAAGGGGAGGGGGAGGGGCTAGGGGGATGTTGGCCTGGAAACTGGGAAGGGAAATAACAACCGAAATGTAAACAAGAAATACTCAAGTTAATAAAGATTAGAAAGAAAGAGAGAAAGAAAGAAAGAAAGAAAGAAAGAAAGAAAGAAAGAAAGAAAGAAAGAAAGGAAGGAAGGAAGAAAGAAAGAAAGGAAGGAAGGAAGGAAGGAAGGAAGAAAGAAAGAAAGAAAAAGTTAGCAGAAAGTGACAGATATGGAACCTGCATTTTCTGCATTCCTGCCCCAATAAGCCAGTCTCCCTCTTGGGGCAACAATCCTAACCCACATAGCAAACCACAAGCCTGCTTTCCCAAGGCTCAAGAAATCGTGGATGAATGTTGGTCTCCATCTAGAGCTAAGCACAGATACTAAGGCCTCCATAGCCCCAACTTCTCTCTAAAAGTGTTACCCTTTGATTGAAACCCCCTCTGGTGGTATGGTAGGAAAACCCACCCTTGGAAGTTAAACTCATTTGAATCTAGGTCTTGAGAGGAATTATTTAATCTGTCTGAGTCTCAATTTCTAATTGCATAATGAATAAAAATACTGTCCAACTTTGCAATTTGGTTTGAGAATGTGACCTCAAATCTGAACTTAACAGCATGGTGCCCAACAAGTAAAGCATTCAATTAGTGTGTTACCTTCCCTTCTGTAAATCCTTGCTTTTTATGATAAGGATTCAGAATAGTTCATTGGGTCTATTAAAAAGAAAAAGAGTAGACACAATATGCTGGAGGTGGAATCAGAAGAGAAACCACTGAGAAACTATTGAATTAGCCTTCTTCTGCTTTAGGATTGAGACACCTGCCCATTGCCTGCTTATAATAACTAAGAGTAGGTTGCTTTAGGTCCTAGGCTTGTACTTGAAGCCCTCATTCCTACATCTTAATTTCAAGTCTTTGAAATGACAAGTCAGTGGTCCAGTAACTATTTATTAGACCAGTAGTATCTTCCACACTTCAAGCCTGAAGTAGAACAAGGGGAAAAACACCAAAAGAACGAACTTAAACATGAACAAGCTATCGCCTTTGCTGCATATGAACAGACAACCTACTGTGGAAACAAAATCATACAAAGGGAACTGTGCAAAGTCATAGATGTGAAAGCCAATGGGTTGGGTTTGAGTCCCAGCTCAACCTTGAGTAGATATTTAATTTCTCTACAACTAGATTTTTTTTGGACTAGATATCTACAAAATGGAATGATTGTTGATAGGTAAATAGGAAGATAACAAATAAATAATAGACAGATTAGATAGAATATAAAGCAATTTATAAGGATATATTTCATCTTTGCTTTATGTGTGTACATGCGTATATACTTACATGAAGTATAATACAATAAAAATTCTAGGAATTGTATTAAGCAAAAACACTTTAGTGTCTTGCATACAATAATCATCATGTAAATGTTCATTGTTTTCTAGATGTTACATAGAAGCATCCACAGTTGCCATAGAGGAAAGCACAGAGAATTCTGATTCCTTGGAGAAGGAGCTTTGCAATTGCCAGCAACAGCTTCCTAGATGCAGTGCTATTTTTGACTCATGCTTTTGACTCTGTCTCCCCCTAGTGCCCTACGTATGCAAAGCAAATGAGATACTCAATGTTTTGGGCCAAATACTGTGACATATTAAAATCCCAATCCCTAGAGATTGGATGGCTGTGTGATGTGGCTGCCAGGGAGCAATAGAAAGGAGCAGAGTGGGAAGAACGGATGGGTAAGGATCCCTCTGAAACAGTGAAAGAAATCATTTGCAAAGACTGCTATAAACCAAGCATCACCAACCAAATAGCTTAAATAACAGATTGTGAGATGTTTTCTCACCATTCTGTAGTCTTTAGCACCAGGAAGTTAATAGGCCTGATGCCTTCCTGGTCTTCTATCCTTGGGTTGTAGATGTCCATCTTTAACATATGTCTTGGCAGATTTTCCATCTATGCCTGTATCCCAAACCTTTTTAAGAACACAGTCATTGGGTTGCAGCACACACTACTAACTTCATGTAAACTCAATTACTTTTAACGATCCTGTTTTTGGATACAGACACATTCTGCAGCACTGAAGTTTATATTTTAACATGCAAATTTTAGGAGGGCACAATTATTCCTATAATAATAGATAAGAGACACAGTCCACTTAGGGAAACAAAACTAGTCATTCCCACAGAGATCTTGGAAAGAAGGACAGAGATGAAATTGGGACAAGTAGGTTAACGCCTGCAATTATACTTAGCCCGTGAAAGACTTAGGTAGATAGAAAGTCTGCAAAGATCTCAGGGGAGCAAGAAAGTTAGGCAACTTCTGGAGGATTGCTTTGAAGTTCTGGCATTCTGAGAACTAGGAAATTAATCACATCTCCTTTCCTTTCCACAGTACAAGAGATGTTGGTTCTGACTCCCTCTACAGCAGCGGTTCTCAGCCTGTGGGTCACAACCCATTTGGTAGTTGAACAAGTCTTTCATTTGGTGGTTGAACAAGTGGCTTATCAGATATGCTGCATATAAAATATATACATGATGATTAATAACAGTAGCAAAATTACAGTTATGAACTAGCAAGGAAAATAATTTTATGGTTGAGGATCACCACAACATGAGAAACCATATTAAAGGGTTGCAGCATTGGAAAGGTTGAGGACCACTGGTCTATAGCTTCCTGCTAGACTTGAAAAATAGTAATCGATTTCCACACTAAAAACTAATAACAAAGAAGGAACAGAATAGAGATGACTGATACTAACTTTCCTCTCTAGAACATTAGCATTGCTTGACTTGACTGGAGGTTTTTCAGAAGCCCGCATTAGCAAGGCTGCCTGTAGCTAACCTGATTTAGAGTTCAGCCCGTTGGAAAAATCTTCTTTTCAAGGAATTTGGGGCAATCTTCAACATCATTATAGGAAGTAGATTAACTCCGGGCTGTGTAGTACAGTAGGACAGAGCTGAAGCAAACATATGACTAATAGTAAAGTTAAAATAACAGACTAGCTCAACAAAGCCCCAGAAGACTCTAAGTGGTTAGATCTGGCTTACTTCTAATCTCTTTGCCAACAGGTAGGTATATTATCCTTAGCTACATGGTAAGTTTATGGCTGGCCTTGGCTACCTGAAAGTCCTATCTAAACAAACAACAAAGCACAATAATTTATGCATGCAGTGACTTCTCTGTAGCTCTGTCATCGTGCATTGTTTTTAAAATATGTATTTCTTTACACATATTAATTGACACATGAGGCAGAGATGCTATTTCATGATTCCTAATAATAAACACTGAACTGTTAATAAAAAATAACAATGCTCTTTTTAGTTAATTTTATTTGGTTTCTTTCATAAGAATATTATTAATTTCTTTGTTAAGTGGCCATTGTGAGTTGATGCATTCAGCAGTCAAGTCATGACAAGTTTTTAAAAAGTACTTTCTTAATTGTCCTTCACAGAAGACAAATTCTGTCTTCCACAGGCATCTACACACACACACACACACACACACACACACACACACACACACACACGTATACTATGATCCCTCATTCTGAATCACAGGCATGTGATGTTTGAAGCTATCTCCTCTTTGAAAGAATCCAAACATATTAAAAGTGCTACACTGCTGGCTTCAAATAACCACACTGGAGACCAAATTTAAACATTTATTAGAATATAAAATAAAGCAAATCTATTGTGTCTTTATTTTTCTGAAAGAATCATTAAATCATATTTATGATTTAAAATATTAAAGACTGAGTAAAGGCTAATTTCTAATCAATTCATCTCCTTGTAATAATTGTTCAAGTTTCTTTATCTTCTCTTTTTGTAAGTTTTAAAACAATACTGTGTAATGAGCACTCCATCAGAGAAACCTCTTAGTATGGATGGAATTGCATAAAATTCCCAGGTTGGCTGAATAACTTTTAAAAACTAGATTTTTTATTTTATTTTATTAGCAAAAGGTAACAATAATTTAATTTTACGTAGATAAAAATTCTCTGTAAATAAGTTAGACAGAACCCTAAAACATGGTTTCTGTATCATGATTTCATATGAAGCATAATTCATGCTTGATATTCTGAACTGTAGTAATTTTCCCAGTGTATTCCAACTGACAAAAGCCAAAAAGAGATGGTATTAATAAAACAATGTCACTACATTTTTATTGAACCCATTTATCATTAACTCTCTCCAGCTCCTCTCAGGTACCCTACCTCCACCCCATAACCCTCCTAACTTCATGTTTTCTGTTTTGGTTATTGTTATTGTTGATACCCCCTGAATCTGGTTAATGCTAGCTATCCTTACATGAATGGGTGTGGGGCCATTCACTAGAGCATATGCAACCAGTGACCATGTCCCTAAAGAAGGGAGACTCTCCCTCCCTCAGCAATCGCCAGCTTCCAATAGCTCCTCAGACGGGGATTGGACCTTTGGAGCCCTTCCCCTCCCCCATGCATTTTGGCTAACTGGCTTGATCTTGTGCATGTCACATACAAGGAACCACAGCCATTGTGAGTTGATGCATTCAGCAGTCAAGTCATAATCAGACGTCTGCATTTGACAGTTCTGCTCCTCACCCATCAGCTTTTACAGTTTTCTACCTATTCTTTCCCCCACAAAGTTCAATAGCCTTGGATGCAGGGGCAGAGGATGTTTAATACAAATGATTCATCTAGAGCTCCATACTCATAGTTACAGATATTTGGCACTTTGACCAGATGTGAGTTTCTGTGGATATAGTGAACGTGTGTGTGTGTGTGTGTGTGTGTGTGTGTGTGTGTGTGTGTGTACCTCCAGGCAGTTTCCATAAGGCTTCTTTATGCATCCTTATTTTTTAGGCCCACACCCTATCACCCTGTCCACATTGTCACTTAAACTTTTACCCTAGAGTACTCTCTACCCTATACTTTCATGTCACCTGTGTCTTTGCTTTGTCTCATATGTTTAAGTTGTAGTGCATGTGGATTAGAAATGAAGAATTGGTATCAGATTCATTAAAGGAGAGAGGGTAGTAAAATATAGGTAAAAGGGAAATAAGACTGTAGGAGGCAGAAAGACTCAAATATGGGAGTAAAGAATGAAAAATCAAGAGGTGAGTGAACAGTTAATGAAAATGAAGAGTTTGAAAGTTATATGAAAACTTATGATCTTTCAACCCAAGTAAAAAAGATGATCAGTGGGGACAATATATAATATCATATTCTGCTTTTACTTGACAATTAGGAACTTCTGCTTAGTTATACAATTCAATACCATATTATTTTTGGCAAGGAATATTCCACCAAAGTGTGCTGCTCTAACATGGGACAGATGCAATATTTTAATGAATTTATCAATATCTTTTAATTCTGAAAAAATGTTTAAATATCTTTGCTTTAATGAACACTATTAAGAAAATGAAAAGATAACTTTGAGGTCACATGAAATAGTTGCATATCATACACATATAACATAAAACACAAACATAACTATTTAGCACTTCTAAATAAAGATTACAATTCAACCACGAAAGACCAATTGACCCACTTAAAAAGAGAAAAAATTTTAACAGGTATTTTTTTCTGAGGAGAATATCGAAATTATTAGTCATTAGGAAAATGGGAATAACACAGGAAAATACCTTTTGGCACTGAAATTAAAAATATAGGCAATAACAGATGTTAGAGAGGACATTGGGGAAAAAATGAAACCTTAACCTCATACTGATGGAAACATAAAATGGTGTTCTAATTTGGAAAACTATTTAATGGTTCTTTGAGAAAAGTAAATAACCAAACGCACAAAATAAAGAAAGAATATTAAAAGCAGTAAGGGAAAAAGGTCAAGTAACATATAAAGGCAGACCTATCAGAATCACACCAGACTTTTCGCCAGAAACTATGAAGGCCAGAAGATCCTGGACAGATGTCATACAGACCCTAAGAGAACACAAATGCCAGCCCAGGTTACTGTATCCTGCAAAACTCTCAATTAACATAGATGGAGAAACCAAGATATTCCATGACAAAACCAAATTTACACAATATCTTTCTACAAATCCAGCACTACAAAGGATAATAAAGGGTAAAGCCCAACATAAGGAGGCAAGCTATACCCTAGAAGAAGCAAGAAACTAATCGTCTTGGCAACAAAACAAAGAGAATGAAAGCACACAAACATAAACTCACATCCAAATATAAATATAACAGGAAGCAATAATCACTATTCCTTAATATCTCTCAACATCAATGGCCTCAACTCCCCAATAAAAAGACATAGATTAACAAACTGGATACGCAATGAGGACCCTGCATTCTGCTGCCTACAGGAAACACACCTCAGAGACAAAGACAGACACTACCTCAGAGTGAAAGGCTGGAAAACAACTTTCCAAGCAAATGGTCAGAAGAAGCAAGCTGGAGTAGCCATTCTAATATCAAATAAAATCAATTTTCAATTAAAAGTCATCAAAAAAGATAAGGAAGGACACTTCATATTCATCAAAGGAAAAATCCACCAAGATGAACTCTCAATCCTCATCTTCGATTGGTTTATATACAAGTGTGCAATTTCTAGGCTTGAAAGTAAAATGATGCTATCTGGTGCTGGATAGAGGAGCCTTATTTTTTATTATGGCAGCTTGCTATTTTTGTAACATGGTGATTTGGTTGAACACAATAAAGTACAGTAGTAACTGATCTCCCCCTCTTGCTGGATAAGTGAGGAGATGATTAAATGTTGATGTCAGCATCCATGAGCATATTCAGATGAGCTTCTGCTTCTGTTGAAAAGGATGCTGTGTTTGATTGTGGTCCGAAGCTTTGAAGCACTACTTGGCATCTCCTTCCTTGGAGGTCTCACTGTTTTAACATAACAGATTTGATAGCTTGTTGGTAAGGTGAGGTCCAGCTTGTCTCCACTAGGTCATCTTCATGTGAATCCGGTGGTTATACGGTTTTGTTCTAGGGATATTTCATTTTTTTAATAACGGTTTTAGCTGACATTCATAGAGAGAATGAATCCTTAGAACTGTGCCACTAGTGAAAGGAAATCCTGTCTAGAGTATGTTTCTTTACAAAGCTGTGTCACACCATCCTTTGGGCCCTCTGCTGGAAAAGTAGAATCAAGTCTCAAATAATGCCTTCTAAATTGTATCCTCTAGTATTATAGATGTAGGATAGTACTGTATCATACCTCTGTGGATGTAAAATAGCTTGTACCTGCTTTATGATACGTAGTAGTGACCGTGCTTTATCAGAGCTGTTTTTAATGATGTTGCTCAGAATGTTTTCTTTCCAGATGATGATTGAGAAGCTAATTTTAAAAAAAATGGTGCCAGGTACCACAAGAGTAACAGAACTGTGCTGTTTTCTCAGGTTTTGTTTTTTTACATTTTTTTTTATTAACTTGAGTATTTCTTATATACATTTCGAGTGTTATTCCCTTTCCCGGTTTCCGGGCAAACATCCCCCTCCCCCCTCCCCTTCCTTATGGGTGTTCCCCTCCCAACCCTCCCCCCATTGCCGCCCTCCCCCCATAGACTAGTTCACTGGGGGTTCAGTCTTAGCAGGACCCAGGGCTTCCCCTTCCACTGGTGCTCTTACTAGGGTATTCATTGCTACCTATGGGGTCAGAGTCCAGGGTCAGTCCATGTATAGTCTTTAGGTAGTGGCTTAGTCCCTGGAAGCTCTGGTTGCTTGGCATTGTTGTACTTTTGGGGTCTCGAGCCCCTTCAAGCTCTTCCAGTTCTTTCTCTGATTCCTTCAACAGGGGGCCTATTCTCAGTTCAGTGGTTTGCTGCTGGCATTCGCCTCTGTATTTGCTGTATTCTGGCTGTGTATCTCAGGAGCGATCTACATCCGGCTCCTGTCGGTCTGCACTTCTTTGCTTCATCCATCTTGTCTAATTGGGTGGCTGTATATGTATGGGCCACATGTGGGACAGGCTCTGAATGGGTGTTCCTTCAGTCTCTGTTTTAATCTTTGCCTCTCCCTTCCCTGCCAAGGGTATTCTTTTTCCTCATTTAAAGAAGGAGTGAAGCATTCACATTTTGATCATCCGTCTTGAGTTTCGTTTGTTCTAGGGATCTAGGGTAATTCAAGCATTTGGGCTAATAGCCACTTATCAATGAGTGCATACCATTTATGTCTTTCTGTGATTGGGTTAGCTCACTCAGGATGATATTTTCCAGTTCCAGCCATTTGCCTACGAATTTCATAAACTCGTTGTTTTTGATAGCTGAGTAATATTCCATTGTGTAGATGTACCACATTTTCTGTATCCATTCCTCTGTTGAAGGGCATCTGGGTTCTTTCCATTTTCTGGCTATTATAATAAATAAGGCTGCGATGAACATAGTGGAGCACGTGTCTCTTTTATATGTTGAGGCATCTTTTGGGTATATGCCCAAGAGAGGTATAGCTGGATCCTCAGGCAGTTCAATGTCCAATTTTCTGAGGAACCTCCAGACTGATTTCCAGAATGGTTTTACCAGTCTGCAATCCCACCAACAATGGAGGAGTTTTCCTCTTTCTCCACATCCTCGCCAGCATCTGCTGTCACCTGAGTTTTTGATCTTAGCCAATCGCACTGGTGTGAGGTGAAATCTCAGGGTTGTTTTGATTTGCATTTCCCTTATGACTAAAGATGTTGAACATTTCTTTAGGTGTTTCTCAGCCATTCGGCATTCCTCAGCTGTGAATTCTTTGTTTAGCTCTGAACCCCATTTTTTAATAGGGTTATTTGTTTCCCTGCGGTCTAACTTCTTGAGTTCTTTGTATATTTTGGATATAAGGCCTCTATCTGTTGTAGGATTGGTAAAGATCTTTTCCCAATCTGTTGGTTGCCGTCTTGTCCTAACCACAGTGTCCTTTGCCTTACAGAAGCTTTGCAGTTTTATGAGATCCCATTTGTCGATTCTTGATCTTAGAGCATAAGCCATTGGTGTTTTGTTCAGGAAATTTTTTCCAGTGCCCATGTGTTCCAGATGCTTCCCTAGTTTTTCTTCTATTAGTTTGAGTGTGTCTGGTTTGATGTGGAGGTCCTTGATCCACTTGGACTTAAGCTTTGTACAGGGTGATAAGCATGGATCGATCTGCATTCTTCTACATGTTGCCCTCCAGTTGAACCAGCACCATTTGCTGAAAATGCTATCTTTTTTCCATTGGATGGTTTTGGCTCCTTTGTCAAAAATCAAGTGACCATAGGTGTGTGGGTTCATTTCTGGGTCTTCAATTCTATTCCATTGGTCTATCTGTCTGTCTCTGTACCAATACCATGCAGTTTTTATCACTATTGCTCTGTAATACTGCTTGAGTTCAGGGATAGTGATTCCCCCTGAAGTCCTTTTATTGTTGAGGATAGCTTTAGATATCCTGGGTTTTTTGTTATTCCAGATGAATTTGCAAATTGTTCTGTCTAACTCTTTGAAGAATTGGATTGGTATTTTGATGGGGATTGCATTGAATCTGTAGATTGCTTTTGGTAAAATGGCCATTTTTACTATATTAATCCTGCCAATCCATGAGCACGGCAGATCTTTCCATCTTCTGAGGTCTTCTTCAATTTCTTTCCTCAGTGTCTTGAAGTTCTTATTGTACAGATCTTGTACTTGCTTGGTTAAAGTCACACCGAGGTACTTTATATTATTTGGGTCTATTATGAAGGGTGTCGTTTCCCTAATTTCTTTCTCGGCTTGTTTCTCTTTTGTATAGAGGAAGGCAACTGATTTATTTGAGTTAATTTTATACCCAGCCACTTTGCTGAAGTTGTTTATCAGCTTTAGTAGTTCTCTGGTGGAACTTTTGGGATCACTTAAATATACTATCATGTCATCTGCAAATAGTGATATTTTGACCTCTTCTTTTCCGATCTGTATCCCTTTGATCTCCTTTTGTTGTCTGATTGCTCTGGCTAGAACTTCAAGAACTATATTGAATAAGTAGGGAGAGAGTGGGCAGCCTTGTCTAGTCCCTGATTTTAGTGGGATTGCTTCAAGTTTCTCTCCATTTAGTTTAATGTTAGCAACTGGTTTGCTGTATATGGCTTTTACTATGTTTAGGTATGGGCTTTGAATTCCTATTCTTTCCAGGACTTTTATCATAAAGGGGTGTTGAATTTTGTCAAATGCTTTCTCAGCATCTAATGAAATGATCATGTGGTTCTGTTCTTTCAGTTTGTTTATATAATGGATCACGTTGATGGTTTTCCGTATATTAAACCATCCCTGCATGCCTGGGATGAAGCCGACTTGATCATGGTGGATGATTGTTTTGATGTGCTCTTGAATTCGGTTTGCCAGAATTTTATTGAGTATTTTTGCGTCGATATTCATAAGGGAAATTGGTCTGAAGTTCTCTTTCTTTGTTGTGTCTTTGTGTGGTTTAGGTATAAGAGTAATTGTGGCTTCGTAGAAGGAATTCGGTAGGGCTCCATCTGTTTCAATTTTGTGGAATAGTTTGGATAATATTGGTATGAGGTCTTCTATGAAGGTTTGATAGAATTCTGCAATAAACCCGTCTGGACCTGGGCTCTTTTTCGTTGGGAGACCTTTAATGACTGCTTCTATTTCCTTAGGAGTTATGGGGTTGTTTAACTGGTTTATCTGTTCCTGATTTAACTTCGATACCTGGTATCTGTCTAGGAAATTGTCCATTTCCTGAAGATTTTCAAATTTTGTTGAATATATGTTTTTATAGTAAGATCTGATGATTTTTTGAATTTCCTCTGAATCTGTAGTTATGTCTCCCTTTTCATTTCTGATTTTGTTAATTTGGACACACTCTCTGTGTCCTCTCGTTAGTCTGGCTAAGGGTTTATCTATCTTGTTGATTTTCTCAAAGAACCAACTTTTGGTTCTGTTGATTCTTTCTATGGTCCTTTTTGTTTCTACTTGGTTGATTTCAGCTCTGAGTTTGATTATTTCCTGCCTTCTACTCCTCCTGGGTGTATTTGCTTCTTTTTGTTCTAGAGCTTTTAGGTGTGCTGTCAAGCTGCTGACATATGCTCTTTCCTGTTTCTTTCTGCAGGCACTCAGCGCTATGAGTTTTCCTCTTAGCACAGCTTTCATTGTGTCCCATAAGTTTGAGTATGTTGTATCTTCATTTTCATTAAATTCTAAAAAGTTTTTAATTTCTTTCTTTATTTCTTCCTTGACCAGGTTATCATTGAGTAGAGCATTGTTCAATTTCCACGTATATGTGGGCATTCTTCCCTTATTGTTATTGAAGACCAGTTTTAGGCCGTGGTGGTCCGATAGCACGCATGGGATTATTTCTATCTTTCTGTACCTGTTGAGGCCCGTTTTTTGACCAATTATATGGTCAATTTTGGAGAAAGTACCATGAGGAGCTGAGAAGAGGGTATATCCTTTTGCTTTAGGATAGAATGTTCTATAAATATCCGTTAAGTCCATTTGGCTCATGACTTCTCTTAGTCTGTCTACATCACTGTTTAATTTCTGTTTCCATGATCTGTCCATTGATGAGAGTGGGGTGTTGAAATCTCCCACTATTATTGTGTGAGGTGCAATGTGTGTTTTGAGCTTTAGTAAGGTTTCTTTTACGTATGTAGGTGCCCTTGTATTTGGGGCATAGATATTTAGGATTGAGAGTTCATCTTGGTTGATTTTTCCTTTGATGAATATGAAGTGTCCTTCCTTATCTTTTTTGATGACTTTTAGTTGGAAATTGATTTTATTTGATATTAGAATGGCTACTCCAGCTTGCTTCTTCTGACCATTTGCTTGGAAAGTTGTTTTCCAGCCTTTCACTCTGAGGTAGTGTCTGTCTTTGTCTCTGAGGTGTGTTTCCTGTAGGCAGCAGAATGCAGGGTCCTCGTTGCGTATCCAGTTTGTTAATCTATGTCTTTTTATTGGGGAGTTGAGGCCATTGATATTGAGAGATATTAAGGAATAGTGATTATTGCTTCCCTTTATATTCATATTTGGATGTGAGGTTATGTTTGTGTGCTTTCATTCTCTTTGTTTTGTTGCCAAGACGATTAGTTTCTTGCTTCTTCTAGGGTATAGCTTGCCTCCTTATGTTGGGCTTTACCATTTATTATCCTTTGTAGTGCTGGATTTGTAGAAAGATATTGTGTAAATTTGGTTTTGTCATGGAATATCTTGGTTTCTCCATCTATGTTAATTGAGAGTTTTGCAGGATACAGTAACCTGGGCTGGCATTTGTGTTCTCTTAGGGTCTGTATGACATCAGTCCAGGATCTTCTGGCCTTCATAGTTTCTGGCGAGAAGTCTGGTGTGATTCTTATAGGTCTCCCTTTATATGTTACTTGACCTTTTTCCCTTACTGCTTTTAATATTCTTTCTTTATTTTGTGCGTTTGGTGTTTTGACAATTATGTGACGGGAGGTGTTTCTTTTCTGGTCCAATCTATTTGGAGTTCTGTAGGCTTCTTGTATGTCTATGGGTATCTCTTTTTTTAGGTTAGGGAAGTTTTCTTCTATGATTTTGTTGAAGATATTTACTGGTCCTTTGAGCTGGGAGTCTTCACTCTCTTCTATACCGATTATCCTTAGGTTTGATCTTCTCATTGAGTCCTGGATTTCCTGTATGTTTTGGACCAGTAGCTTTTTCCACTTTACATTATCTTTGACAGTTGAGTCAATGATTTCTATGGAATCTTCTGCTCCTGAGATTCTCTCTTCCATCTCTTGTATTCTGTTGGTGAAGCTTGTATCTACAGCTCCTTGTCTCTTCTTTTGGTTTTCTATATCCAGGGTTGTTTCCATGTGTTCTTTCTTGATTGCTTCTATTTCCATTTTTAATTCCTTCAACTGTTTGATTGTGTTTTCCTGGAATTCTTTCAGGGATTTTTGCGATTCCTCTCTGTAGGATTTTACTTGTTTATTAATGTTTTCCTGTGCTTCCCTAAGTGTGTTCATGTCTTTCTTGAAGTCCTCCAGCATCATGATTAAATATGATTTTGAAACTAGATCTTGCTTTTCTGGTGTGTTTGGATATTCCATGTTTGTTTTGGTGGGAGAATTGGGCTCCGTTGATGGCATGTAGTCTTGGTTTCTGTTGCTGGGGTTCCTGTGCTTGCCTCTCGCCATCAGATTATCTCTAGTGTTACTTTGTTCTGCTATTTCTGACAGTGGCTAGACTGTCCTATAAGCCTGTGTGTCAGGAGTGCTGTAGACCTGTTTTCCTCTCTTTCAGTCAGTTATGGGGACAGAGTGTTCTGCTTCGGGCGTGTAGTTTTTCCTCTCTACAGGTCTTCAGCTGTTCCTGTGGGCCTGTGTCTTGAGTTCACCAGGCAGCTTTCTTGCAGCAGAAAATTTGGTCTTACCTGTGGTCCCGAGGCTCAGGTTTGCTCGTGGGGTGCTGCCCAGGGGCTCTCTGCAGCGGCAGCAACCAGGAAGACCTGTGCCGCCCCTTCCGGGAGGTTCAGTGCACCAGAGTTCCAGATGGTCTTTGGCTTTTTCCTCTGGCGTCCGAGATGTGTGTGCAGGGAGCAGTCTCTTCTGGTTTCCCAGGCTTGTCTGCCTCTCTGAAGGTTTAGCTCTCCCTCCCACGGGATTTGGGTGCAGAGAACTGTTTATCAGGTCTGTTTCCTTCAGGGTCCGGCGGTGTCTCTGGCAGGGGTCCTGCCGCTCCCCCACGGGAGCCCAGAGGCCTTATACAGTTTCCTCTTGGGCCAGGGATGTGGGCAGGGGTGAGCAGTGTTGGTGGTCTCTTCCGCTCTGCAGCCTCAGGAGTGCCCACCTGACCAGGCGGTTGGGTCTCTCTCTCACCGGGTCTGGGAGCAGAGAGCTGCTGCGGGCCGGGATCCGCGGGTGTGGGACTTCCGGTAAACACAGAACGTGCCCGGTCCTAGAGAAATTCTGCTTCCGTGTGTCCCAAGCTCACCAGGCAGCTTTCTTGCAGCAGAAAATTTGGTCTTACCTGTGGTCCCGAGGCTCAGGTTCGCTCGTGGGGTGCTGCCCAGGGGCTCTCTGCAGCAGCAGCAACCAGGAAGCTACTTTTTTTTTTTTTTTAATGGAGTGTGCTGGATGTCTCTACAGTTTTGTTCAGATGACTGCAGAACCTGGAAAAGCTGTTGCTGCTGTTGCTGCATAACACACTGCTATTATTGGTCTTTTTATATAAATATAAATATATATATACAGATATATAATTTGAATTTTTTGAAACTTTACCTGTGCTGTCAACTTTCGAAAAAAGTATCCCCGTTTACTGTGTTGAGTTGGCACAGTACAGAAATTAACAGCCATATTGGTCTAGAAATGTTGAACTTAAGTTTTTTCCATTTGTACAGGGGTAACACACTGTATTAAATATGTAAGGTCTTATATACGTGGGTTTGATTACAAAAACTAATAAAGTATTCTCTAAATTAAAAAGAAAAAAAAAGAAAAGTAAATAAGACTCAGCATATGACTAATCACACCCCTTAGTGTGTGTGTGTGTGTGTGTGTGTGTGTGTGTGTGTGTGTTATACATATCTACATACATGCAAGAGAACTGGACTCATATTCATGTAAAAACAGATAAATTGATATTCATTGCAGTCTCGAAAACAGGGCTATGATAGACCATCAAATCTTATACAACAATAAATGTAATATTTCTCAGTCACAAAAACTTCTAAGTATGGACACCTGTAGCAACTGGAATGAACCTTGGAAATAATATGGGGAAATGAAAGGCTCCAGACACAGAAGACAACATACTATGTTACTCTGTTGTGCAAAGCATGCAGAGGGGCAGCAGCATAGGGATAAAGGAGATTGCATGTTCCCAAGGCTCAGGAGTGGAGTATGGCTGGAACAGTCAGTAGAAGCCAACAGGTTTCTATTTGAAGTGCTGAAAATGTCTGGAGCCAGATAGCTGTGGTGTTTGTAACACCTGGTAAATATACTAATCCTACATAAATTACACCCTTCAAAGGGTGAATTTTGTTCACACACACACACACACACACACACACACACACACACACACAACCGATCCGCTCTTACCTCAAATGGGTTAAGAGATAGTTCGTTCTAGAGCCAAAATGAATGACCATGGCCTGGGAACACAAACTTAGATTATACTCCCCTCATTTTCCAACACTTATAAATCAAGACACTTTCCAGATACATTGGTAGAAACATGAGGCAGGGGCACCTCTGCTTATAAGCCTCAGGTGCCAAAAATTAGTTTTTGGGTTGGAGGCTGGAAGTCCATTCATACATCCCAAAGCATTTGCCTAATAGTCACAAAGATGTTTGATCACACACAAAGTTAACCAGTAACGTTATGTCTGAGGCTTAGAGAGTTTAGTTGTGGGCCTCCAACTTTCTAACCTCTTCACAGTCATTGCAATTCCAGTCAGCCAATCAACCTTGCAGAATGTTTCATGTAGCTGTGGCCTTTCTTCTGGGAACTTCAGTTAACAGTCTTATGAAGACACTGGGGTCTCACTTGGGTCTAGGATGACCTAGATTCTAAAACCTTTTTTTTGCTAACTCAAATGAAGAACAACCAGTTTTGTTCATTCTCTCTCTCTCTCTCTCTCTCTCTCTCTCTCTCTCTCTCTCTTTCTTTTTTCTTTTTTTTTGGAGCTGGGGACCGAACCTAGGGCCTTGAGCTTGCTAGGCAAGCGCTCTACCACTGAGCTAAATCCCCAACCCCTGTGCCTCTCTTTTATCTTGGTTTTAGTATGGGGTCTCAGGCAACACCAGGTCAGAGTATGTCACCAGAACGTAGACCCCATTGGTCTTAGAGCCATTTTTCAGGCAGTCAGATCAGTGATCTGGTTACCTCTTGCCTCAGGGGAGTCATCTTGTTGATATCCTCAGCAGTGAAGGACAGCTATTCATAGGGAAAGCAGAATATTGTCCTTCATGAACTACACACCTCCTCCCCTTTGGTGGTGAGAGGCACTCTTTCTCTACAGATCATATTGTGGGCATGTGTGAAAATAAATCATAATGCCTGTCCATGTATCTGGTGGCATGTGGTTCTGGGTTCCCCATTTTTGCTCAGGGTGTCCAAGCACTGATGGACACCAGGCAGTGAAGGACAGAGCAGAGCTAAGTTCCATGGTTGGTTTTTTCCCTCAGGATATTCAGCCACAGCTACACATCCTGACCCAGCAACGGATGCAAGGTGGTGGAAGTATCTCCAAGGACTGTAGCATTACAACTCTCTTAGATGATATTCAGTGAAACAGCTTGTGCACATACACTTTATTCAGGATGAATCAAGGTTTATATGAATGAACTTTGGCGAGTGGGAAGGGGTTCTTTCAGTGAAGTTTCATTGGCTGAGGCTTAAGGTTCTTGGAATACCTCATTTGCATGGAGAGGCATTCCTAGGAATCCCAGGTACTTGCTGAACAGGTTCTTATCTGAAGTGAGGAAGTTGAACCTGTAATTTTGCCAAGGACTGTTTGACATTCCTTAGGCAAAAGACTGGGGGTTGGGCTCCCAGATCAGGCAGAGAAGAGGAAGCCCTGCTAAGAAAAGGGAGTCCTCCATTTTTCACAGAGCTCAGGAAAGCTGTCTGGACATGGTAGACTACAACCTTAGTAGCAAGGTATAACAATGGTAGGCTTTCCTTTTCCCCTTCTGAGAGCCTGGGTCAGACTGATCAGTTTTACTCTCTGAACTGAGGTACCTTAGGTATTTTGTTTCATGGACAAACAGATTGTCAAGATTTTGAGACATCTCGAATTTCCAAGGCTGAAGCCAATGTCAGAGCTGTATTTAAAGAAAGCCTCAAGTGCCTTTTGTTCAGTCTCAGTCAAAATTAGGGGCTCAGTGCCCCTTCATTTTGCTGGTGTATAGAAGCCTTACTATTTCCACAAAACTATTTCCAGAGGCAGCAATACCTAGCTGTACCAAGGAACTCTCAAAGTTTCTGTCTTTGGAGTCATGATTTTAAGGATAGTAGCAATCCTATTCTAAGACAGGCTCCTTTTTCATCTGGAAACCAAGATTGGAAGCTGTAGAGGTGAATAGTTAATCTGCTTTGAGCTCAGTCCCATATGGTGATCCTACTTCTCAAAGTTCTAGCTAAAGCAACTAGACAACAAAAGGAGGTCAAAGGGATACATATCAAAAGGAAGAAGTCAAGGTATCACTATTTGCAGATGATATGATAACATACATAAGAGACCCCAAACATTCCACCGGAGAGCTCCTATACCTGATAAACAACTTCAGCAAAGTGGCAGGACATAAAATTAACTCCAATAAATCAGTAGCCTTCCTTATACAAATGATAAACAGGCTGAGAAAGAAATTAGGAAAATAATACCCTTCACAATAGCCACAAATACTACAAAGTATCACCAAGCAAATGAAAGATCTGTACAAGAACTTCAACCCCTGAAAAAATAAAATTAAAGAAGACCTCAGAAGATAGAACAATCTCCCATGCTCATGGATTAGTAGGAGTAACACAATGAAAATGGCCATCTTACCAAAAGCAATCTACAGATTCAGTGCAATCCCTACCAAAATCCCAACACAATTTTTCACAGACATGGAAAGAACAATTCTCTACTTCATATGGAAAAACAAAAAACCCAGGATAGCCAAAACAATTCTCAACAATAAAAGAACTCCTAGGGAAATCACCATCCCTGACCTCAAGCTGTACTACAGAGCAATAGTGATAAAACCAGCATGGTATTGGTACAGAGATAGACAGGTCAATTAATGAAATAGAATCAAAGACCCAGAAATAAGCTGATACACTTATGAATACTTGATCTTTGGCAAAGAAGCCAAAATCAGACAGTGGAAAAAAGACACCATTTTCAACAAATGGTGCTGATCTAACTGGCAGTCTGCCTGTAGAAGAACACAAATTGATCCATTTTTATCTCCTTATACAAAATTCAAGTCCAAGTATATCAAGGACATCCACATAAAACCAGATATGCTGAATCTAATACAAGAGAAAGTGGGGGAAAGAACCTCGAACACATTGGCAGGGGAAATTTTCCTGAAAACAGCAATGGCTCAGGCTCTAAGATCAACTATAGACAAATGGGATCTCATAAAATTGAAAAGCTTCTGTAAGGCAAAGGACACTGACAATAAGATCTTGACCAGTCCTACATCTAATAGAGGGCTAATATCTAAAATATGGAAAGAACTCAATAAGTTAGACACCAGAAAACCAAATAACCCAATTAAAAAAATGGGGGACAGAGCTAAACAAAGAATTCTCAACTGAGGAATCTCGAATGGCTGAGAATCACCTAAAGACATGTTCAGTATCCTTAGTCATCAGGGAAATACAAATCAAAATGACCCTGAGATTCCACTTTACACCAATCTGAATGTCTAAGATTAAAAACTCAGGGAGAGCAGATGCTGACAAGTATGTGAAGAAAGAGGAAAGGATACACTCATCCATTGCTGGTAGGATTGCAAACTGGTACAACCACTTTGGAAATCAATCTGGCAGTTCCTCAGAAAATTAGAAATAGTTCTACCTGAAGATCCAGCTATACCATTCCTGGGCATATACCAAAAAGATGTTCCAACATATAACAAGGACATGTGCTCTACTATGTTCATAACAGTGTTATTTATAATAGCCAGAAGCTGGAAACAACCCAGGTCTCCCTCAATGGAAGAATGGATACAGAAAATGTGGTACATTTATACAATGGAATATTATTCAGCTATTAAA
Source organism: Rattus norvegicus (assembly GCF_021556685.1). Lineage (NCBI taxonomy): Eukaryota > Metazoa > Chordata > Mammalia > Rodentia > Muridae > Rattus > Rattus norvegicus. The sequence continues at coordinate 180,822,586 of NC_141535.1, forward strand.
AACAACTTCATTAACTTTGTAGGCAAATGAATGGATCTAGAAAATATCATATTGAGCAAGATATCCCAGACGCAAAAGGGCATACACGATATGTACTCACTGATAAGTGGAAATTAGCCCAAAAGCTCAGAATACCCACAATACAACTCACAGACCATATGAAGTTTAACAAGAAGGAAGGTCAAAGTGTGGATGCTTCAATTCCACTCAGAAGGGGCAAGAAAACAATCACAGGAATCAGAGGGAGGGAGGAATCTAGGTGGAAGAGAGGAGGGGAAGGGGAAAAAGGGTAGGCAGGACCAGGTATGGGAAGAGAAATCCAGAGAGCCAGGAGAATGAACAGAAATAAGTAGCAGACAGGTGGATAATGGGGATAGGGGAGACCACTAAGAAGTCCCAGACACCAGGGATGGGAGAGGCTCCCAGGACTCAATGGGTATGACATTAGCCTAAATGCCCAACAACAGGAAGATAGAACCTGAAGACCAACCACCTCCAGTTGATAGACATGACCCCCAATGGAGGGATGGAGCCACCCAACTATCTCAAAATTTTTACCCCAGAATTGTTCCTGTCTAAGGAAATGCAGGGACAAAAAATGGAGCAGAGACTAAAAGACAGGTCATCCACAGACTGCCCCACCTTAAGATCCATACCATCCACAGACACCAAATCCCAACACTATTGCTGATGCCAAGAAGTGCAGACAGGAGCCTGATATGGCTATCCTCTGAGAGGTTCTGCTAGCACCTGACTAAGACAGATGCAGATAGTCACAGCCAACCATTGGACTGAGCCTAGGGTTCCCAATGGAAGAGTTAGGGGAAGGACTGAAGGAGCTGAAGGGGACTGTAACCCCATAGGAAGAACAACAATATCAACTAACTCACAGAGCTCCCAGGGACTAAATCACCAACCAAAGATTATACATGGGTGGGTCCATACCCCTTGCTACATGTGCAGCAGAGGACTGCCTTATCTGATATCAATGGGAGGGGAGGCACATGGTCCTGTGGAGGCTTGTTGCCCTAGTGAAAGGGGATGGTGGAGGGGTGAGCCAGGGGTCAGTGGGTGGTGGAGCACCCTCTTAGAGGCTAAGAGGAGGGGATGGGGTGGGGGATTTGCAGAGGGGAGACTGGGAAGGAGGACAACATTTGAAATATAAATAAATAAAATAATTAATTTTTAAAAAGCAGATTTTAAATGTAGTAAGGAATTATACTGTTTTGCCAAAATAGTAGGAACATGTTCTATTCTAAGCTGTGTATATTCTGTTATTGTTAATAAGTGAAACATGGTCTTGTGATTTTTTTTTATAGTTTTTACTATCACTCATTTGATTCTAGAACTAAATGTTACAGGTGGTATCTATGACGTGAATAGATTTTAGGCAGATAGTCCTGTTCCAAATTGAACTTTCTCTTTGTTCAGTGATAACTATGGTAGTATATTTTGTTTCTTGCTTCCTTTTTTAAAAAGAAAAAGGAAAAGGAAAAAAATCTGAACAACTATTATTATCTGTTGAGATAGTGCTCCTCCAGTATCTCCTGATTAGACCTACATGGGATCAAGGCCTAAAGTATTTATTCACCTGTATACTTTAATTCTCCCTAATATACAGATTAATATCTCTATGGGTATATATGTCCCCTTTCTCTTTATATAATTTGAATTAACATAAGCTTCTGTTTTAAATGTAGTAAGGAGTTATACTGTTTTGCCAAAATGGAACAAATTCTTTTCTAAGGTGTGCACATTCTGTTATTGTTAACAAGGGAAAGTCCGTCTTGTGATTTTCTGTCTGAAATAAGTTTTTTCTACTTATCCCACTCTTTGACCTTTAATTTAAAATCAAACACCTCAATATATTTATTCATCTATTTAACTTTAATTAATTTCCCTCCTACTTACTGTATAAGCCTCTTTCCAAGCTCTAAATTTATCATAACGCATTGAACAATCCCAGAATTTCCATTTAGACAACATTCAAAACAATCCGAGTATTTGCCCTAGCATAGACCTTTTTTTTGGGGGGGAGCCTTCTGCGACTTTTATTTTTGCATGTAAACCACTGGGGGGAGTCTTGATGGTGTGGGCACTCTAGAGATTAGGCTGGAGTTCTTAGGGCTCCAGACACTAGTTGGAAAGTCAGATGACAGAAACAATGATTCAGACCAATCACAAAGCTGGGGTTTCCAGCAGGGGTCCAGGTGGTCAGGGGTGGACATCTAAGGAAGCAGTGACATGGGAGGGGCAAGCATTGGACCAGCCTTGAGCTGCCTGGATGACATCAGGGACAGAGGATCTGGTAGCTCCGGGGATCTCTGGTCCATGCCTTACTTGGCCAGAGGGCTCCTGAAGGACCTGCCAGCAAACTTGGCTTTTCTGCCCAGCTCCTCCTCGATTCTAAGGATCTGATTGTACTTGGCCAGGCGCTCAGATCGGCAGGGAGCACCAGTCTTGATCTGCCCAGTGCAGAGTCCCACCACCAGGTCGGCAATGAAAGTGTCCTCAGTTTCTCCAGATCGATGGGACACCATGACACCCCAGCCATTGGACTGGACCAGCTTACATGCCTGCAGAGACTTGGTCACAGAGCCAATCTGGTTCACTTTGAGCAGGAGGCAGTTGCAGGACTTCTTGCCTGCAACCTTGTCGATCCACTTAGGGTTGGTCACTGTGAGGTCATCCCCCACCACCTGGATGCCTGCAGTAGCTGTGAACTTCTGCCAAGCATCCCAGTCGTCCTGGTCAAAGGGATCTTCAATGGACACCACTGGGTAGTCCTTGGTGAAGGACTTGTACAGGTCAGCCAGCTGGTCGGGTCGGCTGGCGTCATCCGGAGACTTGAAGTCCAGGTGATACTTGCCAGCCCTGTGTAACTCGGAGGTAGCCACATCCATGCCGATGACAACCTGGTCAGTGTAGCCGGCCTTTGCAGTGACAGACTTGAGCCCCTCCAGTGCTTCTTTGTTCTCCAGGATGTTAGGTGCGAATCCACCCTCATCACCCACATTGGTGGCATCTTTCCCATACTTCTCCTTGATGACATTCTTCAGGTTGTGGTAAACCTCTGCTCCAATACGCATGGCTTCCCGGAAAAAGGATGCCCGCACAGGCAGGATCATGAACTCTTGCAGGGCCAGCTTGTTGCCAGCATGAGAACCACCGTTGATCACATTGAAAGCTGGGACGGGCAGGATGACTTCAGGGTTGCCAGCCAAGTCTGCAATGAGACGGTAAAGGGGGACCCCCTTCTCCATGGCACCAGCCTTGCAGACAGCCAGGGACACTCCCAGGATGGTGTTTGCACCAAACTTAGATTTATTCTCCATGCCGTCCATCTCGATCATCAGCTGGTCAATCTTCTCCTGCTCTACAACATTCAGTTTCTTGCTAACCAGAGCAGGTGCAATAGATGTGCTCAACAGCCTTTGAGACACCCATCCCCATGTAGCGGGTCTTATCATTGTCTCGGAGTTCTAGGGCCTCGTAGATGCCAGTGGACGCACCGCTGGGTACCGCAGCTCGAAAGAGACCTTTTGTGGTGTAGGGATCCACCTCAACAGTGGGATTCCCACGGGAGTCAAAGATCTCTCTGGCATGGATCTTGAGAATGGACATGGCGAAGTTCTGGCAGTAGGATTGCTGCGGAGGAAGGAAAGAGGGTCGTATAGACACCGAAGGGAGTCTTCGGCATAGACCTTTTCAAACTTTCTTTAATTAATGCATTTTTCTCATTCGCTCTCTCTATCTCTGTGTGCCTTTGTTTCCTATATTTGATATTAAAGGCCTAGATTTCTTTATTCCATTTATATTTTAAAATATTTAAACAATAACCATTAATACTCCCTTCTACTTTAAAAACTACAAAACCAAATTTCATTCATTTCTTTTATCTGGTGGTAAGAGGTAGCTTCTACCATCTTCCTCCCCCCCACCCCGTCTCTGTGTCTGTCTCTGCCTCTGAGCAACCTGTCTGTTTGCACAACAGGGGTTCCCACAAACTGTGAGCTCAAACTCTTTCTACAGTTCTGAACCGGGTAAGAAATTCCATGTGGCTAGGACAAAATCTGTAGCCTGCTAAAAGGCCAGTTCTCTCCTCTCCTAGTCTTACATCATGCTGTTTACGTAGTCCATCTGAGAATCTCTAAATAATTTTTAATAGTGAGTTCTTGCCTACCACGTTGCATACCATCTGTAGCAGTGAATAGTTAATCTGCTTAGAGCTCCTGTCAGGTGATGGAGCTTCTAGTCACCCACCACAGCCCTCTGGATTCATGCATGAAACACACACACACACACACACACACACACACACACACACACACACACACACACACACAGAGCATTATTTTTATCATGCCTTACTAGCACAGTGACTGAGAACTTCCTGAACTTTCCCATGGCTAACACACACTCCCCTCTGGTATTTCTGGCTTAACACCTTTTAAAATCTATATTTCATCTCTGCTACCCCAGACTCAATCGAATCTGTGGCCACTTACCCGGATTCTTACATGTCAGTGGGTACTTTAGTCTCATCTTTCTGCTCTGGGGTCATGGCGATTCTGTCTGTTCTTCCTTCCCCTGCATCCCTTGCTCCTGAAATCTAAAAGTCCCACTTTCACTTCCCTGCCCAGCCATTAGCAGTACAGCAATTCTTTATTACCAATTGAGGCCAGCTTGGGTCAGGAACCCTTAGCTTCTGGAAGTTCAGTTTTTGGGAGCCAAATTAAGACAAAGCATTAGAACCAATCCCCAACAGGAAGCAAAGTTGGGCTTTCTTAGCCAACATTGTATGCCAAGATTTATAACTCTTAGAGCAGTCCAGTGGGTCTTTTTATAATTTAAGTTTAGAGGCTAAGAGGAGATAATTTACATATTGTAAGAGTATGGTCCCAGTAAACCTCTGTTGGAAGGACTAGAGATCAGCATTTATTGTCTCATCAAACAGGGTTGGAGAGTTTTTTTTTTTAATTCTTGGGGCAACCTGGTGCAGGTATGCTGCCCACTGTCACCTCCCTGTAGGTCTGTCCATTTAAAGCAAAGATGGGTGGACTAACCTCTGCCAGTGTGAGGCTGAAGAACACATCTTTCAGGTCCAAGACAGCGTTTACCTGTCTCTCTGGAGGAATTAGACCCATGAGAATCAGAGCAGAAGAGCTATGTTCCAGGGTGACTGCCAGAGGTCCCCAATGCCTGTCTCTCTAAGCCAAGCAATATGGACTGCAATCCCCCCTGTTACTTCCAGGGCCATTGGGTATTGTTTAAACTGAATGGGGGTAGCTGTACTGTTTAGTTGAACAATTATAGAAACTTGGTGTTGGACCAGTCTTGGTTGGTTTCTGCCCATCCCCTTGGGAATCTAAGAGGTAGCCCAACTGCAACTTTTGATTGAGGAAGCAGTACTTTCAGCCAGGAGATATTCTTCTAAAAGAGGACAAAACATCAACATTTTTCTGGGTATCTGAAGTCCAACTGCATCTGTTCTTTAGAGAAGGTGACAGTGGTTCTCAGATTATAAAAGAAAGTTTTTGTCTCTTAATTGGTTCTGTTGCTAAATACCATTTGAGCTACCTCTGGCAACTGGGACCTTTCTATATCTTTAAATTTTTCTTTTTTTTCTTTTCTTTTTTTTAAATGTATTTATTTATTATATGTAAGTATACTGTCGCTATCTTCAGACACAACAGAAGAGGGCATCAGATCTCAGTATAGATGGTTGTGAGCCACCATGTGGTTGCTGGAATTTGAACTCAGGACCTCTGGAAGAGCAGTCAGTGCTCTTAACCACTGAGCCATCTCTCCAGCCCCCTTTAAATTTTTCTAACACTTAAAACTTTTTTAAACATCTGGGACTGACTGGGTGAAAACGCAAATCTTTTTAGCAGCTGCCTTTAATCCTTCTAAAAATGACCAAGTAAAAATTGTTTAAAGTCTCCTTGATCAGTACTAGACAGAAGAAAAAAAATCCATTTTATCTAGGCTATATGTCAGGCAACAATTTTCCTACCCCGCCCTGTTTTTCTATTTTTTTCAGAAAATGGTGGGTTTTGAGTTTTTCGATTATATGGATCATCGGTCGAGAGAGTAACATCAATCAGAAAAAAGAAAGGAGGAGAGCTCCCCCCACTTCCGGGTCTGCTGAGAGCAGGTGGGATGCAAAAGAAACTTTGCCTGCTCAACCTGGCCTCAGCAACCCCATGACGTTACTGAGCAGTTTAAAGGAGTCGCGAGCCGCTCCTTTTCATTGTCAACCTGACTACATCTGGAATCAACTAAAACCCAAGTATCTCCGTACACCTGTGAGCGATATTTTTCCTAATTAAATCTTTTGAGATGGGAGAATCTACATTAAATCTGGGTCACATCTTCTGCTGGTGGTCTATATAAAGGACACGGAAGACGGAACAACTACTGGATTCTTGGACCTTCTCTACATGGCAATCCCCCTCTGGGCATCTTTATCTTCCACAACCTGGTTCCTTTCTTTCTTTGTCTCAAAAAAAAAAAAAACTAGCAGTAGGTAAATCACAGGTGCCTGGTGTCTGCCCCTGGCCCTCCTCCATTCTCACCACTGCCTGAAGAGAGGATTTGTACCACACGGATCTCTAGCCACATCTGTGTCTCTGGGACGCCTCAGACACAGACTGCTGGCTTTTTTCCCCACCCATATAAATGCCCATCAATTTGGTAAATTTTAACAAATTCACCACTCTCCACTTCTTGGTGGATATGATATGATAGAACTGTTGTTGCCACAACTGATTGCCCTTCCCCCATCCCTTGTTCTGGCTTCCCTTCCTCTAGACTGCAGACACTAGCACCCTCTCTGCGTATTTTAGTTCTGATTTCCAAATTCTCACTGCAAATGATTCAAACTCTTATACTTAACTCTCTCTGCCTACTCTTAAACATCTACCTTCCTAAAAATCTTTTATCTCTAATATCTTTTTATTCTTCTCTCAAAAAAATGTTTTAATTAAACAGCCGAATTCCTTGGTTCACGTCGGTTATGAGTCAACTGCTGGGCACTGGGAAGAGGACCACAGTGGGGCCTGGGGAAGCAAGATCCCAACTCAGGGCTGGAGGGGTGGGGGTAGGCTCTACACCTTTTCACAGTGGAAGGAGGGGAGGCAGACCCGCTACACCACCACACACCTGCCATGTAACTTTAACATCTTAAGATATTAAAGCAACAATTAAAATCCAGGGTCAAAATAGTAATTAAAAGTCTATGATCAGGTAATCTTAAATCATGTGACATTCCATTCCTGGATGTAACCAAGGTTTGGTTCAGTTACCCTTAATTAAGAAGGGCTGGAAAAGGCAGAACTATAGCTTCAGTGCCATCTTGGTTAAGGGCAGTCACATGACTGGCAACCATCTCTGTGGTAGGAAGTCCTAGCTTCAACCACCTTCTTGATTGAGAGCAGTGGCATAACTGGCAGCCATCTTTGTTATGAAAAATCCTGGCTTCACTGTCATCTTGCTTAAGGGCAACAACATGTGACCCAAGCAAACCAGAAAAACTAGTTCTCAGAGATACTTTCATTGAGGTAAGATTTTCATAGGATTTCTATCCTGTCTCTGTAAATTGTTAAAATGTTGCTCTATCTTTTCACTCTATGTTTCACTATGTTTTGTAAGACTCTCAGAGAGAATCTTCCCTCAGGAGGGAGATCCTCAAGCCCCAATGACCAGTCCGAGTCCACCGGCTGTAATCTGCAAGAGGATTTTTATTGATCAGGATACACAGGTATCTGTGGGCGTCTCAGTCAATTTGGAAGACTGGCGCACGCCTACCAGAACCAGGGACGGGCTTTTTATAGTGTTTTGGGGAGCAGAAGCAGGCTTACAGAAGCAGATGCATAGTTACAGGGATATGATTGGTGGAGTAAATGAGGCATACGTGTATGTTACCTATTTTGGCTATAATCATAACAGTGAGTTAGCAAAAAGTACATGGTGGTCAGGGCTTCCGGGGGGTCAGGGACTTTTTCTTTTTCCTGCCAGGTGGCCCATGGAGCAGTGCCCATAATTTAGTCTGGTTTCTGCATTTTGTTTTCTTTTCTGGTCTGTTTCGTCTAAATGATGGGTCAGCTTGTCCCACATATCTAAAAACTTACTTTTTACTTCTATAGTTGAGGGCCTTGGGCTTGTACAATTCCCTTTCTGGGAGGGAGTCTTTCAGTTTTAATATTACTTTAGAGGTTTACAACATTAAAAAGTTTAAAGATATGTTTAGCCTTGGTTTTGCTAATGTTATAATATAGCCTTGTATTTTTATAAGCTATAGGCTTTTATAGTGATACACTATATAAAAGTCAAAAGTTCACAGTCTCTTTAGGAGCTGATTATAAATTTAAAAGTTTTGTTTGACACTAAAAGAACTTCCATTCAAAATCATGATTTTTTTTTTTTTTTTGGTTCTTTTTTTCGGAGCTGGGGACCGAACCCAGGGCCTTGCGCTTCCTAGGTAAGCGCTCTACCACTGAGCTAAATCCCCAGCCCCCAAAATCATGATTTTTAAGGCTAAGACCTAACAGGCTTTAGTCTCAAAAGCCATTGTAATGGCGCTAAGCTCATAAAATTACTATAATTAAATACAAGCTGATATTAACCTTATAAATAATATCTCTCTAACATATTCAGGAATATATTTAAAGCCATGCTAAGAACCAGTGCAATTAATCACATTATTAAGCTTTACTCTCCTGCTTTATGTTTCCTAGTTCTAGCTAGAGCAGATAACTAAAAACCAGGCACAGATTGTCTAACTCAAATATATTTAAAAGATACTAGCTCTCAATCCTGTCGGACACCCACTGCATATGGTGTTCAGTGTTTAACTTACTGTGACAGAGACTCCAAATGTTAACAGTGACACCCCAAGGCCTCCCAGAAGATATGGGCACAGGGACAAAGTGAAGGGTTAAAATTTCTAAAAGTTAGTCATGAACAAAGTCCAGACATGCCTGAGAGAATTTGAGATAGGGCTCACTGGCCCAACTATCAGCTCCCAAGGACACTGGCCATCTGGAGCCACCCCCTCCCCTTCCTTCACTCCCTGAGGATGGGTCATCCCCCTGCTGCAGTGAGATGAGTTGCCCTGCCCACATTGCTGAGATGCTAGATTACACGTATGCTTTGTTGGTGTAACTCCGTGCCAAAAGTAACTGTGCACCCTTTGTATTAGCCAATTATGTGTATCCACACGAAACCCCTGGTTTTCCCTATATAAGCCCCTGCCTAGAGAGGCTCGGGGCTTGACTCAATCTCCTGTGTGAGATATGTGTCAGCCCGAGATCTCGTAAATAAAACTGCCTCTTGCTGATTACATCAAGACCGGCTTCTCGTGTTTCCTGGGGGTACCCCAACCCGTGACTGGAGCGAGAGTCTCCCCAAGTCTGGGGGTTTTTCAAAAGGACTCTACCTGGATTATGGTGTGACAACCACTGGGTGACACTGCCCCAATACCTTACCCACTGCCACAAAGGTTACCTGGAGAATTGAATGTCTCATATTGCTTAAGACATGATGAGGTCATCTCTCCCATGTTCCTCTTCCAAATTAAAAAAAAAAGCCTCTGATCTTCTGGATCTGATGGCCAGATGCCTCTTTCTGAGTTGCAATGGAGACCACAGGGATCTGGGGTGACTATTTAGTCAGTAGACTATAGACTATCTTTCCTCGTTATAATTAATAAATGACATCTAGAGTATAATGTATCCTTCTCAGGTCTCTGATTACATTGACAGATAAGCTAACTACCTTGACAGCTAGAGAACAGACAACCAGCTCCTTAACTCAAGGTAATCCACCACCAGGTTAGCTCGTTAGTCAATGCAGTAGCTAATAAAGATTACCAAATCTCTTAGAAAAAACACAAAAGGTTTGCCTTATTCGCAAGCTTCGTGAAAAAAGATACACAGGTTTCAGATGTAAAGTTTATGTAAGTTATGAGGATCTAATTAAATGTTTGAAGGTCCAGGGAAGAGTTTTGAGGTTGGTAATTGTAAGATATAAAAGTTGGAGGACATAAAAATTTGGATGGTGATAGGAAAATAATTTAAGGTACAAAAATGCTTCAGATTTCTTCTCCTCACTATGCCATTGTTATATTAATACTTCAAAAGTTCAGAATTTTAACATTAATCAATGGAGTTTTGATAAATTAGCCTAACTCTGATAAAACATTCCTCTATATGATCCACTTTCATAAGCACAAGTTCAAGCTTTTAAGTTTCCTTTGTCTTTTAAATATAGGCTTAAAGATCTTTCTCATTATGTTAAATTTGTATACGTACAGTCTTCTGGATAAAGAGGAAGAGCACCTCTTGCTCCTTCTGCTCTACGAAAGGCTTTTTGTTCCCTGAGCTCACCTTAAAGAATATTCCTGTTGTTAATAAATTTATCTCTCTTGTAAAAGATTCTTAAAAGTTCCAGGAAACCCACTCAATCTACCTCTCATAGATCAAGTGAACTCCATCTGGATAAGGACCTTTGTCAATCAATAGCCTAAGTTCCCCACCTGTTGCCTATTTCAGACGGTGAAATTCCTCACTATCTCATGGTTTGGGAATTTCCCTCCCCAACCAAGACCATGGGACTAAAGGTTTCAAATGTACACCAAAGAAAAAGGTTTTCTCCCAAATCTATTTAACTTTACTTTCTGCCTTTAATATATGTGTGCATACATACATACATACACACACATACAAACATATATACACACACACTTATATTCTATAAGTTCTGTTTCTATAGAGAACCCTGAGTAATATAGGGAACTTGTGTGGTACCCCAGATCTGTAATAGCAAAACAAGACAGGATTCTGCTTCTGGATGAGAGCCTTGGGCTCATACAGTGAATGTCTGGAGAAGTGAGTGGTCTGATCTGAGGCATTAAAGGGAAATCAGGAGGGGCCTAGGGTGCGTCCTGACTATTCTGTTTGTTAGGGTGGGCTTCCCTGGTGCAAGTATGAGCATAACACAGCACTGCCTGCCTCATTCCTCTCCTACACAGAAATAAGGTCATGTGTGTGAAGAAATGAGCTGTAAACAAAGGCAAGCCTTTGTCCAAAGGTCTCCCCCTCCAGCATATGTCTAGTAAGTTAATATAATCTAGACAGTTCTCAGAGCACTTAGCCTTCATACCCATACTTACTCCTTGATGGGGAGAGAAAGTGGAAAGATCCAGAAACCAACAGTAAGCTTCAAACTACTGATTAGGAGCTCTATTCTAAAGGCCACTGAGACTCGTGGCTGTAAGTAGCACAGCCTAAAGATGTGAGGAGTGAATCGAATCCCCCAATTTATAGCTTCCCAGGACACTACTCCTATCACAAAACTGTGTGAGAAATCCTTGCAAACAGATACACAAAACTACCACCAGGGGGAGCTGAGGAAAATTCTGTCGTCCAAAGGAAGATGGATGTTATAGAAGCTTGTACCCCACCCCACTCCCATCCACAGTACTGCCTCTTTCCTTTTACTCACTTGGGGTTTATTTGGTTATGTATTTATTCATTCCTTCTTTCCTCCTTTTACTTTCTTGTCCTATTTGCCCTACTCCACCTCACCTCTCTAACTCTCTTCTTTCCCTCCTTTTCAGAAACAAATATTTCTGAACCCTGTTGGAAAACAAACACAGACTCACTCATAGGGAGTACAGGCCTCCTCCCACAGAACTTGCTCTAGTTCTCCTTCCTCCTCCTCTCCTCTTCTCTCTTCTCACCAATCCCTTCTCTTTCTCTCTCTCTCTCTCTCTCTCTCTCTCTCTCTCTCTCTCTCTCTCTCAATTCTCTCTCCTTCTGTTCTGGGGCCTCTACCTTTTTCCTTCCCTCCTATTTCCTTCTAACTTCTCCCATAATACCATTCATTAACCCTTTACCTTATTTTTATTAGTTTGGTTTCTTTTCTGTTCCGTCTGGTGTTCTTTGGCATTACTTTTAGAAATAAATCATGAGAGTCTACCGCAACGTTCAGAGGCACAGCCAGGCATTCTCTGGAAATGACGAGAGTCTTCCTTGACCTCTGGGGGCTTAGCTAGGTACCGTCTGGGCATCTGCTGTGCAGTCTTGATGGTACTAACTTAACTGCTTGACCATATAAACATGCTTCCACATGGCTATTGCAGTACAGAGAGCCCTGACCTTTGTGTGTAGTAAACAGTAGCGAATGAATAAATAGGTGCTTTGTAGGCCTGGAAAGAACATCCCTGAAAAGAAAGACCTAAAGACAGTAGCAGCTCTGACAAACTGTGGTGGAACAGTCATGAATTAGCCTTAGATAGCCATTAAGGTTAGCTGGCAACTGCATGGGGGTTAAAGCCCCTGATACTTAGCTCGTCTTCCTTCCATGCTTCTCTAAGTATGAGCTATGGTGATTTTACAAAGGCCAGAGCTTTAGAATTGCTAGAATTGATGATTTAGCTAAGCCCTCAGCCCCATCAAAGGCAGTGGATACACAGAGGGCTGATATTACTGATTCTCTGCATTCCTCCGTTTGGCGGTAAAATAGGCAGGAACCAGGTTAGGATGGCACATGGTAGCAGCTTCAGTTCATACCAGAGTCTGCTTCAGAGAAAGTGGAAACCAACCCTAGAACCAAATTCCCTCTTGCCTGAAGCCTAACCTGGACAGAAGGTAGGGTGCAGTGCCCCCAACAGCCACAGTCTCTGCTTGTATGGGAGGCCTCATCATTCCCCAGAGGTCACTATAGGTTATGGTAAGGGACCTCAGCACATTCTATGCATATCTCACTCAGGCTCAGCATCCTTGGGAAAAATCTTCCTCCTTGTACAGATACCACTACTCCACTGGCTTCTCCTGCTTAAGTATCTCTCAGGGGAAAAAAGGAACATTGTTCCCACTATATCATCATCATCTTGCTCTTCTGAGGCCATAGGTTCAGAAGTGCTTCCTTATTATTTTGAGCTTCTGTCCACTGGCCACATTTATACCTGTTCAATACTGATAATAAACCTCTCTCCAAATGATAACCCATCTGGAACTTTAAAACATCTTAGTTCTCCCTTGGACTTCCCTCATATGTAGATCCCAGATTGCTTTCTGGCATGAATGGCTTTACAACACATGACTCTAGGTTGTTTCATCTTTCTGACCCTTCTTGTCTGACATTTCTAGCTGTTTGTGGTAAGCAAAAATGAACTTGACTATGGGTAGTCCACTACCAAACCATAGCACAGCCACCAGGGCCTCCTTCACAGGACAGCCTCCGATGTCCTTATACAGCCCAGGACCACCTGCCCAGGGAGGAGATGCCCACAGTGGCTGGACCTTCCTATACATTAATCATCAGTCAAGACAACCTCTCACAGGCATGACCACAGGCCAACCTGATGAAGGCAATTCTTCAATTCAGATATCCTCTTTCCAGTTGACTCTGAGTTGTGCCAATTGACAATAAAAACTAACCAGGACAGGCAGGAACTATGTCAAGATCAGGAAAACAATAGTGACAAATAAGGCAAATAGGCAAGGGAGGACCATAACGTTCTAAAAGATTCTAAAATGGCTGAGAAGCAATTTGGTGGTATATTTAAAGACCTAGGATGGTTACAACTTCTGCAAAGGTGATGGTGGAAGAAATAAGTATACTGGAAAGATATGAATACATTCCTTATCAGAATGCAGTCTTTGCTCAGATGAGCTTATGTGGATTCATGAGGGCATCAGAGACCATGCGTTTGGATTGTTTTAAGGATGGACTCAGGATAAAGGAGTGGGGTCAGTGAGTGGTCTTTCTGGCTATAAGCACTTATTTTAAGAATAAAAAAGAATAGGAAGTTAAGGGGTAGCCTTTTTATCCATTTTTCCACAACAGTGGTTGTTTATTAAGCAGGGCCAGTTCTGTAATTTTCAGGGCCCAGTGTAAAATGATAATATAACACAAAACCGTTTGTTGAAAAACACTAAGCATTTCAAAACTCAGTTATGATAGGACATACCTGTAATCCTAGGAATTGGAGGCAGAGACAAGAAGATCAGGAGTTCAATGTTACCATTCTCTGACATATATAAAGTTTGAAGCCAGGCTGAACCACATAAAACTTTCAAGAAAGAAATGTAGGAAGGGAGAGGAAAAGAGGAACCAGGATAAAGAGACCCAAAATTCCCTAATAGTGAGAGTCTTTCTCAGTGCATATCTGTGGTTGTGCAACATGCATGCCCACGAAGTTAGTCATGACCTAAAGCAGATGAGCATGTGGCTACAGAAGCAACATCTGATCAGTTGGGTCACATCTCAGCCTAACTTCATTCTAAAAATATGTCATTGAGCAACTTAGGGGCCAGCAAACCCTTCTTAAATAAAGGATCATGCAGTAAACAGTTTAGACTTAACAAACCATTGTGTATCTGCAGCAACTACATTATAGTATGAAAGCAGCCACAGTTGCAAATGACAGGACTATGTCCCAATAAAACTTCATTTATGGATCCAGGCTAGATATAGTCCACAGATTATAGAGCAAAACCTTGCTCTGCACTTTGATTTCTTCTTTAAGAGATGAGAATAATCACAGTGTCCTACTACAAAACTGTTGTTAGAATTAGATAAGAGAGTGTAAACACCAAGAGAGGGCTTTGTGTGCAGTCAGTGCTTAGGATAGATTGAACTACCATAAGGGCACATGCAGGTATGATGAGACAGCAATATGATAAAGGGTTCCAGAGATGTATCCTATCTCATTCCACCAACACACAGACACACACACACACACACACACACGCACACACACACACACGCACACACACACACACACACACACTCACACACACACACACACACACACACACTCATCTGCTTCAACTTCTGCTTCTCTCCTTCCTGTGATAACTTTTTCTGTAGAAGGTCATGAGATGCTTTTGAGGGTCAAGAGCAATAGCCAAGGTCTGGTTCACATCTGTGATACTTGAATGATACAAGAATAGGTAGGCCTGAGAATTAAAAAGTGACATAAAATGACTCATCCAAAATGTTACTGAAGTTGTTCTGTAGTGACACTTTAAACATGTTGTACAGCCATATAAGTATAGACTTTAACTTAATTTGAAGTTTGGATAATTTGTCATACTGAGTCTCTCCAAATATTTACTGGGACCCTACTCAGTCAAGGAAGAGTCTACCAGGTATTTCCCTCCAGATACCTGGGTATTTGGTATTCAAGTTCATCTGAAGTTCACTGTTAGATTACTTGTAATTATTTCATGTAATTAGTCTCATATATTATATATTGCTCAAAATATGCCAACAACATAATAGGTCCACAGACCTTAGTTGATCACTTAGCACAACTGACTGTACGATATAATTTAGGAATTCAGGAACCCATCCTGAGCTCAGCATGTTGAGAGCACCACCAGTCAAAACTAAAACAAAGACCTACTCCATCTAAATCCATAGTTCTGGAAAGGTCTCTAAGTGTATTAATCCTGCCTTTTGGCTTTGGTAGTTATCCTGTAGCTAACTGTTCTTGTTAACTGCAGTATGTCAACCCAGGACATGGCTTTCGTGCTTAAAAGCTCATCTTAAAAAAGTCCAGGGCTACACTAGGATCCAGAACACACAATGTAGTCACCAGCTGGCTAATAAAGACTTTCCATTGGCTTAAGCCTTTGTTCGAGTAGTCTTCTCTGGTGGATTCCTCACAACAAAGCTGAGGAGATAGACCAATGAAAAAAGTGCTTGCTGCACAAGCATGTAAATATGAGTTTTAATTTCCAGAACGAGGGGTAGTGTACTCCTTTAATGCTAACACTCAGGAGGTAGAGGCAGGTGGATATCTATGAATTCATGGTCAACCTAATCTACATAGCAAGTTCCAGGTCAGTCAAATATACATAGTGAGACTTTATATAAGAAAATTTTCTCTGACTGAATGCAAAGAGGGAGCAAGCTCCAAACATAGATGTATCACCAGTACAATATTAAGTGAAGGAAATAGATGTAAAACAGCATGAAGCCTATGACTTCATTTATTTCTACTTACATGACACATCAAGAAGAGATAAAAGAAATCTGTGGAGAGACAGTTCAGAACAGTGGTTCTCCTTTGCACTGCATGAAAGAGGGCATGGGGCAGCTTCTTCAGGCATTGAAAATTCCCTCTATACTGACCTAAGTGTGATTACATAAGTGTGTGTGTGTGTGTATACATATGTATGTATATAATGTATATATACACATGTATACATATATATGTATATATATGAAAAACTCTGCTAATGGAAAGGTATACATGAGTATTAATAAAATGGTTAAAACATACTCTATTTAAATAATGGTAAGACAATCCATGTCATAAATAATCACTTTTAATTTTTTCCTCTTTGCATTATGTACAAGAGGGTGTCCTTTCAAAGAGTGAGTATTAGGTACCTAATGCTTGCCTTTGACAACTTGTCCAGTCTGGCTTTCCAGTTCTTCATACATTTACCCACAGTTAAGAAAGCCCTTTCAAAGAATTCACGGGAAACTCACAGTCACACATTTACAGTGACAAACAGAGGGGGGAAGGAAGGAAGGAAGGAAAGAAGGAAGGAAGGAAGGAACCTAACAATTGGGTAAGATGTAATAAGGTATCTATGTGGCCAGATTTAAAAAGGTAAGCCTGTCTTCATATAGAAGAATTAAAATAAATCTATACTTATCATCCTGCACAAAATTCAATTTCAGATGGATCAAAGACCTCAACATAAATTAAGACACACTGTGTTTAAAAGAAAAAAAACTGGGGAATATCACGAAAGATTTTATGAGAAGAGAATACCATTAGTATAGGCACCAAGATCAACAATGGATAAATAGGACTTTATAAAAGTGAAAAGCATCTGTATGAGAAAGGACTCTGTCATTCAGGCAAAATGACAGCTTACAGAATAGAGAATGATTTTTACCAACTACACATCTGATAAAGGGATAATATCCAAAATACATAAAGAACCTTAAAACGTAGATATCAAAAAAATCAAATGACCTAGTAAAATAGGATATAGATGTAGCAGTTCTCAAAAGATGAAATATAAATGAACTACAAATGGCTGAGAAACATCTTTAATCATCAGGGATATTCAAATGACAACTACTTTGAGATTTCATCTTATGACAATAAGAATAGCTAAGATAATAAAAAGGAGTGATGTAACAGCTTATGCTGGCAAGGATGTGGAGTAAGGGGAATACTCACCCACTTGTGTGAGTGCAAAGTTGTACAGTGAGTATGGAAATCAGTGGGGCAGTTTCTCAGGAAGATGGGAATTGATCTACCTAAAGATCCAGCTAGAGCACTTTTGAACATGTAGCTAAAGAATATTTCATCCTCCGACAGAGATAGGTGTGCTCAACCATGTTCACCGGTTCTCTATTCAAACTGTCAGAAATTATTAAGAACCTGGATGTTTCTCGAGAGAAGGATAGATAAATAAAAGGTGGTATATTTATACAATGGAGTATTACTCAGCCATTTAGAAAGATCATGATCATGAAAGTAGAGAGGATGAGGGAAAAGAGTTCTGGGGTGGGGTGGGGGTGGGGAATATAGGGAAGGATAACTAAAATTAAGGGCCATTTAAGAGGTAACTAGTCTGGAAGTCTTATACAGTAGAAGCTTCCTAAAATATATACCTATATGAAGACAATCTAAATGAAATTGCCAAATAATGGTGGAGACAGTTCCAAATGGCCATCTAGTATCACCAAGTGAAGCTTCTAGTGTAAGGATTGGGTTACATCTAATTCAGTTATCGGCCAAAGGAGACAAGTTGGAATCCCCAACCAACCTAGGCTGTTTTCAAGACCATAGGTTCCTCTCTACAAATTGATGACAAGATCCTGTTGCTAAAGATAGCATCTATACAGACTACTGAACATGAAGAAGTCAAGCTGGTGCCTACACAAAAGCCTTCACCCCTATGTGCTAGCATATCTGCTAAAGGAAGTTATTCTGCATGCTACCGAATGAGAAACACCAACCCAGCCACAATTTACAATGGTGCACAATTGTATCCTGCCTGCAAGATATGCTGGTGCAATTGTGGCACTAAGTTTGTAGGAGTAACCAACAAATATCTAATTTGAATTAAGGTCCACCCCATGAGATAGAACCCATCCCTGACACTGCCTGGATGACCAAGAGCCTGAGACTAGATAGCTCAGGGATCTAAGATAAAACCAAATACTATTGTTCAAAAAAAATTACCCCCACCAAAAAAGTATTCCTAATGACTTCTGCCTAGCTCAGTCGCCATCAGAGAAGCGTCCTCCTGCAGGGGATGAGAACAAATACAGAGAACGATAGCCAGGTCTTATAAAGAGAATGAGACCTTGGAGCACTAAGCCTAAAACAGGATGCTCCTTCCCACCAGGGCTCAGAAAGGAGCAGTAGAAAGAGTGTAAGAGTCAGATGAGATAGAGGACATCAAGGAAACAGGAGCCTCTAAATTAACATGATCAAAGCACAAGTGAACTCATAGAGACTGAGGCAGAACACACAGGGCTTTGTCAGGTCTGTATCAGACTGAGTCCTAGAGCTGAAAAGAGAAATGAACCCATGACCCCACCCCTCAACCAGAAGCAATTTCCAATGAATAACCACTGGCAACTGGAAATTAAGTTTTCTACAAGGGGTCTTACTGGGGAAATAAACTACTCTTAACGGTAGGCTGCAGAAATGGCCAAAAGGAATAAAAAAAAACTCAGTGGCATCGTTGGAGATTTCTTTTCTCATAATGTCCTATCAGGAATTTTCCCTTCTGTTTTTAAGACTTTTATCGTAACATTTATTTGTTTGTTGAAAATAGATTCTTCTCTCATATAATACATCCTGACAACGGTTTTCCCTCTGACTCCTCCCAGGTCCTCCTGCACCTCCTTGCCCCACCCCACACTTACTCCCCCTCCATTTCCCTTCAGAAAGGAGCAGGCCTCCAAGAGACAACCAAACACAACAAAACAGCATACAACAAGACAAAGCAAACCTCTCATATACCGACAGGGAAGGAAACCCAATAAAAGCAAGAGTTCCAAGAGCAGGTAAAAGAGTCAAAGACACACCTGCTCTACTCTTAGGAGTTCCACAGAAACACCAAACTAACAGCCACAACCTATACTCAGAGGATGTGGTGCAGACCCTAGCAGGCCCCGTACTTCTGTAAGCCCATAGAGCCCTTATTAGTTGTTTTACTTGGCCACATTCTCCAACTGTCCTTCATCTGCTTTGATTCCTATAATCTTTCCTCCCTCTTGTCCATGGGGATTCTTGAGCTCTGAAAGGAGAGACCCAATAGAGACTTCCAACTTAAGAGTCTCTCTCTGCAAATGTGTGGTTGCAGGCCTCTGTGCCTGCTCCCGTCTTCTGCTGGAAGAAGCCTCTTTGAAGAAGACTGGACAAGGCATCACTCTATCAGTATGGCGGAATATCATTAGGAATCATTTTAATGATTTTTTTTTCTTCAGTTGTATTTGGTTTCTGACCATCCTAGCAGGGTCGGGCATGAGATCCCTATTGTGGAGTGAGCTTCAAGTTAGACCACACATTGGCTGGCCACTCATGGCCATAATTCTCCACCATTGTCCCAGTACATCTTGAAGAAAAGAAAGATTATAGGTTAAACATTTTTGTGGCTGGATTGGTGTTCAGGTTTCTCTTTCGGTAGCCTACAGAGTACTTCCCACACCACAGAGACTAGAACTTGGTGGTCAAGCTCCATGCAGGCACCAGTTCACTCTGTATCCTCTGTTACTAAGAGTCCTCACTGTGTTTATCATTTTATTATATTTTGTTTATATATTTTCTTCTCTTTTTTGACTCTATATGTTCCTTGCATGTATAGTATGTCTTTCAGCTTTTATAGGGGGTTCCAGAATGTGCAAACAAGTGGGTCTCTGTTTCATGTGCCTTCTCTTAGATCTTTTCTTCTGTTTTGTCCAATTCCAATGTGTTAGGTTTTTTATATTATTGAATGTGTCTTATTATTATCCCTTGGGAGCCTGTTTGTCTTCTAATGAGAGACAGAAAAGGAGTGGGCCCAGATGAGAGGGGAGAGGGGGAGGAACTAGGAGGAATAGAGGGAGGGGAATCTGTAATCAGGGTATTTTCAATAAAAGGGAAAAACAAGGTGGGACTGTGTTAGCAAACCTCAAAATGCATGAAGTTAATCTGTGTGAAAGCCAAGACTTCAGCATCTGAAATTTTGTGTGAATCTCGACATCTATGAAGCTCTTTAAAGAGATGCTACTGAGTTGCCAGCATCAAGAATTAGAGGCAGAAGTTTGCAGAAGCAATCATCCTTTAGAAGGTTGTCATTGGATAACGACATTTTCTACTTGTATAAACTGTACGTATGTGGGTGTAGGATGTTTTCAGCAGTCTCCCATATATCTTTCTCATAACAGCACTGAACACCTCATATATTCTCAGACCTCAGAGTCATTTTAGGAAT
This sequence comes from Rattus norvegicus, assembly GCF_021556685.1. Classification (NCBI taxonomy): domain Eukaryota; kingdom Metazoa; phylum Chordata; class Mammalia; order Rodentia; family Muridae; genus Rattus; species Rattus norvegicus. The sequence continues at coordinate 180,843,057 of NC_141535.1, forward strand.
CAGAGACAAGTGGTGCTGACTCCCTAATCCTCCACTAGAGGGAGACAGACACAGCAGATACAAAAGAGGTGGAAGTAGGACATCTTAGGAACAAGAGGGACCAGAGTGTTTGGGGACTGTTGGGGATGGTTTAGAGTAGATAGTTTTTGAAGTCTTGATAGTTTAACTGAAGGTGGGGGTATGGTGGTGGTAAACACACACTGACACAAGCAGACAAAGGTAGATAGAATGATGATACTATAAAGAATTATAGACACAAAGTGCTTTGGAAAACAAACAAGAACTGATTTGCTAGAGTCACAAACCCAGGAGGACTCTGTGTGTCACTTTGAGGTAGACCTAAAGACAAGTCCTTGCATGAAAATAGATGCCACATGTAAACAGCAGGTGGCGCCACTCTTCACTAGGCATGTAACCTCGGAGGATCTTTTTTTTCTTCTTCTTCTTCTTCTTTTTTTTTCTGGCACAAAAGCCAGGAAGGAACTAAAGATGGATACCTGTCCACAGTACCCAGACTCCAGTCTACACTCCAACACATCCAACACACACAAAAGAACACACAGATCTTCCGTAAAGAACTCCTGAGCTCTAGTCCCCATCAGCCACAAGAAAGGAGCACATAGATTAATGTCTAATACCAATTGTGCTATCAAGTTTTCATGCTTCCTTAACTAATAAGGAGACATACAGAGAAACGCAAAGTGCCCTGAATGCTTCACTTCCTGAGGAAGTGCACTGACCTCTCAGGGACTGGAAAGCATATAGTGCCCCAGGAGCCATGGACTCTAACATGTCTCTCATGGCAGCAAATGCCAACTCTGTGGTTTCCTGCACAGGCCATAGGTGAAGCCAGGACAAATGTGCCAGTGAGCCTAACACATACAAACTACGTCAGACAGGCTATTGTTGCTGGAGAGCAGTGAGAGAGGGACAACAGATGTGCATTACCACATCTGAAGTTTGTATTGCATGGTGGGCCTCACAAGGAACCTACACATGCTCACTGATCAGCTCCTCTTGGATATGGCTATAAATCCACTTACAAGTTGGAAAATTGAGAAGCAGAAATAGTGTACTGCTTTCCCATGGTCAATGAGCTAATACGTTAGATATTCTGGTTCTCTTAGTAGTCAAAGTTTGGCAGGACGATTGGTCTTAGATATTAATCTTATGTACCCTACATACCTTGCAAAAGTCATTGGTTTTTGGCAACTATAACTGTATTGATACAATTGCCATTATATTCTGTTTTTGATAAAGGTATAGAGTCTGACTGTTCTCAATAAAATTGTCACAGCCTCAGATATGCTGTGCCCCATCCAACCAACCTGGTTTAATTCCTTTTACTCATATTAGTTGACCTTGACCAATAAAGAAGTAAGCACAGGCACTTACAGGCCTGGAATTTTCTTACCAAGTTATCTCTTTGGGCCACCACTCCCTTACCTCATTCATAGTTTTTAGTAAAGCTTTAGTGTGTTAAAAGTAAATTTACTCCCTGGCCCTCATACACCCAAGCCTCTTTTTAAAAAAATTTTTATTATATATTTCTTTACTTATATTTCAAAGGTTATTCCCCTTCCCGGTTTTCTGTCCATAAGCCCCCATTCCCTACCCTCCCCTCCCCCTTCCCCTCCCCCATACGGGTGTGTCCCCTATGCATCCCCCTTATTGCTCTCCCCCATATTCCCCTGCACTGGGGGTTCAACCTTGGCAAGACCAAGGGCTTTCCCTTCCTCTGGTGCCCCAACAAGGCTAGTCTCCGCTACATATGCAGCTGGAGCCCAGGGTCAGTCCATGTACAGTCTTTCGGTAGTGGTTTAGTCCCTGGAAGCTCTGGTTGGTTGGCATTGTTGTTTGTAATGGGGTTGCAAGCTCCTTCAACTCTTTCAATACTTCCTCTAATTCCCCCCAAGGGGGTCCTATTCTCAGTTCGGTGGTTTGCTGTTAGCATTTGCCTCTATATTGGACGTGTTCTGGATGTGTCTCTCAGGAGAGATCTATATCCAGTCCCTTTCCGCATGCATTTTTTAGCTTCATCAATCTTATCTAGTTTTGGTGGCGGTATATATATATGGGCCACATGTGTGTCAGGCTCTGAATGGCCATTCCTTGAGTCACTGATCTAAACATTGCTTCGATATCCTCCTATGAATATTTTCCCCCCTTTTAAGAAGGATTGGGAGCATCTCCATTTTGGTCATCCTTCTTCTTGAGCTTCTTGTGGTCTGTGGATTGCATCTTGGGTAATTTGAGCTTTTTGGCTAATATCCACTTATCAAAGAGTGCATACCAAGTGTGTTTTTTCTATGATTGAGTAACCTCACTCAGGATGTTATTTTCTAGTTCCATCCATTTGCCTATGAATTTCATGAAGTCATTGTTTTTGATAGCTGAGTAGTACTCCATCGTGTGGATGTACCACATTTTTTTAATCCATTCATCTGTTGAAGGGCATCTGGGTTCTTTCCAGCTTCTGGCTATTATAAATAAGGCTGCTTTGAACATAGTGGAGCATGTGTCTTTTTTATATGTTGGGGCATCTTTTGGGTATATGCCTAAGAGAGGTATAGCTGGGTCCTCAAGTAGTGCAATGTCCAATTTTCTGAGGAACCTCTAGACTGATTTCCAGAATGGTTGTACCAGTCTGCAATTCCACCAACAATGGAGGAGTGTTCCTCTTCCTCCACATCCTCACCAGCATCTGCTGTCACCTGAGTTTTTGATCTTAGCCATTCTCACTGGTGTGAGGTGGAATTCAGGGTTGTTTTGATTTGCATTTCTCTAATGACTAAGGATGTTGAACATTTCTTTAGGTGCTTTTTGGCCATTTGATAATCCTCAGCTGAGAATGTTTTGTTTAGCTCTGTACCCCATTTTTTTTATCTTTAAGCTTTCTCTTAGGTTTTTTTTTTTATTAACTTGAGTATTTCTTATATACATTTCGAGTGTTATTCCCTTTCCGGTTTCCGGGCAAACATCCCCCTCCCCCCTCCCCTTCCTTATGGGTGTTCCCCTCCTAACCCTCCCCCCATTGCCGCCCTCCCCCCATAGACTAGTTCACTGGGGGTTCAGTCTTAGCAGGACCCAGGGCTTCCCCTTCCACTGGTGCTCTTACTAGGATATTCATTGCTACCTATGGGGTCAGAGTCCAGGGTCAGTCCATGTATAGTCTTTAGGTAGTGGCTTAGTCCCTGGAAGCTCTGGTTGCTTGGCATTGTTGTACTTTTGGGGTCTCGAGCCCCTTCAAGCTCTTCCAGTTCTTTCTCTGATTCCTTCAACAGGGGGCCTATTCTCAGTTCAGTGGTTTGCTGCTGGCATTCGCCTCTGTATTTGCTGTATTCTGGCTGTGTCTCTCAGGAGCGATCTACATCCGGCTCCTGTCGGTCTGCACTTCTTTGCTTCATCCATCTTGTCTAATTGGGTGGATGTATATGTATGGGCCACATGTGGGGCAGGCTCTGAATGGGTGTTCCTTCAGTCTCTGTTTTAATCTTTGCCTCTCCCTTCCCTGCCAAGGGTATTCTTTTTCCTCATTTAAAGAAGGAGTGAAGCATTCACATTTTGATCATCCATCTTGAGTTTTGTTTGTTCTAGGGATCTAGGGTAATTCAAGCATTTGGGCTAATAGCCACTTATCAATGAGTGCATGCCATGTATGTCTTTCTGTGATTGGGTTAGCTCACTCAGGATGATATTTTCCAGTTCCAACCATTTGCCTACGAATTTCATAAACTCGTTGTTTTTGATAGCTGAGTAATATTCCATTGTGTAGATGTACCACATTTTCTGTATCTATTCCTCTGTTGAAGGGCATCTGGGTTCTTTCCAGCTTCTGGCTATTATAAATAAGGCTGCGATGAACATAGTGGAGCACGTGTCTTTTTTATATGTTGAGGCATCTTTTGGGTATATGCCCAAGAGAGGTATAGCTGGATCCTCAGGCAGTTCAATGTCCAATTTTCTGAGGAACCTCCAGACTGATTTCCAGAATGGTTTTACCACCGGGCTGGGGATTTAGCTCAGTGATAGAGCGCTTACCTAGGAAGCCCAAGGTCCTGGGTTCAGTCCCCAGCTCCGAAAAAAAAGAAACAAAAAAAAAAAAGGAGCAGAATGGTTTTACCAGTCTGCAATCCCACCAACAATGGAGGAGTGTTCCTCTTTCTCCACATCCTCGCCAGCATCTGCTGTCACCTGAGTTTTTGATCTTAGCCATTCTCACTGGTGTGAGGTGAAATCGCAGGGTTGTTTTGATTTGCATTTCCCTTATGACTAAAGATATTGAACATTTCTTTAGGTGATTCTCAGCCATTCGGCATTCCTCAGCTGTGAATTCTTTGTTTAGCTCTGAACCCCATTTTTTAATAGGGTTATTTGTTTCCGTGCGGTCTAACTTCTTGAGTTCTTTGTATATTTTGGATATAAGGCCTCTATCTGTTGTAGGATTGGAAAAGATCTTTTCCCAATCTGTTGGTTGCCATTTTGTCCTAACCACAGTGTACTTTGCCTTACAGAAGCTTTGCAGTTTTATGAGATCCCATTTGTCGATTCTTGATCTTAGAGCATAAGCCATTGGTGTTTTGTTCAGGAAATTTTTTCCAGTGCCTATGTGTTCCAGATGCTTCCCTAGTTTTTCTTCTATTAGTTTGAGTGTGTCTGGTTTGATGTGGAGGTCCTTGATCCACTTGGACTTAAGCTTTGTACAGGGTGATAAGCATGGATCGATCTGCATTCTTCTACATGTTGCCCTCCAGTTGAACCAGCACCATTTGCTGAAAATGCTATCTTTTTTCCATTGGATGGTTTTGGCTCCTTTGTCAAAAATCAAGTGACCATAGGTGTGTGGGTTCATTTCTGGGTCTTCAATTCTATTCCATTGGTCTATCTGTCTGTCTCTGTACCAATACCATGCAGTTTTTATCACTATTGCTCTGTAATACTGCTTGAGTTCAGGGATAGTGATTCCCCCTGAAGTCCTTTTATTGTTGAGGATAGCTTTAGATATCCTGGGTTTTTTGTTATTCCAGATGAATTTGCAAATTGTTCTGTCTAACTCCTTGAAAAATTGGATTGGTATTTTGATGGGGATTGCATTGAATCTGTAGATTGCTTTTAGTAAAATGGCCATTTTTACTATATTAATCCTGCCAATCCATGAGCATGGGAGATCGTTCCATCTTCTGAGGTCTTCTTCAATTTCTTTCCTCAGTGTCTTGAAGTTCTTATTGTACAGATCTTTTACTTGCTTGGTTAAAGTCACACCGAGGTACTTTATATTATTTGGGTCTATTATGAAGGGTGTCGTTTCCCTAATTTCTTTCTCGGCTTGTTTCTCTTTTGTATAGAGGAAGGCAATGATTTATTTGAGTTAATTTTATACCCAGCCACTTTGCTGAAGTTGTTTATCAGCTTTAGTAGTTCTCTGGTGGAACTTTTGGGATCACTTAAATATACTATCATGTCATCTGCAAATAGTGATATTTTGACCTCTTCTTTTCCGATCTGTATCCCCTTGATCTCCTTTTGTTGTCTGATTGCTCTGGCTAGAACTTCAAGAACTATATTGAATAAGTAGGGAGAGAGTGGGCAGCCTTGTCTAGTCCCTGATTTTAGTGGGATTGCTTCAAGTTTCTCTCCATTTAGTTTAATGTTAGCAACTGGTTTGCTGTATATGGCTTTTACTATATTTAGGTATGGGCCTTGAATTCCTATACTTTCCAGGACTTTTATCATGAAGGGGTGTTGAATTTTGTCAAATGCTTTCTCAGCATCTAATGAAATGATCATGTGGTTTTGTTCTTTCAGTTTGTTTATATAATGGATCACGTTGATGGTTTTCCGTATATTAAACCATCCCTGCATGCCTGGGATGAAGCCTACTTGATCATGGTGGATGATTGTTTTGATGTGCTCTTGAATTCGGTTTGCCAGAATTTTATTGAGTATTTTTGTGTCGATATTCATAAGGGAAATTGGTCTGAAGTTCTCTTTCTTTGTTGTGTCTTTGTGTGGTTTAGGTATAAGAGTAATTGTGGCTTCGTAGAAGGAATTCGGTAGGGCTCCATCTGTTTCAATTTTGTGGAATAGTTTGGATAATATTGGTATGAGGTCTTCTATGAAGGTTTGATAGAATTCTGCACTAAACCCGTCTGGACCTGGGCTCTTTTTCGTTGGGAGACCTTTAATGACTGCTTCTATTTCCTTGGGAGTTATGGGGTTGTTTAACTGGTTTATCTGTTCCTGATTTAACTTCGATACCTGGTATCTGTCTAGGAAATTGTCCATTTCCTGAAGATTTTCAAATTTTGTTGAATATAGGTTTTTATAGTAAGATCTGATGATTTTTTTAATTTCCTCTGAATCTGTAGTTATGTCTCCCTTTTCATTTCTGATTTTGTTAATTTGGACGCACTCTCTGTGTCCTCTCGTTAGTCTGGCTAAGGGTTTATCTATCTTGTTGATTTTCTCAAAGAACCAACTTTTGGTTCTGTTGATTCTTTCTATGGTCCTTTTTGTTTCTACTTGGTTGATTTCAGCTCTGAGTTTGATTATTTCCTGCCTTCTACTCCTCCTGGCCGTATTTGCTTCTTTTTGTTCTAGAGCTTTTAGGTGTGCTGTCAAGCTGCTGACATATGCTCTTTCCTGTTTCTTTCTGCAGGCACTCAGCGCTATGAGTTTTCCTCTTAGCACAGCTTTCATTGTGTCCCATAAGTTTGGGTATGTTGTATCTTCATTTTCATTAAATTCTAAAAAGTTTTTAATTTCTTTATTTCTTCCTTGACCAGGTTATCATTGAGTAGAGCATTGTTCAATTTCCACGTATATGTGGGCATTCTTCCCTTACTGTTATTGAAGACCAGTTTTAGGCCGTGGTGGTCCGATAGCACGCATGGGATTATTTCTATCTTTCTGTACCTGTTGAGGCCCGTTTTTTGACCAATTATATGGTCAATTTTGGAGAAAGTACCATGAGGAGCTGAGAAGAGGGTATATCCTTTTGCTTTAGGATAGAATGTTCTATAAATATCCGTTAAGTCCATTTGGCTCATGACTTCTCTTAGTCTGTCGACATCACTGTTTAATTTCTGTTTCCATGATCTGTCCATTGATGAGAGTGGGGTGTTGAAATCTCCCACTATTATTGTGTGAGGTGCAATGTGTGTTTTGAGCTTTAGTAAGGTTTCTTTTACGTATGTAGGTGCCCTTGTATTTGGGGCATAGATATTTAGGATTGAGAGTTCATCTTGGTTGATTTTTCCTTTGATGAATATGAAGTGTCCTTCCTTATCTTTTTTGATGACTTTTAGTTGGAAATTGATTTTATTTGATATTAGAATGGCTACTCCAGCTTGCTTCTTCTGACCATTTGCTTGGAAAGTTGTTTTCCAGCCTTTCACTCTGAGGTAGTGTCTGTCTTTGTCTCTGAGGTGTGTTTCCTGTAGGCAGCAGAATGCAGGGTCCTCATTGTGTATCCAGTTTGTTAATCTATGTCTTTTTATTGGGGAGTTGAGGCTATTGATATTGAGAGATATTAAGGAATAGTGATTATTGCTTCCCTTTATATTCATATTTGGATGTGAGGTTATGTTTGTGTGCTTTCATTCTCTTTGTTTTGTTGCCAAGACGATTAGTTTCTTGCTTCTTCTAGGGTATAGCTTGCCTCCTTATGTTGGGCTTTACCATTTATTATCCTTTGTAGTGCTGGATTTGTAGAAAGATGTTGTGTAAATTTGGTTTTGTCATGGAATATCTTGGTTTCTCCATCAATGTTAATTGAGAGTTTTGCTGGATACAGTAACCTGGGCTGGCATTTGTGTTCTCTTAGGGTCTGTATGACATCAGTCCAGGATCTTCTGGCCTTCATAGTTTCTGGCGAGAAGTCTGGTGTGATTCTGATAGGTCTCCCTTTGTATGTTACTTGACCTTTTTCCCTTACTGCTTTTAATATTCTTTCTGTATTTTGTGCGTTTGGTGTTTTGACAATTATGTGACGGGAGGTGTTTCTTTTCTGGTCCAATCTATTTGGAGTTCTGTAGGCTTCTTGTATGTCTATGGGTATCTCTTTTTTTAGGTTAGGGAAGTTTTCTTCTATGATTTTGTTGAAGATATTTACTGGTCCTTTGAGCTGGGAGTCTTCACTCTCTTCTATACCTATTATCCTTAGGTTTGATCTTCTCATTGAGTCCTGGATTTCCTGTATGTTTTGGACCAGTAACTTTTTCCGCTTTACATTATCTTTGACAGTTGAGTCAATGATTTCTATGGAATCTTCTGCTCCTGAGATTCTCTCTTCCATCTTTTGTATTCTGTTGGTGAAGCTTGTATCTACAGCTCCTTGTCTCTTCTTTTGGTTTTCTATATCCAGGGTTGTTTCCATGTGTTCTTTCTTGATTGCTTCTATTTCCATTTTTAATTCCTTCAACTGTTTGATTGTGTTTTCCTGGAATTCTTTCAGGGATTTTTGTGTCTCCTCTCTATGGGCTTCTACTTATTTATTTATGTTTTCCTGGAATTCTTTCAGGGATTTTTGTGTCCCCTCTCTATGGGCTTCTACTTGTTTATTTATGTTTTCCTGGAATTCTTTCAGGGATTTTTGCGATTCTTTCAGGCATTTTTGCGATTCCTCTCTGTAGGCTTCTACTTGTTCTCTAAGGGAGTTCTTCATGTCTTTCTTGAAGTCCTCCAGCATCATGATCAAATATGATTTTGAAAATAGATCTTGCTTTTCTGGTGTGTTTGGATATTCCATGTTTGTTTTGATGGGAGAATTGGGCTCCGATGGTGCCATGTAGTCTTGGTTTCTGTTGCTTGGGTTCCTGCGCTTGCCTCTCGCCATCAGATTATCTCTAGTGTTACTTTGTTCTGCTATTTCTGACAGTGGCTAGACTGTCCTATAAGCCTGTGTGTCAGGAGTGCTGTAGACCTGTTTTCCTCTCTTTCAGTCAGTTATGGGGACAGAGTGTTCTGCTTTGGGGCGTGTAGTTTTTCCTCTCTACAGGTCTTCAGCTGTTCCTGTGGGCCTGTGTCTTGAGTTCACCAGGCAGCTTTCTTGCAGCAGAAAAGTTGGTCTTACCTGTGGTCCCGAGGCTCAAGTTTGCTCGCGGGGTGCTGCCCAAGGGCTCTCTGCAGCGGCAGCAACCAGGAAGACCTGTGCCACCCCTTCCGGGAGCTTCAGTGCACCAGGGTTCCAGATGGTCTTTGGCTTTTTCCTCTGGCGTCCGAGATGTGTGTGCAGGGAGCAGTCTCTTCTGGTTTCCCAGGCTTGTCTGCCTCTCTGAAGGTTTAGCTCTCCCTCCCACGGGATTTGGGTGCAGAGAACTGTTTATCCGGTCTGTTTCTTTCAGGTTCCGGCGGTGTCTCAGGCAGGGGTCCTGCCACTCCTGGGCCCTCCCCCACGGGAGCCCAGAGGCCTTATACAGTTTCCTCTTGGGCCAGGGATGTGGGCAGGGGTGAGCAGAGTTGGTCTCTTCCGCTCTGCAGCCTCAGGAGTGCCCACCTGACCAGGCAGTTGGGTCTCTCTCTCACTGGGTCTGGGAGCAGAGAGCTGCTGCGGGCCGGGATCCGCGGGTGTGGGACTTCCGGTAAACACAGAACGTGCCCGGTCCTAGAGAAATTCTGCTTCCATGTGTCCCAAGTTCACCAGGCAGCTTTCTTGCAGCAGAAAAGTTGGTCTTACCTGTGGTCCCGAGGCTCAAGTTCGCTAGTGGGGTGCTGCCCACGGGCTCTCTGCAGCGGCAGCAACCAGGAAGACCTGTGCCGCCCCTTCCCCCTTCCGGGAGCTTCAGTGCACCAGGGTTCCAGATGGTCTTTGGCTTTTTCCTCTGGCGTCCGAGATGTGTGTGCAGAGAGCAGTCTCTTCTGGTTTCCCAGGCTTGTCTGCCTCTCTGAAGGTTTAGCTCTCCCTCTCTTAGGTTTTTAATCTAGTCCTTAAATCTCTTATTTGATCTTCTCTAGACTAATTGCAGTTATCACAAGATGAATTTATTATCTACAAACCAAAATCTCTGACATCACAACCATAGCACTGTCAAGCATGTTAACTACTAAGCATTTGAGAAGTACACAGTATCTTCTCCTTTTAGCCTAATGTGCAAAATTAGCATCTTGTTGTTTTATCTCTTTCTGAAGCCATCCTTTATTCCAACTGTTTTGCACCAAGTTAATTCTGATTCCCATTTACTATGTCTCCATAATAACAAAAGGTCTTAACATTTGTTTCCCCATTGTCTCTAACCCTAGCAACCTCTTCACTGTCACTAGACTTTTTTTTTTTTTATTAACTTGAGTATTTCTTATATACATTTCGAGTGTTATTCCCTTTCCCGGTTTCCGGGCAAACATCCCCCTCCCCCCTCCCCTTCCTTATGGGTGTTCCCCTCCCAACCCTCCCCCCATTGCCGCCCTCCCCCCATAGACTAGTTCACTGGGGGTTCAGTCTTAGCAGGACCCAGGGCTTCCCCTTCCACTGGTGCTCTTACTAGGATATTCATTGCTACCTATGGGGTCAGAGTCCAGGGTCAGTCCATGTATAGTCTTTAGGTAGTGGCTTAGTCCCTGGAAGCTCTGGTTGCTTGGCATTGTTGTACTTTTGGGGTCTCGAGCCCCTTCAAGCTCTTCCAGTTCTTTCTCTGATTCCTTCAACAGGGGACCTATTCTCAGTTCAGTGGTTTGCTGCTGGCATTCGCCTCTGTATTTGCTGTATTCTGGCTGTGTCTCTCAGGAGCGATCTACATCCGGCTCCTGTCGGTCTGCACTTCTTTGCTTCATCCATCTTGTCTAATTGGGTGGCTGTATATGTATGGGCCACATGTGGGGCAGGCTCTGAATGGGTGTTCCTTCAGTCTCTGTTTTAATCTTTGCCTCTCCCTTCCCTGCCAAGGGTATTCTTTTTCCTCATTTAAAGAAGGAGTGAAGCATTCACATTTTGATCATCCGTCTTGAGTTTTGTTTGTTCTAGGGATCTAGGGTAATTCAAGCATTTTCTGTACCCCATTTTTAATAGGGTGATTTGGCTCTCTGTAGTCTAACTACTTGAGTTCTTTGTGTATTTTGGATAATAGCCCTCTATCAGATGTAGGATTGGTAAAGATTTTTTCTCAATCTGTTGGTTGCTGTTTTGTCCTAATGACAGTGTCTTTTGCTTTACAAAAGCTTTGCAGTTTTATGAGGTCCCATTTGTCAATTCTTGATCTTAGAGCATAAGCCATTGGTGTTTTGTTCATGAAATTTTCCCGAGTGTTTGAGAATCTTCCCCACTTTTTCTTCTATTAGTTTGAGTGTATGTGGTTTGATGTGGAGGTCCTTGATCCACTTGGACTTAAGCTTTGTACATGGCGATAAGAATGGATTGATTTACATTCTTGTACATGCTGACCTCCAGTTGAACCAGCAGCATTTGTTGAAAATGTTATCTTTTTTTCCATTGAATGGCTTTAACTCCTTTGTCAAAGATCACATGATCATAGGTGTGTGGGTTCATTTCTGGGTCTTCAATTCTGTTCCACTGATCCACCTGCCTGTCTCTGTACCAATACCATACAGTTTTTATGACTATTGCTCTGTAATACTGCTTGAGGCCAGGGATGGTGATTTCCCCCAGAAGTTCTTTTACTGTTGAGTATAGTTTTCGCTATCCTGGGGTGTTTTTTTTTTTGTTATTCCAAATGAATTTGCAAATTGCTCTTTCTATCTCTATAAAGAATTGAGTAGGAATTTTGATGGGGATTAAATTGAATCTGTAGATTACTTTTGGCAAAATGGCTATCTTTACTATATTAATCCTGCCAATCCATGAGCATGGAAGATCTTTCCTTCTGAGATCTTCCTCAATTTCTTTCTTCAGAGATTTGAAGTTCTTGTCATACAGATCTTTCATTTGATTGGTTAAAGTCACACTGAGGTACTTTATCTTATTTGGGACTATTGTGAAGGGTGTTATTTCCTTAATTTCTTTCTCAGCCTGTTTATCTTTTGAGTAGAGGAAGGCTCCTGATTTGTTTGAGTTAATTTTATACCCTGACACTTTGCTGAAGTTGTTTATCAGGTTAAGTAGTTCTCTGGTTGAACTTTTGGGATCGCTTAAGTATACTATCATATCATCTGCAAATAGTGATATTTTGATTTCTTCCCTTCCAAATTGTATCCCTTTGACCTCCTTTCACTGTCTGATAGCTCTGGCTAGGACTTCAAGTACTATACTGAATAAGTAGTGAGAGTGGGCAGCCTTGTCTGGTCCCTGATTTTAATGGATTTGCTTCAATTTTCTCTCCATTTAGCTTGATGTTAGCTACTGGTTTGCTGTATATTGCTTTTACTGTTTATTGTTTAGGTATGGGCCTTGAATTCCTATTCTTTCCAGGACTTTTATCATGAAGGGGTGTTAAACTTTATCAAATGCTTTGCTAGCATCTAATGAAATGATCATGTGTTTTTGTTCTTTCAGTTTGTTTATATAATGGATAACATTTATGGTTTTTGTATATTAAACTATCCCTGCATCTCTGGGATGAAGCCTACTTGATCATGATGAATGATCGCATTGATGTGTTCTTGGATTTGGTTTGCAAGAACTTTACTAAGTATTTTTGCACCAATATTCATAAGGGAAATTGGTCTGAAGTTCTCTTTCTTTGTTGGGTCTTTGTGTGGTTTAGGTATAAGAGTAATTGTGGCTTCATAGAAGGAATTTGGTAGTGCTCCGTCTGTTTCAATTTTGTGGAATAGTTTGGACACTATTGGTATGAGGTCTTCTATGAAGTTCTGATAGAATTCTGCACTGAACCCATCTGGACCTGGGCTCTTTTTGTTTGGGAGACTTTTAATAACTGCTTCTATTCATTAGGAGTTATGGGGTTGTTTAGATGATTTATTTGTTACTGATTTAACTTTGGTACTGGTATCTGTCTAGAAAATTGTCCATTTCCTCCAGATTTTTAAGTTTTGTTGAATATAGGCTTTTGTAATAGGATCTGATGATTTTTTTTAATTTCTTCAGATTCTGTAGTAATGTCTCCCTTTTCATTTCTGATTTTCTTAATTTGGATACACTCTCTGTGACCTCTGATTAGTCTGGCTAAGGGTTTATCTATCTTGTTGATTTTCTCAAAGACCAGCCCCTGCTTTTGTTGATTCTTTGTATAGTCCTTTTCGTTTCTAATTGGTTGATTTCAGCTCTGAGTTTGATTATTTCCTGCCTTCTACTCCTCTTGGGTTTATTTATTTCTTTTTGTTCTAGAGCTTTAAGGGGTGCTGTCAAGCTCCTGACATATGCTCTCTCCTGTTTCTTTTTGAAGGCACTCAGAGCTATGAGTTTTCCTATGAGTACCGCTTTCATTGTTTCCCATAAGTTTGGGAATGTTGTATCTTCATTTTCATTAAATTCTAAGAAGTCTTTAATTTCTTTCTTTAGTTCTTCCTTGACCAAGTTGTCATTGAGTAGAGCATTGTTCAACTTCCATGTATATGTGGGCTTTCTGTCATTATTGTTGTTATTGAAGACCAGTCTTAGTGCATGGCCATCTGATAGGAGGCATGGGATTATTTCTGTCTTCCTGTATCTGTTGAGGCCTGTTTAGTGACAATTTTGGAGAAGGTTCCATGAGGTGCTGAGAAGAAGGTATATCCTTTTGTTTTAGGATGGGATGTTCTGTAAATAACTGTTAAATCCAATTGGTTCATAACTTCTGTTAGTTTCTCTATGTCTCTGTTTAATGTCTGTCTCCATGATCTGTCCAGTGATGACAGTGGGGTGTTGAAATCTCCTTCTATTATCGTGTGAGGTGCAATGTGTGCTTTGAGCTTTAGTAAGGTTTCTTTTATGAACGTAGGTGCCCTTGCATTTGGAGCGTAGATATTTAGGATTGAGAGTTCATCTTGGTGGATTTTTCCTTTGATGAATATGAAGTGTCCTTTCTTATCTTTTTTAATGACTCTTGTTTGAAAGTCAATTTTATTTGATATTAGAATGGCAACTCCAGCTTGTTTCTTCAGGCCATTTGCTTGGAAAATTGTTTTCCAGCCATTTACTCTGAGGTAGTGTGTGTCTTTGTCTCTGAGGTGTGTTTCCTGCATGCAGCAAAATGCTGGGTCCTCTTTACGTATCCAGTCTTTTACTCTATGTCTTTTTATTAGGGAATTGATTCCATTGATGTTGAGAGATATTAAGGAATAGTGATTGCTGCTTCCTGTTATTTTTGTTGTTAGAGGTGGAATTTTGTTTGTTTGTCTCTCTTTTGGTTTCATTGCAAGGAAATTATATTCTTGCTTTCTGTATGGTGTAGTTTCTCTCCTTGTGTTGGAGTTTTCCATCTATAATCCTTTGTATGGCTGGATTTATAGAAAGATATTGCGTAAATTTGGTTTTGTCATGGAATATCTTGGTCTCTCCATCTATGTTAATTGAAAGTTTTGCTGGATACAGTAACTTGGGCTGGCATTTGTGTTCTCTTAGGGTCTGTATGACTTCTGTCTAGGATCTTCTGGCTTTCATAGTCTCTGGTGAAAAGTCTGGTGTAATTTTTACAGGTCTGCCTTTATATGTCACTTGACCTTTTTCCCTTACTGCTTTTAATATTCTTTCTTTGTTTTGTGCATTTGCTGTTTTAACCATTATGTGACAGGAGGAAGTTCTCTTCTATTTGGTCCAATCTATTTGGAGTTCTGTAGGCTTTTCGTATGTTTATGGGCATCTCTTTCTTTAGGTTAGGGAAGTTTTCTTCTATAATTTTGTTGAATATATTTACTGGCCCCTTAAGTTGGTAGTCTTCACTTTCTTCTATACCTATTATCCTTAGGTTTGTGTCCTGGATTTCCTGTATGTATTGGGCTAGGAGCTTTTTCCTTTTTACATTATCTTTGACAGTTGTTTCGATGTTTTCTATGGTATCTTATGCCCCTGAGATTCTCTCTTCTATCTCTTGTATTCTGTTGGTGATGCTTGTGTCTACGGCTCGTTTTCTCTTCCTTTGGTTTTCTATATCCAGGGTTGTCTCCCTTTGTGCTTTCTTTATTGTTTCTATTTCCATTTTCAATTCCTTCACCTGTTTGGTAGTGTTTTCCTGTAATTCTTTCAGTGACTTTTGTGTTTCCTCTCTAAGGGCTTCTACTTTCTTACTTGTGCTTTCCTGCATTTCTCTACGGGAGTTCTTTATGTCTTTCTTAAAGTCCTCCATCATTATGAAACAATGTGATTTCAAATCTAGATCTTGCTTTTCTGGTGTGTTTGGATATCCAGTATTTTTTTTTTGGTGGGAATACTGGGCTCTGATGAAGCCAAGTCATCTTTGTTTCTGTTGATTAGGTTCCTGCGCTTGCCTCTAGCCATTGGGTTGTCTCTGGTGTTTGCTTGTCTTGCTGTTTCTGGGAGTGACTTGACCCTGCTGTAGGCCTCTGTGTCAGCACTCCTGTAGAAATGTTTTCCTGTTTTCTTTCAGCCTTTCCTGAGAACAAGTGTTCTGCTCTCAGCTGTGGCAGCACTCCTGGAGACTGTCTTCCAGCTTTAGGCACAGGCAGGAATCAAAGGGTCCTGCCCCTGATTGCTAGTGTAGGTCCTTGCACCCAGTGGGCACAGTTGGCACTATGCAATTCCCTCTTGGGTCTGGACTGTGGGCAGAGGGTGTTCTCCTCTGACTTCTCAGGAGTATCCACACTTCTGAGGTTCCAGCTCTCTCCCCCATGGGATTTGGGTGCAGGGAGCTGTTTGGCGGGATCAGGTCAGTCCTGGGCGCAGACCAGAACTGCAGGTACTCGTGACTGTCTGTTCCTATATCCCTTTGTCCAGAGGCACTGTGCAGTTTCCCCTTGGACCAGGGATGTGGGCCAAGGTGTGCAGAGGTAGCTGTCTGTCCTGCACCCTCGGGATGTCTGCACTCCTGGGTGATCAGCTCTCTTCCCCATGGGATTTGGGTGCAGGGAACTCCTCCCAAGCCTCTTTATGTGGCTCTTCTTTTACAGTCACATCCACCTTAGATTGTGTGCAATTTATTATTTCAGTTTATTGTTCACTGACTGCATCAAAGTCTTATTTACTGTTAACAACATTGAAGGGATATATGTATGAAGAATTAAATATTTATTGTTTGTATAAATGGATGGATGGATGGATGGGTGCTCTTCCACCTCCAACATTCAGATTTTTTTTTTACCTGTCAAACAGGAAATAAAACAAGAGATGATTGCCCACAGGTGAGACAGAAGGAAAGGGAGAAGTCCACATAAAGACAATATCCAAGATGATCTCCAAGAACATGAATGAGATTAAAGAGCAAGCCAAGCAGATGCCATGGAAACAATGCAGGACAGAAGTACTGATTCCCTCACATCTCCTTTGTTTAGACTCACCCTGTGCAATAGCATGAGAATTTGCCAAGCTCTGGGAAATGTGCCAAGGGTGGGGTCTTAGACTCCTGTCTATTGCATTCAGCAATAGTCTGGTATGGTGGAAGAAGGTAAGAATTGGTCCTTGCTCTGAGATTTCTGTGTCTCAAAGAAGCAACCACAGAGGTCAACACCAACTCTAACACTATTCAGTTGTTATCATGGGCAGCTCTGAGCATGATTCATATCCTTGTTCAACAGCAGCAGTAATGGCCATTGCCCACGTCTGCTCACCCCAGGATACATTAGATTTCCCTTACAAGGTCTTCAAATCTGCTATGTTTGGTGCAAGGTTGTGCATTTCAGAACTTTGCCTGTAGAGGGAGCCAGAGTACCACAGAGTCCCAAGCCTACCCATACAGGGCTGCCACAGAAATCAAACATAATTCTTTGGGGTGTTCCCAGATTCGGTCTCCTCTCTCTCAGTCCCCTCCACTCTTCTTGTCCTAGAAGCAGTCCCCTCCACAAAGGCTATCACCATTCAAAGTGACTATGTAATCAAAATGCCTGCTCCATCATTTTGTATATTGTTCTGGGTAAGTGACAAATTGCTTTGATAAAACTAATAGGGTACAGGTGTTATGTAACTCTTGCTCCTCATAAGCAATGTACGTGTTTTAACAGGTGACTTATTGAAGATATATTTGCAGGATGTTGTACACTTCAGATGCCAAAACGAGGCATCTGGTTTACCTCACTCTTATCTGTTTCATGAGTAACATGGAAGATGGGTGTGGATCCCGGGGGCCTTTTACTAACTTGAACAAAAAACATTCCTCATTCACCATGTTGGCCTATAACACAACAATTTCACACAGTCGAAAGTAAGATTTCACTCCTTCACCTGAACCCAAATTCGGTTTCCCTGTAGGGGAAGATCTGTAGATCTCTCTTTCATTTTTCACCTCACATATTTTTGCTTCTGTTATTCCACCCTTTTGACCCTGTGTGAGGCTCCTACCCCTGGCCACCTGAAGGCATCTCCCTTGAAGGGAGGTAGGGGAGCTGCACCTCCAGAGTGAGTCCATCTGAAGGCTTTACTTACACCAATATCTCACCCTTTTGGACTCCCAACACATTTGACTCCAACTCAGAAGAGCAAGCCTCATGGAAGTCTAATTGTCCTCTGCTACAAAGCACACAAGGGCAGAGCCCACCATGTAAGACTGTTATAAGGAATGAACAAAATCAAGATTTTAATACTAGTACTGTGCCTGGCCGATGTCATCATTCTGTGGGGTACAGTTTCTCGTTCAGGACTTCAGTCAGGGTCTAACAGTCTAAAGCAACCACCTCTACCATCTTCCCTAAAATACTATGTTACTTAAGTGTCCACCCCCGTAGCTCACCATTCTGTCAAGTTTGCTCTGGGCTTCTTCTCCAGGTATTCTGCAACTACAGTCTTAAAGACCAAGAAACCCAAGTCTCGCACTCCTGTGAAGAATTAAACATGAAGCTTAGTTGGTCTTCTTGGGCTCAGTAACTCTCATGGAACTGATTCTTTCATATTCAGGATCTTTCTATCTGCCTTGGGTTCTGGAAATTTGTCTCCCAACAGGCAGGCAGTGAGTATGGTGCTGCAGTCATGAGGCAGAACTGTTCTTCACACATTTACCCTAAATAACAAAAGCATTGTAGACTTTGTTCCTAAAGGGCATCAGAGAACCCACAGCCTCTGCTCTTTCCTGGTAGATGCTGGTCTGTCCTGATCTACTTCCTCTGCTCTTCTTACCAAAGTTTTTTAAGTCCCTAAGTGAGAATGGTCATGAAAGAATCTTGTAGATATCCCAGGATGGCCCCTTAAAAATAGTTATAGCTTTGAAGACTAAATAGGCTTGGTGGAGGGAGCAGAAATTTTACCCTTGGTGGGAAAAGAGTTGGTTGAAGTATGGGTAGGAGTGTCCTTGAGATATATCCACCCTGCCCCCTCCTCTCTACTCTCTACCATGCATACTTCACACTCACTTGTACTCAGCCTCTCACCCCTCAATTCTCCATTTAGGAAATGTCTGTCTGCCGCGCCCAACCTCGACCAGCAAGGAAGACACGGCCACAGGAGATCTTCTTCAAGCAGTTTTATTCAGGAACCTTGATTCAATCTTGTGACCTCTCTCTCTTCTGGCTCTCTCTCCCCGGGAACGCCCTGCACCACACTTAAATAGCTAGCACTGGCCAGTCCTAGCAAGCCATGTGGGTCATGTAGATAGGCTGTCACTATTCGGAAGCTAGCGGGTCAGGCAGACATAGCCAAATAAGGACTTGTTTATTGCAAGGAGCGCTCGCCGTTGGGAGGGTGGAAGGCGGAAACCAGCGCCATCTTTGAGGCGCTGCACGTCGAAGCTCTCTACATCTGTCAAGGACCATGGAATGGCAGGCAATCATGGAGTTCCCTGATCTACCTGCCTTGAGAGTCTTTTGTCATAGGTTTTCCAGGTTAGAGTCCATAGAAGCCTGACAGCACAATTGGTCTTAGATCAATCTTGTGTACCCTGTATAGCTTACAAATGCCATTGGATCCTAGCAACTCTAACTAAATTGATTCTCACCACTGATACAATAGTCTGTTTCTGATAAGGATATAAAAGGGTCTTATTGTTCTCAATAAAATTGACATACCCTCAGTTGTGCTATGGACCATCCAACTGGCCTGACTTAATTCCTTAAGGCCCGATCAGGTGACCTTGCCCTTGTAAGGAAGTGCTGGCACTTACATGGATCCATTTCTGAACATAAAAGATGATATCCTACCTCACCTGCAGAAAATTCAGGTGTTTGAGCAAAGAGTTTGTGAGTGTGGAGTGGAAGGAATGGAGGATGTCATGGTTTTTCAATCAATTCAGAATATTAATAGGATAGAAATATATTTATAATCTTCCCTCTGTTTTTTTCTCCCTTTGACAGAGTCTTACTATGTACCTCAGACTGGCTGACAATTTGAAGCAATGGTGTAGTCATCCTGCCTCAGACTCCTGAATGCTAGAACTGCAAGCTTTTACAATTTTACTCAGCTTTTATGATTTCAGTTTGTAATCCCTTGGGAAGACCACAATATTGATATTAAGCTAATGAATTATAAAATGTAAACCTCATTTTCTGGTGAAAATGGAGATACAGAAATGGTTTTATCATTCCCCCAAAACAACTGGGACACCTGACAAAATACAGAGAACAATGTTTTCAAAGCATTGAGTCAGAGCAAGCCAAGATCGATAGATGAGAAACAAGCAAACTAAACCTTAGAGATGTTCAGCTTCCTAATGTGGGTTTCCAGGCTGTAGCACAGGGAGGGAACCAGGCGAAACTAGTGTTCTCCCAGTACCAAAGAATTAAGGTTGGTTCTGAATGACCTCAGGAGTTAAAAAATTGCACATTATACACACACATACACACACACAGACACACAGACACATAGACACACAGAGAGAGAGAGAGAGAGAGAGAGAGAGAGAGAGAGAGAGAGAGAGAGAGAGAGAGCATGTACATGTGGGGAAGGGTGCTCTGACAATCAGGAGTGGCCCTCTCAAATCTGTAACCCTGAAATGCTAAACTCTTATCAGTGAGGAAGGTTTCTTAGGCAAGGGAAGGAACCACCACTCCCAAGCAGGACTCACCCATGGTTACAAAGAGCGCCATGTCTTCACAGTGAACAGCCCAAGACTCACCAGGCAGTAGTTAGATGCACTCAATTCTCCATCCATGTCTTCTGATACAAAAACGAAAGGAGCAGTACTCACAGGGTTAAGCACTTTGGGTTCTGGTATTGGGGGTAGAACCAATAGAGCCTAGAATACTATATTAACAAAGATTAGTCATGGGCTGGGGGTATAGCTCAGTGGTAAAGTGCACGCTGATAGATCCAGTAAACATGGGCATTGGGGACACTCATACTACACTATAGAAAAAATTCAGCAGCAGCAAAGAAGATGGTTGTGGGGACTCATATCAAGTTCCTCGAAGGAAAAAACTAAAGTTTCTGAGAAGGAAATTAACTGGATGTGACACAAGTCCATCACAGAAGAGATGGGCTTTATTAGCAGTCAAATGCCACAGAAGAAAGAGTTCATACATCTGGAAACCTTGCTAGAGAGATGATTCAAGGTTAATCAGAGGAAACAAAAACTATAAAATGAGTTAGAGTGACCAAAAACAAGGGGCAGTCAACTTCGTGTGCCCTTGATAGCTGGAATCTTCCCTCTACCAAAGACCAACATGATGGTAGGATGTGTTTTTGAATAAATAATGAACACTTTTTTTCCAAATCATATTTTTTTAGAGAAAACTATACATCATGGAATATTCTTGGTCTTCAAACACAAGAATCACAAAGAAAATTATACCAAGGTACATCCTGGTCAAATTTAGTAGAACAGTAATAAAGAAAGGCATCTATAATGTAGTCAGAAAAAAAATTATCTATCTTTTACACAGAAATGCAGAGTGGAGGGGTGGCAGTCTCCTTGACAGAAATAACCACATAATACAATGTAGCACAGAATCTGTAAACTACTGAAAGAACTGACATCTCAGAACTTTATACCCAGCCAACCTATCTTCCAAACATGTGAAGAAATAAAAACATCTTGAGACACTGAGTTGCTTATAGAATTCATTCTGACAGAAGGAAATGTGTCAGATAGAAACCTGGGTCTGCATGAAGACCTGGGGTGGTACTTACACTGCTAAACATGCCTCTTACTGTTATTTGTCATTATTAGAATGTCTTTAAAGTGGGACAGTGAGCTGGAATAGTAACAGTTAAAAAAAAAATCCCCAAAACACTAATCAAAGCAGCCTCAGTTCTTGACCAAAAGGGGGCGCCTGTGAACCTCGGAAATGACGGTCTTGGACACTGCTCTGTCTTTCATTGGCTCCAAAGGATGGATGCCCTCGCCTGACAGCAACAGGAGGGGAGGCCCTTGGTCCTGGGGAGGTTTGATGCTCCAGAGTAGGGGTATGCAGAAGTGGTAGGGCAGGAGAGTGTGGGTGGGTGGGAGAGAGCACCCTCTTACAGGCAAAGGGGAGGGTGGAAGGCGTATGTGGGATAGGGGAGTTGGTGGAGGGGGTAACCGGGAAGTGGGATATCATTTGAGATGTAAACGGATGGAGTGATCAATTTTAAAAAATCTTCTACACCCCCCTCCCAAGAGAAGCCCCCTGGACCTCAGAACTGTACAGCAGTGACATGGGTAGGATACCTCACCTCAAGGACAAATTATAAAACCTGAAGCCTCCCCAATCCCCATACCAAATTGCCTGGGTTCTTAACCAGCTTTTCAGCAATCTTCTATTGAGACCATTTGGGCACCTACCTCTTTTGAGCCTCTTAATTTCAAATTAAAAGGTGAGGTAGGTCACATCAGAGGACCTTGCACTGTATAATTTCTTGGTCATTTCCTACGTGTGTCAGCTTGGCCCTTCCGCCACTGAGCAGGTGAAGCCTTCTCATCTCAAGGAGAATTAGAAGCAAATCTGGAAAATGGGAACTTGGAAATCTAGCCAAGAATTACATGGTATCAGTCAGTACTTTCTGATTTCCATAAGCTACCACCACTTCACACAATTTTCTCGTTTTGCTTTCTCATTTCAACACCCAACACAATGGGACGGAAATAATTATCCCAAACTTATAGATTTTAAAAAAAAGGGAGACCCAAAAATTGAAGAAACTTGTCCAAAGTCAACTGGCATCTGAGCCAAAGCTCATGTCACAGAACAGAAAGGTTGGTACTCGTCTGCCTCTGTCAGACTCTCAGGTCCTGACAGAAAAGGCCTATGCAACCTTCTGAAGTCCTTCTATTTTGCCTATAAAGCTGACTCCAAAGAGTATTTAAGCATTTAAAACCCTTGTTGAGTTTCCATTCTTAAATAGGTCCACTCCCACAAAGATGTGATTTAACACATCCAGATCTTAAACCAGGCTAACAATCTTAGGGCTTTCGCACAATTTCCATTAATATTTTTACTTCTCCACTGCAAATGTAAATGTCTCTGAAAAAAAATGAAATTATTAAAAAACTTCAAACTCCTTTTATAGAAGAAATTTTCACACTTTATGTGACTTGTCCACAGTCACCCAATCCAGATGCAACCACTGAGGGTGACAACTTTGATGCCTCAACTTCAACCTGGTGCTTTCCTACTAAACTTCTCCTGTTACAAGTCACCACCTCTAAAGGTTGAGGCGAGCTTATGGCTGAGTGTATTTGTTCCCTTGGTGCTAAGAAGAACATGGTGAGGAAATGCTCAGAATAAGAACAATTTGCTGGCACGGTACCACAGCAGAAAGGACCTCCTGCCACAGTGAGGCAACTCCCAGGATGTAAGGCTGTTAAAGCTCACTGTGCTTCTTCCTGCAGTGACTCTAGTATGCAATATTCCCTTTGTGACTGGAACGGCAGAGCAGGGTCATTCAATTCCACATGGCTCTCCCCACCCCACCAGCCTCCTGTAGAAGACAGGGAGGATCCAGGAGCAAGAGGGGGGCCCAGTCTGTCCTCATCCTTAATGAAGGAGAGATAGAATCACCACAAGACTGACTTAATTAACACCTGCCCCGAGTTTCGGTTGCTGATTAAGGGCACTCCTCCCTAGGCTCCCATGGGGAAATGTGTTGCAATTTACCATAGGTGGGACAGCAGCATTAAGGTCAGTGTAGGGTTAAGGGTCCCTCCAGTTGAAGTTCTGTTCACATCTTAGCACTAAGTCAGGAACAAAACGGGCCTCTAATTCAACCCATAGCCCATCAGACCAAAAAGAGGGTGGTTCCTGTAGCTAGCCCAGATCTCAGGGTATTCAGGCAAACTATTTCCCCAGGCCCTCCTCCTACATGAATACCTTTCTATTCCCGATCAGAAAACTCCCCCAAACTTGAACTCAGAACTGTCTGGCTACAAACCCAGTATCAGTTTAATTCCTTCTGTACTTCACCTCTGCTCCAAGGCCATGGACCTAGCTTTCACAGACCTGACCCCATTCTCAGTTCCCCAGTTCACACCTACTCTAATCTCATCTGCATTCACCTGCATTATTTAAAGAAACAACAAACAAATAAGATCACCACAGAGGAGGTTCCAACAAGCAAACAAATAATAGGATGTGTCAAGTCTGCCTTCAGGTCACAGGGCAGTGTCACTGTAGCAATAGATTGCCCACAATGGCCTCTGTGGAGGCTGCACACACATTCTGCAGCCTGACTATATACTACCTATCCATCCTTAGCCCACCTTCCACCCACCAATATCATTACCCACCCATCACCCCTGCTCTTTCTTCATCATGCTTGCAGGTCTCCCTCATGTTTGATTTATTGTCTTTCCTGTTACTAGTCTACTAGCCTTTAAACAAACAGGAGTAAAGTCCAGGAGGGCAGAAATGCTTGTATTTTGGTCACTGCTGTACCCTTGGCACCCAGAACAGGGCTTAGGCCATGCAGCTGCTTAGTAAAAATACACTGAATAACTGAAAGTCACATCACTTATCTCTGGCAAGTAAGAAAAGGGCCAATCACCCAGACAGATTTTCAAACTTCTGGTCTTCTCTGAGAAGAGATGGTCTCCAAATTATCTCTTTAATTGTGCAAAACCAGGAGAAAATGTACAGTAACATTCCCCCAACACACACACACACACACACACACACACACACACACACACACACATGTCATGTGGCAGGGGCAGAGACACTTGGCATAATTAGAGTCAGAATCCATATTTCTTAAAATCCCACTCTTGTTTGGCTTAAGCTTTACTCTAGAAATCCAGCACTTGAAACCCGTATCATGTGAGAGAGCCAACCCCTGACACTATTAATAATACTCTGCTATTCTTGCAGACAAAAACCTGGTATAGCTGTTTCCTGAGAGACTTCATCCAGCAGCAGATGGAAGGAGATGCAGAGACCCACAGCCCAACATCAGGCAGAGCCTGAGGAGTCTTGTGAAGAGTAGGTAATGAGCTGGAGGGGTCAAGGACACCACAAGAAAACCCACTAACCTGGGACAATGGGGGCTGACAGAGCCTGGGGCACCAACCAGGGTACATACAGAAGTTGATCCTAAATCCCCTCCCTACACATTTGTAGCAAATGTGAAGCTTGGTCTTCCTGTGGGTCCCCTAATAAGTAGAGCAGGAGCTGTCTTGGTCTCTGTTCCCTGCCATCTGATCTCCCCTAATTGGACTGCCTGGTTGGGCCTCAGTGAGAGAGGATGTACCTAGACCTGCTGTGCTGGGACTAGATACCCCAGGATAGAGTAATACACAAGGATACTTTTCTGAAGAGAAAGGGAGGGGCAATGGAGGGAAAAAATTTTAAGAGTAGGATTGGGGGTAGGGGGCTGTGATCAGGACATAAAGTGAATTAAATAAAAAAAATAAATTTAAAATAATGTATTTATAACATTTGTGAATTATGTAAAAATAAAGATTAAGCTGTTAGCATTGGGATTTTAATCAAGAAGAGAAAAGGAAAAAGGAGGAGGAAGAAGAAGAGGAGGAAGAAGAAGGACGAGGAGGGGGAAGAGGAGGAGGGGGAAGAGGAAGAGGAAGAGGGGGAAGAGGAGGAGGAGGAGGAAGCTGTCACCCAGGACCATTTCCTTGTTCCCTGAATATCCAATGTTCTTCACTTAACCTCCAAATGCATCTTGGAGCAGCTGCCTTCTTTGTCTTCTCTGACATTGCCTAAGTCAAGGCCATCTCTTCTGCTTGGACACCTGCAGCAGCCTCCCAGCAGCTCTCTTTCACTCATGGTCCCTCCTGTTCACACACTCTACTTGAAACCCTTCAATACTTCTTATTTGCTTAGAAAAAAAAAATCAATTCATGAAACCTCATCTCACACCTCTTCAACCCTCACTGGCTACACTCGTACACCACTGTCCTCTTTGCTCCTTTTCAGATACCATCAGGTTTCCTTCCTCCACATAAGCATGCCATCTGTCTAGAATGCTCTTTCTTCTTCAGGCCACTGTTAAAATGTTACCCCCTTGAGGTAGCACTGCCTGGCTCCCTGAAGGACACTCTGTTCTGTGGTTATTTTCTGTTGTACCATCATCTTTCCTTTATTCCTGATGCTTACCATGCTCTGTGATCCTGCCCCCTCCTTTTTTTTCTTGCTGTACCTTCTGTTAGGCACTAGACTGTGAGTTGCATTGGCAAGAACTTTATCTCTCTAACTCATCTTTCTTTTCCCTCTTGCCAAGCACACAACATAGGTGCTTGCCAGGATTTTCTTGAAAGAATAAATCTTTCATTCTGTCTGGTTTGGTTTTTTTTGCAGTGTTTGTTTGAGACCACTCTATACTCATAGATACTCTCCTATATCAAGAGAAAGAGAGAGAGAGAAAGAGGGGGGGTGATACACACACACACACACACACACACGGACACACACACGGACACACACGGACACCCAACACTCACACACATACTACATGGATCACCATCAACTCTGGTTGCAACCTAACATGACTTTTTTGCTTTTGACATCCCCTTCATTGGAAACAGCCTCTTTTCTCACAGGGATGCATCACTACATGTTCTTGTGAGTCTCTGGGACTTGCTTTGTCCTCTGACCTCTATAGTTTGCCAATCCTTTTGTACCAATGGGTCCCTCATCTGTGTTTCCAGGTGAGGTCCAAACCGTAGCCCTTCTTTGAAGTGTTGCAGACCCTCCCCTTCCTTCCTCTCCATGTTTGTGCTGTGGGCACTGCTGAAAGAACAGTGAGTGATCTGGAAATACATAATGAGAATATCTGGTTTTACACACACACACACACACACACACACACACACACACACACACACAACACTACCACTACCACAAACACTAACACTACCAACAACAACAATAACAAATAAACAAAACCTAGCAAAGTTTCTGAATCTAATGTGGCACTCAGCACTTAGAACCTCCCTCTGTGGACTGATCTTAGCAAGTTCTTCACTTGGGTAATGACCTCTGAAAAATTATTTGCAAGCATAGTCTAGAGAAACTGAAAATTGCAGTTCAACTCTGGGGTGCTTCCCTGGGCCTGAGTTCTTAGTTAAAAGGCATGGCAACACCTGCATATCCACTCCCTGTCCCAACCAACATCATAGTCAGTGGGCAAGGCTTAAAAGACAGTGCAGGTTTTGAAGTGAAACAGGTTCAGCTCTCATTCATGACCACCAACTTGTACACTGCACCAGCAAGTACCTTCCAAAGTCATCCAGTGCCCAACATCGCTAGATCCTGTGGGCAGAGAAATGATACACAGGTCCAGATTCTGGACAAGTCACTTCAGTGTAGGGGTCTCTGGCTTCCCACCTAGAATGGGATGATATCTAAAGTCTGGAAATGTTTTCAAGATTTCATTAGATAATATGTGTAACTATAGATGTTCACTATAATGGATGAGAATATAGCTAAAATATGTTTAAACCATGCCTAAACTTTAGCATTCTGTCTTTACCCTAAGAAATCTACCCTTCGAAAAGGATCAAATAAGCATTTTACATTTTTCCATTCATATAAAGAAGTAGGAAAAGAAATAAAATACCCGCTAATTAAAAATTTAAATTCTTAAAGAATCTAAAACAGAAGCATCCTAAATATTCAACAGTGCCACAATGAATGAAATACACACAATCATTTAAAGTAATTACAAGGACTATGTAGCAACAAAAAAATGTTCATGACATCATGAAAGGTGATGAAATCAGCATACCGAATGAAGCAGGTAGATAATGATGGCAGAAGGCTCAGGCATAAGTACAGAGTTTCAGAAACAACAAGCTGGTTCAAAAGTAATGGGCCAATAAGAGCTTCTGTGCCTCTGTCTGAAACTGTATGTGAGGTCGTTTGGTTTTGTATTTTTAAAGGAGCGATTTTTCTTAATGTGCTCATTCTCTTCCATTCAGTCCACCCAGCTGTCGCATGAGAGAATGAGATATGTGTACACGTGCTTCACGTTATCTCCATAAGTTGGTTGAAGCCTGAGCATGTGGTATTCTAACCCCCCTCTTAAGGCTTCCAGGATGAGAAATTTAAACAATCGTGGTTAGTATTACGTTTTTTTCCTTTGGAATAAGCCATGCAAATTTGTGGCAGTCTGGTTGAAAGAGGAGATTATAAAAATGACATTTAAAAAATTTTTAAAGTAGCTTGGTGAATGGCAAGTCTTTGAAAGGGTAGGTGTTATTTACTTTTGATTTATTATTGATTCCTGAAAAAATACGCAGAATAAGTTTGCCCCTATGGAGTTAGTTAGCCACTCATAGAAAATCTTCAGAAACTGCTGTTAGAAACTGAAAACAGAGATACCTTCAGAGCAGTATCCAGAACTAGCATCAAGTACATTTTCCTAGGTGGACTATCCCCAAGTACAGCCTGATTCTGTGTTCTCCCATTCCTGTATTCCACCATCCGTCCGTCCATCCATCTATCCATCCATCCATCCATCCATCCATCCATCCCTGCATTCTATTACCTATCTTGTCATGAACTTGATGACTTACTACTTACCATCCATCAGTCTCATCTCTCTGTTCATCCACTCACTCATTTCCCCTTCTTTGGATATTCCTTTACAAAAATTAGGGGGTCAAAATAATTTAAGCCTTTAGGGGGACTATTAATATCAAAGGCTAAGTTCCAGGTTCTTAAATGGGGCCAATGATGCAACAGGATTGATACCCAGAAGACGTGCTTCTCATTGCCTCCCAGTCCCTGCAGGCAGTTCTAAATCTGGTTCAGTCACTGGGCGGCCTCCCAAAACCTATCTTAGGAACAATAGACCTCAATAATTAGGCCACTATTTGTCATCAAGGCACACCCATGTCATAGCAGCACTGTGTTGGTGGCTAGAACAAAATCTTCAAGGCACTCCAAGCATTTCCCACCTAAATCTGTCACTTACTGGTGCTATAGGTGGAGTGGGAAAGGCTGTGTAGTATGGCTTGTCAAGCTGCCAATAAAAACCAGTTTCCATCCATTGAGTGGTGAGATTTCATTACCTAAGCCTGGAACGTGACCCTCATCAAGTGCTTATTGAGGTTACTGTGAACCCACTCCATGCCAGACCTTCTTTCTTACACGAAATCATCACTGCTTAGGTTCATCCACAGAATGGGTGTCAAATGGAGAAATGGAGTCTGCACCTACACAGAGACTGATATGTTCAAAGAGGAAATTAATGAATTTGTGCTCTGAGTGAGGGCTAGAGCTAAGTGTTAGGAATCCAGGGAAGAACCCAACATCTATTGCCTATGCAGAACAGAGTCGAGTGGAGACAGGAGGCCTTACAAAGGTGATGGGCTGTCACAGCACCTGTCACAGGAAGGATGTGACCTGGGAAAACAGCCATATCTGTCCAGAGAATCCCAGAGGTTTGGAAGAAGGCGTGCTGGAACTCAACCTGGAAAGCCCAGTCAAACACATCTGACTCCTGCTAGACAAATCCAAACTAAGCATGAAAGAGAAAGGATTCCATGCTGCCAGGGAAGCTTGCTGCTCACAGTGGGCCTTGAGGTGCTGACACCACTTTCATCACATAGCTCAGATTTGGAACTGTGAGCAATAGAAGACTCCTTATGCTGCTGGTTAAGCACATTTTAACTCTTCGTGCTGCCAGGTTACTGCCCTAGCTTTCAGTTTTCTTTCTCACAACAAACTGTCACTCCAGCTGGTCCTGAACACACACCCACCACACACACACACACACACAAATACACACAGCACAGCACACCACACCATATCACACCACACATTACACGCCATTCTCTCTTTAAGACCCAACTCTCAGGCCACCGTTTCTATGAAGCTTCTCTAGAGTGGCCTGCTCCCAAAACCATCTCAGCTGTACTTTGCATCTGACTCTATTGCCACCCGTGGGAAGCTGCATTCTGGGTAGATTGCAGATCCTATGACAGTAACCTGAATCTTTGGACCTCCAAGAGCTCACTGGCTTGGCACCCAGTAGGACCTCAACATCTAACTGCTGAGCTACTGGATCTCCCAGAACTGACTCACACTCAGGTAACCCTGCAAGGCTCAACATGTTGCCCTGGCAGAGAGCCAATAGCTGACTTGGGATAAACAAGTGATGTGGAATCTGGCAGTGTCCCAGTCATTCTGCCACGTAGCAGCAGACACCTTCAATACATGGTATTTTCTAATGTTTACAGGAAACTTCTGAGCTCACCAAGCACATGTCCACAATCAGGCACCCAACATGTAAGGGTTGAATACCCATTGTATGCAAGACACCAAAGCACCACGAACCTTTACTGGCTGGAAAAAGAAGCAGGGGTATCTTACTGATCACTAGATAGAATATAGAGCTGCTTGTTTTTATTTAATTGGAAGTACAATGTAATTTGTGTTGTTCTCAGTATATTTCCTTGACTTTCTTATAGTGGCTCTGTCTTATTCATGCAAGCAGACATTCAAAAACAATGTTTTAAAACAAACTCAGTGGGTGTATTGAAGATGAAGGCATATAAAAACTGATTTCTTGATCTTCAATGGGATCCAATTCGCTATATAGTCAGGTGATCACTGTCTGGGGAGGCAAGAAGCAGTGAGTATAAAGGAAGGGGAGAGGGGATGGAAGAGTTGGGGCCACTAGAAATATCCCCCTCTGTCAGCCTTCTCTCCTTGGATCCTTCTCTCCCTACCGTAACTCATCCCTCCTCAAACTCTAGCTCAGAGATGTGGGCCCTTGGAGACTTGGAGATATGTTCTCTCTCATTCTCTCTCTCTCTCTCTCTCTCTCTCTCTCTCTCTCTCTCTCTCTCTCGCACACAAATACACACTTAAACACACATACACACACTTACATACACACACATACACACACTTACACACACACACACACACACACACACACACACACACACTCCTATCCTGTACAGAAACTGGTTAATCCTACCTTCTTTTTAGAAAAATCAGAAATGTGGGTTAGTTTCATAATGGAACTTTATTTGGATAAACAAGAGGGAAAAAAGCCAAGAAGAGCTCTAAGAAGTGACAGCAGCAGAGCGCTGTACCAAGAACAGAGCCATTTTCCTAACTAACTCACTGGAAGACTAGATGCAGATGGTCTTGGCTAGCACATGGAATGTAGGATCCAGCCTTACCTCAGCTTCTTACTCTCAACAAAGCACCTGCTGCTTCCACACGTTTGCTGAAACACCAAGGCAGGAAGAAAACACAGTTCTGTGTCTCCCCAGTGAGCCTGGAGCAGAAGGCAGCTATACATACGCTTCCCCATCCCAAATGTAAAGAGGCCCTGGTCCTCCGTACAAAGTTGAGTGTAGAGAAAGTGAGCTGACTGCTCTCTTCTGCCTCCCTGAAATCTAACAGAAAGATGACAAGACTTGGATTTCCCCAACATTGCCTGCTCCTAGAACCCATCTACTCTCCAGTGCATGGCTCTGACTTTGAGTTCTTCCCTCCAATGTTCACTGAACATCCTGCCAGCCACCTCTCAGATCCTCTTCCTATCACAGCTGAGATCTGGTGTCAGCTCTGACTAGGCTCAATGCAAGACGTGCTGGAGCCTGTGTCTCTGGCAAGGTTCTATGCAAGCGAGGAGTGCTGCACAGATGCATACAGGATGTCCCGCCTCTTACCCTCCATGGACCTTAAAGACAGCCAGACTCTGGTCTTGACCCTCCAGGCTTCATACCTGCTTCTACCTTAGACTTTGATTGCTCACCCCCAAACCTAAAGACCCCTCTCCATGTTCTAGTTCTAGTTCTAGTGGGGAAAACAATACTAACTAGACACATGGAATAAGACTGTATATTTAAAAACAAAACAACTGTGCTATGAGCTGATCAAGTTCCTGGCCTCTCGGATCAGGCAAATTCGTAGTTTTGCTCCATCTTCACCACAAGAAATGCATTTTCTCCTTAATTCAGCCTGGTGAACTTAAGCCCGTACTGTTTTGCAGACGTTCTCGGCTTCCTCCACAGAGGCAGGCAGAGATTTTCTTGTTATACACAGAGCTGAACACTAGGTGGCAGCCAGGCCACAGGCCTTGCCAAAGAACCGCGCCTTCCGCCTGACTCAGAAGCGAGGGTGAAGGCATCAACTTCAGCTATCCTGGTGCCAGGCATGCCTCCTGTTCCGTCCAACTTTATCCTTGTTTCTTCTGCTGCAAAGAGACCCGTTGGCAAAGGGACCCAAGGGAAGCTTGCTGCTGCCAGGCTCAGGCTGAAGACTTGAGAGTAAGAGGAGATTCAGCTTTGGTGTTCAGTTCACTCCTCTAGCTATGAGTCCTTCTCTCACAGAACCAAAGGCTGCAGCACATGCTGAGGCCTTGCTGGCAGCAGAGGGGTTTGCATAATGAACTCACAGACCAGGAGGCTGCTTTGTCTGCTATTTTAGGAGTTCTGTACAGATTGCCACCAAAGAAACTCTTATCCCAGGGAGCCCAGCCATGCCACACTCAGTACGTTCAGTATTGACTATTTCCCTCAGATTGCAAGCAGGATGATAGGTTTCCCTTTGGAATTATTTCTCCTGTTTGTGACTCCCTTCACCACCTGCGTTTTTAGCCTCACTGACTGAAAAGTTGTATCTACTCTCTCTCTTCATGCCCTCCGACTTGCCCTTCAACCAAGTATTTTCCAATCTAAATTCAGAATATCTAAATCCCCCAGATTTGGAATCAGATGTTACATTACTACCAAGACCAAGGTCATACTGGCTCCCACCTTGCTGTACCCTTTGGTGGGTCACACCTGAACCCACCCCTTGATCTGTTCTCTATGCACAGTCCAAACCCATTTTTTTTCTTTTTTCTTTTTTTCGGAGCTGGGGACCAAACCCAGGGCCTTGCGCTTGCTAGGCAAGCGCTCTACCACTGAGCTAAATCCCCAACCCCCAATTTTTTTTCAGTATTTTAGCTAGAGCTTCTACTGACACACTCAACTATCCCCAGATGATCTTCTGCTGACTCAGTATTGAGCACTGAATTCATCTGTCTGCCCTCTGCCCCCCCCCCCACACACCTGTTTCTGCTTTGTTTTCTGCCTCAGTAAAAAGCCTCATCAGGAAACCTTCAGCCACCAAAATTCAGAGCAGTGGAAGCCACAATGGGCTCCTTCCTTCCATGACCCACAAACACTCCATAGCCACCTCCCAATTATCCAAAATCTCTCCTTCCAGGCCCCATATACTGAACTGGCCAATCTATGCCACAACATCTAAAATGGCTTTGACGCTGACTTCCTCTTGACCCCTCCACATCGCACCATCCTCCTATTAGACACTGTTCTAAAATACAAAGCTAAGTGGATCATCTCTTTCTTTAAAGTCTTTCTGTACACCAGAGAGGGGTGAAAACACTGTTCCAATGCCCACAGTCTCTGCTACATGGCTTGGTAAGCTCCTCCCCTCCTCCTCCTCCTCCTCCTTCTCCTCCTCCTCCTCCTCCTCCTTCTCCTCCTCCTTCTCCTCCTCCTTCTCCTCCTCCTCCTTCTCCTCTTCCTCCTCATACTCCCACCCACTGGAGGGATCCCCAGGCATCCAATCCCCTTACCTTTTCTGCAACTTCGATCCAACAATGTTTTCTGTCTCCATTTTGTACAGTGAGGTTCAGTTCAAGAACAATCAACTCTCTCATACTAGCTTTGTAGTGGGCTCTCATTCTCTGTGTTTACTTGATCAAATGGCCCAGGGGTATAGTTATGTGGTCTTACACACGTACATTACTATTACATAGGTATTGACTCAATTTAAGGTCAAAGACTGTTCTTTTGGTCTCTTGAACTAAGTCCAGTCCCATAAATGGAGAAGACATGAAATGGATCTTTATTGGACATGTAGCTGGGTGACAGAAAATGGATAAGTTGCTCCAGAAAGTTCCCTGCTCAAACAGAGGTGTTCTCGAATTTTTCCACCATATCCCAGAATCAATCATGAAGTGAGATGGAGACCAAGGACTTTTTCTTTTTTTTTCTTTTATTTTTTATTAATTAATTTATTTATTCACTTTACATCCTGCTTCCCCTCCCTCCCCTCTTCCCAGTCCCTCCTTCTCATCTCTCCTTCTCTCCATCCTCCTGTCCTCTCTTTCTCCTCAGAAAAGGGGAGGCCTCCAATGGATTTCAACCCACCTTGGCATATAAGTTGCAGTAGCACAACTCCTAGAGAAGGTAAACAAGGCAGCCCAGTTAGGGGAAAGGGACCTGAAGGCAGAAAACAGATTCAGAGGCAGCTACTGCTCCTGTTGTTATAAGTCCCATATGAAGACTGAGCTGCACAACTGTTACAACTGTGCAAAAGGTCCAGGACTGTACGATACAGGCTCTCTGTTAGGCAGTTCAGTCTCTGTGGGCCACTTTGGGCCCTGGTTAGTTGATTCTCTCTGTTTTCTTGTAGTATCTTTGATCTCGCTGGCTCCTTCAGTCCTCCCCAAAACTTCCATAGGTTTCCCCAAACTCCACTTAATGTTTGACTTTAGGTCTCTTCATGTTTCCAACAGTTGCTGGGTGAAGTCTCTCAGAGGACAGTTATGCTAGGCACCTGTCTGCAAGTATAATAGAGTATCATTAATAGTATCTTTCATGGCATGGGTCTCAAGCTGGGCCAGTCATTGGTAGAGCATTTCCTCAATTTCTGCTCCACCTTTGCCCCTGCACATCTTGTAGGCAGAACAAACTGTGGGTCAAAGATTTTCAGGCTGGGTTAGTGTCCCAATCTCTCCCTGGAAGTCTTTTCTTGTTATAGGAGATGGCCATTTTGGGTTCCATATTCCCCATTACTAGGGTCCCTCATTCCTGGGATTTTCCATTGTCCTAGGTTTCTAGCATGTCTTAGAGATATCCTACACATAAACGGACTCCACCCCTTCCCCACCCAGTTCCCTCCATCCATCCACCCCCAATGTCTATTCTGTTTCCCCTTCTCAGTGAGATTCACGAGTCCCCTATGGGGCCCTCGATGTTACTTAGTTTCTTTGGGTCTGTGAATTGTAACATTATCATCCTGTCCTTTATGGTTAATATCTTCTTATAAGTGAGAATATACCATGAAGTCAAAAACCAGGACTTCTAAACATTACAAAGAAGCCCAACTAGATGTCATTCTCCAGCCAAGGGGTTGGACCCACTTTTTAATCTTCACTTTCAAAAGTCTGGACACTGTTTCTGACTTCACACTTAAGTAGAATTCAGCCTCTTCTTGACTTCAATTTGTCTCTTACATTGCTCCAGGGAAAGCTCTTTCACACTTGATGAGAATGAAACAATACAGCCAAACACTAACTCAAGAAGAAACCAGCCTCCGCCAAAGAGTCTAAGCAGAGTCAAGATTGCCAACTTAAGGGAAATAGAAACCTATTCATTCTTGTTCCCACAATCAGGAAAGGCAGAGCAGCTATAGCAACACCAGTGGCATTGCCTTACAGTTCCTGGCACATTTCCCAGGCTGGGATTTTATCCATATTCTTCCTTGATTGCTCTTCGTGGTGCACTGTTCAAGACAAATACTCAGCCTAAAAAGCCCGCTATGAAGTGTCCAGCCAGCTTGACGTCTCTTTCCCCACAGTTGCACTTATTAGACAATAGTGTCCGTATTTCTTTTACAACACTAAGATTTTAATTTGTGTCTCATATGACTGCCTTATCCATGTCTTGTGGCAAGCAGTAGGAGTCTGTCAGGGAATATCAGTAGTTCATCTCTGGTATTGAGAAATTGAATTGAATTGCCCATTATCTTGAACACTAATTTTCAAAGCAAACAAAAGGTTATAAATTCCAAGCAGGTAGAGGAAACAGGAAGGACCTTGTAGGTGGAGGGCATCTGAGAAGAATCCCTGGAATAGTGTGACTGGAAGACGCTGCAAGTATGAAGCAATTCTAGGTGCAACACTAAGTCCCTTTAGGAGCCTTACTATCATTAGGACGTCTGTGAGAGAAAGACCAGACTTCCCTTCTTCCTCTCTCCACCCCAATACAAAAGAACAGGAGTGTATCACGGTGGTTAGAGATGTGGCCTTCAAAACAAACACCCTACATTTAATAGCTGGGTAATCTTGGGCTAGCCACTGTACCTCTCCCCAAGCTGTTTCTTCACTCATAGAGGTAAAATTACCCTTACTAGATCACATAATGATTAAAGGTGTTAACCTAAGAAAGCAGCTTACAAGGCCCTAAAACTCATCTAATTATTTTCAAAAATTAAGGTGTGCACTAATCGTTTAATTTTTTTCAAGTACTGTTTTTAATCCTTACAATACTGGTTCAGAAACGGAGGTGCAACAAGGTGCCTAGGGTAAGCCTGAAGTGGAGAGATAAAAGCTAATTCTGGGTGATTGACATATTCTATCCATGGAAGCCAAGCATTCCCCTAGCAAGTATGACGTATTTAGAAAAGAACCACCCAACATTTCCCTCTGAAAACCAGAAGCACAATTAGAGCTCAAAAGAATAATCACTTTGCTTCTTCGTGACTCATGATCATCAGCAAATGCTGTTGCACTTGATCCCTCTACACCCTGTGGAGGAACCAAAGTATCCAAACTTCTGATGAGCACTCAGAACCCAAAGAGGGTGGATTAGAAGGTGAAAGTAGCTGCCCCTGGAAGTGGTTCAATGAACCCCACCCTACCCAGGGGCACCTATTGGTCAGAGGAGCCTACAGCCCACGGGGTGGACAATAGGCCTTAAGGAAGCAACCAGAGCCTGAGCATTGACTGAATTGTCAATATTCCTTTATCACTTTTGACCTTGTGTTTGTAACTGGCATTACAAGTCTACTCTTCATTGAAAGCCTACTGTTACCAGTCACAAGGAAAAAAAAACTTGTTAAGACTCTTTATTTCATGTAGTCTATATAACACCTGAAAGAAAAGTATACCAGCTCCATTCTCACACAAAGACCAAGACTCAGAATTTTTAGGATTTACTCCAAGTCTTAGAGACCCTTATTGGAGAAGCCTGAAGTTAGGTGGCTTCTCTCTCTCTCTCTCTCTCTCTCTCTCTCTCTCTCTCTCTCTCTCTCTCTCTCTCTGTGTGTGTGTGTGTGTGTGTGTGTGTGTGTGTGTGTTTGTGCGCACACGCACCTCTGTACATGTTTGTATGGGTGCACATGTGTTCATTTAAACATATGTGCATTTGCATTTGTGCTCATGTAGATGTGTAGGTGGGGTGAACATCAGGTTTCTTTTTGAGTATCTCTATATATTACTTTTTGGGACAAGGTCTCTCACTGAGCCTGAAACTCACCAGTTCAGTTATAAGGCTTGCCTGTGAGCTTGAGATATCTACTTGTCTCTGCAACTCCAGGGCTAGGACTATGGACACTGCTGCACTTGGTTTTGATATGGGTGCTGGGGATCTGAATTCTGGTCCTTAGCCTTTGACACAAGTACTCTACTGACTGGGCCGTCTCCCCAATGCCTCAGTTTCTAGTTTAATATCAATAAAAGGTCATTTCTGCCTAAAGATATACTGAAAAGAGAAAGATTAGAAGAAAGTAAGAAGGTCTCAAGTTCTTGGCTAGTGACATCAGAGGAAGAGGTTAAAATCCACTGTTGTGTGAAATAATACAAGATGGTTCGGGACTCCACATCTCAGCCTTGGAGAGCTGCCTCAAGTTTTTCC
Organism: Rattus norvegicus; assembly: GCF_021556685.1. Taxonomy (NCBI): domain Eukaryota; kingdom Metazoa; phylum Chordata; class Mammalia; order Rodentia; family Muridae; genus Rattus; species Rattus norvegicus. Next base: position 180,880,022 of record NC_141535.1, read on the forward strand.
CTCTCGTGATCCAAGCACAAGTCCTTGTGTGATCTCTTATCAATGTCCTTGATCCCATGTGATCCTGGGGCTGTGGAAGAGGCTCACATGTAGACAGGCACCCTTTAGCAAATACCCAATTCCAATCACAAGCCACCATCAATGCAAGTGCCAGGAGAGGCCAATGGAGCAAGGAATAAAATTCACAGTTTTGGTTCCACCTCTTACCCAAAAATGCAGAGTGACTTTGGAAATGGCATTTTTCTTCACTGAAACTTAAGTCCTAATTATGAAACATAGGGATAGTAAAAAAAACCTCCCAGTATTTGAGAACACTTTGGGATCTGAGAAGTGAGGTTATCAATGTGTTAAAGATATACTAGTGATCACTACAGTCTGCACAATGAACAGCTCCTGAGCCTCACAATGAGCCACAGTTCCATTGTCAGTGGATGAACACGAGCATAAAATAGATAAACAGGGTCTTTGCCAGGACCCCGCAAATGGACATACTTCCTTTCCTGGGTCTTATAATACCCATTGATCTGGACATCCATTTCAAACAGAATTTTGCCTGTAGAGTGCAGGCTTTGTTGGACTACTTGGTTTCTGTTACTATGCTAGCGCCCAGCACTGGCACCATCCAGTCTTCTAGGCCTTGCTGGGAAGCAGCTTCCTTCAGTCTCAGATCCAGCAGTCAGGCTCATGCTTGATTATGTAGGGACAAATGACTGTGGTCTTGGATATTGCTTCCATTTCCATAGCATACGTTTGCCAACCTCATGGCACACTCAGGTACCATGTCCATACACAGCATTCACTAGTTAACTGGCACATGATCTTTGGGCCCCTTGGTATATTTGGGAAGCTCTCCAAGCATCTGAAACTTCCATTTTGGCAATTACAGGCCTGAAGCTCTCAGATGGGAGGACCAGGCACCCAAAAGACCAAACACAATCTCTGAAAGTCTCAATCTGCTGCTAATGAGCCAGGATCATTTTAAGTTGTGTCTAGTTATACAGACACAAAAGTTGTATGCATTGAATAATACTTCTTTATCTTTCTTTAATAATTACAATTTCACTTGTGACTAACTTGCAAATAATGACACCTATCATTAACTTTAGATTTTTATTATTCTGGAATTGTGCTTTTGTACAAATTACTTGTTAGTTGCTTTTTAAAGTATAGAATGTGTGAGCCATGCGACTGTTAATCTTGTGTATATTCTTCATTTCTGCAAGCAAAAGGCAGAAATGCAATTATGTTAGATGCCAGTAATAAATAGCCTAGGCACAGTTTAGGGTTCATCAGTTTATAATGTAATTTCACATTTATTATACATAATACATATTTATTATATACTATATAATATTTATTATATAATAACAATGCATATGTGTTGATTAATTTTTTTTAACTTCATGTAACTGGAGTCACCTGGGAAAAGGAACCAAAACTGAGGAATTGAGGTCCTCAAACTGGCCTGTAGGCAAGTGTGTGGGGAATTTTCTTGATTAACAATTGATATGGGGGTAACCTGTCTACTGTGGGCAAACCCACCTTGGGCAGGTAGCCTTAGCTTGTATAAGAAAACAGGCTGGACAAGCCATGAGAGAAAGATAACAGGCAGTGTTGCTCACTCATGTCTTTCTATCAGTCCCAGTCCCAGTCCCAGGTTTGTGCCTTGAGTTCCTATCCTGACTTCCCTCCATGATGGGCATTTGTAATCTGAAATAAACTTTTTTCACCCCAAGTGGCATCCAAGAGAACCATACTTAGAGAATACTTTTTAAAGATGAATTCTGAAGTTCAAACTCCCCATGTTTGCATGGCAAAATCTTTACTGGCTACCCTATTTACATGCCCCCTTGATGTATATTATAACCTGACCATAACCAACTGGTATAAGCAAGGAGTGTGTCATTTACAGATAAGGAAATTGAGGTTTATTAAACCATGTAGTCAGTCCCATGTTGGATCTGTCTCTGCCCCTTAGGACAAAAACAATGCCTGTGTGTTTTTCATCTCACCAGTAGCAGCCTGGTAAATGTGATCTACAGAAAAATAAATCTGTAAGTTTAGAAAATGCCCAGTGGCCTTCAGAATGGACTCAGAAGTTCTACAGAAAGACATAGGAAGAGGAGTACAAGTTGGGAAAAGGAGGGGCTAACATACCCTCAATGCTTCTTTGTATCTCAGACAGCTTTATCAGTCATTACCTTTAATCCTGGAGAGTTCTATGGGAGGGATAAGTGTTTGACTAATAGAGCCCTAGTAGAGAACATTGCTGGTTTTATAGAATTCAAACTAGCACAAATCCAGTCTATCCTAATGCAGGTATACCTTGGAGATTCTCCTTGACTTGGTCCTGGGATGTACTTGTTGTCTCAAATACAGAATTGTTCTGCTCTACCCCATGAACACAGGGATAGGAACCAGTAACTCTAGTGCAGGGGAAACCTGGAGATCACCTAGTCTTCATGTATCAGTGACACTTCCCTGAAAAATGGACCAGGCTTCCATTTCAAGTTGTCACATTTACTACAGACTGCCTTTGTTCTCCAAAGGAAGGTATACTCTGGAAAGAAACTGAGAAACGATTAATGGTAGTGATGGCATGGTAACACAAAAGCTGTAAATATATGCACCAGCAGGAGTGTTGTGCTGTGAGAAAGCTTCCAAGCATGGGAACAATCTCATGTGATTGGGACAATCTGGAAACACAACACAGAGGGGGCGGTGACATTTGCTGAGGAAGGTCTCTGCATATAGGCAATAGAAAGGAAGCACTAAAACAGAAAGGCTTGCAGGAGGTGAAGAAGGCAGTTGAGTGGGAAATGACAGTGGGAAAAATATCTGTGAGTCACAAACCTTCTGTACCACCAGGACACTAAAGTTCTGAGAAGAACTTTTATGCAGCAGAAGGAAGTTCCCCTTATTCCAAGTAGCTCCTGCTGTGAATTTTCTTCTTTTCCCAGAAAAGGTCTTTATGGAGACTGAGAGATTTAGAGTCCCAGAAATGGCAGATTACAGCTTTCATGATCAAACTAAGGATGCCAAATGTGCTAATCCATATGGGCTGCCTGGATTATAGCTGAGAAACAACAGGGCCAGCACTTCTGTCAGTCAGGGATTAGACTCAGAAGTGACAAATCCTAACTCACCAGACTCCTGTCATCAGAACTATCTCAGGCATCTACCTAATCCTTCCTGGTATTTTCAGCGCTGACTCTGAGCTACTTACTGAGTTTCTAGGGTGTTCTTTACAGGGTGCTTTGGAGAGATAAGGATACAATTGGGGAGAGGATAATGGAGGTCCAGACTGTTGACTATTTTGTTTTGTTTTGTTTGTTTCCTTTCCAAGAACTATGTCTCTGTCCCCTTTCTTTCCCAACTTGTCTTGGCAACAAGCACCATCAAAGTCTCTTCATGCAAGCTTCTCCTGGAACCAGCTCTCTGATCTGTAAAAATGTTTTACTTTTTTCTAAAGCAAAGAAAAGAATCAGGGAATGTTCTGGATTTAGACATAGAAAAAAGTTTTGTTCCAAAGGCAATAGTTTATTCTTAAACATGAATGGCTATGACCCCATAGCACCAATCAGGGTGCTTTCAGGTAACATGTTCCATTGTGGAAGTTACTCAGACATTTTACAGACTTAAAACAACCAAGAGTTACAAATCACATGTACTGAACAAATGGATGGATGTGATGCAAGTGGGTAAGAAGCAAGGCAAGGAAAGCTCTGCAACACAGTTTGTGTGTGCTCTGATGACATCCTTATCTTCCGAGTCGGTACAAACTGCACATGTCAAGCTTAGTAATATATTTCAAGCTTAATCTATAAGTAAAGATGGGGTGATGTCAGATACAGGGGTGGAGGATAAATGACTGCTGAAGAACTAAGGATAGCCTGAGGTCATTTTGGCTCTCACTGTGGTAATTTAAGTCTGCCATCATGAAGGTATAAGCAGCCAGTCTTCAGAATATGCTTTTAGAGAAAATCAATTAGCACTATTTATTACTTTGAGGATACAGTATCAATGCACACCCTCCAGCCATAGCACTTAACCATTGTGGATTCATCAGTGAAGGTAAGGCTGGTGAGCAGTCTTTCAGTAAGGAAAGGGTTTGTGACTGCTGTCCTGATGACAGATATTCAGACCAGTCAAGAATCTTCAGGGTGAAAATTCGTCTACCACCCAGCCTGAGAGAAGACATGGTTTCTCTTCTACTAACCAATGGTGATCTGACAGCTGATGCTATGTTGGTTGAAAGAGACACCTGACCTAATAAATGATGTTTAGTCCACTGAATTGTGTACAATGGCCTCCAGTGTGTGTGTGTGTGTGTGTGTGTGTGTGTGTGTGTGTGTTCATGCATATACAGTTGACAAATATATTCTTCTTGTAGCCCAGAGACAGTGAGTATGAAATAAGACAGCAGAGAACCCACAGGAAGATAACCCATTAAGAAAGCCCCATGCTTTCTCAGACTGAACTGATTGATACTTTCACCTTGAATATTGGTGTGAAGTTTTGAGGAAATGGGTTTGTATGAGTCACTATGAAGAATTCTTTTCTTTGGCCTTGCCTTTTACATCCACAGGGCCACTGGTTTTCTTCTATCCAGTAAATAGACCATGCATAGTCACCTTAAACCCTTTTCTTACCAGCTGTAAAATACTATCTACTCAGAGCTGAATGTGATTTATTTTTTATTTGAATAAAAATTGAGATCACTCTTTGGTTGGTGGTTCAGTCTCTGTGAGTCCCCAGTGGTCCAAGTTAGTTGGTGTTCTTGTGGAGTCCCTATTCTCTTAGGATCCCTCAATCTTTCCCCCAACTCTTCCACAAGACTCTTTGGGCTCCATCTAATGTTTAGCTGTGCTGTCTGAATGTTTTCATCAGCTGTTGGGTGGAGTCTCTCAGAGAACAGTTACACTAGGATCCTGTCTACAAGCATAGCAGAGTATTATTCATAGTATCAGGGATTGATTCTTGTCGGACCTAGGAACTACCCACATACATAGCAGAAGTGCAGCTTGGTCTTCATGTTGGTCCCCCAACAACTGGAGTGGGGGCTGTCCCTGACCCTGCTGCTTGCCTGTGGATGCTGTTCTAACTGCCTTGTCTGGCCTCCATGGGAGAGGAGGTGCCTAGTCCTGTACTGATTTAATGTGACAGGGTAGGGTAATACCAAGAGGTTTCCACCTCTCAGAGAAGAAGGGAACAGGAAATGGGGATGAATCTCAGGGCAGGAACTGGGGAGAGAGGGAGTGATATTGGGATGTAAAGTAAATAAATAAATAAATAATAAATAAATAAATAAATAAATAAATAAATAAATAAATAAAACAGTCTTAAAAATCTTTTTAGTTACAGATTTATCCTATGTTCTGTGCTGATTACCAGGAAAACCAAGTTCCTCTGCTGGATTTCTCCAATCCTAAATATGTCATTTGTTTTTTTTTTAAATTGAGACCACAACTTGGGGGTGAGGGTAACTCAGTCTGTAAAGTATTTAACTTAAAATAATAGGACCTGAGTTCAATCCCCAGAATCCAGAATAAGAAATGATGGGTGGTGTGTACTTGCAATCCCAGCACCAGACAGGCAGATTCCTAGAGATTGCTAGCCAGCCAGTCTAGGATAATTGTTTAATTTCACTGGCTCAGAAAAAGAAAGTGGAGTGTGGAAGGTGTTTGAAATGGCATCTGAGGTTTAATTCTAGCCTCCATGCCTGTGTGTGTATTCATGTGTGCATATATACAGAGACATGCCAAGATCTTTCAGGAGCTCATAAACTAGGTATGAAGAGTAACTCTAAAAGGAGAACTTAGAACACATGTAAGTAACAGCAGCAGTATCGGCAGAATAAAAACACTCCGAAAAGAATAATCTTCAATAAATGGATATGTTCTTGAACAAACGCTTGAATAAAGAAACAGACATCTATGTCTTTGCAGGTGATACATCATATTCTCCAGCATCTCAGGCTTGTGTAAAGTACTGCTGAGCCCAGCTCATTGGAAAGGGGCCTCCTAGTCATAAGGGGGACAGACACAGCAAGAGACAGCTCTAAATGTGGTAGAAAGGGCTTTTAATTAGAGAAAAGCAGTCTTGGGTCAGAAGGTGACCTGAAGAAGAAAGGAGGTGGGGCTGGGCTGGGCTGAACCTTGGATGAATCAAGCCTGCTCGTAGGGTGGAGACATCCTGTCTAAAATACATATGAGAGCCATTAAATCCTCTATAAAAGGTCTTGTTCCTCTGACAAGTACTCTACACACTGCTTAACAGAAACTTGTCCCATCCTGCCCGGGCATTAGGTAAGTTCCCTCCAGAAGAACTTCTTGCTCATTTTCAATGTCTTGGCAAGCTGAGCTCATAAATCCAGGGCTGTCAGATCTGAGTTGTCAGGTCTTGGTGCTTAGCTGGAGGTAGGAAGGTACCCCTGAGAGCCTCAGGCAGGCTAAAGCCAGAGTGCTTGGGAAATGCTCTTCTGAAGCAACACAGCTTTCTCCTCTCAAATGAGTCTAGCCTGCAGTTCTTCTCACTAGATGACACCGGCAGCAGCAATGGAGCCGCTTACCACCCACGCACCTTCTTGTATCAGCATAACTTTTCTTTTCCTTTCTAAGGCTGTAGAAGGTTTGTTTCTGCCAACCCAGACAATAAGCTCAAGCTACCTTATGGAGGAAGGGGCTATGCACTTACTTACTTACTTACTTACTCCCTCCCTTCCTTCCTTCCTTCCTCCCTTCCTTCCTTCCTTCTTTCCTTCCTCCAGCCCTTCCTTCCTTCAAGTTGATATATAGGCAACATGAATTCGTAGATTGATTCTAAGAAGCTAAATAATCACTAAAAAGACATTTGTTTTTCTTTTCACTATGTATAGGTCATGACTAAAGTCTGTCTTTTTTTTTTAAACATAGGGAAGTATTTGAAGTTATATGCCTTGAGGCACACAGAGGAAAGAGTTATTGACTCCTGGATCAGTAGAAAAGTTGTTCCTGCACAGTCCCCCTGGGGTCTAGACTTTCTCAATCCTCTGACCACACCGACTTTCTTTTTCCTGAACCAGGCCTCTTTCCTCCCCTCACTACTTTCTTCTCTACCCATGCCACCCTCTCCCCACAATTGTCCTTTTCCTCGCCAAAGTCCCTTCCCTGGTTTTCTAGATGCTACAAGCTTCTGTCTCTTTGTCCTTGAACCTTATCACCTTTGACATCTCTCCCCTTCCCAATCTCTCTAAATCTTCTAACACACATGTCTCTTACTCATTCAGTCACACCCATCTTCCCCTTCACCTACCTCCAAATTCCTGTGTAATGGAAATCCAAGTTCTCTTTTTCGGCTGGGTACCATCCATCACAGGTCACCATTGGTTTAGATATAATGGACTACTTGTCTCTTAAGGAAACTGACCTCTCTGACACTCTCAGGATTGAAGGCAGAGAGCATCTTGGACTCTCAGTTAAAAGGCCTCTTACCCGAGAATGGCACCCCTAACCCTATTCTCTCCAACATGTGCAGCTCACCTTCTTCTCCTTCCTGAATCCCTTCTCCAGGAAAGTTGAGAAGGTAGGGCTGGACCCTTGGAGGGTCTAATCACTGTGTGTACTTAATGTTTTCTAATGTTTCCAGTAAAACACTAACTAACACCCTAGAGACAGGCAAAAAAAAAGAAAGAAAGAAAGAAAGAAAGAAAGAAAGAAAGAAAGAAAGAAAGAAGAAAAAAACTGTCCACAAGTATATACTAAAGAAATAGAAATATCTGCATTATGGTTAAAAGAAAATCGTGTACGCCTTCACAAATCTATCTCCTCTCAGCCTTTCCCCCACCTATGGAAATAGTAGTGATAATAAGGACCATAGCTATGCTACACAGGAAAGTGCTTTGTTAGCAGTGCATGCCTATAGTTGTACACAAATTATATATGTGTATATGTACATAATGATAATGATGATGACACTTAATAGCTACCACTTAGCGTAAGCCAAGCATCAGCTGGGTGCTTTTTATGAATTATCTCCTAAAGCCTTTATGATACCTCTCTGAAGTAAGTGCTAGTATCAGCTCCATTCACAGTGAAGAAACTGAGGCATGGACAAGCAAAGCAGGTAGGTGGTGGAACCCGGCATTAAATGTTGACTCAGAAATTTCCATGGTCTGAGTGACTCTCCTTCCCATCATAAAGTACATTTTGAGGAGAAGAACAAGGAAGGTGGAGAAACCCAAACACAGCTGAAGACACAATGAAAGGACCGGGCCTTGGCATACTGTGTGGAAACATCAGGGGCTGACTATGGTGCCCATAAAAAGCATTTTCATATTTTCCAGCATAGCTTCAAAGATGCCTCAGTTGCTGCGAAACATCCATGGGATCATCGAAGCCTTCGGGTGCTATGCCAGGTCAGAGGGTGGCTGCAAAGTACTCACGAAGCAGGAGCTGAAGAGGCTTCTGGAATATGAGTTTGCCGACGTCATAGTGGTATGATATGTGGGGTGGAAGGGAAAGGCATGATAAGGATAGCTAAGGCGTGCTTACCTGCATGGGCTCGCACCTGAGGAATGTAAAAAGCAAGTAGCCAAATTCAAGCATCCTGCCTCTGTTAGTTGTACCAGCAGACATGAAAAACATGGAGGACAAAGGTCACAATAGATGACACATTGAGATTATTACAGAAAGGACAGATTCTTGGATCTGATCATCTGCCTTAATTCGTGTTAACTGCAAGACAAAGTAAAAAGACTCTCGGGGATAGTTCAGGCAAGAACAGATTCTTCAAATGGCCCAAAAGGGAAAGTAGTTGCTGGCGTACTAGGTGCATGCATGCTTAGCACAGTCTGCTGTCCTGCTGGGACTCCCCATCATGGGAACATTTTTGGAATATCATGGGGTATGTTCCTGGTATACTCCCTGTAAAGTTGGTGCCAGAGACAAAGTGCCAAGAGCAGTCAAAAGAAGGAGCCAGAAGCCCAGACAGTTGCATAATGAGCACATGCGTTCTTTCAATACATCTTTACCTGTCAATCATTCTGCGGATCTGAAATCAAGGATTTATATAACAAAAGGTGTTAGCTACCCTTGAGTAAGAGAGATGCTACAACAAAGGACACAAGTCATGAAACATCCCGGTGATGGAGCCAGGATGTTGAGTGCAATTGATGTGACCATATTCTACTTAGAAGAACAGTGCTGACCTGGCCTCATCTCTCCCCCAGAAGCCCCATGATCCTGCAACTGTGGATGAAGTTCTGCACCTGTTGGATGAAGATAACACAGGAACTGTAGAATTCAAGGAATTCTTGGTCTTGGTGTTTAAAGTTGCCCATGCCTGCTTTAAGACACTGAATGAGAGTCCTAAGGGTGCTTGCATGTCTGACAAGTCTGAAAGCTGCCATGTTGGATCTTCCAAAGAGCTGGAGCAAGGACAGAGGGGTGGTGCTGAAGTGGCAAAGGATGGAGCAGCACAGCACTGTGAAAACAGCAGTTGTGGACAGAGAGATCAGGTTTCTAGAGGACAGGACAGGGTGGGGACACATACCCAGCATCAGGACAGCTACCCTACATGGGTCAGCAGTCATGACAGGCAGGCTGAGTCTCAGACACAGGAGATGATAAGCCAGCAAACACAAGTGACAGGACCAGTGGAACAGACCCCAAAAATAGAAGACAAGAGTTGCATCGGACAGAAGAGATCAGAGAGACAACCACAGATCAGCCAACAGACAGATGAGATCACAACTGAATCCACAACTCAGACCCAAGCAGGCACCTTCTACACACAGGGATCTACCTGTGATCAGAACAGAGGAACAAACAGCCTTACCCAAGACAGAAGTCAGACAGACCAAGCTTCTACACAACACTACCAGACACGGGCAGGGTCTCATACTCAGATACACAACCAGACGGTGGAACAGGGCTGGGGACAGCAGACAGGAAAAAACAACATCCAAATACAGGGATCTATCTATGACCAGAGCAGAGAGACTGAGATTCGTGGCCAAGATAGGAACCAGGCAAGCCAGACTGCTAGAGAACACCACCAGGCACAGGCAGAGTCATATAGTCAGGCGCACACTCAGACAATGGAACAAGGCAGGAGCCAGCAGGAAGAAAATGGCAGTATCCAGACTCATGCTTCCATCTGTGGCCAAAACAGAGGAACCAAGATCCATGAGCAAGAAAGCAATCAGGTAGAACAGGTGGGAACAGGACACTGCCAGACACAGGCAGGATCAGATGCCCAGACTTTGGAGCATAATGGGAGCCATTCTGCACGACAAGTAGTGGCTCAAGAAAAGGGACAAATGCAGACACAGTCATGCATGGGGCAAAGCTGGACACCAGTGAGCAACTATGAGACAGGAGAGCCAGTGCTAGGACAGGTCCAGACTGAGGTAGACACTGTTAAAGAAAGACAACCGTGGAACAGCAATCACCCAAGTCTGGCAGGAAGGCAGGGAGAAAGAAGCCCCACAGTGGTTAGAGAGGAGTGGGTCAATGACCACACAAGAGAAATAGTGATCCGAAGCCAGGATCCAGGCAGCCTGCACTCTGGTGCTCCTTCAGCTCAGGGCCAGGATACAGCACAGATGGAGAAGAAAGGAATCACAGCCAAGGGATTATATTCGTACCTGAAGACAGAGCAGCCATGACTTCTCCTGACTCCAGTGCCCATACCAAAAGACAGCTGCAGTGAGGTTGGCCTGCCTTGTCCTGTGCTGCCCTGTCACAGCACTTCACTGGACAGCTATGATTCTTCTCATTTGGTTCTTTTTCAGCAATCATTTCTACAAGGTGATTTCTTGTCTAAACTTACCTCTCTTGCCCGGTGCTCTCAGAAACTCACCTCTCTTATCTGCTACTCTCAGGAACAGGAAGCCATGGAGGAGGTCATCTCATTGCACTGAATTTCTTCCAACTTTCAGGGGGTTTCAAAGCTGTTTTATCTCTGCTATCGGTCCATTGCATCAATAAAGGCTTAGCAGCTGGTTTCAGTGTGTTATTCAATAGTTTCTACTGATGTGACAAACTGAGAGCTCTAGAGTTCTGATGTTGAACTGAACATAGCCTCATCTCTCAAGGAAGACTGAGTTAGAACGAGCTAAATAGAGGAGAGAGCACACTGTATACTTGGCAGAGATGGGTCAGGGATGTCTTCTTCCATAAAGATGCTTATTTGTAGTAGCCCTCAAAAGGACAACTAAGAGAAACAGAGATATAATTACTATCATTCAGTTCCTCTAATTCTAGAATGTTAAGACTCTATTCCTAAGCCAGGTCACAGAGGACAGGTTACTATTAAATGGAGGAAGACCCTGTGGGACTGTGCTGGGAAGGGAAGAGGGAATGCATTCCCCAGAACTTAGTCATGAGTGAGAAGCCTTGATCTTCCCCTCCCACTCTGTGCAAACACTTACCCTCCACGTTGCCCCACTTGCTGAGTATCAACAAGCTGTACAGGAGAAATGCTCAACTATTCTTGACTTTAAAAAATCATCAGGGAAGTAAGAGGGTTTTTGTTTTGTTTTCATTGATGTGTGTGTGTGTGTGCCTTGGTCAATACATGTGCACCACACATGTACAGGAGCCTGTAGAAGCTAGAAATAGGCATTAGATATCCCCAATTCTGGGGTTACAGATAGTTGTGAGCTACCATGGTGGTGCTGCAAATGGAACCTGCACTTCTGCAAGAATAGTCAGTGCTCTTGACTACTGAGCCAGGAAGGTACCACCAGTTTTAAATATGCCTCCTTATATCTCCAAGGGGGCTTTGTAGGACACTGAGATGGGGGTTGATTATGGGCTCTCTGGGTGAGCTCAATATAATCAAAGGGTCCTTATAAGAGTGAAACGAAGAGGTCAAAGGTCAGTAAGAGATGTAATCATGGAACCAACAGTTAGAACTTCAATCAAGGAGCATAGGGTGCCAGAAGATTCTTGAAGGTAGAAAAGCAATTCCCCAAGTGCTCCTCGGATGGAAGGTAGTCTCCAGAGCCTTGACTATAGACTTCTGACCTCCAGTGCCGTAAGATTAAAAGTTCTGTATTTTAAGTCATTAAGTTTGTGTGTGTTTGCGATGACAGAAATCGAAAAAGAACACACAAAACAAATACTTAGCACCAAGGCTAAGGGTAAGAAGCTCATGGGGAAGGCAGGGCTGGTTTTTGTGAAGACAACTTGATTTTCTATCCATGAACACAGGACTTTGGGTATAAATGCCAAATATAGACAGCAAAGAACTTTTAAGGACCCAGGAAATGTCATTGTCACAAATTCTTACTGGTGTAAAACACACTCAAAGCTGGAATCACAGAAACATTTGACATACAATCTGATAATGTATGTTTAAATACGCCTAATTGCAGGACAAAAGGATGTGGACAAGGTGACAGAACAGCATTTAATGTTATAGTCTCAAAAGATCTAAATGTAATCAGCTAACAAAAAAATTTCTGAGAGAGTCTGTGGAAAGCAGAGTTGGCTAGCTAGTTGTCTCATGTAAGTACACATTTACAAGGAAAAACTAGGAGTAAAAGAATTTCATTTCAAATTATACTCTGAGAAGAAAAGAAGGCATATATGATGGGAATTATGAAGTTCTAGAAAATCCTATCATTTAGACTAGGTAATAGACAATATTAATAGACAATAGGTAAGGGGAAATAGGGAATATTTAGTGTAAAATGATAAGCTGTAACAGAAATCCTGGGACAAGTGAGTGAAGGTTCTGCATCACCAAAAGACAGAAATGCCGCAAATAAAACAGAAACACACAGAGAACTATGTTGCTTATGCAAAGGACATGTTTCTATCAACATGAAACAAACTAACAGGAAAGAAAAGGAGTCTGGTATCATTTATAATAATGTAAAGGGTTTGTTTAACTATTGACGTGTTAGCTTTAATCTGAGGAAAAGTGAGAGAGAGAGAGAGAGAGAGAGAGAGAAAACAAAGGATAAAGGGTCCATCCACATTGGTGATGGGGATGACAAACAAGGATTTCCCCCTGAAGCAGGAGGTCTTGACTCATGGTAGAGTGTTGAGTAGAGTTCTTGGTATAGACCAAGGAGAACTGGAAAGAGAAAGCTAAGTCTGTCTGGGGATGCACTGTGACTACCAATCTGAGCAAAGAGGAGGAATATTCCTCAACTGTGCCTCAATTATTCGGACTCAAAAGAGTTAGCAGAATTCATAAATGTTTCTAGTCTCTAAAGAACATATTGGCCACCAACATATCCAAAAACCCTTAAGCAAAGAAGGTAAGAGGCCCAGGACCAAAGTACCCAGGATCCAGCATCTTGTTCCTCCACATGTCCTGTAACAACAGCAACAACAACAACAACAACAACAACAACAACAACAACAACAACAACAACAACACTAATGAAGACATATCACACTAAGGAAAATAAAAAAGAGGCAGTATAATATGCCAAGTTTTTTGGCCAAGAGGACCACACCCTAAAAAGCCAGCAACAGATTGCCAAGAGATGTCAGCCATCCTCACTGAGATCTTCTACTTCTGAATTCAGTCAAAACGTAAGATAACAAATAAATGATCAGAACATGGAAATAAGAGGACACTTTAAAACACCAAATGAATAGACACTTTTTAGTGTCTATGCATTTGATGATAGCTAACTCTAATAAAGTAGAAACTATAGGAGACAGGAGGAAAAAATTAGAGAAAACAATGCTGTAAATATAAAGACTCTAATTGTCTCAGTTCAACATAGTAAATGCACAGAAAGAACAGTCTGACCCATATGATACTTATTTTAAATGTGTGTGTGTGTGTGTGTGTGTGTGTGTGTGTGTGTGTGTGTGCCACCTCTGTGTAAGAGTTACCCGATACGTATGTTGGGAACCAAACTTGGGTCCTATGGGAAATTCAAAACCATCCTTAAGCCTTGAACCACTTCTCCATCCCTCAATATGGTTTTATATAAAGAACTTTCTTAAGGTATATACACATACATGTTTGTATGTATGTATGTGTGTGTGTGTGTGTGTGTGTGTGTGTGTGTTCTTGTAGAGGCCAGACCAGACAAGGTGTCTTCCTCAATTTTTTACCTTACATTTTGAGGCAGAGTTTTTCACTGAATCTGGAGCTATCAGATTCAGTTAGACTGACCTGCCAGCAAGTTCCAGGGATGCTCCTAACTTGACCTTTCCAGCAATAGAATGCAGAGGTATGCCACAGTGCCAGACTTTAAAAAAAAAAAAGGTGCTGAGGATCTGAATCAAGACCTTACGTTTGCATGGCAAATGCTTTAATGACTAAGCTATCTCCCCAAGCCCTGGATAAAAAACTATTTTTTAAAATAAGTTTTTATATGAACCAAATTTTTATTTCATAACCTAGCAATAAAAAGTACACATGGAATAGTTAATAACAGGCCATAAAAAGACTCACCAACATGAATGCCTAAACATGAACTGAAGAAGGATGACCCCAGTAGACTCACCAAAGTGGATGGGAAAAGCTCACGAGGCCTCAACCCTGCATGAAGAACAGGTAACTAAGGAATGCTGAGAGCAGGAGAGATAGTCTTCCCCAGAGAAGAGCACATCAACTGGTTATGCAATACCAAATGGTCAACCTTGAAAACATAAATAGAAGGAACACTATACAGATTGATCAGGTTGTATTTAGGAAAATATAGGTGTATGCAATTTGTGTTTATGTATGTGATGTATCTGTGTATTTATATATGCATGAAACAGAAATTAATGGAAAAAAAGGCCACAAATTTGAAAGAGAGAAAGGAAGGGTATGGGGGAGGGTTTAGAGGGAGGAAAGGAAAAAGAAAAATTTTGCAATTGTACTATAATCTCAAAAATAGAAGAAAAAAGGGTACTTGGGAGAAATACCAGGTGCTTAGTAAGTGCTCAAAAAAATCACAATTTGTTATTAGGAAGGACAAATATTAATTTACTATTATTCAAAAATAGAAATAATACAAATATGATTCCTACAGATGCATGAAATATTGATAAATATTACCAGGCCATGTTATTGCTGGAAATTAGCAGTGACATATGCAGTATTAAACAACTCTTAGACAAAGGGAGATTAATAGAAAATAAAATTGAATCATCCTTTAAAAATGATAGTTATTATTAAAAGGCTGGAAAAACGCCAACTCCCCCAAAAGTGGAATAAAAAAATTAAAATCACAAGGAGAAATTAACAACTAATAATAAAAAAGCAGTCAATTAGTGAACAAGTAAACAAGTTGCTCTATTAGTATTTTTAATCAACATGCTATAAACTATTAAGAAACATAAGTTTTTAAGATAAAGCAGGGGCAATAAAGCACAAACGCACACAATGAGGAATATTGATGGATAAAATATGTAAACTCATGGTTCACATAAGAATACAATTCTCTGGCCTTATCTGGTATCAGTGGGAGGAGACGCCTTTGGTCCTATGAAGGCCTGATGTCCTGGTGTAGGGGAATGCCAGGGTGGTGATGTGGGAGTGGGTGGGTGCATGGAGGAGGCACCCTCATAGGAGCAGGAGGAAGGGGGAATGGGATAGGAGTTTTTCAGAGGGGAAATCAGGAAAGGGGATAACATTTGAAATGTAAATAAATAAAGTATCTAATTAAAAAAAACTAAAGACCAAATAATTCAATAAAAAATTGGTCATTGAAATTGAAAGAAAAAAAAATACAATCCTCAGGATGGATGAAATGGCTCAGTGATGGGTCACAGGGCTTAGGGACTGATGTTCTGTTCCTACCACTCACAAATGCCTGTGGCAAAGATCTGAAATTTACTTCTGGCCTCTGTGGGGACCTACACACACAGATGTACACACACACACACACACACACACACACACACACACACACACACAAACACACAAATAAAAATAATTAAAATACAGTTCTTACGTATATTGAAGACAGCATAGCTTGTTTAATACTAGAAACTCAAACTATATTGAGAAACCATTTTTCACCATTAACATCATAAAAACCTAAAAATTTAGGAATAGCCAGAGGGTCTCATACCTCCTGGTGGGGACAGAAAATGATTCAGTGCAGTTCAACACTGTAAATGCCTGTCTTGTTCCTGCTCTGTCCTCTGTAGATGAAGCTGCACACAGCCACAGTCAGATCCATTAGATATGGATTAAGCTTTATGTCCCCTTGTATGGATACAAAGGAACTCAGACATCGTCTGATTTTCACTGCCCTAAACAATGAGACAGAGATTTAGCTACAAATGATTATACATTTGTCTCAAGAATACCTGTAATGATAAATTTATGTATCAACTATATGTTATATCTGCATGCAAATTACACTTCAATATCTAAACACGTAGACAAGATATAAGCATGTATGTTCACAATTTATATGGGAGTAACTTCCACAGGCTATGTCCAGTGACTTAGGGCACACCATGTCTTCAGGGTTTTTTGGTTCAGATTAGGCATTATGGTAAAAGGTCACACCTCAGTTCAGTTTCTCATAAGAGGTGTGCCTCTTATCAAGGTATTTGTCTTAATAGCTTTGTCTCTATTGTGGAGAAAATAATGGCACCTCTACATAGGTAGGTATGAGAATAAATAAACTCATACACTCGATTCCTAACAAATGGCATACTAAGCCTTCAGCAAGTGCTACAAACTGAATGAAGCATTCAGGCCAGGCATTCATAAAGCAAGAAATGTTTTAAGAAGAAAAAAGTCTAATCAGATAAACTTTGACCAATACAGAAGATCCTTACAGACTTCAATTTCTTCTCATAAAGACAATTTTGACTTTTAGCAGCTCAAGTGACCATGGTTAATTGGGAGATTTAAAACTCAAAGAAAACCCAAGAATTAGGAATGAATCAGTACTATTTAAGTGGTATATTTATTTATACTATTATATATAAATCATATTATCTATAAATAAGTGAAACACCTACTTTTTCTGTTTTCCTTGCAGGCCTCTGTCCTGTCCACTGAGCCGAAAGTGGGTTTTTACTGTTCCGTCCTTATCTTTCTCAAGATCAATAGGCTGTTAGGCAAGAAGAAGCTGGGCAGTGTCTCTAGTTGGGTTAATTTTCCACAAGATACGAGGTGAGGAACAGAGGGTGTGGGCAGCTGGAGAGTCCAGTCAATCATTTGCATTGACGGCATCTGACTTCAAACATTTAACAAAGCAAAACAATCTGAGTCACATGGACAAGAAAATTCATTTTTCTCTTTTTGCTTCATAACACATTTCATCATTTAAGTTTTATTTATTTTTTCTTCAAAGACAATGTCACCACATGTAGAAGAAAATTCCTGCACCTATCTAATTTCTTGATTCCCACCCTAAATAAAAACACAAGTAAAAAAAAAATGCTGCTACCCATTAGTTTGTATGTGACTATGGACTCTCTCTCTCTCTCTCTCTCTCTCTCTCTCTCTCTCTCTCTCTCTCTCACACACACACACACACACACACACACACACACACACACACACACACACACTGCACCTCACTGGGGACAGCTCCCATGTCCTCTGCCTGTAGAACCCCCTAGACTAACCCTGGCTTGATAAAATTACCTATGGCTACAGAATAGCCACCACTGATCCTGCCAGTGACTGTTTGGGTCACCTTTCCTGAGGCAGGGAAGTGTTGCTAAAGGGACTCTGCTCACCACAGCCATAGACAACCCTCCCCAAACACCTGTCAATTCATCAGGGACCTTTTCCCACTGCTTGGTTACTCACAAGAAACACATAGCTGCCCTTTCAAACTACATAACTAAAATCTACCTATTTTCCATGACACATCAGCCAGGAACTCACCGCTCCCGTTGCCCTCTATTATTTCCTGATAAGATCAGTAGTCATACCTCCTGCTGAAGTATTTGTCTTATGAATGGGTGTCATAAAATTTAATTATACCACCTTATCCACAATCATTGAAAAATAAAGTCACACCTTCACATGCAGGAGGTATTAGTTGTCCCCAAACTAAACAACAATGCAGGAATCTAAAGCAAACCACAGATTTATGCTTTTTCCATCCATGGCCTCGTCTTTCTCACTTAACTGGTTCTGGTTTCCTGCCTCCCCCCTGTGGATATTCATATCAGATGTCTTTGTTGGTTTTTCCTGCTGTAGGCCCTCATACACATACTTCATCAAGGTAGGTGCGTAGATGCGAGGGCTGCTGGTGGCTTAGCTGGGGTTTGTGGCATCTACTGAAGTCAGTCAGTTCATCCAGTTCAGTGACATGCCACAAGTTCTAAGCCCACACCTTTTTCCAGGTGAGTTTGATTATCCACAAGATGAAGGCACAGTTTGTTACCCCCACACAGCATGGCAACCTTTACCTCTCCCTAAATCCAGGAACGAATGATAAAATTCTGTTTTGACTTTGGAGCACTTCTGTCTTCTCTGTATTCCAGGGTACAGATCCTCTGCTAAGAACATGACTATATAGTGGACAGACGTCAAAGCCAGAGTCAGGGACCTGTCTGGCCCATCTGCCTGCGTGTCATTCTGAACCTCTGCATATTTCTAAGCTTCAGTTTTTCTTACTGGACAATGAGGAGCATAATATTTCTCTTTCAGAGTGCTTGGAAGGTTGATGGAATACATAAAGTAGCTTTGCATAGGGATGCTTAAGAGATCCTGGTGTCCTGTGCTGTCTCCCCTGCAGTCTCTACCCAGCCCCACCATCCTCACTGGTGTACTCCTGCCTTCTCACACAAGAAATTACCAATTTCTATTCATTTTCACTAATAAAATTTCCTAAATAGTCCTTTTAACTAACTCTTATATCACAGAAACTCACTCAGAACCATAAATATGTTGGTAGACCAGGACCAACTTGGGACCCGATAATGGCAAAATGAGTCAACTTTATCTTGGGAAATATGGAATTAAGTGGCAAACCAAACTTCATGAAAAAGAAAATGTGTCGAGAACTTTAAAACTTCCTGTACTTTCTACCCAATAATTTCTCCTCTAATAGCTTACCATATTTAGAAAATAAATTTTCAAAGATTTGCATATAAATGCTTATTATAGTATTATAGTACTGAAAATTTGAAAGCAATCAAAATACTATAGCTGTGTAATAAATAGGCAATTATTAAAATTATGTTTAAAAGTCCATAATGACATTGAAAAATACAACCTGATTCAAAATTCTGAGTATGTAAGCTTTAAAAATGTATTGTATAGGAGGTAGACGCATATCTGGCCGTTTGCTTCTGAGTGTACGGATGCAGAGACCAAGGCAGATATGTGTGAACCTCAATTCATAGCAATACAACATTATTTGTAACACAGTTCTGGAAGCAACTGAAGTCTCCATCAGTGGGTAAAATATGTTGAAATATAAATATAATAAAAATATATTGTATACTAACAGAACAGAGTAGTATTCAGTCCTCAAAAGGAAGAAAATCCTAAAACTTTCTGTAAGGTGGATGAAATCCGAACACATGCTGAGTGATAGTCTAGTCACGATATCCAGTATGACCTATAATAGTCAAATTCATACTCAAGAGGTTGCTAGAAACTATGGAGAAAAGTGATGAGGAAGCTGGTATGGAAAAAGAGTTCAGGTTGGGAAGATAAACTATTTCTGGAGATAGAGCATGGCTACCTAGCAGTGGGAATGCTCTCCAAACCACAGAGCTGATGCTTAAGGGACATTGAAAAGGTTCCTCTTTGGCTCCAGCCCCTTCCCAACAAGGTACTATCAAGGTTGCATGTTTGTGTCCAGTGACATTTAGAATATTAAGTTAAAATGAATAACTTTGTTTGATCCAAAAGTAAGGGCCACAAATCTGAATACCAAATATTGGTTGATGTGAGATAACCTTTGTGACACTGTTCATGCCCAGACAGAAAGACATACAATATGCCATCAGCATGGACATATGAACCATAAAATATGGTTATGCAGCATGCTTTCCTTGCTTATTGTTGCCCTGGAGTCTTCTCAACAAGTTTGGCATGGCCAAAATCGGCGAGAGTGGAGATTACCAGAAATAAACACAGTGCATGTCAGACAGCACTGAGGGTCTGACAGGTGACTTCATCTAGCATTTGGGTGCAGCCTTGATAGAGCTACTACTGATAATTCTGGGGTCCAAAAAAGAGCTGCAGCTAGAGGCTGGCTCATGATACTGAACAATTCTCTGGGTACAATTAGGAAAAAAAAAGAGTTTAGTGCAGAACTATATTCTAAGCACATATCGGTTAGGATGTGTACATGGTAAGTGCTACCTGAGGGAAGAAGGTGAAGACACGCAGAGAAACAACTCTCTCAGTACACAGAGGACAGTACAGGCTCACAGGTATGGAGGAGATGTGTAAAGGAGATCACCAGGTTTCCAAAAGAGAACCCAGTCTATGGCATCTCCGAGGGACAAGTCAACAAGAAGAGACAGGCCTTCCCTAACTGTTCCTTGCTTGGAAGAACGAGTACCACAAAAGAAGGCCAAGACCCTTAGAGCTCAGCAGTAGTTGCTAAAGAATCAGGTCCCTTCCTTCCTTCCTTCCTTCCTTCCTTCCTTCCTTCCTTCCTTCCTTCCTTCCTTCCTTCCCTCCTTCCAGATATGGTCTCACTAAGAAACTCAAGCTATTCTCAAACTCAAAGCAATCCCTCTGCCTCAACCTTCCAATTACTGGAATTATGGATGCACCACACCACACTCAGCTCACAACCAATTGTCTATAAAGATTTTTCACATAAAAACAAAGAACTGTCAAAGAATCTAAAAGAGTTTAAAATATTAAATTTCATGTTGTCTATGCTACAATAAAAATACATGATGAATACATACACACAAACACACATGTAATACATTTTTGTAATCCATACAAACATGATACATTGAAAAACTATAAGCCAGGATTTCCAGTGACTTGTGAAAACTGAATAGAGAAGATATCCTTTTACTTCATTATTTTTATTTTACTATACTTTGCAATATTCCTCCTACAAACATATCATTCTATAGTGGAAAAAGAAACGTGCTTTTTTTTCATCTTTATTAACTTGAGTATTTCTTATTTACATTTCAATTGTTATTTCCTTTACCAGTTTCTGGGCCAATATCCCCCTAACCCCTCTCACTCCCCTTCTTTATGGGTGTTCCCCTCCCCATCCTCCCCCCATTACCGCCCTCCCCCAACAATCACGTTCACTGGGGGTTCAGTCATGGCAGGACCAAGGGCTTCCCTGTCCACTGGTGCTCTTACTAGGCTATTCATTGCTACATATGCAGTTGGAGTCCAGGTTCAGTTCATGTATAGTCTTTGGGTAGTGGCTTAGTCCCTGGAAGCTCTGGTTGGTTGGCATTGTTGTTCATATGGGGTCTCTTTAAGCTCTTTCAGTCTTTTCTAAGATTCCTTTAATGGGGGTCCTGTTCTCAGTTCAGTGGTTTAATGATGGCATTCGTCTATGTACTTGCTGTATTCTGGCTGTGTCTCTCAGGAGAGATCTACATCCCGTTCCTGTCAGCCTGCACTTCTTTGCTTCATCCATCTTATCTAGTTTGGTGGCTGTATATGTATGGGCCACATGTGCGGCAGGCTCTGAATGGGTGTTCCTTCTGCCTCTATTCTACACTTTGCCTCCCTATTCCCTCCAAAGGGTATTCTTGTTCCCCTTTGAAAGAAGGAGTGAAGCATTCGCATTTTGGTCACCCTTCTTGAGTTTCATGTGTTCTGTGTATCTAGGGTTAATTCGAGCATTTGGGCTAATATCCACTCATCAAAGAGTGCATACTATGTGTGTTTTTCTGTGATTGGGTTACCTCACTCAGGATGCTATTTTTCAGTTCCATCCATTTGCCTATGAATTTCATAGTCATTGCTTTTGATAACTGAGTAATATTCTATTGTGTAGACGTACCACATTTTTTGCATCCATTCCTCTGTTGAAGGGCATCTGGGTTCTTTCCAGCTTCTGGCTATTATAAATAAGGCTGCTATGATGATAGTGGAGGGTGTGTCTTTGTTATATGTTGGGGCATCTTTTGGGTACATGCCCAAGAGAGGTATAGCTGGGTCCTCAGGTAGTTCAAACGTGCTTCTTTAAAACTGCCAGTCCCCATCAACTGTCCATTTCCTTTAATGGAGTAGGCTAGTTAGCTGATATGTTTGCGGTTCAAAGTGGGACTGAGTTTTACATGCCCTCAGTATTCACAAGGCAATTTCAGCCTTGCAGTTATAAATAGCCTCTCACTTGGCACACAGTCACTACTGAAGAATATTTACAGGCTCTCTGAATCTCATATATGAGTTTATGGCTGTTGTAATGAGGAAGGCCTCTCTACAGTTCCATGAGCTATATTTGGACTTTTACTGGAGCCAGGCAAGTCAAGCTGAGGCTTTTGTAGCAGCAGCAGAATGCAGTTAAGGGAGCAGTTACTGCAGAAGCCCGCCATCACAATTCTGCAATCTGGCCATAGCTCAGGTACACTTTCTCTGCGCTTTTGATCATGCATTGGTAGGATAGAGGGCTTAATATAAACAAGACCTTACTTCTGAAATCTGAGTTCAGGATTCATTCCCCTTGTGTAACCTTCCCAAAGGATTCCTCCAGATTTTGAGAAGTCAAGTTAATCCTATAAATCAGTGTATGTTTACAAGGTTACAGTGAAGATTTACACCTTTATGCACAGGGTCTCAATAGTACTCAGCAGGCTTTCTTAGTGCCTTTTGTTCTGTCTGGCCTGTTCCCAGCAGGAAATCCCACCCGTTTGTGATTAAATGGACCTTAGGCCACCCAGCAGATCCTTGGTGCAATGGGCATATCACTTAACCTGAGTTTAGATGACATCATTAATCAGACCACCCTCTAAACAAGGACTTCATTCTGGAAAAGATCTACAGGGTATCATCCAGCTGCCTTCTGTCTTCAGTTCATGCTCAGGTTGTCTGTGTTTTACCTCCTGTTAAGTTCTGTCCTTGGCTAGCTCAAACTCCAAAAACTCGCTAGGCACCATAGCCTGCTGGGCATATGCCTTTGCACATATGGTGATTCTTCTGACCCAGATGAATCACATGACAATATCAAACATTAGTATATTACAACATGACTCATTCTTTTGTCTTCCAAGTAGTAACTAATTTCTATCATTTCTTTAACCAAGTGCTGAACAGGTTTTGTAATCATTGTTTTTTTGTTTTGTTTGTGCTTATATCCCTGGTTTCATTTATTTATTTATTTATTTATTTATTTATTTATTTATTCATTCATTCATTCATTCATTCATTCATACACTCCAGATTTTATTCTCCTCCTGATCCAGTCTACCCTCCAACTGTTCCACATCCCATACCTCCTCCAGAGCCCCCACCCCACCTCACCCCTGTCTCTATGAGGATATCCCTACCCCACCCACCCACCAGACCTCTCTAAACTCCCCGGGGCCTCCAGTCTCTTGAGCATTAGGTGTATCTTCTCTGACTGAACCCAGTAGTCCTCTGCTGTATATGTGTTGGAGGCCTCATATCAGCTGGTATAAGTTGCCTGGTTGGTGAACCAGTGTCTGAGAGATCTCGGGGGTTGAGGTTAATTGAGACTGCTGGTCCTCCTACAGGATTGCCCTCCTCCTCAGCTTCCTCCAGCTTTTCCCTAATTCAACCACAGGAGTCAGCAGCTTCTGTTCCTTGGTTGGGTGCAAATATCTATATCTGACTTTTTCAGCAGCTTGTTGGGTCCTTCAGAGGACAGTTATGATAGGTCTATTTTACCATAGCCTCAGTAATGGTGTCAGGCTTTGGGTCTGTTGCTGGACCTCTCTTTCTGCTGGCCCTCAGCGCTTTAGTCCTTTTTCCCCACCCAATACCAGATCATGTTCCCCTCTCCCCTCACCCCCATCCCCTTTCTTCCCTTGTCCCTCTGCCCCTCCCCCTTGTGCTTGCTTTCATCTCTCTCCCAAGAGGGAGTGAAAAATCCTTACTTGGGTCCCTCAGCTTGTTGACTTTTTGAGCTCTGTGGACTCTATCTTGGGTACTCTATACTTGTTGTTTTGGTTTGTTTGTTTGTTAATGTGTTTTCGCTAATATCTACTTATTAGTGAGTACATACCAGGCATGTCCTTGGGTCTGAGTTACCTCACTCAGGATAACATTTTCTAGTTCCATCCATTTGCCTGCAAAACTCAGGATGTCCTCATTCTTAGTAGCTGTGTAAATGAACCACATTTTCTGTATCCATTCTTCTGTTGTGGGACATCTTGGATGTTTCCAGCTCCTGGCTACCACAAATAATTCTGTTATGAACATAGTGGAACATGTGCCTCTGTGGTAAGGTGGGGCATCTTTTGGGTATACTCCCAAGTGTGGTATTGCTGGGTCTTTAGGTAGATCTATTTCCAATTTTCTGAGGAACTTTCAAAGTGATTTCCAGTGTGGTGTACTAGTTTGCAATCCCACCAGCAATGGAGGAGTGTTCCTCTTTCTCCACATCATTGCCACCATCTGTTGTCACCTGAGGTTTTGATCATAGATAGCCATTCTGATTGGTGTAAGGTAGAATCTCAGGGTCATTTTGATTTGCATTTCTTTGATCACTAAGGACTTTGAACATTTCTATAGATGCTTCTCAGCCATGCAAGATTGCTCTCTTGTGAATTCTCAGCACTTTTTAGCTTTCGGGTTGATTCTGTAAACCTTTTTAAATCCAGGTTTTGATTTCAATGGTTAGGAGACAAAGGAAAGGATACTTAGATTTCTTCTGAGTTTGAAGCCAACCCAATATATAAACAAGTCCAGGTCAGCCAGGCTACCCAGAGAAACTCTATAACAAATAGCAATAACAACAATAATAATAATTTTAAAAATTGTTTTAATTATCAAAATGAATGTGGTTATAAATTAAGCAGTTATAATGGTATTACAAATCCTCTATTGGAAAGGTCAGAGCAGAAGAGACCTAAATAAAAAAGAGGCTGGGGTGCCCAAACCTCGCTGATCCTGGCCCACAGATCCTTGCTTCCAAACCCCGTGGGAGAGAGAGCTGATCACCCAGAAGTGTGGGCAATCCTGAGACTGCAGGGCAGGAGAGGCTGCCACTTCTGCCCACCTTTGCCCACATCCCTGGCCCAAGAGGAAACTGCATAGTGCCTCTGGACACAGGAATATAGGAGCAGTCAAGCTTCAGGAGCCCCGTGGTCCAGACTGTGCCCGGATCTGAACTGAACTGGTCAAACAGCTGCCTGCACCCAAATCCCGTGGTGGGGAAAGCTAGACCTTCAGACAGACAGACACTCCTGGGAAACCAGAGGAGACTACTCTCTGCCCACATTTCTGACTCCAGAGGAAAGCTCCTTGTGCCATCTGTGCCCCCTGTGTACAGGGACCTAGGAGAAATAGGGGCAGGACCCTTCTGGTTCCCGCCCACAAGGAGAGCTCAAAACCAGTGGACAGCAAATACACGCCTGAGAGCAGAATACTCTGTTTCCCAACTGGTTGAAAGGAAACAGGAAAACAGGTCTACAGCAGTCCTGACACACAGGCCTACAGGACAGTCAAGCCACTGTCAGAAACAGCAAGACAAGCTAACATCAGAGACAACCTGATGGCAAGAGGCAAGTGCAGGAACCCAAGCAACAGAAACCAAGACTACTTGGCAACATCAGAGTCCAATTCTCCCACCAGAGCAAACACTGGATATCCAAACACACCAGAAAAGCAAGATGTAGATTTAAAATCACATTTTATCATGATGATATACGACTTTAAGAAGGTAATAAATAACTCCCTTAAGGACAACACAAGTAAACAACTAGAAGCCCTTAAAGAGGAAACACAAAACTCCCTTAAAGAACTACAGGGAAAAAACAACAAAACAGGAGAAGGAAACCAGGAGTTAAAAATGGAAATAGAAACAATAAAGAAAGTGCAAAAGGAGACAACCCTGGAGATAGAAAACCTAGGGAAGAGATAAGGAGTCATAGATGTGAGCATCACCAACAGAATACAAGAGATAGACGAGAGAATATCAGGAGCAGAAGATTCCATAGAAAACATCGAAACAACTGTCAAACATAATGTAAAACAGAAAAAGCGACACCGCCGGAACCTGAGGGAAACAGACCGGATAAACAGTTCTCTGCACCCAAATCCCGTCGGAGGGAGAGCTGAACCTTCAGAGAGGCAGACAAGCCTGGGAAACCAGAAGAGACTGCTCTCTGTACATACATCTCGGACGCCAGAGGAAAACACCAAAGGCCATCTGGAACCCTGGTGCACTGAAGCTCCCGGAAGGGGCGGCACAGGTCTTCCTGGTTGCTGCCACCGCAGAGAGCCCTTGGGCAGCACCCCGCGAGCAAACTTGAGCCTCGGGACCACAGGTAAGACCAACTTGTCTGCTGCAAGAAAGCTGCCTGGTGAACTCAAGACACAGGCCCACAGGAACAGCTGAAGACCTGTAGAGAGGAAAAACTACACGCCCCAAAGCAGAACACTCTGTCCCCATAACTGACTGAAAGAGAGGAAAACAGGTCTACAGCACTCCTGACACACAGGCTTATAGGACAGTCTAGCCATTGTCAGAAATAGCAGAACAAAGTAACACTAGAGATAATCTGATGGCGAGAGGCAAGCGCAGGAACCCAAGCAACAGAAACCAAGACTACATGCCATCATCGGAGCCCAATTCTCCCACCAAAACAAACATGGAATATCCAAACACACCAGAAAAGCAAGATCTAGTTTCAAAATCATATTTGATCATGATGCTGGAGGACTTCAAGAAAGACATGAACACACTTAGGGAAACACAGGAAAACATTAATAAACAAGTAGAAGCCTACAGAGAGGAATCGCAAAAATCCCTGAAAGAATTCCAGGAAAACACAATCAAACAGTTGAAGGAATTAAAAATGGAAATAGAAGCAATCAAGAAAGAACACATGGAAACAACCCTGGATATAGAAAACCAAAAGAAGAGACAAGGAGCTGTAGATACAAGCCTCACCAACAGAATTCAAGAGATGGAAGAGAGAATCTCAGGAGCAGAAGATTCCATAGAAATCATTGACTCAACTGTCAAAGATAATGTAAAGCGGAAAAAGCTACTGGTCCAAAACATACAGGAAATCCAGGACTCAATGAGAAGATCAAACCTAAGGATAATAGGTATAGAAGAGAGTGAAGACTCCCAGCTCAAAGGACCAGTAAATATCTTCAACAAAATCATAGAAGAAAACTTCCCTAACCTAAAAAAAGAGATACCCATAGGCATACAAGATGCCTACAGAACTCCAAATAGATTGGACCAGAAAAGAAACACCTCCCGTCACATAATAGTCAAAACACCAAATGCACAAAATAAAGAAAGAATATTAAAAGCAGTAAGGGAAAAAGGTCAAGTAACATATAAAGGCAGACCTATCAGAATCACACCAGACTTCTCGCCAGAAACTATGAAGGCCAGAAGATCCTGGACTGATGTCATACAGACCCTAAGAGAACACAAATGCCAGCCCAGGTTACTGTATCCTGCAAAACTCTCAATTA
Source organism: Rattus norvegicus (assembly GCF_021556685.1). NCBI lineage: Eukaryota > Metazoa > Chordata > Mammalia > Rodentia > Muridae > Rattus > Rattus norvegicus. The sequence goes on from NC_141535.1 coordinate 180,907,517, forward strand.
ACATAGATGGAGAAACCAAGATATTCCATGACAAAACCAAATTTACACAATATCTTTCTACAAATCCAGCACTACAAAGGATAATAAATGGTAAAACCCAACATAAGGAGGCAAGCTATACCCTAGAAGAAGCAAGAAACTAATCGTCTTGGCAACAAAACAAAGAGAATGAAAGCACACAAACATAACCTCACATCCAAATATGAATATAACGGGAAGCAATAACCACTATTCCTTAATATCTCTCAACATCAATGGCCTCAACTCCCCAATAAAAAGAAATAGATTAACAAACTGGATACGCAACGAGGACCCTGCATTCTGCTGCCTACAGGAAACACACCTCAGAGACAAAGACAGACATTACCTCAGAGTGAAAGGCTGGAAAACAACTTTCCAAGCAAATGGTCAGAAGAAGCAAGCTGGAGTAGCCATTCTAATATCAAATAAAATCAATTTTCAACTAAAAGTCATCAAAAAAGATAAGGAAGGACACTTCATATTCATCAAAGGAAAAATCCACCAAGATGAACTCTCAATCCTAATTATCTATGCCCCAAATACAAGGGCACCTACATATATAAAAGAAACCTTACTAAAGCTCAAAACACACATTGGACCTCACACAATAATAGTGGGAGATTTCAACACCCCACTCTCATCAATGGACAGATCATGGAAACAGAAATTAAACAGAGATGTAGACAGACTAAGAGAAGTCATGAGCCAAATGGACCTAACGGATATTTATAAAACATTCTATCCTAAAGCAAAAGGATATACCTTCTTCTCAGCTCCTCATGGTACTTTCTCCAAAATTGACCATATAATTGGTCAAAAAACGGGCCTCAACAGGTACAGAAAGATAGAAATAATCCCATGCGTGCTATCGGACCACCACGGCCTAAAACTGGTCTTCAATAACAATCAAGGAAGAATGTCCACATATACTTGGAAATTGAACAATGCTCTACTCAATGATAACCTGGTCAAGGAAGAAATAAAGAAAGAAATTAAAAACTTTTTAGAATTTAATGAAAATGAAGATACAACATACCCAAACTTATGGGACACAATGAAAGCTGTGCTAAGAGGAAAACTCATAGCGCTGAGTGCCTGCAGAAAGAAACAGGAAAGAGCATATGTCAGCAGCTTGACAGCACACCTAAAAGCTCTAGAACAAAAAGAAGCAAATACACCCAGGAGGAGTAGAAGGCAGGAAATAATCAAACTCAGAGCTGAAATCAACCAAGTAGAAACAAAAAGGACCATAGAAAGAATTAACAGAACCAAAAGTTGGTTCTTTGACAAAATCAACAAGATAGATAAACCCTTAGCCAGACTAATGAGAGGACACAGAGAGTGCGTCCAAATTAACAAAATCAGAAATGAAAAGGGAGACATAACAACAGATTCAGAGGAAATTCAAAAAATCATCAGATCTTACTACAAAAACCTATATTCAACAAAACTTGAAAATCTTCAGGAAATGGACAATTTCCTAGACAGATACCAGGTACCGAAGTTAAATCAGGAACAGATAAACCAGTTAAACAACCCCATAATTCCTAAGGAAATAGAAGCAGTCATTAAAGGTCTCCCAACCAAAAAGAGCCCAGGTCCAGACGGGTTTAGTGCAGAATTCTATCAAACCTTCATAGAAGACCTCATACCAATATTATCCAAACTATTCCACAAAATTGAAACAGATGGAGCACTACCGAATACCTTCTACGAAGCCACAATTACTCTTATACCTAAACCACACAAAGACACAACAAAGAAAGAGAACATCAGACCAATTTCCCTTATGAATATCGACGCAAAAATACTCAACAAAATTCTGGCAAACCGAATCCAAGAGCACTTCAAAACAATCATCCACCATGATCAAGTAGGCTTCATCCCAGGCATGCAGGGATGGTTTAATATACGGAAAACCATCAACGTGATCCATTATATAAACAAACTGAAAGAACAAAACCACATGATCAATCATTAGATGCTGAGAAAGCATTTGACAAAATTCAACACCCCTTCATGATAAAAGTCCTGGAAAGAATAGGAATTCAAGGCCCATACCTGAACATGGTAAAAGCCATATACAGCAAACCAGTTGCTAACATTAAACTAAATGGAGAGAAACTTGAAGCAATCCCACTAAAATCAGGGACTAGACAAGGCTGCCCACTCTCTCCCTACTTATTCAATATAGTTCTTGAAGTTCTAGCCAGAGCAATCAGACAACAAAAGGAGGTCAAGGGGATACAGATCGGAAAAGAAGAAGTCAAAATATCACTATTTGCAGATGATATGATAGTATATTTAAGTGATCCCAAAAGTTCCACCAGAGAACTACTAAAGCTGATAAACAACTTCAGCAAAGTGGCTGGGTATAAAATTAACTCAAATCAGTTGCCTTCCTCTATACAAAAGAGAAACAAGCCGAGAAAGAAATTAGGGAAACGACACCCTTCATAATAGACCCAAATAATATAAAGTACCTCGGAGTGACTTTAACCAAGCAAGTAAAAGATCTGTACAATAAGAACTTCAAGACACTGAAGAAGGAAATTAAAGAAGACCTCAGAAGATGGAAAGATCTCCCATGCTCATGGATTGGCAGGATTAATATAGTAAAAATGGCCATTTTACCAAAAGCAATCTACAGATTCAATGCAATCCCCATCAAAATACCAATCCAATTCTTCAAAGAGTTAGACAGAACAATTTGCAAATTCATCTGGAATAACAAAAAACCCAGGATAGCTAAAGCTATCCCCAACAATGAAAGGACTTCAGGGGAATCACTATCCCTGAACTCAAGCAGTATTACAGAGCAATAGTGATAAAAACTGCATGGTATTGGTACAGAGACAGACAGATAGACCAATGGAATAGAATTGAAGACCCAGAAATGAACCCACACACATATGGTCACTTGATTTTTGACAAAGGAGCCAAAACCATCCAACGGAAAAAAGAGCATTTTCAGCAAATGGTGCTGGTTCAACTGGAGGTCAACATGTAGAAGAATGCAGATCGATCCATGCTTATCACCCTGTACAAAGCTTAAGTCCAAGTGGATCAAGGACCTCCACATCAAAGCAGACACACTCAAACTAATAGAAGAAAAACTAGGGAAGCATCTGGAACACATGGGCACTGGAAAAAATTTCCTGAACAAAACACCAATGGCTTACGCTCTAAGATCAAGAATTGACAAATGGGATCTCTAAAACTGCAAAGCTTCTGTAAGGCAAAGGACACTGTGGTTAGGACAAAACGGCAACCAACAGAATGGGAAAAGATCTTTACCAATCCTACAACAGATAGAGGCCTTATATCCAAAATATACAAAGAACTCAAGAAGTTAGACCACAGGGAAACAAATAACCCTATTAAAAAATGGGGCTCAGAGCTAAACAAAGAATTCACAGCTGAGGAATGCCGAATGGCGGAGAAACACCTAAAGAAATGTTCAACATCTTTAGTCATAAGGGAAATGCAAATCAAAACAACCCTGAGATTTCACTTCACACCAGTGAGAATGGCTAAGATCAAAAACTCAGGAGACAACAGATGCTGGCGAGGATGTGGAGAAAGAGGAACACTCCTCCATTGTTGGTGGGATTGCAGACTGGTACAACCATTCTGGAAATCAGTCTGGAGGATTCTCAGAAAATTGGACATTGAACTGCCTGAGGATCCAGCTATACCTCTCTTGGGCATATACCCAAAAGATGCCCCAACATATAAAAAAGACACGTGCTCCACTATGTTCATTGCCGCCTTATTTATAATAGCCAGAAGCTGGAAAGAACCCAGATGCCCTTCAACAGAGGAATGGATACAGAAAATGTGGTACATCTACACAATGGAATATTACTCAGCTATCAAAAACAACGAATTTATGAAATTCGTAGGCAAATGGCTGGAACTGGAAAATATCATCCTGAGTGAGCTAACCCAAACACAGAAAGACATACATGGTATGCACTCACTGATAAGTGGCTATTAGCCCAAATGCTTGAATTACCCTAAATGCCTAGAACAAATGAAACTCAAGACAGATGATCAAAATGTGAATGGTTCACTCCTTCTTTAAAAGGGGAACAAGAATACCCTTGGCAGGGAAGAGAGAGGCAAAGATTAAAACAGAGACTGAAGGAACACCCATTCAGAGCCTGCCCCACATGTGGCCCATGCACATACAGCCATACAATTAGACAAGATGGATGAAGCAAAGTAGTGCAGACCGACAGGAGCCGGATGTAGATCTCTCCCGAGAGACACAGCCAGAATACAGCAAACACAGAGGCGTATGCCAGCAGCAAACCACTGAATTGAGAATAGGACCCCCGTTGAAGGAATCAGAGAAAGAACTGGAAGAGCTTGAAGGGGCTCGAGACCCCATATGTACAGCAATGCCAAGCAACCAGAGCTTCCAGGGACTAAGCCACTACCTAAAGACTATACATGGACTGACCCTGGACTCTGACCTCATAGGTAGCAATGAATATCCTAGTAAGAGCACCAGTGGAAGGGGAAGCCCTGGGTCCTGCTAAGACTGAACCCCCAGTGAACTAGACTGTTGGGGGGAGGGGGACAATGGGGGGAGGGTGGGGAGGGGAACACAGATAAGAAAGGGGAGGGGGGAGGGGGATGTTTGCCCGGAAACTGGGAAAGGGAATAACACTCGAAATGTATATAAGAAATACTCAAGTTAATAATAAAAAAAATTATTTACAAAACAGCAAAAAAAAAATAAAAAAAATAAAATAAAAGTAGAAAAAAAACTAAAAAAAAAAAACAAAACAAAACAGAAAAAGCTCCTAGCCCAAAACATACAGGAAATCCAGAACATAATGAGAAGATCAAACCTAAGGATAATAGGTATAGAAAAAACAAAGACTCCCAACTTAAAGGGCCAGTAAATATCTTCAACAAAATCATAGAAGAAAACTTCCCTAACCTAAAGAAAGAGCTGCCCATAAATATACAAGAAGCCTACAGAACTCCAAATAGATTGGACCAGAAAAAAAAAAAAAACTTCTGTCACATAATAGTCAAAACACCAAATGCACATAACAAAGAAAGAATATTAAAAGCAGTAAGGGAAAACGGTCAAGTAACATATAAAGGAAGACCTATCACAATTACACCAGACTTATCACCAGAGACTATGAAAGCCAGAAGATCCTGGACAGATGTCATACAGACCCTAAGAGAATAAAAATGCCATCCCAAGTTATCCAGCAAAACCTTCAATTAACATAGATGGAGAAACCAAGATATCCCATGACAAAACCAAATTTACATAATATCTTTCTACAAATCCAGCCATACGAAGGATAAGAGATGGGAAACTCCAACACAAGGCGAGAAATTACCGTACAGAAAGTAAGAATATAATTTCTTTGCAATGAAACCAAAACAGAGACAAACAAACAAAATTCCACCTCTAACAACGAAAATAAGAGAAGGTGACAATCACTATTCCTTAATATCTCTCAACATCAATGGACTCAATTCCCCAATAAAAAGACATAGAGTAACAGACTGGATACATAAAGAGGACCCAGCATTTTGCTGCATGCAGGAAACATACCTCAGAGAAAAAGAGAGACACTACCTCAGAACAAATGGCAAGAAAACAACTTTCCAAGCAAACGGCCTGAAGGAACAAGCTGGAGTTGACATTCTAATATCAAATAAAATTACCTTTCAACCAAAAGTCATTAAAAAAGATAAGGAAGGCAGACACTACCCGGATCTGAAGGGACCCGGTCAACAGCTCCCTGCACCCAAATCCCGTGGGAGGGAGAGTTAAACCTTCAGAGGGGCAGACACACCTGAGAAGCCAGAAGAGACTACACTCTGACCACATTTCTGACTCCAGAGGAAAACACCTAACTCTATCTGGGACCCCAGGGCACAGGGACCCAGGAAAAAGCAGGGCAGGCCCTTCCAGTTGCCGCCCCCACTGAGAGCTCTGGTTGGTTGGCATTGTTGTTCATACGGAGTCTCAAGTTCCTTCAAGCTCTTTCAGTCTTTTCTAAGATTCCTTCAATGGGGGTGCCGTTCTCAGTTCAGTGGATTGCTGCTGGCATTCGCCTATGTATTTGCTGTATTCTGGCTGTGTCTCTCAGGAGAGATCTACATCCCGTTCCTGTTGGCCTGCACTTCTTGGCTTCATCCATCTTATCTAGTTTGGTGACTGTATATGAATGGGCCACTTGTGGGTCAGGCTCTGAATGGGTGTTCCTTCTGCCTCTGTTCTACACTTTGCCTCCTTATTCCCTCCCAAGGGTATTCTTGTTCCCCTTTTAAAGAAGGAGTGAAGCATTCACATTTTGGTCATCCTTCTTGAATTTCATGTGTTCTGTGCATCTAGGGTAATTCCAGCATCAACGTAAAAATACTCAATAAAATTCTTGCAAACCGATTCCAAGAGCACATCAAAACAATCATCCATCATGATCAAGTAGGCTTCATCCCAGGCATGCAGGGATGGTTTAATATATGGAAAACCATCAACATAATTCACTATATAAACAAACTGAAAGATAAAAACTACATGATCATTTCAGTAGATGCTGAGAAAGCATTTGACAAAATTCAACATCCCTTCATGATAAAAGTCCTGGAAAGAGTAGGAAATCAAGGCTCATGCCTAAACATAGAAAATCCATATACAGCAAACCAGTAGCTAACATTAAACTAAATGGAGAGAAACTTGAAGCAATCCCACTAAAATCAGGGACTAGGCAAGGCTGCCCACTCTCTCCCTACTTACTCAATACAGTTCTTGAAGTTCTAGTCAGAGCAATCAGACAACAAAAGGAGATCAAAGGGATACAGATTGGAAAAGAAGAAGTCAAAATATCACTATTTGCAGATGATATGATAGTATATTTAAGTGATCCCAAAAGTTCCACCAGAGAACTACTAAACCTGATAAACATCTTCAGCAAAGTGCCTGGGCATAAAAGTAACTCAAATAAATCAGTAGCCTTCCTCTACACAAAATGAAACAAGCTGAGAAAGAAATTAGGGAAACAACATCCTTCATAATAGTCCAAAATAATATAAAATATTTCAGTGTGACTTTAACCAAGCAAGTGAAAATCTGTATGATAAGAACTTCAAGCCTCTGAAGAAAGAAATTGAAGAAGATCTCAGAAGATGGAAAGATCTCCCATGCTCATGGATTGGCAGGATTAATATAGGAAAAATGGCCATTTTAGCAAAAGTGATCTACAGATTCAATGCAATCCCCATCAAAATAACAATCCAATTCTTCAGAGAGTTAGACAGAACAATTTGCAAATTCATCTGGAATAACAAAAAACCCAGGATAGCTAAAACTATCCTCAACAATAAAAGGACTTCTGGGGGGAATCACTATCCCTGAACTCAAGCAGTATTACAGAGCAATAATGATAAAAACTGCATGGTATTGGTACAGAGACAGACAGATAGACCAGTGGAATAGAATTGAAGACCCAGAAATGAACCCACACACCTATGGTCACTTGATTTTTAACAAAGGAGCCAAAACCATCCAATAGAAAAAAGATAGCATTTTCAGCAAATGGTGCTGGTTCAACTGGAGGTCAACATGTAGAAGAATGCAGATTGATCCATGCTTATCACCCTGTACAAAGCTTAAGTCCAAGTGGATCAAGGACCTCCACATCGAACCAGATACACTCAAACTACTAGAAGAAAAACTGGGGCAGCATCTGGAACACATGGGCACTGGAAAAAATTTCCTGAACAAAACACCAATGGTTTATGCTCTAAGATCAAGAATCGACAAATGGGATCTCATAAAACTGCAAAGCTTCTGTAAGGCAAAGGACACTATGGTTAGGATAAAACGGCAACCAACAGATTGGGAAAAGATCTTTACCAATCCTACAACAGATAGAGGCCTTATATCCAAAATATACAAAGAACTCAAGAAGTTAGACTGCAAGGAGACAAATAACCCTATTAAAAATGGGGTTCAGAGCTAAACAAAGAATTCACAGCTGAGAAATGCCAAATGGCTGAGAAGCACCTAAAGAAATGTTCAACATTTTTAGTCATAAGGGAAATGCAAATCAAAACAACCCTGAGATTTCACCTCACACCAGTGAGAATTGCTAAGATCAAAAACTCAGGTGACAGCAAATGCTGGCAAGGATGTGGAGAAAGAGGAACACTCCTCCATTGTTGGTGGGATTGCAGACTGGTACAACCATTCTGGAAATCAGTCTGGAGGTTCCTCAGAAAATTGGACATTGAACTACCTGAGGACCCAGCTATACCTCTCTTGGGCATATACCCAAAAGATGCCGCAACATATAAAAAAGACATGTGCTCCACTATGTTCATAGCAGCCTTATAAATTTATAATAGCCAGAAGCTGGAAAGAACCCAGATGCCCTTCAACAGAGGAATGGATTCAAAAATGTGGTACATCTACACAATGGAGTACTACTCAGCTTTCAAAAACAATGACTTCATGAAATTCATAGGCAAATGGAATGAACTAGAAAATATCATCCTGAGTGAGGTAACCCAATCAGAGAAAAACACACATGGTATACACTCATTGATAAGTGGATATTAGCCCAAACGCTCGAATTACCCTAGATGCATAGACCACATGAATGGCTAGCAATAGCATTATCATCTGGGTTTTATCCAAGCACAATCTACATTCTTAGTTCAGCATACTGCAAAGAACCATCAATCTCAGGCCCATATCATACCATCATCTCTAGCCTCTTCTCCTGGTTAGAAGGATTATTTTTTCATTATAGATTGAGTGTGTTGAATACCTTGTTGCTCTTCCCCATTCTGTCTTTTCATTAGGTTAGTCCCCTGCAATTCCAGGCTTAGTTTTCTTCTCCACTGAATCAGAAATGAACCATCCTGAAGCCATTCTGAATTGTTCCTTCTGATGCTGCTTAAATGCTAAATTGCCTCTAAATGTATTAGTCTTCTGTTATTCCAATATTGAGCAGGAAATGTAAGACTATCAAATCTCTTCCTTTAATTTGTTCCTATTATTTTCTGTGTTCTCATTTTGAAATCTCTTCTGTCACATTTACAGCCTCTCATATTACTACACATCATCCTAATATCTATGCTTCCATTTTTTCTTTATATAGGTCTTGGCTTCTAAGACTTACACTCCTGGTTTTCTGGTAATTAGCTCTTTGGTCTTTCTCTGAATAAAAGTCATCTTCTTTGTTAATTCCATCTTTGCTAAATAACAATATCATCATTCCTGGACTACAGAGATGGCTCCATGGTTAAGATCACCAGCTGTTTTCCCAGTGGACTCAGTGCATAGAACCAGGGAGTTTGACTGTCCTAGCAGCATTGGAGGAATGTGTCATAGGTTTTTCAGGGTAGAGTCCATGACTCCTGGGGAACAATGTGTCTTCCACTTCCTGAGAGGTCAAGGTATTCTCTCAGGCAGTAAAGCATTCGTAGCATTTTCCATTTCTCTGTATGCTCCCTTCAAAGTCAAGGAAGTATGGAAGCCTGACAGGACAATTGGTCTTGGACAATTAATCTTTTCTACCCTGTACAGCTTGTGAACACTGATCATGGCAACTACCAGTGTATTGATCCTAGAAATTGCCACTATATTCTGTTTCTGATAAGGGTATAAAGTGTCTTATTAGTCTAAATAAAATTGCCAGTTTTCCTCCAACTAGTTTGGTTTAATTCCTTGAGACCATATCAGGTTACTTTGATGTGGTGAGTAAACAAGTAAATAAGTTTATAAGTAATTAAGTAAGACTTTGTTGTGCATACTTACAATTCCAGTTCAGTACCTAGCATCTATATGTGTCAGGCTGTGGGTCTCCCTCACCACGGGGCTGCTGGAGTACTGCTAGCAAGCTGCTCAGGGAGGCAGAACACAGTCAGTGACATGGGTCCCAGTCTGTGTTTCTCTGAGTGAGAAACAGCAAAGTCTGGAACAAATTCTGTGGTTCTCAGTCACCTGAGTACCCAGATGCCACTGGGGTACTGTGGGGAGTTAAGAACCAGGTCTAAGAATCTATGTTTCTCCCACATACCAGGCAAGAAGGGAATAGCTAAGCCCAGGATGGGTCAAAATCAAGTTTGTTTATAAGTGAGTGCCAAGAGTACAGAGGGGCTGGAAGACAGGATGCCTCCCCAGAAGATTGAGGTGAGGTGTGTCTCTTTATGATGAAGGCCTCCCCCCACAATGATCCTTGATGAAGGAGACAGTCTTTGCCTGTCCAAACTACTTTATTAGATGGTGGATGTAAATGCATACATCTTACTCAGGGTGAGCCAGGGATTAAATAAGTTTTGTAGGAAGGCATGCCCAGGAAGGGAAGCTCATTGGCTGAACACTTGGGGACTGCCTAGATACCTCATTAGCATGGACAATTCCAGGTTTTAATACTACATAACTAATTGTCATGGTCCTCTCAGTGGGGTGTCATGGTTACATGTTCCAGATTGACAGGGGGGTGACTTTACACCTACTGTTCTCAATTCTGAGATTTCCAGGAGTTTAGGCTGGCTCAAACTTACCAATTCTTCTGGCTGGTAGAAAAGTCCACTTTCCCAACACATATGTCAGCTCACAACCATGGTGCCAATCCCTTCCTCTGGCCTCTTCAGGAAACCAGGTTCTCATGCATACATACAAATAAAATACCCAAACACAGAAAATAAATAAATTATAATTTTAGGAAGTATTCTCATTCCCAACTTAAATTTACAACACAATATTATGCTGAATAGGCATGCTATTGAACGTTGACAGGGACAAGTTACTTATCCTTGTACAAAAAGTAAGAACTCTTGAGTGCATAGCAATTATATAATTGCCCAAACTAAGCAAAGGTGCTGATTAACGAATCAATGTTCTTAAGAAAGCATGCTGTGCTGTGCTAGAGTTAAAACCACAACTATTAGTACTGTCTTGGATTAATGTTTTGGATGCTGATGACATAAAGCTGGAAAGAATAGCAAATACTTTCAACACAAATCACTTTGTTAAAATTTCTCAGTAGGTTGTACTGATGAACTGAGTAAAGCAAGATATTTTAAAGGGAAACAAATATAAAGTTCTTTGAGTCAGACAAAAACCAGCAATAACTCTAGATACACCAAGGTTGAATTGAGCTAGTACTTCCCATTCTCAATGCAATGTGATTTCAGATTGTCATACAATTGCCAACAAAATTCAGTACAAGCCTAGGAAAAGTTAAAAATCTAGTTTTCGAGGAAGGGAGCTAGTGCTATTCTTCTTAGTATGCAGTCAAGCAAGACCATGAAAACAAAGCTGAGATTCAGATGACACATTTTAGGCATGGTTAAATCCAGCACTCAGGAAATTGAGGCAGGAATGCTGTGAACTGGAGTCCAGCCTGGACTACATAGTAAGACTGCACCTCAAACAGAACAACAACAAACCAAATCATTGGGATTATAGCTCAGATCATAAAAGAATGCTTGAATAAACAGGGATATTTAGACTGAGAAAAAGTTCGTAAGATTCAAAGGGAACAGGACATTAGCCAAGCACAACACAAATAGGTCCTCATGTCAAAGAGCATGCAGTCAAGGTGGGTAGGAGCAGGTATTTAATTGGTAATAAATGATTATTTTTGCTTGGCATAGCCAGGGCGTATTCATGAAAGGAACAAAGCCATAACTGCATCTCAAAGAACAGATAGGATTTCAACAACCAGCAGAACAGGTCTTTTGAACCATAGGGAACAACACACATAAACCTCTAGCCAGGAGTTAAAGCAACAGGTCAAATAGAATACAAAAGAAGAGTAAGTAAAAAGAAGTGTAGAGCTAAACTCCAAGTTTCTGCCTTAAAGTCATTTTTTCAGAGATGGTATTCCTTGTCTCAAACTATCTACTATGCCATCTCCTAGTGATCTACACTTATTCTCAGATTCATAGTTTATAGTTCATATTTATGTACATTTTGTATGAGCATATGAACCAATATGTTAAAATATACATATATATAAAGATAAAATTATAGAAAAGTATTATACTGAACATAAACATTTCTTAGGAGACAAGGAATATTAGAACTAATAACATTTTGAGTAAAGGTCATAGGAGAGAAAAAGACCCAAGAGTAGATGAACAGACCAAGTAAAATCACGGCTGTGTGAGAAAAACAACAGATAGGAATAACTTCCATGTGTTTCGGCAATAACATTGGTACATTTAAAGGTGTCACTATTATGACTCAAACAGCAGACAGGAACTAAATTCTTTGTTCATTCAATGAATATATATTAAACAGACACTCACAAGAGATTCCTAACCCAGGCTTTAAGAAGTTTAAGTTTCAGGCTGGAGAGATAGCTCAGTGGTTAAGAGCACTGATTGCTCTTCCAGAGGCCCTGAGTTCAAATCCCAGCAACCACATAATGGCTCACAACCATCTGTAATGAGATCTGATGCCCTCTTCCAGTGTGTCTAGGACAGTTACACTACACTCATATACATTAAATAAATGAATACATCTTTAAAAAATTTAAGAAAAAAGAAGTTTAAGTTTCCCTGAAGTTTACAATGGTGACCTGTCTTCATGATAAACTGGTATAAAATGGCATAAACATTGTGTGAATAAACAATTACTAATTGATTTAATTTAAGATCCACTCTGAGAGATTAAACCCATGTGTAACATTGCTTGGGTGACCAAAAACTTGATAATAGATAAGCCATGAAGCTAGGAGAAAACCAAATATTATTGTCCTGCTAAAGGAAGATGCCAACAAAATGACTCTTTGTGACATTCTACTAAACCCGTAGATCCATGTCTCACTCAACCACCATCAGAGAAGCTTCCCATTAGTGCAGGAACTAATACAGAGACCCACAATTGAACAAAGTACAAACAGTGAGAGACCTTGAAACACTCAGTCCTACATGGGTCGCCTTCATCAAACCCCTCTCTCAGAGCTCAAGAAACTATGCATCAGAGGAGGCACAAAGCTTGTAAGAGCCAGAGACGATGGATAGCCAAATGAAAGAGGGTCTAACACATGCATCAAGACAGAGGCCCATACAAATTCACAGAGATTGAGTCAGTGTGCACAGGGCCTCCAGGAGTCTAAGCCAGATGGGGTCTCACTACTAAGAGGAAGAAATGGACATGAACTTCCATCTCTAAACACGAAGCTATTCTCCAAGCACTTTCAAACAAAAGTTAGTTTTCTTCAATGGACTCTTACTAGGTATACATACAAACCTTTTAAGATCTTTATAACCTTTTGATTGTGATTTACAGTTTGCAATTTTGTGTTTTTACAGTGTGTGTGTGCGTGTGTGTGCGTGCACACATTCTTTGTTTTTCCTTTCTTTGTTTTTCATCTGCTTTCTTTATCTGTGAGTTTTTCTAAAGGAAAAAGAAAATCAAGGAGTTGGAAGAGTGGGGTGGATATGTGAGAAGAGGAGGAATGCATAAGCATGATCAGAATATATTGAATGAAAAAATCAATTGAAACAGTTCCGGTTTAATCCAAAATATTGATCAACTAGCAGAGAACTTGAAAGCCCTTTGTTCCTATTTGTGTTTTAGAAAGGTCATTTTGGAGGTTAGGCATTGCATTATAAAGAAAATGGCGAGAATGAAAGCAAATGCAGGTCACTTAATCCAGAAATGCAGGGCGGCAAGAGAAAGGACGTGGGGTCAAGGAAGTATTCAGACATAATGGTAACAAGATATTACAACATGTTGACTAGGGAAGCATGGAACAGTAGATTTCAGGGTGATATTTAGCTTCCTCTTCTGTGCAACAAGGGTAAATTATAATGAATATAGAAAAGTACTAGGAAAAAAAGAACCCTGGCATGAGAAAGATTTTTTCCCCCAATCCTGTAGAAGAGACTGTTAGTTGTCTATTAAAATCTACGTCTCCTTCTTGTATATTGGAGCGAAGACATGGTTAACCAATTATCCATTATGACTACATTTCCCAGCCCTCCATGTAATGGAGAATGGGCATAATCCTAAGATGTTGCTGCTGGGCTATGACAAAGAATAGCATGTATAACTTCTGACTTCTTAAGAAAACACCAAATCCTGGATCTCTGTTCCTTCTTCCTTCTGCTTTTCTACCCTTCCAACTCCTTGATTTTCTTTTTCCTTTAGAAAAAACACACAGATAAAGAAAACAGATGAAAAACAAAGAAAGAAAAACACAAAGAATGGAATTGTAATAATCATAATGTCCTTGAAAATGGCAAAGCCTCCACTAGTTCAGGTCCCCAATATCCCAGAGCTATTCACTCCCTTAAACATTCATCTTGGTTGTTTACTTGACAGATCAATATGCTTATTTATCTTCATGCCTTCAAATTTTAGAGTCCTTTGTTAAAGCAACTTAGCCTGCCTCATACAATAACTAAATAGAGATATAGACAATCCAATATATTCGTTTAATGTTCAGGAAAGGGGGCGATTTATCTTTTAGTCAAATTGCATTAAGGACAAAGCCATGAGTCTGAAGAAGTCTCTTATAAAATGTATACAAAAAATGAAAATAAAAAAGGACTTCAGATGATGCACAGGAATGCAGTCTTTAAAAGTGTGCACAAAGGAAAGAAGAGATACCAGAATACAATTCTGAGAATAATATCAGAATTGGAGGATAGTGGCATTGCAAAAGCAGAGAGAACTGAAGCTGTGAATAAAGCTGTCAGAAGTGAACTTTCATAGGAAAATGAGAGATAATGGGACCCAAAACACCAAGGCCAAGCCCTGAGTTCTAACCTCTTCCCATTGCAAGAGAATGTGAGAAAACAAAAAGTACAGAAAGGGTAAACTTCTAAAGGTGTCATTGGTGATTAAGAAAGTATCATTTTTCTCTGAAAGTACAGTGAAGTTGGTGTCTGGCACAGCTTTTGGAAAGTGGTGATAGTTTAGAACAATTACAAGGATAGGAAACTTTTGGGCTGAAGCTAAAGTTGAATAATTTCCTCTGACATAGGCAATAAGAGCAGATACTAACATTCAAATTGGAAATTCTGTGTAGTGAGTGTAGCATAAAGAAACAAGTGAAAATTGGGAAGTCAGAAATAAGAAAAGGTCTGAGGTTCCAGTCTTTGCTCATTGGACTAATAGGAATTTACACCAGGTTCATAGCATTATTTAAGACATTATTTTAGCGTTATTCTCAAGTCTTGTTCCCTTTTTGGATCTATATGTTATACTAATGAAAGAAATTTATGTGAGATCTGGGAGTTGAGAGCAGAGGAGAAGTCATTTTTCTGTACATGGTGGTTTCAAGAACTTTTTTGCAATGGTTATTTCCTATAAATGTTCTAGAGCCACCCTAAACTTTATTCTCTCAGTTCTTCTACACTCATGTGAACTCTGATTCCTACATCATATCTCTTAGCCCAATGATGCTCATTTCTTGACTGAATCCATACTTGATACACTAGGCTTAGTGTTGTCATTGAAAAAGAGGAAACAAAATCTATTTATACCAACTTCCACTGAACTCTATTTTCTTTGGCAGTTTTGTCTGAAAGACAGACACCACTGTTTTTGATTCTTGGGTTCTGCCACATAAAATGCTTCCTGCATTCTTGGAAGTAGGCTTCTTAGATGCCATCATTCCCCCAGTATCCCACGTAATTGGGTATTGCCATTTCAGACTAAACCTCTGCATTCTTGGCACCACTCATCAATAGGACACCAGGCCATGGATATTGTATTTGGCACAGCATAACTGGTCCTAGATCCTTGTTAGCACCTTCCTAAGTCATGATTCACCATGACTTAACCATTGCTTCAAAGACAAAAATAGTTTCTTTCTATAGCACTTGGAATTTCCTGCCCCAGGTGGTGCAGACTCCAAGACAGCTATGTACACAGAGTAAGTTTTTGTGATGGTAAAATATGACAGAATTTAGAGATCCAAGTTTATCTAGTTTAATAGGATGGGTCATACAGTGGGTACCTAATTTACCTGGGTTGTCTAGAACCTGAACTTCAAAATTCTCTTTAGCAACCAGTTTTTGTGTCCAATAGTGTAAACTATGGCCAGACTGCCAGAAGTTAATCCTTGGTTTGACTTAGAGTCAGCTAACTCTCTTGCCCATAAAATACAGATAATAATAGAAGATTAAAGGAATAATGTATTTAAAGTGCTATTTACATTACTACTTTCAAATAAAATCTTTAATGACTCTGTATTAAAACCTAATTTCTATCCTTGGTCATTCTCTTATTGACATTCTTTTTCTTCTCAGAAAAGGGAAAATAGAGATATTTCATTCTAGGCTCATCAGATATATTCCCCACCCTGACCTCCACCCAGTGTATATAAAACAATGCAATACAGCTCTCATTTGAGCTTGAGTAAACTTACCCTTTGAGCTGACATACATCCCTAAACTTTTATACCTAAGCAGCACAGCACATCATCCGAACTTACATTGTCTACCCCCATTGCAGTTATAATGAGTCCTTGTTATCCTTTACCTGCATCAAACAGATTTTACCAGAGGGCCCTTGATATTTTCTTTTTCTATTTGAGCCCTCAGTACCATAGTCGTTTTGCCCAAATGTTACCCACCCATATAGAGCTTCCCTGATCCTGACCCCTTATAAAACAGCCTCCCCTCCAGCTCCTACCTTCCTTATCATGCTTACAGTGATGATCATGTCTGCAGGCTGTTCTAAAACATACATTTACTCATCCATTCACTATCTATTTCTCCTCATTCCCATCCTTAATGGAAATTCTGTTTACATATATTGATGCGGAGGAAGTCACATCTAATGCATAATCATACAATGCAATCAGACACAGTTTTCTGGACTTTTCTGATTATCTCTTTCAGCACATGCATAAACACACACACACACACACAGAGAGAGAGAGAGAGAGAGAGAGAGAGAGAGAGACAGACAGACAGACAGACACACACACACACACACACACACACACACACACACACACACCCCACGAGGTGGTTTGCTGTAGAACAAGTCCAGAGACTTGTATATATTAGGTAAATGTTCTAGTGTGGAGTTATAACCTCAACTCTTGACTTTTCTCCCACCGTAAAACATCAATTATCACTTTTTAAAGTAGTGAGGTTGTACATTCTTCCCAAGTAAGGAAAAACAGTATTTGCTGTCATATGAAACTAAAACAAAGTTATTACTTTGTAATGAAATATGAAATTATAAGAATAAGCAATACTGACAGGCAGATGGTGGAAGTTGGTATGATCAATAATGTTATGTAAGTCCGTTTAATGTTGACCTAAACTGCACGAAAATATGATAGTCCCTTAGAACTCCTTCTAATGGTTTTTCTACATTCCTACTAATGATTCATCTCATAGTGAGTTAATCTCACTAATGGAATATGACAAATACTATCTCAGAGTTCAGGAAGGCCTGCAGAATCTGAATCTGGAAACATGTATAGACTATATTTCAACCAGCCAATAGATATCTTAGTGTCTGCATCAATATTACTAAAATACATTAGTAGGCATTTAGTAACTACCTTAAAATTGACTAAAACAGTCATGTGGTGGTTCTCGACATGGTACCTGATAATTTAAAAGGAATCACACCATCTGGGAGTATGTAAAGACATACTACAGTGCAGAGACAAAAAATGAACAATGACAATAGTAATTCCTATTCCCACTATAAAAAATTGCAAGATATTTAGTGGTTCAAATACAAAAGAGATTTTTCTCTTCAGTTATGAATGTTAGATATTTGAAATGTGATTCTATATTTTTCTTTTCTTTTATTGGATATTATCTTTATTTACATTTCAAATCTTATCCCTTTTCTTGGTTTCCCTTTCAGAAACCACCTATCCCATCCCCCTCCCTGTGCTTCTATGAGGGTGCTCCCCCATCTATCTGTCCACTCATTCCTGCCTCTCTGCCCTGGTATTCCCCTATACTAGGGCATGTAGTCTTCACTTTGCCTTGCAATTATCCTGGATGTAGCAAGGATGGTTCTGTGGCTCAGAAAATGCCCTCTGAAAGGAAAATCAGAATCAAATAAGGCAGTTGTTCACTCTGTGGGAGAGACGACTTTATCAACTTACTTTCTACATAATTCACTGCACCTGATATAAGGAGGGCAAATTGAAAACAACAAAATGTCAAGAAGGAAACTTATAACTATTTGTGGCTATAGTTCTGGGAATAATAAGACCCTCCTGGAAAGGAAGGGTTTGTGAGGTACTTAGAAAGAAAAAAATCTGCATAGCTTACTGAGTAGCTGGATGCAGAACGTGGAGAAGTTAAGGATAACTCTGAGGATGTAGAGTAACTGAGTGAGTGGGTTCAATTGTAGTAGACAGAAGTAGAGGAAGCAAAGTGATTCTCTCTGAGATTTACTGAGTGTGGTACCTTGCTTGGGCTAGTTTGAATTACTACACTGAGAAAGACGCATGGGTAAACCCAAGAGCAAAAAATGCAGTTGGAGGCAGGGAGCTCAAGCCATCAAAGTACTTCTTTATAGTAGTACTCCGTCTGCCTCTGTCCCTGGCCTCCATGTTCTTTCTTGAGATAGGTTTTCCTGTTCTCCAGGCTCCATGGTTGTTTACATGGCTGCTTGTGCCAAGACTTACTCTTTCCCCATTGAGAATACCAAGCTAAGACTAGCGAGGCAACCACACTAACAACTGAATTTGAGGGACACCATTCATTGTCTTTGTTCTCATGGAAAAAATATTTGGGAAAATGGGCCAAAACATTCATTACACTCAAAACTATGTTTCATTAGAATAATTCTGTGAGTTATGGTTACTATCCTTTAGATAATAAACTCTCAGAAGAGAGCATGCCAACTTATTTGTTTTACTCATTTTTTGGTAATGAAAACATAACTACATCATTTTCTTCTTCCCTTTACCCCTCCAACCCTTCTCATTGCACCCCTTTCTCCAACATCCAGAACATACTGAACAAGTACATTTTATATAACTAGATGGAATGAATTTCAACCTTTTATTTGAGAGAATTGGGGTCATGAAGAATCATTCATTTTCTCAAAAGTGACATGGTCAGGTAACATCAAAGAATTAATTCCAAACCTAGGCCACATCAGACCTTGTGACCTCTATTTGGGAAAAACTTGCTTCTGATGAGGACCTCCCTGCTACTCTGAAAATTTATATTTCCTCAAAAAATAAAACAGCTTGAATTTCTCCAGGAGTTAAATAATTATAAAGAATGTAGTTATACTCCACTGGAGTTAGGATTATCCTCAGTACACTCACATAAGCAGCTGGAGGCTAGCTCTTTGTTCTGGAACAAGTACTCATGACAAGTATTGGCAGGAAATGAGCCCATTTCTGTTACAGCCGTCCTACGCACTGCTGTTACATGGTTGATCTTCTCACAAGTAAAACTGCCAGTTGTGTCACTATCCACAAACTCAAGAAGCTAAATGAGATGACCTTTTTAGGCTCTTCAGGAAGGCTAAGCAACTTTTAATCTCTTTAATGTAACAATTCAAATCCACCAATTAAGAAGCACCTCTTCAGTGCCTGTGTGTAATATGGTAAAATAACCACATTTTCAAAGCTGGAAAACAAAATACTTGACAAATAATTTCCTAATGTGTTAATTTATAGAAATGAGGATACATTTTATTTTTTGAGGATACATTTTATACTTGTGTATTCAACAGATCAAATCCTTTTGCCCCATTGCAAAGCTTCATACCTACCCTCATCAAATCTTCCAGCTCACTCACAATCCATTCTCACCATAAGAGTCAGTAAGAGCCGCTAAGAAGGCTCAGCAGATAGTTTATGGTGACTATCTGTAGTCAGGTATTTCTTCACAGCAATGAGAAGTGCAACAAATGCAGTCTGTGAATATAAATGTCACTACGGAAATATAGCAAAGGTAAACAGTATAAGTTATAGGCTGTGTGACTTCCAAAAGAATGTTAATGTATATAGTACTATAAAGTTTATAGTTAAGTTTTAGAATTTTGTTCCTATCTTCACTCGCAAATGTTCATTGGAATTAGTCACTGGTCTGGTTCGAGATCTCTGGCTTCTGTGACACCATCAGTATTGGACCCTTATCTGGTTTCCTCCTGAATATCCTGCTTTGGAGCAGCAGAACTGGCCCTTTCATGCATCCCAACCATTCATTAATGGTGCAGAGTTTGGGGTGGGCCAACTCAGACCCCTGTACCTGGCCTGGCTGGTAGCTGAGCTGGTCAGTGCACCACCTTCCCTACTCCACAGCACCAGGGCAAGCTCTCTAGAACTGCTCTGTCTAGGCCACCCAATGCTGTCATTGGCAGGAGGCAAGTTCAGCAATTCTGCTTTTATGCCCTCAAGGCTGGCTCACCAACACCCACAGCTCCACTGTGCTGCCCAGTCAAGGCATAGGGCCCATTCTCCCAAGTGCTCCAGTCTACAAGTGCTCTCCCACTTTCACACCCTCGGGACTGGTCCACCCATGTCTTATCAACCAGGACCAGCACTACTGTGCTGCCTAGGTGAGGTGCAGGACTGCTCTCCCAAGTACTCCAGATGCTGAGGTGTAGGGCCAGCTCTCATGATCTTTTGACTTTTTTGATTGCCATGGGTGATGAAGGGCAAGCAGGGAAGGTCATCACCCCTTCCAATACACCCAAGCCACACCAAGGCAGATAAGTGATGGGACCAGCTCTCACCATTGGTCCTGCGCCCTCACCACCAGGGTCAGCCCTGCTGTGCTTTCCAGGCGAGGTGCAGGGCCAGTTCTACTGAGTGCTTCAGCTGGTGAGGTTCAGGACTAGCTTTCCCGTGCTCACAACACTGTGAGCGCATTTCCTGACTGGTGTAGGTGGTAACTGGGGGCAGCACCACCTCTGCACAGCAAGCAATTCATCCATGAAACCATCTATCTAGATTCCATCATTGAATTTTATGAGTTCTTTTCACAAACCAGATATATACATCTCACTAGACATGTGATTTTTTTCAAATACATTTTACCAATCTGTATCTTTTTTTAGTTGACGGTGCTTTCAGTGCAATATCTATGAAACTGAGTGTGGCCGTGCATACCTTTAATCCAGCCTGGGATACATGAGAACTGAGAGATGGGGGCACTTAGTTTCCTAACTAAATAACATTTGATAATACATTTTCTTGATTAATGCAGCTTCATAATTGGTCCTCATGTCAAAAACTGTCAATCTTCCACATTGTTTTCAGTTAGTTTTGCTTAGTTCAGTTCCTTTGCATACATTTTGGAATCCAATTGTCTATTTATATAAAAAGGAAAATAAGAAGATACTGTGGCAAGAAAGTAGAGCATGGAGAAAGAGGCATCAAATTTATGAGATGAAAGAAACCGGTGAGCAGAAATATTGGAAGCCCAGGCCCATGACAGTAAGAATGTGAAAGAGAATGGGAAGTTATATAAATGACCTATAGAGTGTCATGACACAGCCTTTACCTATACCCCAGCCCATTTCATTCTCAGGAATGCCTTTCTCTTCCTTAATAAACTACCTCTATTTCTATGATTACCCATGGTCCAAATTCTTTTGACAGAAGGTTCCTTGGACTCAGATCCATGTGAACTCAGGGTCATATCATGACTCAATGGAAAGAATACCATTGAGATTTTTATTATGATGCTGTTGTATCTATAAAATAATCTGGGGGGAAAATGAAAACAATACGGTCTTCGCTTCATGAACATATATAACTCCTCATTTATTTGTTTTGATTTTATTTCCTCCATCTGTGTTTTATAGTTCTTAGCACACATATTCTACACATATTTTTCAAAATTGTAAATAAGTATTTCATAATTTCATATTATAATTTCAGTATTATAAATGGCATTTTAAATTGAAAGTGTAATTATTGATAGTATGTAGGAATGATTAAATTTGGGGTACTGATCTTTTATACCCCAGGACTTAGATAAACTCACTTATCATTGGTTCTAATAGGTCTTTTCGTTGCTTTTTGTGTGGTAGTTTCTTTGGGATTTTTCACATCAGTGATCATACCACATGCATGATTTTCTGGCCTAGAGCCTTGCTACACTGGCTACCATCTCCACGAGGTTGCTGGTCATCAGCAAGGGAGGTGCATGTTTCCAATTTAAAAGGCAGAGCACTCAGTCATTTTCCTTTCAGTAAGATAACAGCTATGGGAATGTTGTAGATGTCTACTTTCAGGTTGAGAAAGGCCATTTCTATTCCATTTAGCCTAAAGATTTCTTTCACAAATGGATGTTAAATTTAATCAATGTCTCTTTTACATTTACTGAGATAATATATAGTTAATCTATATTACCTTAATAGATTTGAGGTGTACACCCATTCTGGCATTCTAAGAATAATCTCTGATTGATCATAACACATTGCACATCTAAATACATTGTTATATAGGATATAATAAACTTTCATTAGGAATTGTGTCACCTCACCACTTGAAGTAGCACACTTATAATCCTAGCCTGGGAGGTAAAAACAGGATGAGCAGGAATTCAAGGCCAGCCTCTGTTATCCAGTGAATTTGATGACAGGCTGAGGTACATAAAAATTTATATTGGACAACAGATCCCTTTTCTTTTGTCTTGGTTTTCACACTGGCCTTATAGAATGGGTTAGGAAGTTTTACATCCCCTTCAACATTATGGAAGAGTTTCCATGTGTGATTTGTTCTATTTCATTCTTAAATGTCTGGAAATATATACCAATGAAACCTTCTGGGCCTGAAGTCTCCTTATGTGGCAAAGTTTCAATTATATATTTCATTGATTTAATAAGCATGAGGCTATTCAGTCACTTGATTTTAATGCATATTGACAAATCATAGTGCATATTTCTCTTCTTTTATAGTAATCTTTAGAAGTTAGTATATTTCAAGGAATTTATACATTTCACCTAATCTGAGAAATTACTGGAAAAAGTTATTCATAATTTCACTTCGTTATCTTTTTAACATTCAGACTTTATGATGCCTCTCTTTCATCCTTGATATTAGACATTTGTCATCTTTATTTTTATCCCTAGTAAGTCTAGCTGGCCTTTCAATTTAATTGATCTCTGCCAAGAACCAAATTCTAGTTTGAATTCTTTTCTCCACTGCTTTTCTATTTTCAAGGATTATTCTGTTATCTTTATTAGTTCTTTTATTTTTACATTATGTCCAATGTTCTGTTCTTTATTTCTAGTTTCTTAGATTTAAAGTGTATGCTGTTGACCTCTGCCCCCCCCCATTATTTGAGAACTTTGTCTATGTTATGGTTATATTTACTCTTGTCTCAATTTCCCCCAGATCTAGCCCTTTCCACTCTCACCTTTGTGTCCTCCCTCTTGTTTTTTATTCCATGCATAAATTCCAATCTGTCTATTCATGAATGTGTTGTACTTTATTGGACTGTGGCTGACCTACAAGGAGAAAAACTTAAAAACTGACTCTCCTCTTCCCAGCAGCTGTCAATTTCCAATGGATCCTTGGCTAATGATGACACTTCATATCTAACTCTCATCTCTATGCTCAGATTTAGTCTGGTTCGAGCCTACCCAAAACTTGTGTAGGCTGTCATAACCTATGTGAGTTCACATGCCTAGCTGCCCTGATGTATCTGGAGGACACCATTTCCTTGTAGTCATTCACTATCCCTTCTTACACCATTTCCTTGTAGTCATTCACTATCCCTTCTTTCCCAATGATATATGAGCCTTGGAAGTATAGAGTTGAGTATATATGATCCATTTAGGGCAGACCATTCTGTAGGTTCTTATGCTCTACACCCTGGTCAATTGTGCATCTCTGTCTTAAACACTACCTACTGGAAACAGAAGCTTTCTTAATGAGGGTTGAGAGATGCTCTAATCTACATGTATAACAAGTCATTAGAAGTAGGTTTAATACCATTTAGCAGAATAAAGTAATAGGGTCTCCCCTTGAGTCCTATAAATTGTCCAGTCACAGGTTCTTGATCCAACAATGATGCCAAATATGGGTTTTCTTGTGCAGGGGGATTTAAATCTAATCAGAAAGTCTTTTTTAAAAGCATGTAACTATTAATATTAAACACAAGTTTCTGATAATTGCATAGCTGATTAACATAAGCATTAAATTAAAGCAACATGTAAAGAAATATAAACATATGGTCTTTTAAAAAACAAGAAATTTTTTAAATTTTATTTTGAGATTATGATATAATCAGATTGTTTCTCCCTTTCCTTTCATTCTTCCAAACCTTCCTATATACCCATTCTCACTCTCCTTCAAATTCATGGCCTTGTTTTTCGCTAAATGTTTTTGCATGCATATATGTATTTACATAAGTAGTATGTTTCCTTTTATTCAAAATAGATTTTTTTCACGTAATATATACTGATTATGATTTTTCCTTCCTCTACTCCTCTCTACTTCCCCTCCCATTCAGATCCACTCCCTTTCTGTCTCTCATTAAAAAAACAAACAGGCTTCTATGAGACAATAATAAATAATAAAATAAGATGAAACAAAAACTAACACATCAGAATTGGACAAGGCAAACAGAAGGAAGAGATCCCAAAAGCAAACGAGATACAGAGACCCACTCATTCACACATTCAGGAATCCAACAAAATCACTAAACTAAGTCATAGTACATATTCAGAGGACCTGGTGCAGACTTCTGTAAGCCCTGTACATACTGCCTCAGTCTCCATGAGTTCATATGGTTTTTGATCTTGTTTTCTTGGTGTTCTCCATCCTCTCTGGCTATTACAATCTTTCAGCCTTCTCTTCCACTGGGTTACCTCATCCTAAGGGAGAGGGATTTAATAGAGAAAACTGGTTTTGGGTAGAGTGTTCCAAAGTCTTTCATTCTCTGGATAATATCTGGGTATGGTTATCCATATTTGTTCTCATTTACTGCAGGATGAATATTCTCTGATAATAGCTGAACAAGGCATTGATCAATGAGTATAAAGAATGGCATCAGGAGTAGTTGTATTACTATGTGTTTTATATCATCATCCTCGTCGTCGTCGTCATCATCATAGTTGTTCTAAGAACAGTAGCGATTGGTTTTGTCCTATGTCCCTAGCCTAGCTAGTCTTAGGTTCTTGGTTACTCACACAGTGTTAGATATGGATTCCGTCTCATGGAGTGGACTGTAAGTCAAACCAGATATTGGTTGGTTACTTCCACTAGCTATGTGCCACCATTGCTCTAACATATCTTGAAGGCAGTGCATCATTGTAGATCAAGCAGTTGTAGCTGGCTTGGCATTTCTGTTTCTGCTTTGGAAGCATTCAGAGTACCTTCCTGTATCAAGGATGCTGGTATATAGGAGTAAAGGCTCTATATAGGCACCAGCTTGACATCCCCATGTTTAATTAGTTGTGTCGATGCTATCATCAGCAATGGGGCCTTGTAATCAGTTTGGAGAGAGTGACCTATTTAGTCTTGGCAACAGCCTCCTCCCATGTTCTTCATGCCATTACTGTACCAGTAGCCATGTCCTACCAGGCCAGTTGTTAATGAGCTTCAAATCATTCACAGCTGGGCAAGACAGATGGTTATTTTTCTCTGTCAGCATGCACAGCATATTCTAGCACTATGAAACCTAGCCAGAGTTATGAAGCTTCCATGTCAGTGCCAGCAGCTCCTTCTTCTGTCCCAGCAATAGGTGTCCTCAGAAACAAGGTCTGAGTGAGGTAACTTAGACCCTGAAAGACAAATGTCACATTTTTCTCTCATCTGTTGATGTTAGTTTTGTACCTTCTGATACATTTCATTTTGAATGACCATACAGGATAGAAAACTAGGACTGTATCATGGGCTCTGGGGCTTTCAAGAAGAGGGGATAAAACAGTGGTATAAAGTCTTAAAGAAAGAATAACAGAACAGGAGAGGTTAAGTTGGTATGAGGAATGGGAGAACAAAGTTCAGTGATGGATAATACCTTGTGAAAGGGTCATATGGAAACCTACCAACTACACCAAGTATAGTAGAAATTTACACACACACACACACACACACACACACAATTACTCACATACAAACAGTTAAAATGTTGTTAGCTAATAATAGACAACAATGTCCCCCATAGACACCACAGACTAAGAAATAAATTTCTTGGTGCCTTAAATGTGTTTCCTTTTATGGAGTTCTTGGCCAGTGAGTACTCATCAAACCTCAAACAATACAGGCCTACCCAGTAGAACTTGACGGAAATATCATTCGTGTTTTCTAATACAGATAGTATTAGTGGCATGAATTTTCCTCTAATCCTGCAACTCAAAATTTTTGAAATATATATTCATTTCTATCTAGTTCAGAGAAATTTATAATTTTCTTTTGGGTTTCTTTGAACCACAATTTATTTCTTAATATTTTAGTTTTTGTGGAATTTGCTATTAGTTTCTATCTTTTCCTTTGGCTTTTTATTATTTGTATAATTATTTGCATATTATGTGTTCATGTATACATGTGTGCATGTGGAAGTCAGAGGACGACTTGCAGGAGTCAGTTCTCTCATGTGGGACCTCAGGATTGAACTCTGGTCATCAAACTTGGTAGCAAGTGCTTTACCTACAGAGCCATCTCACTGGCTCCCTTCCCTGTGTTGTTTATTTGTTGAGGAAAGGGTTTTTGCTATTTTGCCTATGCTCACCTTGAACTGATCCTCCTGCCTCAGTCTCTAAAGTGCTAGAAAAATAGGTATGTGTCACAGTGTCTATCTGTATTTCACTGTGATCAGAGAATATACTCTGTACGGTTTAAATAACTTTACCGGAGGCTTGTTTTATAGCTCAAAGTGAGTATACCTAAAAACTGTTCAATGTTCACTATAAAGAATTGCATTCTGAGGGGTTGGGGATTTAGCTCAGTGGTAGAGCGTTTGCCTAGCAAGCGCAAGGCCCTGGGTTCGGTCCCCAGCTCCGAAAAAAAGAAAAAAAAAAAAAAGAATTGCATTCTGATATTGCTGAACGAATTATTCCTTAATTACTTTTTAGACAAAGCTGGTTGATAGTGTTCTTTAGGACTTCTACATTCACACTAATGTTCTGATTGTTTTATTAATTATTATGAATTTTTGAATCTCTGGTAGTAACTATTTCTTCTTTCCATTTCTGTCAGTTCACATGTCATTGTATTGTCCAATTGATACACAGGCCCTGTCTGGCTTCCTTTGTTGTCCTGTGGGTCAGGAAATGGCAACAGGCTTTAAGGTTGGTCAATCATTGTTTTTACTTCATTTACCTTCCTTGTCTTTCAAGAAGTGAAAACTATTGTGGAATTTTCCATTCCTTTTGGACAAAAGTTAGGAGTAAATCTAGTTCATGTTACTCCATCTTTCCAGAAATCCTGAAGGCAATAAATGAGCAGAGGAAAAAAAACGAGAAGAAAGAGCAATATTAAAATGACACTTCCGAGACAGGAAACTGGGAGAAGAAAGTCCTTGGACCACAAGGAGGCCAAGGCAAGCATAGCAAAGATTTAACAGGAATAGCAATAGATAAAAGCAGAGAAACTCAGGTCTTAGCAGAACCGAGGATTACTCTGGAAAGCATGGTGGACACTAACAATGGTTTTAAACAGAGGAGTGATATGTTCACACTCTTGTTTTAATATGTTCTACTATGAAAAATTACTGTGCTGGGTCTATAGAGAATAAAAATAGAAGCAAGCAAGTCAGTTCTAAGGCCAACAGTACTAGCACCAAATGATTGAGTTGTACAACGATGTAGCAGTAGAAATGCAGTATTTTGCAGTTTTTCATTGTAATAATGTTTTATGTCTGAGAGATCATTTTATAGATTAACTCTCCTGCTATGTCTACCATATAAGCAATAGGTGTGTATGAATTTAAGGCTTTTCCTTGTCTTTCACAACAGTAAAATGTCTGTTCTTAGTTACAATTTCCTAGGTATAATAACCAAAGCATATAGGACTCAATTTTCAATTGGCTATCACTGAAATGGGATGGATATGGACATGGATCAAATGGCCGATATTCAGGTTTGTTAGTGTAAGAGCAACAGACCCTATACTATCCTCTCTTCACTATCATCTCAAAATACAGAGCCCCTGCCTGACACATAGTTAACCCCAGGTTCCAGAATCCTGAGTGTGGCAGTGATACGTAAGAGAACCAGATCTACAGCAGGCAGATCCTGCACCTGGCTGGTATGTACCTGACTCAACTTGCCTCTGACTTCTGAGACCAAAAAGGGTTGGGCTTTGCCTCAAATGAACTCCAGCTGACAATCTTGAGTAGCTTGCAGGAGAAATAACAGTGAAGTTTGATAAGTCAGTTTATATTTAGAGCAACATTCAAAAGTTGCAAAATACACACACGTACATGGCCCATATTCAGGAAATGTTCCCCTTCCAGTTAGAATGATCTGATTTGCTCTACACTATCCATCCATCTGAATCCTATGGGGTGGAAAAGCAGGAGGAAAAAAGTAGAGATGTCCAGAAAGCTATAGTCCATTAGAGAATACTAGTTATCTGGCTATGTTTTTGAAGATAAAATATATAATTTTCTATGTAAAAAGCCACAGAAAAAAATCCCCGACTTCAGTGTTTGATGAGCAAGGCTTCATGAAGAAGATGAGGCAATTAAGAGCACAGGCAGCCATGAAGGAGCTTCCAGGAGGCAGACTTCAAACATGTAAGGTTAAAGAAGCAGGATAAGTTGCCCTATATATACCAACCCCAGTGAATCAGAATAGACCAAGTGGAGATAAAGATATAGTCTTCGTATCCCAAATCCAGGAATATGGCCCAGGCCGGTACCCACAGAGTAAGTCCTTCTGGTCTAAGGATATCATCTCCTTATGAGGGGAGAGTTCTCACAATTATCATAACCATTACAAGAGGCATAAAAATGGCTTACTAGTCATCTTTAATGAAGGGCTTATCATCTGACTGAGCCAAAACTACATACCACTTTGGAGCAGACCAATCACAAGACAGGTTTTTATAATAGTTAATGTCCTAAAATTATGATTAATTCCAAGTACAGTATCTGACATATGGTTTTCAGCTTTCAAAATAAAGCTAGTAACAGTATATTTTATGATAGAAATATCACTAAAACAGAGAAGATATAATTATTTTCACAAAATATATAAAACAAGATAGCATTTTAAAATTCTGAGTTAAAACTATTCTGTTATTTAGCTACATTTTGTTTTACACACTTAAACTTTTCAACTTTAAAACAACACAATCAAGAACATGTTAGACATTCATAGATACAAGTCTACATAGCTAATGAAAGGTCAAGACAGGCTTCCTAACACTTTCAGATTTAAAAGTATATGAACCTTGTTACTGGGCTTAATCACTTGCAATGGAATTTAATTTGATTCTTTAGACAGAGCCATAGAATCACAAATTTAAGAATTCTATACTATATCTTCAGTCAAGTCTTCTGCTTGAAGCAAATTCAGGAAGCAGGCATCAGGGTGGCCCTGGTGGGCACCTAAGCTCAAAACTATTCCCATTGAAGCAAAGACCCACCCTCTTTCTCTATATGGATTCCCCCCACCTTTAAGCTATATCCACTCCAGAGCTTTAACATCTTACATGTTAAGTACCAGTCTCCCTAGGCCAGGGATTCTGGATCAAGTATCACTAGATCAAAACTGGTAAAGTTAGGTGGAGCAATTGGATTGGGGAGCAGGGGAATCCCTGAGGCATTAGTCATCCTATTATAGTAAAATAATTACTCGATCTGAATCTTGCAATTACCTTTCTAACCTAGTGATTTAGTGTCCCTTTTCTAAGACTCAAATCATGAATGAAGAAAATTCTCACTAAGGAAAAAGTGAGACACTGGAGATGAACTTGGCGCAAATCCCACTTTATCACATTTCTTAAAGTCTGTGTATTCACAGGTGACTTAAACTAAGCAATCATAGAAGATTTAAGCACTTGGCTTAATTAGTGTCAGAGAGAAGGTATGACTATGTGGGTGGATTACTTTATTACACTAGGCTAAAAAAACATAATTAATTTTTAAAGGAGAACAAATAGCATTGTCAAACCCAAGAGTAATAATCAATATTAATTGGATTTTTTCTTTGCAAACCCAGTACCAAATACTTACAAATACCAAAAATTGTATCCACGATAAAAAGGCCAATGTCACCCACCAAGTGACATTTTTAAAAATGAAATATCTGAAATACTCCAACATTTCATCACACACAACTTCAGATGACTACATATTGACTGCAGTGTTTCTAAACTGTATAAACAAACAAAGAGAAACATTTAATGCCTTTACTTAATAGCAATTCCTTTCCACTTGTCCAAATAAAACTAGCCCACTTAATGAAATCTAGAGCATCAGCATTAATTGGATTCCTTCTCCTTCAGTCAGATTTGACTTTTAGTAAAGTTCCAAATCTATCTTGAAGTAATTTATTTCCACAGTTTAGTGTTTTTGTGGCTGCAAGGACGATCAGAACTTCTGAAACCTGTCCTTAAGATGTGCAATGCTAACTTTAGGAAGCACCTAAAGGTTCCAGATGGGACATGTGGGTTAAATCTGCACTGAACGAGATATGAAAGTTCCATGCTGCATTCCAGAATCCTGGGTTTGCTGGTGGACTTCTCCACTAGACTCCATTTCTGGCACATGAAACTCCAGGTATCTATAATCATGGGAAAACTAAAAATGGGCTCTGGAAATGAAAGACATTATTGGACAGTGTAGCTAGAAGTTCCCATCTTCCTCATGAACTTTTTGTAATTAAATTTTTGAGCATCTTTGTAAACCAAGTTTCAAATGCTGATGTCTGATTTTTACCTAGAGAGGCCATACCATAAGAAGAGAATAAAATTGAGAATCATTTCTTGAAACCGTCAACTCTACTCAAATGTAAGCTAGATTAAATTTGATAGGAAGAAGAAAATACACTGAATTTCTGTTATGTGCTAAGCAGTATCTGAGTGTTGTTACACTGAGCTAGTCTCAGACCTGTATAATCATCCCCACTTCCCAAGTGGGCAAACACACTTAGATCTACAGATCTTCCCAAGTTTTACTGGTAGTATATGCTGAGATCTAATACAAAGTGATCAATGTGTCCTAATGGAAAAACTAATGTTTTTTTTTCCTTTTTACTAGTCTACTAGTCTTCACTCCAAGAACAGACCTTTAAACCACTCACAGAAAAAACCCACTTAATCCATGCCAATGGATCTGGGAACTCAGGCTGCAACTCTCAGTTGGTTCCACTAAGCACTCTGGAATCCTAAGAATCAGAGTGGGTGGAAATGTTTGGTTTTTATGATAAAGCAATACTCACATGGATCCTAAAACAAGATCTTATTTTGAACATGACAACATGACATAAAACAAAGCAAATGACTTTAATTCTGATAAAGCCACTCCATTTGTAGTATTATATGTGGGGAAATTTTTTTCTGGCTTTCAGTAGAACTGAAGTTCTGACTTTCATATATGCAGCTAAAGTTTTCACTAATAGTATAAGATGTGTGTGTTGTGCCAATAACCCAAGAGCTTCACTAAATGGCTCCTGACAACCAAGAGCAGGATGGATGTGGGTGGATATGCAGAGAGTAATGAGAAATGGAGAGGAAAGACACCTGGGTACAAGGGAAGAGCATACCTGAGACTGCCCTTGCTTGGTGCCCGAGGCCTCTGCTTCCTCAGACTATAACCTTTTAGAAATAAATTAAGCAAGAGTCTCTGCAGATAGTATCATGGCAATGTTTACATCCTAAAACACCATAACTTTTGTTTTTTGTCAGAAGGCACTTTTGCCCCTCATAGGTAGGAATAATACAAGTGCCCTCTTGTACCCTGACAATAACGGCATTTGGTAGTTATCAAGAGAGAAATTGAAGCAATGAGAATTTCATGGGGACTTCCCTAAGGATAATGACCCTATAAGAACTCTTACTTATTTCACAACCCAGCCTAACTATGTCCCACCAGATAGTATACTTTAAAGTCCAACTTTCATAGTATATGATAGCTATGTTGTTTTTAAAAGGAATTACCTTTTGGAAAATGCTTTTGGCAAATAATATTTTTGCTTTTCCAAGTAGTATTATTGGCCCCTACCTCATTTTTTAGAATTAATTCTTATGCACAAAACACTTCAGATGCTATGGAACACTTACCCTACATGAGCTTGTACAGTTCCCTTGGTCGCTAGTATAGTCACACATATCTCCAAGTGAGGCAACTGCTCTTATTCCGACTCTTTAAGTTAGTTGAGAAGCAGAAGCCAAGGGAATTTTTGATTACTCAGGAAACACAGCTAGTGATGAGGCAGAGTTGAAAGTTAAACTCGAGTCATTCTGATTGCAAAGACTACCATTTTATCCATTATGGTAAATAAGTAAGAAAAAGAAAACAGACTCATCAAAAAAATATAAAATATTGAATTGGTAAAGTTCTGACAGTCAGAAGTTTTTGGTAAAGTTTCCAAGTTATAAATAAATGCTGAAATTCAGTGCAAGGCTAGCTTTAAACTTTTACTTCACTAAAAGTGTGAGGCCCCAAAATCTTCCTGACACAGACACTTTCAGAAAAAGAAACACAATTTCAAAGGAAGCAACAACTGAGAGCTATAACAGCCACAGGAAAAGCCTAACTTTCTGTGGTTGTATTAGCTTAGGACTCTCCAGGAAATAGGGGTAGTGTTGTCTTTCAGGGACTAACCCATTAGCATGTTTGTGAACAGATACTCATTCTAAGTATCTGTTAATTGTTAAGATCATTGCTAAGATCTAGGGGCTATCTAGATGATATCCATCCCCAGAGTAATACCCACACAGGAGATGGTTGACCCTAGACACATGGTAAATCTGCAACTATAGGCCAGACTTCAGCATCGGGTACGGTGAGTCACTTTTCTTTCTGATACTGCTGTGATTTTGGTCACATTTTAAAATTTCTTTAGACTTTCATTTCATGATACTAACCTCACAAATTTATCTGAGAAATAAAGTAGTAGACAAAACAGAAGACAGTAATCAGTTAATGACAGCTGCTGCCATTGCCTCGTGGAGAATACTGAAGAGTTGATTCATCATGCCTAATCAGTTTTCTGATAATTTTGCCACGCATCAAAACATGATATATGCTATGTACATATTCATTCCCAAGAGACATATATTTTCCCAAAAGACTAAGCCCAAAGATGCCAGACTAACAGTAAATAGTAAGATACTGAAAGAAAATCTCACTCCACGTTCATCTTAAACACTTTTGAAAACATTGCTTTTATTTGTAGCCCTTATACTTAACCACACAAAAATATAGTTTACACATGATTAGAGATTATTTCTTCTTCTCATGGCTTGCAGCATTCCATACATTGCCCTTTCATATTATTCCTGCCTCAGAATAGATGACATTCTTTTTTTTTTTGGTTCTTTTTTTTTTCGGAGCTGGGGACCGAACCCAGGGCCTTGCGCTTCCTAGGCAAGCGCTCTACCACTGAGCTAAATCCCCAACCCCTAATAGATGACATTCTTAAAATGTATATATGGTATAAATCCCAGAATCAAATTTTTATAATGGTTATATAATAAGGGTCAGCTAAAATAATGATTACAGCATCAGCATTATAATAAGATAGCTATATGTTCAAATCTTGGCCCTTCTATCATATAGGTATAACTTTGCATTCTTTTAAACCTATGTCTTTATCTGTAAGGTGGGACAAAACACACATATGCAGATGTTATGAGACAACATGATAAGAAAGGCATATTCAACACACTTACCTGAACACAGTAAGTTCTCAATAAATGGTAACCATTATTTCAAAAGACATGAATCGGATAAGCTTAGTAGCCTGGGTTCATTTGCAATTAAAAAAACCATTGTGCACCTGCCAAGTATTTAATACTCTGCTACCTTCTTTGAACACTATAATAAAA
Source organism: Rattus norvegicus (assembly GCF_021556685.1). Classification (NCBI taxonomy): domain Eukaryota; kingdom Metazoa; phylum Chordata; class Mammalia; order Rodentia; family Muridae; genus Rattus; species Rattus norvegicus. The sequence continues at coordinate 180,941,449 of NC_141535.1, forward strand.
CCAATTGCACACACAAATCCTTTACAACAATGTCTCTGCTTTTCACTGTATATGATCCTGCAGGAGAGTGTCCTAAAGCATGTCTTCATTGTGGAAGGTGGGGCCATTACCACCCTTTCTGCAATCATCTTAGAGATGAGAATGTAAAGAAGGAAGATAAACATGCAAGGGGTGGGACTAAGTTTGATTAGAAATGAATCAGCCCATCCCACAGAAGACAGCAACCAAGCTAGAAGCTATATAAGGGTCACTATCCCAATTCATCAACACCCTGCAAGCTGCATCAGGCCTTATCCTACTTGTTCCTTTGGTGAACCAGGTGAGAGAAATTGAAATCAATGACATTTGGTGCTCTTGTGCCACATATCCTGAATTGAGTCTGAGCTCAGACAGAGTACCATATTTTGCTATTTTTCCTTTTGTTGTTGATTCTTTTATTTTTGCTTTGCTATTTAGTTTGGTTAACTTAGTTTACCTTGAATCTTTAGAAATAAATGTCTTTATTGAGGAGAAAAGCCAGTAGATGTCTGTCTTCGTCTAGGCCAGTGATTCTCAACCTTTGGTCAGGATCCCTTTCACAGAGGTCATTTATCAGATATCCTGCATATCAAATATTTACATATAAATCATACAAAATTACAATTATGAAGTGTCAATGAAAATACTTTTATGGTTGGAGGAACTGTGTCAAGGGATCACAGCATTAGGAAGGTTGAGAATCACTATTCCATGCCATCTCACACGCTTAGTTTTTCTGCCATCTTTTCTTGGCATATGAAAGAGATTGGTAGTATGGTGGTGTTTCTTTCTTGTTCATTGTTAGTTCATAGAGCTTTGAGAACCAATTCTCTACTTTCAAATTCTTGCTTGGATTGCTAACTTTAAAAAGAAAAGATGTTTAATTGAGTGCTAAGATTGTGACAGTTTCTGACCTGTGATAAGGGCTACCTTTAGGTTCTACAGTACTGAGATTTCATTGACACACTTGGCACATTTTTAATTTTCTGTAAGAATCTTGGGTCTAACTTGCTTTCTGATGAATAAAAAGGATTTAGATGTTAAGGTATCCGCCACTTTTGCCCCAGCTGGAATGGTGGAGCATGCATGTAATTCTGCCACTCTGGAGGTGGAAGGAAAGATCAGGAGTCAGTGGCCAAACTTGGCTACAAAGCAATTTTTTTGAGGCCAACTTGAGCTGCATGAGATCCTGTCTCAAAACTAGATAGATAGATAGATAGATAGATAGATACATACATACATACATACATACATATATATATATATATGAAGAAGAAAGAAAAAAGAAAGAAGGAAGGAAGAAAGGAAGGAAGGGAGAGAGAGAGAGAGAGAGAAAGAAAGAAAGAAAGAAAGAAAGAAAGAAAGAAAGAAAGAAAGAAAGGCAGAAAGAAAGACAGACAGAAAGAAAGAAAGGCAGAAAGAAAGAAAATATAGATATAGATGAGCATGGACAAATAACTTAATAGGTAAAGTGCCTGCCACACAAGCATAAGGACCTGAGTTCAGACACATAGCACCTATTTAAAAGCTAGGTATGATAGCATGTATAACCTTTGTGCTGACGTAGGGACTGACACAAGTGTCTCATTAGATCTCATTTGCTAGCCAATTTAGCCAAATCGATGAGCTCCATGTTCTTTGAGAGAGGTCTCAAAACACAAGGCAGAGGGCTTGGAAAAGCACTTATGGTACACATGTGAGGAACTGGGTTCAAATGCCTAGAACCGATATAAAGCTGGGCTAGTGAGCAATGTTCCTATAGCTAGTCTGGCAACAGGTGATAACTAGCATACAAATAGAAAATCATGACTCAATGTAGGTGATAAGCAACACCTCAGGTTTTCCTCTGACTGCCACACATGCACCATGGTACACATGTGCCTGTACTCATGCACAAATACACACACACACACACACACACACACACACACACACCTTCATATATTATGTATGTACACATATTTACATAAACATACATAATTCCCTCATACATAAAGAACAGTTATAAAAACAATGTAAAGGCTAATTGAAGAAGACACAAAATGCTGACTCTGGTTTCTACACATATGCGCACATATATGCAAAAGTTCTAAAACACAAATATGCATACAAACCCACACACCTATGTGTATCACACTCATGACAGGAAAGAAATGAAAAGGAAGAGAAAAGAATATTAGAGAATAGGACAGAAGAGACAAAACGGAGTAGGGTCATGGTGTTTACAGAGTACTAGGAACTTTGGAAGCCCAGGGCATCAAAAAGATATTATATAAAGATATCTTAGTCATCTAAGACAAATAATGTAGAGACCTGAGATCATCTCAATTGAACCAGTAACATGCCCAAATTTCCCTTTGTGTTGATTAATGCTTCAAAAACCCTGACCCATATTTATATGTTGAGGTGCAAGAAAGAAAAAAAGATTGAGAAGTTATTTTATCAGTAATTTTCAATCTGTAGGTCTAAATCCCTTTGGGGGCCCAACAACATTGTCACAGGGGGTTTCATATCAGATGTCCTGCATATAAGATATTTATGTTATGATTCATAACAATAGCAACATTACAGTTATGAAGTAGTGATGAAAATAATTATATGGGGGGGTTGTCACAGCAACATGAGTAACTGTATTAAAGGATCACAGCATTAGGGAAACTGGGAACCAGTGCATTACTTTAAATTAAGACCTGTTGGTAAATTGAAAGAAAATGAGGCCTGTCTCTGTAGTTCTCTCTATATCTGTTTCCTTTTCCCTCTAGGTTCATTGACAAAAACAAAGATGACATATCTCCTAAGAAGTGTTGTCACCATCATTGATATATTCTACAAATACACCAAGCAAGATGAAGAATGTGGCACACTGAGCAAGAATGAGCTAAAGGAACTGCTGGAGAAGGAGTTCCGGCCAATTCTGAAGGTATGTGTTAAGTGTGAAGGCTGTTGGGATTTTAAGAGCAGATTAGCTGAAACATGCACGGCCCCAGCTGACTTTGAGAAAACCCCCATATTAGCATTTTGAGCTAGGTCATCATAAATCTATTAAGTCACCATATATTTTTTAAAGGCAGATGTTTCTTCCATATTTCCACGTGCTCTTCCACCTATACTCCAACTTCCTCATGCACTCAAGCTTCCCATCTCACAGAAATACATAAACCTGTGCTAATAAATTGATTGATCAATCGATTGATTAGTCTAACAAATGGGGAACAATGTTATTGAGGATGTCATCTAAAGGGAAGTTAAAAGACCAAGATGACATAAAATTTGAAAACAAAGGGTATGAATTGTTTTCAAGTACTTAGCAAAAAACTTAACTAGTGACTGTACCATATTTGAAGGTAGAGGTGTTAATGTGCTTATATGGAACTAATATATACCAGTTATTGAAGTTGGTTTGTCCCACTGCTTTCCATATGATATAACTGAACATGAAACCCTCTGGGTTAGCTCCTTAAGATACCTTCTTTCATGGATCACAATAGTCATTATTTTCTAGTAATCTATCATAAATATTAGGTCCTATTATCCTAAAGTAATTCTCAAATGAATTAAAAACATGTAGCACACAGTACAAAAATATACTAGGTGCTACTAGGTTATTTTAGCTGAGAATGTGGCTGAACTGACCATATCTTTATGGTGTGTCTTTCACATACAGAATCCAGATGATCCAGACACAGTAGATGTCATCATGCATATGCTGGATCGAGATCATGACCGAAGGCTAGACTTTACTGAGTTTATTCTGATGGTATTCAAACTGGCTCTAGCCTGCAACAAGGTTCTTGGAAAAGAATACTGTAAAGCTTCAGGGTCAAAGAAGCATAGGCGTGGCCATCAACAGCAAGAGGAAGAAAGTGAAACAGGCGAAGAAGAGGAGACACCAAGACAGAAATCAGGTTTCAAATATTCAAGATGGAATGAGGGAGAAGAGCATGGACATAGTTCTGGGGGCTCATGGGGACGTGCAAAGTATAGACGTGGGTCCAACTCTAGGAAGGTGGAAAGGCAAGATGAATTATCCAGCTTAGAGCAGTCAAGGAATCATGGGTTTATCTCTGGTCACTCTTGGAGTAGTAACAAAGAGAACCATGGTTCAAAATCTGAAGAGCGAGGAGAAAAAAGAGACAAGTCACATGGTAGCCCCTCTAGAGAATCTGGGGAAGACTATGAGTCTGGATCCAGGTTAAACCATCAGGGAAGGAAAGACCATAGTGAACTGTTACATGGATTGGAGAAAAACAAACATGAATCAAATTATACTCAGTCAAGAGAGGGTGTAGAACAAAAGCTTGGGTATAATTCTGCAAGTTCAGGAAACAGTAAGATACAAAGTCATATATGTGGTTTCAGCAGTTCTAGTGGATGTTGCAGACCACAAAATGCTTCAAGTTCTTGTCAGACAAGTAGATCAGGGTGGCAAGGCAATCAGTCTTGCTGTACCCAGTCAAATTGTCAATCAGGAACTAGTGGAGGACAAGGATATGGATGTGTCTCAGAAGGTCAGTCCTCTAGATGTTGTCAACCTAAACCTAGATCCTGTAGCCAGTCTTCTAGTCAGAGAGGTTATGGATCTAAACAATGTGGTCAACCACAGAACTGTGGAAGACAACAGAGAACGGGTTCAAGTCACTCTTCTTGCTGTGGACGATATGGGTCTGGAACAACTCAATCTTCTGGTTATGGTCAACAGGGAACGAGGTCCTGTGGACAATCTTCAAGCTCTCATCAAAAGGGATGTAGATCAAATGAATTTTCCAAAGGCGGTCAGCATGGGTCTGGTTCAGGGCACTCACCCTGCTGTGAACAACATGGAACAAACTCAAGTCAGTCCTCTGGCTTTAAACAACATGGACACGAATCAGGTCAGTCATGCTGTGGCCAACATAGTACTGCATCAGGTCATTCCTCGGGTTATGGTCAACATGGTGTTGGCTCAGGTCAGTCATGTCACTTTGGGCAGCATGGGTCCAGTTCTGGTCAGTCCTCTATTTCTGGGCACCATGGATCTGGTTCTCATCAGTCGTCTAGTTCTGGGCATCATGGATCTGGCTCAGGTCAGCCATCTGGCTTTGGGGAGCATGGGTCTGGTTCTCATCAGTCATCTAGTTCTGGGCATTATGGATCTGGCTCAAGTCAGTCATCTGGCTTTGGGAAGCATGGGTCTGGTTCTCATCAGCCGTCTAGTTCTGGGCATCATGGATCTAGCTCAAGTCAGTCATCTGGCTTTGGGAAGCATGGGTCTGGTTCCCATCAGTCGTCTAGTTCTGAGCATCATGGATCTGGCTCAAGTCAGCCATCTGGATTTGGGGAGCATGGGTCTGGTTCCCATCAGTCGTCTAGTTCTGAGCATCATGGATCTGGCTCAAGTCAGCCATCTGGATTTGGGGAGCATGGGTCTGGTTCCCATCAGTCGTCTAGTTCTGAGCATCATGGATCTGGCTCAGGTCAGCCATCTGGCTTTGGGAAGCATGGGTCTGGTTCTCATCAGCCGTCTAGTTCTGGGCATCATGGATCTAGCTCAAGTCAGTCATCCGGCTTTGGGAAGCATGGGTCTGGTTCCCATCAGTCGTCTAGTTCTGAGCATCATGGATCTGGCTCAAGTCAGCCATCTGGATTTGGGGAGCATGGGTCTGGTTCCCATCAGTCGTCTAGTTCTGAGCATCATGGATCTGGCTCAAGTCAGCCATCTGGATTTGGGGAGCATGGGTCTGGTTCTCATCAGTCATCTAGTTCTGAGCATCATGGATCTGGCTCAGGTCAGCCATCTGGCTTTGGGAAGCATGGGTCTGGTTCTCATCAGCCGTCTAGTTCTGGGCATCATGGATCTAGCTCAAGTCAGTCATCCGGCTTTGGGAAGCATGGGTCTGGTTCTCATCAGTCGTCTAGTTCTGAGCATCATGGATCTGGCTCAGGTCAGCCATCTGGGTCTGAGCAGCGTGGTGCTGGCTCAAGTCACTCATCTGGCTTTGGGGAGCATGGATCTGGTTCTCATCAGTCATCTAGTTCTGAGCATCATGGATCTGGCTCAGGTCAGCCATCTGGCTTTGGGGAGCATGGGTCTGGTTCTCATCATTGGTCTAGTTCTGGGCATTATGGATCTGGCTCAGGTCAGCCATCTGGCTTTGGGAAGCATGGGTCTGGTTCTCATCAGTCATCTAGTTCTGAGCATCATGGATCTGGCTCAAGTCAGCCATCTGGCTTTGGGGAGCATGGGTCTGGTTCTCATCATTGGTCTAGTTCTGGGCATTATGGATCTGGCTCAGGTCAGCCATCTGGCTTTGGGAAACATGAGTACAGTACTCATCAGCCAACTAGTTCTGGGTATCATGAATCTGGCTCAGGTCCATCATCAAGATCTTGGCAGCATAGGACTGGCTCAGGCCAGTCATTTGGCTTTGGGGAACATGAATCTGGACCAGATCAGTCTTCTAGCTCTTGGCGACATTGGACTAGCTCAGGCCAGTCTCAATATGATAATCCAAGACACACATACACTAGGAGAACTAAAAGAAGGGAACAAGCACAGCCTGAGTCCAATAACAGTGAAGACCACTCAGTAGTGGCACAGAGACAATCAGGGTACACTTATGGTCATAAAGAATTTCAACATGGAGAATCTCTTCAGAGAGAAGATGAAACATCTCAAAGGCAATCTCAGGAGAGCAGTAGAAAGCCTCAATCAGGAAAAAAAGAGCCATTACATTCAGACACAAGCAAGGAAGCAAAAAGGCCACAATTCAACACCGAGACAAGTGAAGGTGAAGAATACACAATAGTCCCACAGAGAGATTCAGGATACACTCAGAGTCATGCTAGACATCAGCATAGAGAGTCAGTTCAAGGGCAACAGGGGAGTCCTCAAAGCCAGTTTCAGGACAGCAGTAGACATCCTCAGCACAGGCCTCAACAGCCCTCACCTTCTCATTCTGACAGAACACCAGGGAGGTCACCAGTCCACCCTGAGTCCAGTGAAGGTGAGGAACACACCGAAGCCTCACAGAGGCACTCTCGATCCACACAGCGACAATCTAGACTTCAACATGGAGAGTCAATTCATGGACAACATGGGAGTCCTCAAAGGCAGGGTCAGGACAGTAGTAGACAGCCTCAGTACGGTCATGAAGGACCCTCACATTCAGGCTCTAGTAGAAGCCCCAGAAGGTCACCAGTCCACCCAGAGTCCAGTGAAGGTGAGGAACACTCAGAAGCCTCACAGAGACATAGTGGATCCACTCACAGCCATGTTGCACATCAACATAGAGAGTCAGCTTGTGGACAACATGGGAGTCCTCAAAGTCAGTTTCAGGACAGCACTGGACATCCTCAATCAAGGCATGAACAACCCTCACATGCTGGTGGTGGTAGAACTCCCAAGAGGTCACCTGTCCACACTGAGTCAAGTGAAGGTGAGGAACACTTAGATATATCACGGAGACACACTGGATCCACACAGGGACATTCTAGACCTCACCATGGAGAAACAGTTCATGGACAAAGGCAGTTTCCAGATAGTAGTAGACAGCCTCAATCCAGGCATGATGAGCCCTCACATTCAGGTACTGGTAGAACTCCCAGAAGATCACCAATCCACCCTGAGTCCAGTGACGGTGAGGAGCACTCAGGATTCTCACAGAGACATTCTGAGTCCACTCACAGGCAAGCTGGACATCAACATAGAGAGTCAGGTTATGGGCAACATGGGAAACCTCAAAGCCAGTTTCAGGACAGCAGTAGACATCCTCAGCACAGGCCTCAACAGCACTCACCTTCTCATTCTGATAGAACACCAGGGAGGTCACCAGTCCATCCTGAGTCCAGTGAAGGTGAGGAACACTCAGGATTCTCACAGAGACATTCTGAATCTGCTCACAGCCATGCTGGACATGAGCATAGAGAGTCAGTTCAAGGGCAACATGGAAGTCCTCAAAGCCAGTGCCAGGATGCCACTGGACATCCTCAGCACAGGCATGAGCAGCCCTCACCTTCTAATGCTGGAGGGACACCAGGGAGATCACCAGTTCACTCTGAGTCCAGTGAAGGTGAGGAACACTCAGGATTCTCACAGAGACATTCTGAATCTGCTCACAGACATGCTGGACATCAGCATAGAGAGTCAGTTCCAGGGCAACATGGGAGTCCTCAAAGCCAGTTTCAGGACAGCGGTAGACATCCTCAGCACAGGCCTCAACAGCCCTCAACTTCTCATTCTGATAGAACACCAGGGAGGTCATCAGTCCACCCTGAGTCCAGTGAAGGTGAGGAACACCCCGAAGCCTCACAGAGGCACTCTCGATCCACACAGGGACATTCTAGACTTCAACATGGAGAGTCAGTTCCTGCACAACATGGGAGTCCTCAAAGGCAGGGTCAGGACAGTAGTAGACAGCCTCAGTACGGTCATGAAGGACCCTCACATTCACGCTCTAGTAGAAGCCCCAGAAGGTCACCAGTCCACCCAGAGTCCAGTGAGGGTGAGGAACACTCAGAAGCCTCACAGAGACACAGTGGATCCACTCACAGCCATGCTGCACATCAACATAGAGAGTCAGTTTGTGGACAACATGGGAGTCCTCAAAGTCAGTTTCAGGACAGCACTGGACATCCTCAATCAAGGCATGAACAACCCTCACATGCTAGTGGTGGTAGAACTCCCAAGAGGTCACCTGTCCACCCTGAGTCAAGTGAAGGTGAGGAACACTTAGAAATCTCACAGAAACACACTGGATCCACACAGGGACATTCTAGACCTCACCATGGAGAAACAGTTCATGGACAAAGGCAGTTTCCAGATAGTACTAGACAGCCTCAATCCAGGCATGATGAGCCCTCACATTCAGGTACTGGTAGAACTCCCAGAAGATCACCAGTCCACCCTGAGTCCAGTGAGGGTGTGGAGCACTCAGGATTCTCACAGAGACATTCTGAGTCCACTCACAGGCAAGCGGGACATCAACATAGAGAGTCAGGTCATGGGCAACATGGGAGTCCTCAAAGCCAGTGCCAGGACGCCACTGGACATCCTCAGCAAAGGCATGAACAGCCCTCACCTTCTAATGCTGGAGGAACACCAGGGAGATACCCAGTTCACCCTGAGTCCAGTGAAGGTGAGGAACACTCAGGATTCTCACAGAGACATTCTGAATCTGCTCACAGACATGCTGGACATCAGCATAGAGAGTCAGTTCCAGGGCAACATGGGAGTCCTCAAAGCCAGTTTCAGGACAGCAGTAGACATCCTCAGCACAGGCCTCAACAGCCCTCACCTTCTCATTCTCATAGGACACCAGGGAGGTCATCAGTCCACCCTGAGTCCAGTGAAGGTGAGGAACACTCAGGATTCTCACAGAGACATTCTGAATCTGCTCACAGCCATGCTGGTCATCAGCATAGAGAGTCAGTTCAAGGGCAACATGGGAGTCCTCAAAGCCAGTTTCAGGACAGCAGTAGACATCCTCAGCACAGGCCTCAACAGCCCTCACCTTCTCATTCTCATAGGACACCAGGGAGGTCATCAGTCCACCCTGAGTCCCGTGAAGGTGAGGAACACCCCGAAGCCTCACAGAGGCACTCTCGATCCACAGAGCGACAATCTAGACTTCAACATGAAGAGTCAGTTCATGGACAACATGGGAGTCCTCAAAGGCAGGGTCAGGACAGTAGTAGACAGCCTCAGTACGGTCATGAAGGACCCTCACATTCAGGCTCTAGTAGAACCCCCAGAAGGTCACCAGTCAACCCAGAGTCCAGTGAGGGTGAGGAACACTCAGAAGCCTCACAGAGACACAGTGGATCCACTCACAGCCATGCTGCACATCAACATAGAGAGTCAGTTTGTGGACAACATGGGAGTCCTCAAAGTCATTTTCAGGACAGCACTGGACATCCTAAATCAAGGCATGAACAACCCTCACATGCTGGTGGTGGTAGAACTCCCAAGAGGCCACCGGTCCACCCTGAGTCAAGTGAAGGTGAGGAACACTTAGAAATATCACGGAGACACACTGGATCCACACAGGGACATTCTAGACCTCACCATGGAGAAACAGTTCATGGACAAAGGCAGTTTCCAGATAGTAGTAGACAGCCTCAATCCAGGCATGATGAGCCCTCACATTCAGGTACTGGTAGAACTCCCAGAAGATCACCAGTCCACCCTGAGTCCAGTGAGGGTGAGGAACACTCAGGATTCTCACAGAGACATGCTGAGTCCACTCACAGGCAAGCGGGACATCAACATAGAGAGTCAGGTCATGGGCAACATGGGAGTCCTCAAAGCCAGTGCCAGGACGCCACTGGACATCCTCAGCAAAGGCATGAACAGCCCTCACCTTCTAATGCTGGAGGGACACCAGGGAGATCACCAGTTCACCCTGAGTCCAGTGAAGGTGAGGAACACTCAGGATTCTCACAGAGACATTCTGAATCTGCTCACAGCCATGCTGGTCATCAGCATAGAGAGTCAGTTCAAGGGCAACATGGGAGTCCTCAAAGCCAGTTTCAGGACAGCAGTAGACATCCTCAGCACAGGCCTCCACAGCCCTCACCTTCTCATTCTCATAGGACACAAGGGAGGTCATCAGTCCACCCTGAGTCCAGTGAAGGTGAGGAACACCCGGAAGCCTCACAGAGGCACTCTCAATCCACACAGCGACAATCTAGACTTCAACATGGAGAGTCAGTTCATGGACAACATGGGAGTCCTCAAAGGCAGGGTCAGGACAGTAGTAGACAGCCTCACTACGGTCATGAAGGACCCTCACATTCAGGCTCTAGTAGAAGCCCCAGAAGGTCACCAGTCCACCCAGAGTCCAGTGAGGGTGAGGAACACTCAGAAGCCTCACAGAGACATTGTGGATCCACTCACAGCCATGCTGGACATCAACATAGAGAGTCAGCTTGTGGACAACATGGGAGTCCTCAAAGTCAGTTTCAGGACAGCACTGGACATCCTCAATCAAGGCATGAACAACCCTCACATGCTGGTGGTGGTAGAACTCCCAAGAGGCCACCGGTCCACCCTGAGTCAAGTGAAGGTGAGGAACACTTAGTAATCTCACAGAGACACACTGGATCCACACAGGGACATTCTAGACCTCACCATGGAGAAACAGTTCATGGACAAAGGCAGTTTCCAGATAGTAGTAGACAGCCTCAATCCAGGCATGATGAGCCCTCACATTCAGGTACTGGTAGAACTCCCAGAAGATCACCAATCCACCCTGAGTCCAGTGAGGGTGAGGAACACTCAGGATTCTCACAGAGACATTCTGAGTCCACTCACAGGCAAGCGGGACATCAACATAGAGAGTCAGGTCATGGGCAACATGGGAGTCCTCAAAGCCAGTGCCAGGACGCCACTGGACATCCTCAGCAAAGGCATGAACAGCCCTCACCTTCTAATGCTGGAGGAACACCAGGGAGATCACCAGTTCACCCTGAGTCCAGTGAAGGTGAGGAACACTCAGGATTCTCACAGAGACATTCTGAATCTGCTCACAGCCATGCTGGACATGAGCATAGAGAGTCAGTTCAAGGGCAACATGGGAGTCCTCAAAGCCAGTGCCAGGACGCCACTGGACATCCTCAGCAAAGGCATGAACAGCCCTCACCTTCTAATGCTGGAGGGACACCAGGGAGATCACCAGTTCACCCTGAGTCCAGTGAAGGTGAGGAACACTCAGGATTCTCACAGAGACATTCTGAATCTGCTCACAGCCATGCTGGTCATCAGCATAGAGAGTCAGTTCAAGGGCAACATGGGAGTCCTCAAAGCCAGTTTCAGGACAGCAGTAGACATCCTCAGCACAGGCCTCAACAGCCCTCACCTTCTCATTCTCATAGGACACAAGGGAGGTCATCAGTCCACCCTGAGTCCCGTGAAGGTGAGGAACACCCCGAAGCCTCACAGAGGCACTCTCGATCCACACAGCGACAATCTAGACTTCAACATGGAGAGTCAGTTCATGGACAACATGGGAGTCCTCAAAGGCAGGGTCAGGACAGTAGTAGACAGCCTCAGTACGGTCATGAAGGACCCTCACATTCAGGCTCTAGTAGAAGCCCCAGAAGGTCACCAGTCCACCCAGAGTCCAGTGAGGGTGAGGAACACTCAGAAGCCTCACAGAGACATCGTGGATCCACTCACAGCCATGCTGGACATCAACATAGAGAGTCAGTTTGTGGACAACATGGGAGTCCTCAAAGTCAGTTTCAGGACAGCAGTGGACATCCTCAATCAAGGCATGAACAACCCTCACATGATGGTGGTGGTAGAACTCCCAAGAGGCCACCGGTCCACCCTGAGTCAAATGAAGGTGAGGAACACTTAGAAATCTCACAGAGACACACTGGATCCACACAGGGACATTCTAGACCTCACCATGGAGAAACAGTTCATGGACAAAGGCAGTTTCCAGATAGTAGTAGACAGCCTCAATCCAGGCATGATGAGCCCTCACATTCAGGTACTGGTAGAACTCCCAGAAGATCACCAGTCCACCCTGAGTCCAGTGAGGGTGAGGAACACTCAGGATTCTCACAGAGACATTCTGAGTCCACTCACAGGCAAGCGGGACATCAACATAGGGAGTCAGGTCATGGGCAACATGGGAGTCCTCAAAGCCAGTGCCAGGACGCCACTGGACATCCTCAGCAAAGGCATGAACAGCCCTCACCTTCTAATGCTGGAGGAACACCAGGGAGATCACCAATTCACCCTGAGTCCAGTGAAGGTGAGGAACACTCAGGATTCTCACAGAGACATTCTGAATCTGCTCACAGCCATGCTGGACATGAGCATAGAGAGTCAGTTCAAGGGCAACATGGGAGTCCTCAAAGCCAGTGCCAGGACGCCACTGGACATCCTCAGCAAAGGCATGAACAGCCCTCACCTTCTAATGCTGGAGGGACACTAGGGAGATCACCAGTTCACCCTGAGTCCAGTGAAGGTGAGGAACACTCAGGATTCTCACAGAGACATTCTGAATCTGCTCACAGCCATGCTGGTCATCAGCATAGAGAGTCAGTTCAAGGGCAACATGGGAGTCCTCAAAGCCAGTTTCAGGACAGCAGTAGACATCCTCAGCACAGGCCTCAACAGCCCTCACCTTCTCATTCTCATAGGACACAAGGGAGGTCATCAGTCCACCCTGAGTCCCGTGAAGGTGAGGAACACCCCGAAGCCTCACAGAGGCACTCTCGATCCACACAGCGACAATCTAGACTTCAACATGGAGAGTCAGTTCATGGACAACATGGGAGTCCTCAAAGGCAGGGTCAGGACAGTAGTAGACAGCCTCAGTACGGTCATGAAGGACCCTCACATTCAGGCTCTAGTAGAACCCCCAGAAGGTCACCAGTCCACCCAGAGTCCAGTGAGGGTGAGGAACACTCAGAAGCCTCACAGAGACATCGTGGATCCACTCACAGCCATGCTGGACATCAACATAGAGAGTCAGCTTGTGGACAACATGGGAGTCCTCAAAGTCAGTTTCAGGACAGCACTGGACATCCTCAATCAAGGCATGAACAACCCTCACATGCCGGTGGTGGTAGAACTCCCAAGAGGCCACCGGTCCACCCTGAGTCAAGTGAAGGTGAGGAACACTTAGAAATATCACGGAGACACACTGGATCCACACAGGGACATTCTAGACCTCACCATGGAGAAACAGTTCATGGACAAAGGCAGTTTCCAGATAGTAGTAGACAGCCTCAATCCAGGCATGATGAGCCCTCACATTCAGGTACTGGTAGAACTCCCAGAAGATCACCAGTCCATCCTGAGTCCAGTGAGGGTGAGGAACACTCAGGATTCTCACAGAGACATTCTGAGTCCACTCACAGGCAAGCGGGACATCAACATAGAGAGTCAGGTCATGGGCAACATGGGAGTCCTCGAAGCCAGTTTCAGGACAGCAGTAGACATCCTCAGCACAGGCCTCAACAGCCCTCACCTTCTCATTCTGATAGAACACCAGGGAGGTCACCAGTCCACCCTGAGTCCAGTGAAGGTGAGGAACACACCGAAGCCTCACAGAGGCACTCTCGATCCACACAGCGACAATCTAGACTTCAACATGGAGAGTCAATTCATGGACAACATGGGAGTCCTCAAAGGCAGGGTCAGGACAGTAGTAGACAGCCTCGGTATGGTCATGAAGGACCCTCACATTCAGGCTCTAGTAGAAGCCCCAGAAGGTCACCAGTCCACCCAGAGTCCAGTGAGGGTGAGGAACACTCAGGACTCTCACAGAGACATTCTGAATCTACTCACAGCCATGCTGCACATCAACATAGAGAGTCAGTTCATGGGCAACATGGGAGTCCTCAAAGCCAGTTTCAGGACAGTAGTAGACACCCTGACTCTAGGCATGAACGTTCCTCACATTATGATGCCGCTATAACTCCCAGGAGGTCACCTGTCCACCCTGATTCTAGTGATATTGAGTCCAGTGAGGAACAGGATGCCACCTCTCAAGGGCCTTCTCAGGACAGAAGCCAACATCCTTTTTCCAGCTATGAAAAGCCCTCAAGTTCAGGTAGTGGTCGAACACCTAGGAGATTTCCCATTCAGTCTGAGTCTAGTGAGAATGAGAGAAACTCAGTAGTCCCCCAGAGACTCTCAGGACCTACAAAAGAACAGACTCCATCTTTTCAACAACATTCTGATTCCAGTGATCAAGAAAGAGGAGATTCTCCTCATGGGCACTTAGGAGATACTACAAAACAAGAACAAGTTCCTCATGAACATTCCTCACCATCTGTGTCCAGATCAACTCCTAGGAATGCTATTCATCAGGAAGAGAGTTCCCATGCAGATCATTCCAACATCTCTCATAGGTTCTCGGGATCCAAACATGGAACATCAGGGTACAGTCATACACTATCACATAGTACCCACTGGCAGTCAAGGAACAGCATAAGCAAACCATCAGGTATAATATCTCGCCAATCTGGAACAAAGCATTTCCAGTCACCGATTAGTGGAAACCAGTATGATTCCAGTCAACACTGGAGACATGGCAGCTATGGCCGTGAAGACTATGACTATGGGCAGACAGGGTACGGACCATCTGGAGGTAGTGGAACTAGCAACCACAATTCTAGTCCTATGAGGTCAACACATAGTGCCACAAATATGCAAGCGTCACAAAGGGGACAGTCTTTCTATTTTTCTGATCATGTAAGATCCAGAGCAAATGAAGGAATTTGAGGGCTAGCTTTTAAATTCAGAGAGTCAGAAACAGGTCCTGGGCAGTCAGGTGATTATTACAATCTAAGTGAATCAAGTACAATCAGAGAGCATGGGCGTAGTTCAGTAGTAACACCTGAACATTCAAATTAGAGTGATTTTAAATATGGTTACAGTAATAAAGGAAAACAATAGCCACTTTTCCAGTCTGGTTTTGACCATAGTTAATTCATGTTATTTCAGAAGCATTTAAAATCTAATTCAATTGGAAATCAATCTGGATCCCCCCCTAATGAAAAGCAAGTACATAGCCATAACCAGTTAATTGATAGCTCCCAGCCATCAAGTGACAGCAACAATAGAAATCAAATATCTTTTTCCAATAATTCTTTTTCCAGCCTATACACTATGGGAACTAAAGAGTAAATTTACTAGGGTGCAACTGTATTGGGTGAGGGAAGACAAGGACAGGAGCCAGGATCTAACCAATTAGGAACCATCAAAAAATATAATGAACTTGTAGAGGACAAGAAGAGAAGTACCAGAGGTTACCATGAAACAGGAGAAATGAACTCAGGTTCTGCCTACTTAGATAGCAACACTCCACTATATACATATGTCCAAGAACAGAGATCCTATTACTATGAATGAGAAGCCAGTATAAAATATGAGAAATGAATATAAGTACTAAACCCAAGAAGAAAGGAGAAAAACATTTAACATGATTCCTTTTGGCAGTAGGTGGTATATTCTTTCATATTAACTGTATTACTATTTCAATGTTGTTTGGTGCAAGATCTATTTGTAGGACTCCATAGTCATTGAGCTTCTTGGATAGAAGAAAGTAAATGAAAAAAGTAAAAAAAGTACTTGAACTATGGTCAGAAATACATGATTAAAATGTATATGATTTGGGGGTTGGGATTTAAAATGAACATTTAAAACATATTTGGGCCAATAATTTTTTTCACATGCTGCTTTAACTAATGATTAAAAACTTATCCAAGAAAAAAAAAACTTATCCAAGAAGCCAAGGACATACTTTAGAAGTCACAGTTTTTCTTGTAATATTATAATACATTTCGTGTCCTGAACAAAGAATATGACTGTTTTCTGGGTGAGGATTCAGAATATTTTCATCTTTGTATCACCTCTGATACTCTGTATTACTATTGAATTTATTGTCATGATTTCCTAGATAGAGGAATCAGAAAATTGTATTGGATTATAAATGCCAATAAATGTTTTATCTGAATATATGTTTTCTTTTTTCTTTATATCTCTACAAACATAACTCCCTGCCAAGGGGTCAGATGTACATTTTTCTAAAGTCCTCCAATGCTAACAATACAGAATCAAAAGAAAGGGGGAAAATCGACCACATCTAGTCCTTTCCTCCCTTCAATTACCGTCCATATCATTTACAGAAATATTTTATACTGAATTAACTGGATATACTTTAATTACTCACTATCAACACAGGCAAAATTAAATATAATTCCAAGTGACCATTTCCTAACATATTACAGCTCTGGGAATAAGATTTACTATTGTAGACTTTCTTTGTTAAAAGCTTTAATAGAAATATCCATGACAGTAGAGGTTATGGGAACCTTACATTTCTTATAGAATAAAAGCAATTAATACATTCCCAACTAGGAGAAAATTCATGACAAAAGAATAAAAAATACATACAAGATATTAACTTCAGCAGAAAGTTTACTACTATTATTATATCAGAGATAATTCCAGAATGTCAAAACTAGTTAAGAGCTTTAAAATTTTTTTGCAAGTTTGCAGTTTCAAATAAAACACAAAAGAATATTTAGTAAAACAGCAACAATTTCTAAACATAGTTTTATGTTCTACTCCTCCCCAATTTAAGCTGTTTTCTTGACTTTTGTTGTGGAATTCAAACTAAAGAGAAATTCCTGGGTGAATATATAAAACCACTAACCCTGACATTTCAAATTGGGTGAATTGAGGTACCATGCCAACTTCTCTTCTGCAAGGGAGAACCAAAACAACAGGCTTAGATTTATTCTTAGACGAGTAGATATGGCAGAACATAGAGTGGACATTGTAAGAGTCAGAGACCTAGGACAGTGAGAAACAAAGATTCTGGTATCTGTTCCACAACTTCAGGGGACTTGTATTCAGCAGTCACACGTAGGTTGTGGCCTTAGCAGGATAAGAGTGAGAGTCCTACCAAACGCCACCACCATGGATGTGGACAATCCTGCCGACTGGAATATTTCACAACACTCACAGAGCTTTACTTATATAATAAACTAAAATCCCTCCAATCAAAATATAACACAAAATCATAACAGGCAAACTAAGCAAAAGAGCAAAAACTATCCAATCATTTCAATGGATGAAGGAAAATCATTAAATCGGTTAAAAATCCCTTCAGGATATAATCCCTGAACAAATTAACTATGAAATTATTATAACTCAACATGTAAACACTGTATTTAATAACCCCAAAATGATCATCAAATGATAAAGAAAAATATCTAAGGTCAGAAGCAATGCAAGGGTGTCTACTTCACCATTATTAAACACTGTTAGACATTTTCACCAGAATGGTTAAGCAAGAGGAAGAATGGGGCTAGAGAGAAGGCTCAGCAGTGCAAAGGGGCAATGCCTTTCTAAAGGACCAGATTTCTGATCCTAGCACCCATACAAAGTGGCTCACAACTTTTTTTTTCATTTTCTTTTTTTATTGGTTATTTATTTACATTTCAAATGTTATTCCCCCTTCCCAGTTTCCCCTCCAAAACTCCTTATTCCCTCCTCCTTCCCCCTGCCTCTATGAGGATGGGTCCCACCCACCCACCCATCCAGTCTGCCTGAGACGCCTAATTCCCCTATTCCCCTATACTGGAGCATCAAGCTTCCACAGGAATAAGAGGCTCCTCGCCCAGTGATGCCAGATAAGACAATCCTCTACATATCCAGCTGGAGCTATGGATAACCCCTGTGTACTCTTTGGTTGGTGGTTTAGGTCCTGGGAGGTTGAGGGGGGTGGTTGGTTGATATTATTCTTCTTCTTATGAGGTTGCAAACCCTTTCAGCTCCTGCAGTCCTAACTTCTCCATTGGGATCCCCGCTCTCAGTCCAATATTTGGCTGTGTACATCCGCATCTGTATTAGTCCAGCTCTGGAAGAGTCTCTCAGGAGACAGCTATACCAGGCTCCTGTCAGTAAGCACTTCTTGGCATCAGCAATATTGTCTAGATTTGGTGTCAGCAGAAGGGATGGATCCCTAGGTTGGGCAGTCTCTGGATGGCCTTTCCTTTAGTTTCTGTTCCACTCTTTATCTCTGCATTTCCTTTTGACAGGAAGAATTATGGATTAATACTTTTGAGGTAGGTGGGTGGCCCCATCTCTCAACTGGGTGCCATGCCTATCCACTGGATATGGTCTCTACAAGTTCTATCTCCCCTTTTTTGGGTATTTTGGCTAAAGTCCTCCCTCTTGGGTCCTAGGAATCTCTTGGGTTCCTGGCATCTGGGACTTTCTAGTGGCTACTCCAAGCGCCCCCTCCCCCACTGCTACACATCTACTTTAAAATTCCTGACCCTTTGTACTTCTCCCCCATCTCCTTCCATACTGAACTGGTCCCCCTTTCCCCCTCCCCCTCCTCTCGCCCTCCCAGATACTCCTCTGTCTCTACTTCCCAGAGATTAGTCTCTTCCCCCTACTGAATAGTACTAGGGCTCACAACTTTTTAATTCTGGCTCTCAGAGATCTGACGCATTCTTAGCCTCTGAGGACACTTGTGCTCACAAGCATATAGCATATATCAATGCACAGATACAAATACATAATCATGTTTATTCATTGCCTGTGGGAGTGCAAACTAGTGCTGCCACTATGGAAATCAGTGTGCTGGTTGCTCAAGATGCTAGGAATTGATCAGCCTCAAGATTCAGCTATAGAAGTGTTGAAATCTCACTATAGAGGTATCTGCTCATCCGTATTTGCTGCTGATCTATTCATAATAGGAAGAAATTGGAAACAGCCTAGATGTCCATCAGCTGATGAATGATGAAATGTGTATATTTACACAATGAAATTTTAATCACTTGTTTAAAAAGAATGAAATTTGCAGATAAATGGGTGGATCTAGGAAAAATTATCTTGATGTAATCCAGACCCCGAAAGGCAAATATTCTGTGTTTTTTTCTTATATATGATGGATAGCTAAATGTATACGTATATGAAAGGAATCTAAATGAAGTCACCAAATAATGGAGGAGACACTGCTCCATCTAGTCATCTTAAGCCACCAAGTACAATCTCTGGTGCTGGAAATAGTTAACATCTTGTTGAGACATTGGCCAAAGGAACCCATGGGAGCTTCCAAACATCACAGCTATGACCAAGGTTATTGGCTCCTTACTACAACCTGATGGTAAGGCCCTAGTGCTCAAGATAACACTTATGTAGTTCATTGAACATGGCAAAGTAGATTGAACATGTAAAAGTTGAGTGCCTAACTAGAAATATCACCCCTACTGACTAGTTTTCATGGTCATGGATGTTACTTGACACACTACCAGAGGAGAAAGGTAATCATCAAAATCACCCACTATAAACTCTGTGACCTAAAACTAAAATGCCTGCAAGACAAACTGATCTAATTGTGACACAACCACTTTTTGGTTGGACTTAAGGGTCATGGAACCCATACCTGACATTGGTAAAGTATCTAGATAGACTAGACTGAGGTTATCAAGGTCCAGGGACAAATGGAAAACCTAATACCATTGTTCTGCTAAAAGAACATAGTGGTAAATACTATGCAGATCAGTGCCTCATTCAATCTACATCGAAGAAGCATCTTGCAGTAAATGGTTGTTAATACAGAGGCCCACTACTGGACAATGCATGGAGAGTGAGAGAGAGAGACTTTGGAGCACTCAGTCCTAAATGGGATCAAACCCCTCCCCTCAAAGCTAAGAGATCTATGAGGAAAAGAGGCTAAAAGACTGTTAAAAGTGGTGAATGACTCCAAAGAAACATTGTCTTCCAGATACAACAGGACTGGTGTACATATGAACTCACAGACACTGAAGCAGCACACACAGGACCTACACAGTTTCAATCCTTGATCCCACCCTAGCCAATAGACTGACAACTGCTGATAAAGAGTTCTCCAATGGAGTATGTCAACCAGACTAGACTCTAGGGTAGGCCTCAACCCCAAGAGTGGCTGGCTAACAGTAAATAAACTCAGTGGTATTTTTGTAGACTTTTTGTTTTGTTTTTATTTGTTTGTATTTGTTTTGGCATTTTTATCTTCTCTTTTGCCTAGATGTTTTTTAATTGTGTTTTTTTTCCAGTTTTGATTTTGTTTTGTTCTCATTTTTGTTTCTTTCTTTTCCAAATAGAGACAGTATATAAAGTTGGGTGGGTGTGGAGGTGGGATCTAGGAGAAACTGGGAGAGGAGGAAAATATAATCAAAATATATTGTATAAAAAAATTAAAAATAATAAAGCATAAGATATCAGAGGTTACATAAGGGAGAAGGACTGTGCCTGGCTGAATGAAACAAACAAAGCCTTGTGGGAGAGGAAATGTGAGGTAAAGATGTTTTTAAAAGTCAAACAAAAGCGATATGAATAAGAAGACAGGTGGTCAAATGATCGCTGTTTATAGATAATAAGATTACAAACTAGAGTCCACCAAAAAACATTAGAACTGATCACTTCAGTATATTTGCAATCACAAGCTTAGCATACAAAGATTATTAGGTTTTCTATATACCAATAAGCTTTGCTAAGAAACCCAAAACATACCTATGAATAAAATTAACCAAAAAGGTTAAAAAAAAACCCTGCTAACTGCTTAAACAGAGGTGGATCATATTTCCTTCTCTCCCAATTCCTCCCAGATGCCCTACCTCCATACCATCCAACCCTCTATTCTCTTCCTCTTAAGAAAGAGAAACAAAAATAAAAACAAAAGTCAAAAACAACAATTAAAAAATTACAGGCAAAAGACAAATAATTTTTTTCAGAAAGACAACACTAATACATTATGCATATAATATATGATACATAACAATACTAGTTTTAGAATTAAAAACATGGATTGACAGGGATATTTAGGTGAAAACATGAAAGGAGTAAAAGGAAGAAGGGAAGGAGTGTAATATGATCAAAATGTATTACACTCATGTATGAAATTTTTGAAAAATTAGTTAAGGATATCTTCAGATACGTGTAGTCTTCTCGTTTCCATAAGAAATCTTCTCTTTGCAACAGAGACTACTACAGATGAGCACAACCAATCAGTATGAGATATACGGAGCCCAGTACCAACGGATACATCTACAAAACACTCACACACCCAGATGTCTGGAACTTTGTAGAACAGAGGGCAGGAAGATTATAAGAGTCAAAGGATCGGGGTTTTTTTTCTGTGAGATTGGGTCTCCTAGTAACTTCAAAATGATATCTGAAAAGTCTCACCAACATGATTGCCTACAGGAGTGCTGAACAAGGAGGATAGCAATGAATAGACTGAACTGGATGAGGAAAAGCCCACTAGGCCTCAGCCCTCCTCAAAGAATTACAGGGAACTGAGAAAAGCTGGGAGTCGGAGTGTGACAGGTGGTTTTCCCCAGGAAAGAGCACTCCAATGGATTATCTGGTGCCAAATGATCAGCCCTGCAAACATACATGCAAGAAACACTATAGAGACTCAGCAGACTTTTATATTTAAGAATATATATGTATATGGAAATACATTTATGCATTCAGTAACAATTTCTATTAAAAAAATAGAACATGAATTTGAAGGAGAGTGAGTAGAGGTATATGGACGGGTTTAGAAGGAGGAAAGGGAAGACAAATGTTGTAATCAAAATATAGTATCAAAAATAAAAAATTAAGCGGAACCTGAAAGAAACAGACCGGATAAACAGTTCTCTGCACCCAAATCCCGTGGGAGGGAGAGCTAAACCTTCAGAGAGGCAGACAAGCTAGGGAAACCAGAAGAGACTGCTCCCTGCACACACATCTCGGACGCCAGAGGAAAAAGCCAAAGACCATCTGGAACCCTGGTGCACTGAAGCTCCCGGAAGGGGCGGCACAGGTCTCCCTGGTTGCTGCCGCTGCAGAGAGCCCCTGGGCAGCACCCCACGAGCGAACCTGAGCCTCGGGACCACAGGTAATACCAAATTTTCTGCTGCAAGAAAGCTGCCTGGTGAGCTTGGGACACGGAAGCAGAATTTCTCTAGGAGGCACGGTCTGTGTTTACCGGAAGTCCCACACCCGCGGATCCCGGCCCTCAGCAGCTCTCTGCTCCCAGACCCGGTGAGAGAGAGACCCAACCGCCTGGTCAGGTGGGCACTCCTGAGGCTGCAGAGCGGAAGAGACCACCAACACTGCTCACCCCTGCCCACATCCCTGGCCCAAGAGGAAACTGTATAAGGCCTCTGGGCTCCCGTGGGGGAGGGCCCAGGAGCGGCAGGACTTCTGCGCCTGAGACACCGCCGGAACCTGAAAGAAACAGACCGGATAAACAGTTCTCTGCACCCAAATCCCGGGGGAGGGAGAGCTAAACCTTCAGAGAGGCAGACAAGCCTGGGAAACCAGAAGAGACTGCTCCCTGCACACACATCTCGGACGCCAGAGGAAAAAGCCAAAGACCATCTGGAACCCTGGTGCACTGAAGCTCCCGGAAGGGGCGGCACAGGTCTTCCTGGTTGCTGCCGCTGCAGAGAGCCCCTGGGCAGCACCCCACGAGCGAACCTGAGCCTCGGGACCACAGGTAAGACCAAATTTTCTGCTGCAAGAAAGCTGCCTGGTGAACTCAAGACACAGGCCCACAAGAACAGCTGAAGACCTGTAGAGAGGAAAAACTACACGCCGGAAAGCAGAACACACTGTCCCCATAACTGACTGAAAGAGAGGAAAACAGGTCTACAGCACTCCTGACACACAGGCTTATAGGTCAGTCTAGCCACTGTCAGAAATAGCAGAACAAAGTAACACTAGAGATAATCTGATGGCGAGAGGCAAGCGCAGGAACCCAAGCAACAGAAACCAAGACTGCATGCCATCATCGGAGCCCAATTCTCCCGCCAAAACAAACATGGAATATCCAAACACACCAGAAAAGCAAGATCTAGTTTCAAAATCATATTTGATCATGATGCTGGAGGACTTCAAGAAAGACATGAACACACTTAGGGAAACACAGGAAATCATTAATAAACAAGTAGAGGCCTACAGAGAGGAATGGCAAAAATCCCTGAAAGAATTCCAGGAAAACACAATCAAACAGTTGAAGGAATTAAAAATGGAAATAGAAGCAATCAAGAAAGAACTCATGGAAACAACCCTGGATATAGAAAACCAAAAGAAGAGACAAGGAGCTGTAGATACAAGCTTCACCAACAGAATACAAGAGATGGAAGAGAGAATCTCAGGAGCGGAAGATTCCATAGAAATCATTGACTCAACTGTCAAAGATAATGTAAAGCGGAAAAAGCTACTGGTCCAAAACATACAGGAAATCCAGGACTCAATGAGAAGATCAAACCTAAGGATAATAGGTATAGAAGAGAGTGAAGACTCCCAGCTCAAAGGACCAGTAAATATCTTCAACAAAATCATAGAAGAAAACTTCCCTAACCTAAAAAAAGAGATACCCATAGGCATACAAGAAGCCTACAGAACTCCAAATAGATTGGACCAGAAAAGAAACACCTCCCGTCACATAATTGTCAAAACACCAAACGCACAAAATAAAGAAAGAATATTAAAAGCAGTAAGGGAAAAAGGTCAAGTAACATATAAAGGGAGACCTATCAGAATCACACCAGACTTCTCGCCAGAAACTATGAAGGCCAGAAGATCCTGGACTGATGTCATACAGACCCTAAGAGAACACAAATGCCAGCCCAGGTTACTGTATCCAGCAAAACTCTCAATTAACATTGATGGAGAAACCAAGATATTCCATGACAAAACCAAATTTACACAATATCTTTCTACAAATCCAGCACTACAAAGGATAATAAATGGTAAAGCCCAACATAAGGAGGCAAGCTATACCCTAGAAGAAGCAAGAAACTAATCGTCTTGGCAACAAAACAAAGAGAATGAAAGCACACAAACATAACCTCACATCCAAATATGAATATAAAGGGAAACAATAATCACTATTCCTTAATATCTCTCAATATCAATGGCCTCAACTCCCCAATAAAAAGACATAGATTAACAAACTGGATACGCAACGAGGACCCTGCATTCTGCTGCCTACAGGAAACACACCTCAGAGACAAAGACAGACACTACCTCAGAGTGAAAGGCTGGAAAACAACTTTCCAAGCAAATGGTCAGAAGAAGCAAGCTGGAGTAGCCATTCTAATATCAAATAAAATCAATTTTCAACTAAAAGTCATCAAAAAAGATAAGGAAGGACACTTCATATTCATCAAAGGAAAAATCCACCAAGATGAACTCTCAATCCTAAATATCTATGCCCCAAATACAAGGGCACCTACATACGTAAAAGAAACCTTACTAAAGCTCAAAACACACATTGCACCTCACACAATAATAGTGGGAGATTTCAACACCCCACTCTCATCAATGGACAGATCATGGAAACAGAAATTAAACAGTGATGTCGACAGACTAAGAGAAGTCATGAGCCAAATGGACTTAACGGATATTTATAGAACATTCTATCCTAAAGCAAAAGGATATACCTTCTTCTCAGCTCCTCATGGTACTTTCTCCAAAATTGACCATATAATTGGTCAAAAAACGGGCCTCAACAGGTACAGAAAGATAGAAATAATCCCATGCGTGCTATCGGACCACCACGGCCTAAAACTGGTCTTCAATAACAATAAGGGAAGAATGCCCACATATACGTGGAAATTGAACAATGCTCTACTCAATGATAACCTGGTCAAGGAAGAAATAAAGAAAGAAATTAAAAACTTCTTAGAATTTAATGAAAATGAAGATACAACATACTCAAACTTATGGGACACAATGAAAGCTGTGCTAAGAGGAAAACTCATAGCGCTGAGTGCCTGCAGAAAGAAACAGGAAAGAGCATATGTCAGCAGCTTGACAGCACACCTAAAAGCTCTAGAACAAAAAGAAGCAAATACACCCAGGAGGAGTAGAAGGCAGGAAATAATCAAACTCAGAGCTGAAATCAACCAAGTAGAAACAAAAAGGACCATAGAAAGAATCAACAGGACCAAAAGTTGGTTCTTTGAGAAAATCAACAAGATAGATAAACCCTTAGCCAGACTAACGAGAGGACACAGAGAGTGCGTCCAAATTAACAAAATCAGAAATGAAAAGGGAGACATAACTACAGATTCAGAGGAAATTCAAAAAATCATCAGATCTTACTATAAAAACCTATATTCAACAAAATTTGAAAATCTTCAGGAAATGGACTATTTCCTAGACAGATACCAGGTATCGAAGTTTAATCAGGAACAGATAAACCAGTTAAACAACCCCATAACTCCTAAGGAAATAGAAGCAGTCATTAAAGGTCTCCCAACCAAAAAGAGCCCAGGTCCAGATGGGTTTAGTGCAGAATTCTATCAAACCTTCATAGAAGACCTCATACCAATATTATCCAAACTATTCCACAAAATTGAAACAGATGGAGCCCTACCGAATTCCTTCTACGAATCTACAATTACTCTTATACCTAAACCACACAAAGACACAACAAAGAAAGAGAACTTCAGACCAATTTCCCTTATGAATATCGACGCAAAAATACTCAATAAAATTCTGGCAAACCGAATTCAAGAGCACATCAAAACAATCATCCACCATGATCAAGTAGGCTTCATCCCAGGCATGCAGGGATGGTTTAATATACGGAAAACCATCAACGTGATCCATTATATAAACAAACTGAAAGAACAGAACCACATGATCATTTCATTAGATGCTGAGAAAGCATTTGACAAAATTCAACACCCCTTCATGATAAAAGTCCTGGAAAGAATAGGAATTCAAGGCCCATACCTAAACATAGTAAAAGCCATATACAGCAAACCAGTTGCTAACATTAAACTAAATGGAGAGAAACTTGAAGCAATCCCACTAAAATCAGGGACTAGACAAGGCTGCCCACTCTCTCCCTACTTATTCAATATAGTTCTTGAAGTTCTAGCCAGAGCAATCAGACAACAAAAGGAGGTCAAGGGGATACAGATCGGAAAAGAAGAGGTCAAAATATCACTATTTGCAGATGATATGATAGTATATTTAAGTGATCCCAAAAGTTCCACCAGAGAACTACTAAAGCTGATAAACAACTTCAGCAAAGTGGCTGGGTATAAAATTAACTCAAATAAATCAGTTGCCTTCCTCTATACAAAAGAGAAACAAGCCGAGAAAGAAATTAGGGAAACGACACCCTTCATAATAGACCCAAATAATATAAAGTACCTCGGTGTGACTTTAACCAAGCAAGTAAAAGATCTGTACAATAAGAACTTCAAGTCACTGAAGAAAGAAATTGAAGAAGACCTCAGAAGATGGAAAGATCTCCCATGCTCATGGATTGGCAGGATTAATATAGTAAAAATGGCCATTTTACCAAAAGCAATCTACAGATTCAATGCAATCCCCATCAAAATACCAATCCAATTCTTCAAAGAGTTAGACAGAACAATTTGCAAATTCATCTGGAATAACAAAAAACCCAGGATAGCTAAAGCTATCCTCAACAATAAAAGGACTTCAGGGGGAATCACTATCCCTGAACTCAAGCAGTATTACAGAGCAATAGTGATAAAAACTGCATGGTATTGGTACAGAGACAGACAGATAGACCAATGGAATAGAATTGAAGACCCAGAAATGAACCCACACACCTATGGTCACTTGATTTTTGACAAAGGAGCCAAAACCATCCAATGGAAAAAAGATAGCATTTTCAGCAAATGGTGCTGGTTCAACTGGAGGGCAACATGTAGAAGAATGCAGATCGATCCATGCTTATCACCCTGTACAAAGCTTAAGTCCAAGTGGATCAAGGACCTCCACATCAAACCAGACACACTCAAACTAATAGAAGAAAAACTAGGGAAGCATCTGGAACACATGGGTACTGGAAAAAATTTCCTGAACAAAACACCAATGGCTTATGCTCTAAGATCAAGAATTGACAAATGGGATCTCATAAAACTGCAAAGCTTCTGTAAGGCAAAGGACACTGTGGTTAGGACAAAACGGCAACCAACAGATTGGGAAAAGATCTTTACCAACCCTACAACAGATAGAGGCCTTATATCCAAAATATACAAAGAACTCAAGAAGTTAGACCGCAGGGAAACAAATAACCCTATTAAAAAATGGGGTTCAGAGCTAAACAAAGAATTCACAGCTGAGGAATGCCGAATGGCTGAGAAACACCTAAAGAAATGTTCAACATCTTTAGTCATAAGGGAAATGCAAATCAAAACAACCCTGAGATTTCTCCTCACACCAGTGCGATTGGCTAAGATCAAAAACTCAGGTGACAGCAGATGCTGGCGAGGTTGTGGAGAAAGAGGAACACTCCTCCATTGTTGGTGGGATTGCAGACTGGTAAAACCATTCTGGAAATCAGTCTGGAGGTTCCTCAGAAAATTGGACATTGAACTGCCTGAGGATCCAGCTATACCTCTCTTGGGCATATACCCAAAAGATGCCTCAACATATAAAAGAGACACGTGCTCCACTATGTTCATCGCAGCCTTATTTATAATAGCCAGAAAATGGAAAGAACCCAGATGCCCTTCAACAGAGGAACGGATACAGAAAATGTGGTACATCTACACAATGGAATACTACTCAGCTATCAAAAACAACGAGTTTATGAAATTCGTAGGCAAATGGTTGGAACTGGAAAATATCATCCTGAGTGAACTAACCCAATCACAGAAAGACATACATGGTATGCACTCATTGATAAGTGGCTATTAGCCCAAATGCTTGAATTACCCTAGATCCCTAGAACAAACGAAACTCAAGACGGATGATCAAAATGTGAATGCTTCACTCCTTCTTTAAATGAGGAAAAAGAATACCCTTGGCAGGGAAGGGAGAGGCAAAGATTAAAACAGAGACTGAAGGAACACCCATTCAGAGCCTGTCCCACATTTGGCCCATACATATACAGCCACCCAATTGGACTAGATGGATGAAGCAAAGAAGTGCAGACCGACAGGAGCCGGATGTAGATCGCTCCTGAGAGACACAGCCAGAATACAGCAAATACAGAGGCGAATGCCAGCAGCAAACCACTGAACTGAGAATAGGTCCCCTATTGAAGGAATCAGAGAAAGAACTGGAAGAGCTTGAAGGGGCTCGAGACCCCAAAAGTACAACAATGCCAAGCAACCAGAGCTTCCAGGGACTAAGCCACTACCTAAAGACTATACATGGACTGACCCTGGACTCTGACCCCATAGGTAGCAATGAATATCCTAGTAAGAGCACCAGTGGAAGGGGAAGCCCTGGGTCCTGCTAAGACTGAACCCCCAGTGAACTAGTCTATGGGGGGAGGGCGGCAATGGTGGGAGGGTTGGGAGGGGAACACCCATAAGGAAGGGGAGGGGGGAGGGGGATGTTTGCCCGGAAACCGGGAAAGGGAATAACACTCGAAATGTATATAAGAAATACTCAAGTTAATAAAAAATAAAAAATAAAAAAAAAATAAAAAATTAAAATTTAAAGAAAATTATAAAAAATGTAAAAGAAATCTAATATTCATGAACTTGGAGACTCAAGATTATTAAAAATATTAATAATATCAATACAATTATGGACTCAATGCTATCCCCATAAAAATGCCAATGATATTCCTTAAATAACTAGAAAAAAATCGCCAAATTATTGCGGAAGTACATAGTGTATCTGCAGAAAGCAAAGATGGATATTGAGAGATGGAGGGAAGGAAGGAAGAAAACAAGGAAGGAAAAAAAGGAAAGTGAAATAAAACCAAAGAACAAAACAAATGAAACCAATAGAGTTGCAGTGTAAGCAAATAGAAGACCTGAAATCTGCAGTTAAAGGCACCTACATTTTCCCATCTCTGGAAAGGTCAAGATGTACTAAATGTTGAAAGGTCACTAGTACAATGGAGAAAAGACATTGAGTAAAAAATTAAAGACCCCTGGGATGAAGTCACGTTCTTAAACGCTCCATATTTATGTTTTATGTAATTAGAAAAGTCAGAACAACAAATGACAAACATTATTTGAATAATAAGAAGAAGGATGTTGTGAAGCAGAAATGAGGTTACATGACAGCTTCCAGCATGGTAAACAGATAGGTTATGCAAAGGGAAGTAGGAAACAGTTCAAAGTTGCCTGGTGAAAAGATAAAGCCAAAGCCACAAATACAACATAAGCTGGGCATCCATGTTGAAAGCAGATTATAAGCCACTGCCTCAGATATGCCCAAAGTTCTCCTAAGCCTTAAGTCTAGTGGTGAGATTTGATATGACCATGCATTCTCCTTGTGGAATGGCAGAATCTAAGAAGAAATCCATTTTCTCATTCTCTACATCTTAGAGTACCTACCTCATTGTAGTGTTTGGGTAGGAGCTGAGATGTTTACTGAAGACACAGAAAACCTATTCAATGAAATTGTACCAGAAAAGTCCAAATTTAGGGAAATATTGGTAATATGCAATAGTGCTCAGAAAACTATTTAGAAAGAAGAAGACCAGTGTCAGGAGGAAGGAGCAGGAAAAGGAGGATAACAATGGGGGACATATGAATAAAGTACCTGTGATGGTTGTTTTCTGTCAACTTGACACAACTACTACAGTCATCTGGAAAGAAAGAATCTCAATTGAGAAACTACTTACAGTGGATTGCCTATAGATAATTGTGTAGGGCAGCTGACTGATATGATATGATATGATATGATATGATATGATATGATATGGCTCAGTCCAGTATGGGTGATGCCACCACACGGCATGGTTCCTAGGTTGTACAAAAAAGTAAGCTGAGTAAGCCACAGAGAGCAAGTTTGTAAGCAGTAGTCCTCCATATTCACCATTTCTCTCTTCCAGGTTAATGCTTTGAGTTCCCTTGATGATGGACTGGGTGACTTATAAGCTAAATAACTCCTATCCTCCTTCAAACCCACTACCATCTGGGAGAGTCTTATACATTATTTGCCCAGTTATACAGCCAGCCTGGTGTGCAGCTGTAGCCCCCTCGGGACCATAGATTTTGTGTGTTGACCCCCAAAAAATACTTTCCAGAAGATTTCACCCCAGTGATGCTGGTCTCATAATCACAGGTGATTCTTCAGCCCTAGCTAACCAGCATCAATCTCCTCAGTAACAAAGCTTTAATTTCCATAAACATTACATAAACAGCTCTGACAGTCTTTGCCTCCCTCTGAAACTTCACAAGGCAGGCTCCCATTATCTACACTGCTTCCAACCTTCTGTGAGTATTAATGGTGTTTTGTAGCTAAAACATACAAAATCC
Organism: Rattus norvegicus; assembly: GCF_021556685.1. NCBI lineage: Eukaryota > Metazoa > Chordata > Mammalia > Rodentia > Muridae > Rattus > Rattus norvegicus. Next base: position 180,972,184 of record NC_141535.1, read on the forward strand.
TGCCACAGTCTTTTCCCAAACCAACATATTCAACTTTATCACAGTAACATCTTATTCTTCTGTGCCAATTTCTGTCCTAGTTTACTTGGCTATTGCTGTGACAAAACACCAATCAAGAAATCCGAAGGAGAAAAGGGGTTGTTTGGCTTACAGATTACAAAATTCATCAAGGGAAGCTTTGGCAGGAGTCCAAGGCAGGAACCTGAGACAGGAACTGAAGCAGAGACCATGGAGGAATGCTCCACCTTGGTTTGCTCTCCATGGGCTGCTCAGCTTGCTTTCTTATATAACCCAACACCTTCTGTCCAAGTGCAGCACCACCCACGGTGGATTGGGCCTTCCTTCCTCAGCATTCATTAAGCAAGAAAATGTTTCCACACATGTCCACAGGCCAACGTGGTGGAGGCAATTCTTTAGTTGAAACTCCCCCTTTCCAGATAACTATAGTTTGTTTTCAAGTTAACCAAAACTCACATTGTGTACATGTATGGAAATGATACAGTTATTTATACTAGTGCTTCTAAAAAGTGGACCAAAAGTCTTAATGAAAATCCAAAACTTTGAAACTACTAGAAGAAAACATACAGGAAACATTTTAAGATAAAGGTGCATGCAATGACCTCATGAACAGAATTCCATTTGCACAGGAAGTAATAGCAAGAATTGACAAATAGAATGGCATCAAACTAAAACACTTGTCCATAAAGAAGGAAGTAATTATCAAAGAAAAAATCAGCCTGCGAAACAGAAGATAACTATTTATCAGTTATTCATAAAGCTAGATTAATAACTAAAATATAACAAGAACCAAAGAAACTTAAGCCCCTTAAAATAAAAACTAGCCTAGTCAATATCCGGGCAGATATTACTTAAAGGAAGCTTCCAAGCTTGAGGAACACTGTAGAAGATGGGGAGAAACAAATGTAAGATCCAGAGATAGGAAGAAGGGCTGTGAAAGGCTATCTTCTGAGCATGACACAACCAATGCAATCACGATCTTAAAGCAGTTGTAGTTGCTTGCAATATGCCTGGATAAGACTGGGTCGGTCAAAAGGAAACCACAGAACTGGGTGGAACCCATAGGGCCTTACCCCTCCCTGTGGAACTATGGTATTCGTAACTATTTCCTATTGATGGATCCTTGGAGAGGAGCAGGTATGACTTCAGTTAGTATCCACCAGGCTCCAGTGCCTACCTCTAAACGCATCATTATGCAAATGGCTCTGGTTAAACTCAGCAAAATACAATGCCAAATGAAAAACATGAACCAAGGAGAGGGACTTGTAGGAAGGAAGGTGTGCTGAAAAGGACTAGGGTTGTTCAGACAAAGTCAGGGTAACATTAATCGGAATTCACTTACATACGTACATGACAAAGAACACATTGAATATTGTATTTTTAAAACAAATTCAAATTCTGTACTTACTTCAAAAGAAGACTTTCTATAGTAGGTAAAGTGAATAAAAGTCTAAGAGATTGACCTGCCACACTATATAATGACTCAAAAATGCTGCTGGAACCAGGGTCTAGTTTTCTTTTTCCTTTTTAATTTACTTATGTATTTATGTATGATGTATTCATTTATTTATTTGTTTGTTTATTTATTATATAAGTACACTGTCTTCAGACACACTGAAGACATACCAGAAGAGGGCATCAGATCTCATTACAGATGTTTGTGAGGCACCATGTTGTTGCTGGGATTTAAACTCAGGACCTCTGGACGAGCAGTCAGTGCTCTTAACCACTGAGCCATCTCTCTAGCCTCAGGGTCTAGTTTTCTAATTCTCAAGCCAAAGCATGCTCTTAAGCCTGTAGGTAAACATGTAAGAGTGCTTGAAACTTTCGGTCCCCAGCTCCGAAAAAAAGAACCAAAAAAAAAAAAAAAAAAAAAAAAAAAAAGAGTGCTTGAAACTCACTTGGTTCCATAAATCAATATTCATTTGCCTGTGTGACAATGTATGAATACATAGGTCATATACACAGCTCCCATAAGCCTTTGCCCACAGCTTGAAGTGTACTTTTAAATTTTTAATATATTCCAGATACTAAGATACTTGATAATGTGTTGGGGAAGCCCTTGGTCCTGCCAAGATTGGACCCCCTCAGTGCAGGTGAATATGGGGGGTTGGCAATAAGGGGGATGTAGAGAGGGAATACTCATATGAGGGAGGGGGAGGGGAGGAAATGGGGGCTTATGGACAGGAAACTGGGGAGGGGAATAATATTCGAAATGTAAGTAAAGAAATATATCTAACGCACAGAACACATGAAATTCAAGAAGGATGACCAAAATGTGAATGCTTCACTCCTTCTTTAAAAGGGAAACAAGAATACCCTTGGGAGGGAATAGGGAGGCAAAGTTTAGAACAGAGGCTGAAGGAACACCCATTCAGAGCCTGCCCCACATGTGGCCCATACATATACAGCCACCCAATTAGATAAGATGGATGAAACAAAGAAGTGCAGGCTGACAGGAACGGGATGTAGATCTCTCCTGAGAAACACAGCCAGAATACAGCAAATACATAGGCAAATGCCAGCAGCAAACCACGGAACTGAGAACGGGACCCCCGTTGAAGGAATCAGAGAAAGGACTGGAAGATCTTGAAGGAGCTCGAGACCCCATATGAACAACAATGCCAACCAACCAGAGCTTCCATGGACTGACCCTGGGCTCCAACCTCATAGGTCGCCATGAATAGCCTAGTAAGAGCACCAGTGGAAGGGGAAGCCCTTGGTCCTGCCAAGACTGAACCCCAGTGAACGTGATTGTTGGGGGGAGGGCGGTAATGAGGGGAAGATGGGGAGAACACACATAGAGAAGGGGAGGGGGAGGGGTTGGAGGATGTTGGCCCGGAAACCCGGAAGGGGAATAACAATCGAAATGTAAATAAGAAATACTCAAGTTAATAAAGATGGAAAAAAAGAAATATATCTAATAAAAAACATAAAAAAGATACTTGATAATGTGTTTTAATAAAAGAGTTCTTTGATAATGTCTCTTAATCAATTTGAAAACAATCTTTTTTAACAAATTACAACAAAAGTACTTTAAAATAAGGACTTTTGAGGTTACAACCAGAAGATCACAAGTTCAAGGCCAGCATGGATAAGTAGTAATTCCTTGTCTCAAGAAATGAATAAGCTCAGTGTAGTAATGCACAGCTGTTTTCTCTATTTTATTTACTTATTTATTTCTTGAAAAACATTTCTTTTTCTTTTTGAGATTATAATTACATCATTCACCCTCACCTTTTTTCTTCCAAATCCTTTTATATTCTCTTCTATATTCTTTCTTTCAAATCATGGCCTCTTGTTTCATTTGTGTGTGTGTGTGTGTGTGTGTGTGTGTGTATGTGTGTGTGTTGTATATGTGTGTGTATATATGTGTGTGTGTGTATATATATATAAAGGTTTTATCTATGTGTGTATATGTGTGTATAAAGGCTTTACATATGTGTGTGTTTACATATATGGTCAATCTGTATAATGTGACTTGTATACTTGTTTTCAAAGCTGACAATTTGGTATTAGATAACTAATTAGTATGCCTTTTCCTGGGTAAAACTATTTCTCCAGCTCTCAGCATTCTATAGTTGCTTGTCATTCTTTGTGTAGAATTGAGGCCTTATATGTTTGCCCCATCCATCCTTCATCTAGGAAACTTCTAACATACATAAAACTACAACCAATCAAAATGCAGAGTTGTGGAGTCCAGTCTCAATAGATATACCTACAAGACACTCCAGAACCTAAGGCTTAAGGGTTATTGTGGGAGGAGGAGAGGAAAGATTAGTAGCAGTCAGAAGATAAGGTGGTTTGCTGTGAGAATGTGTTTATTGGGAATGTCAGAAGCTATACAAATAAAGTCTCACCAACATGACTGCCTAAACATGAGCTAAACAAGAAGGATACCAATAGACATGCCAAAACATTCACTTTATTCACTTTTAATCCCTGCAGGGGTAGATGGATCTTGATGAGTTCAAGGCAAAATTGGTTTTCACTAAAAGATTCCAAGGCAGGCAGGGATATATAATGACTCTCTCTCTCTCTCTCTCTCTCTCTCTCTCTCTCTCTCTCTCTCTCTCTCTCTCTCTCTCTCACACACACACACACACACACACACACACACACACACATACACACACACACAGACACACACACACATACACCAAAATAGTAATAACAGTAGTAATATTTTACAGAGAGCTATACATCTCACTTCTAAAATAAAGAGGAAGCTAGAAGTGAGGCAGCAGATACTGTCTGCAAGATAAAAGATTAGAAAGCAGGGTGCCTGTAGGCAATTACCATGCACAGTTTAATTCATATGTGTTATTCTGCAAGGAAGAGAGTACCCTCTACCTACACCTACCTGCAACAAACTATAGCTAAAATATTTCTATGTCCAAAAATGTTCAGTGCTGTCAACATATTCTTCCCAGACTTCTGAGACGCAGAAAAGAGCAAGCACTCACCAGGAATCTTGAGTGGTCAAACTTACAGAAACAAAAAATTAACCATCTTCTTCCTGATATGATCTTAGATAAGGGAATTTTTATAAAAACTTGTTGAGAAATAAATCTAAACTCAATAAGGGGCTTCTACCCTGCCTTTGAATATTCAGTTCCCAAATAAAAGATGCACACACCTTTTCTATTTATGATAAGCCTTTATCAGCACTAGAGCTGGGCAGATATCTATCCTCTATGCTGTTATGTCTATTTCCTTGCCAATAACCCCTCTTTGTGATATACAGTTCTTTGTTTGGGCTGTTCTTAACTCCAATTAGCCAGCATTCATGTCCATTATTTTAAGATTCTGACCCCATGATAAGAATCTCCTCTATTTGCCCTCTTTCTCTTCTTCATAATCTCCTCTGAACCAAAGTCAGGAACCCCAAATCCCATCTATGTCTCTTCTGGCCAGGTATTAGCTGTCAGCGTCTTTATTTAACCGATAGTTTTAAATTAAGGAGCAAGATCATATTGTACATCCAGATTTTCTCTTTCCTGTGGGCAATCGGTCCTTAGGGACCAATATTTAGCATTACATTATAAGCAGCATCAGACCAACCCACTACAAAATTTTTTTGTCTGTATTGTAAAAATAATTTGATAAATATTTTGAAATGTTTATAAAATGTTTTTGTAAAAAACAATTGTTTGACACCACCTGTATACAATCAACTTAGTTTACGTTTGTTCCCTGTGTCTAGGAGCCTTTGAGTGCAGCCTATGGTGCTTATGTGAATGTAGCCAAAGGTGAGTATGTAAACTATGAGGGGCATGTGAAGAGAAAGTAGAAAAAGAGGAATAAAGACTGACATGGTGGATTAGACTGGAAATTAATCAAAGAGAAAGCAGCTTTCTTCACACTTAACTGTTTGACAAAATTAGGCTAGTTGAGTTTGTTTTAAGGAATATCCAAAACGATATTTGGGGACAGTCAAAGAATGTGAGAAAAGCTCTATTTACAAACATGGCACATAGTTAACCACTAACAGCTCACAGGTTTGAGGTTTGTATTATAAAGTAATCTAGTACAAGGGAGTGTGGAACTTAAAGGAAAATGGTGTTCACACTCTAAAGATTATTTAGTTACATGAAATTGTCTCTCTTTTTTGTTGTTGTTGTTTTTGTTGTTGTTCTATAGAATATGCAGACAACAATTTCAGGGGACCAATCACTGGGCAAGGAACAGGTGGGACTTCTAGGTCAGAGGAAGAAGAGAGGAGAAAAGGAACTTGTGCTTTTTGGATGGAGAGAGATTTGGGGGTACAAGATGTAAAGAACCAGAGGCCCCTGGTTAGATGGCAGATCCACCAGGATCCACCACCAGAGGATTTAATTTAGTATGGCTTACTAATTAGGATGTTAGTAGTTGCGCCCAGCGATTGAGTTACCTGTTGGTTCTAAACTAAGTTTGTATGGTTTTTCCTTCATGTAGAGACTCAACTGAGTTCCAGAGAAAGGTATGGTGACAAGGCACTCCAGCCAGCCACAGAATTTTATGTGTGGGGCTGGCATGTTAGCCACCCACCATGGGAACTTAGTGAGTCAGGTGGAGAGATTTTAGAGCAAAGGGTCAGAGTCTGCGGAGATGAGAACACCCTGCCAGTGCCATGTGGCCCACCGGTGACTGGCATAGTGTGGGATAGTGCATTCTCTTTTTTTAAATTATTTAACTCAACATGTGGTGATCCAACATGTTAGGCAAGAATCCACTAGAAATTTAAGATTATCAGTCTGAGGGAGTTCTATTTTCTAAGTGAGAGAAAGGTGGCCCTGGAAGGAGTCAAGCTCAGGAGCCTTAAAACAAAGAAACACAGGGAAAGTCTGCTCAAAGGCTCTGAGGTCCCCTCCTGTGAAAAATACAGGCTGCTCTGAGCCACAGAGAACTGGAGAATGAAAGCTGCCAGCTTCCTTAGCAGATGTTGATTGGAGTATAATTTAATTCAAAGGCTGGTTTACCTGCTTTTAGGATAGATTTATATAAAGATTTTGTCCATATCACGTGGAGAATTTCGCCCACAGTTCAGAACTAGGATGGGGAAAATTAGTTACTGACTCCAAGAGCGTAACAGTTATTAAAAAATAGACGTCTGTGGCTCCAGGTAGAGAGCATAACAGATAGATGATATACTAAAGTCTTCAGGAAACTTATATTCTTTAATGTGGGCTCCACGGGAATTTCGGGTGGATTTCCTGACATGACAGATTAGAAAGCCCAAGAATAGGTTCATAGAGTATTTTAGTTTACTTCATTTGTTTTGGATTGTTTTAATTTTCAAAATGAGTGTGATTTTTGAGTTTTGTGGTTATATTATTTCTCTGGGAGAGAATGCAAGATACAAGCTTTTCTGGTTGCCGACTAAAAGATATGATGATTTGGGAGGAAGGTTTGTCTTTGTGCTTTTAGGAAAGATGATTAGGCTCTGGACACCTTCCAGAGTTCTATGGATCAGATTTGATAGAGGGAGACCTCCTGAAGAACTAGATTCAAGAGAATAAAACAAAAAGAACAGAACTTGATACTAACCAGTCTGTACACTCTACATCTGATACAATCCATACAAATATTTTGATGATAATAAAATTTTGTCTTGAGATTTATGTATTCCAGAATGTACAGCTTTGGTGAGTCTCATTGTCAGACATGCTGAACTGGCCTTCTTGAACTCCTGATTTCAGGGACTTTCAGCCAGATCCAGTCAGCACTGACATCAGAGAGAACAATCGTTGGTGTGGCCTTCTTAAGGCCAAACAACTCCCCCAGTTTCCCTAACCCCCACCCCAAAGATATCTCAATACCCATATACAGCTGGAAGTGGCTTTGAAGAATCATCACCTAGGTTCCCTGAATTTGGGGGGGGTGGAGGTGGTTATTCTAAGGTTGTCTTTCTGGGGAATTTAGAAATGGTTATAATTTAATAGGGATGAATTAGCTAGAATTGTTTATGAGGCCATAATCTCATTTGGAAAAAATCCTTGTAATTGTTACTGTGTTGAAGTTATAATTTCTCACATTGGTACAGAATTTGTTTTAATGCAGAATCAGGGTTTTCATTGGCATAAGTTTCTTCTATTGACACAAAAATTTTAAAAGTACAAGGCTTGGACCCAGTCCTTCTATTAATGCCATTACAAGCTGTCTTCAGATGATTAAACAATACCAGTTAAGGGCCAGATAGCAAATTCTTGGCTCTGAGTTAATTGCTAGGGTGCCCCTGCTAGATATTTTATTTAGAAACAGCTGAGAGTAGTTAATGGACAACAGTCCAGATTACTTTACATAGATAGACAGTTTTCAAAAACGTCAGAAATCTACAGAATGTGACATTTCATGTTATTTATCATTTGTTGAGACATGTCTGCTCCTAACAGCTCTCCTTTTATGGATTCAAAGAAGAACTGAGCATCTATCTCCAGGTGAGGTTACACATTGTGGCAAGGTAGCCACTGGGTAGAAATTGCCTATTTCTTCTACAGACCTGTACTTTTCATAAGAGGACTCAAGTTATAGGAGAGGACAGCTTAGTCCTGCTAAGACAAAATAAGCTATTCCTTAATAATTCCTGTTTCACTAGGTCTGTCAGATGACCATGAGCCAGACTGATGCTCCAACGTGTTGATAACAGGGGACTGTATAGGTAAATAGCTGTCTCTACATCTTGCCTCAGTTCTAGAAGTTGTGTTAGGTTTCTTTTATTTTCATTTAATATTAGTCACTCTCAGGTTTCTGATGGTGCTGAAGATTAATTATACCTCATAGCATACCCAGGCTATTTAACATTGAGAAAATATATTTAATTGGGTAGTTTTCAGATAGTATACAAGCTAGCCAGAACATAACATATAGATTTTAAGCCTTTCTGAAGCTAAGCTAGATAACAGAGTCAAAAAATGATGAACTGAGTGTTAGATGTATTTTGTACTTTGTAAATTACAGAATGGTTAACAGTTGTGCTCAATTTATATCTGAAAGAAAAGAGCCTTTTAATTGGACAAAAAGGGGAAATATGAATTGCTGTCTGTAAGCAGGTGAGGACAGGTTAAAGTCAAGGCTAGGGCCTGTGATTGGACAGTAGAAAAGGAGGGCAGGCTGAGAATTTTTGAGAGGTGGGAGAGACAGGAAGGAGGGGATAAGGAAGATGGAGGAAAAGAAGGTCAACTCAGATCCATGTGGCTTTAAATAGCCACAGGAAGTTCTGAATATTATGTAAGGAATGGATAATTACTGGACAATTTGTTCAATCTAAGTGGGCAGCTTATGTCAATATCAATTGGCTCTGAGTTCTTTGTTTGGGCATTTTGTGGGTTGAGAATTTAGTGATATAAATCTGACTGGTAAATTAAAAGCCTCTAGAGTTTTGACTTTACCCAGTTACAGGGACTTGTGACACCTAACTGCAAGATGGGTGGTGGCTGCATGGAACTAGCCATGCAGGCAGTGAGACAGCTGGAGACAGAGTAGCCAGCACTAGTGTGGGATGGTGCTTCCTTTTTTATTATTTAACACAAAAGAGTTTGTTTTAAGGAACATCTAAAATGATATTTGGGGACAGCAAAAGAATATGAGGAAAGCTCTATTTACCAACACAGCATGTAGTAACCATTAAAAACTCACAGGTTTGATGTTTGTATTGTAAAGTAATCTAGCACAAGGGAGTGTGGAACTTAAAAAGAAATTGGTGTCTATGTTTTAAAGATTATTTAGCTACATGACATTGTCTCATGTCGAGTTTTTGTTGTTGTTGTTGTTCTTGTTTTATAGAATATGCAGACAAAAAAATTTGTCCTTTTGCCTACAAATAAAATATCAGGTTGGGGGTAAATAGGGGATCACCTTCTCTTTCCAAACAATTCCAATAAATTTTGTCTTCAGTTGATCTTTACAAAATAAAATCTTTAAGGAAAGCCTTTATAAGATCATAGACATGTGTCAGGACACGCAGTTTTCTAGACTCAGGCAAACTTTTCAATATTTATGTTACTTATTCCACTATGGATAAAAGGAAAACCAAAATATACTCAATGCCAACTCATTATTTTAGGTACTTTCTCTAAATAACACCCTTATATGTCAAATATTGTGTATACACTACAGACAAAACTGACAGTCTTAAAGATTAAAATTTAACCCAAATAATAACTAAGTAGAAATCTAAAGTCAGACCCTAGTCACCCAAAAGCCCAGCTGTCTTCTACATTATCACACTACTTGACATAGAACTCTAATACCCAGATAGCATACAATTAATTGTTGATTTTTCTTACCTTTCCCCCTAAGCATCAGTTTACATTTCCCCTTTTAGAATGCATAGATATATAATAAGTAAGAATATATGAAATATAGATAGATATAGAAGATAGTTCGATACATAGATACATAGATAGATACATAGATAGATACATAGATAGGTACCTAGATAGATACCTAGATAGATACATAGATAGATACATAGATAGACAGACAGAGACACATAAACACCTGATAGAGTTTTATATTTTAAAATATTAAATCTTCATACCTCATTTATTGGTATCACTCTTTCCTTTTTGTCAAAAAAAGGAGTTTTAATAAGACCATCTTCACCCCCATCTTCCTCAAATTCTTGAGATGAGATTTTTGTCAGATCTAATGTTGTTTGCTCTATTGCTGAGCTGCATGGATATGTTAAGAACCAATCAACCAATAAACAAAATCACATCTCATTCAAACTAATTTATGCCAAGTAACTTTTAAGAATGTATGACAATCTGAAATTATTTCTAATTGGTGTAATTTCAGAGGATGGACAAGGGTGTGCATACATTCTAGATTTGAATATTTGGGGATTAGGGAAATAATCAATAAACTTGATTTACAACAGCTTTACTGTTAGTTTCCTTCCGATTCCTTGCTTCATCCTTATTCATACATTCCTGACAAGCTTTGTCAGGCTTAGCTAGCCAAGCCTGAAAGAACAGGTGGTTGAGCTCCACCTATGTGAGACAAAGTATTCATTTCTACAGTCTCCTTCGACTAGAAATCCAAGAATGTGGACTGGGCTGATCAGCAATCCCTCTCTGATTACTTTAATGACCGAATTCAGATGATCTAGATAATGTGGGTGTTGCTAATGTGACATTAAGGTCATTCATTCACTCATCTATTCATTGAGAAGTTAATAACAACTTAATTGACAGGCATCATCCTAGGTATTGAAGTTACAAATATGAGAAAGATGCTGTGTTGTCCTTTCGAAGTTAATCGATATCCAGGAGACCACAATGTGATAAAACATCAGGTATGCATACTGCTGTGAGCTCTATAATAGCTATGCTAATAGAACTGAGTTTGCTGTAATGTGGATCAAAACTAGTCCTGACTAAAGTGATGAATTTTTTTTAAATCGCAAGAAGAAAAGTAACATGTGCAGCAGGTCTCTAGAAATTCCCATGTTCCACAACATTAAGAATGTCTTAAAGTGCATGTAACCATCCAAAGTAAGAAAGTTTACAAGAACAGAAAGGAACATAAAAATAATCTAGTACAGCAATGATATAAGTTACACTGTAGCAAAACAGGAAGATTTGTCAGGGCACTAGGCCAGGGTTGAATTACAATGAAATTTACAGCTAAGCCTTGCTAAGAACTTAAGCTGTTATGAACAATGAACAATTGTCAAATAGATTTTTAATGCCACATGATCATAATTTCACTTTGAAAAAACTTTATGGCAGAAAAATAAGAGCAGATTTGTGAAGACAATTCAAAAACTACTAAAAAACCTGGATGGAAAATTACAGAAGTTACATGGAATCAAAGTGAGACAGGATGTTGAACATTTTTTTAATTAAGATTATATAGTATATAGAAATGAAAAGAAGGTATCTAAAATGATCTGCTAGATTTCTGGCTTAAATGAATGGAGCTATCCATCAATAAATTCCTTTAAGATTAAATAGAATTAATGAATTATTGAAATCAGTTAAATGAATTAACTTAAACAAATAATTTAACAAAGTTTAGAAATTGAAAAATATGCTGGGCCAGAAGAGAATAATTGCAGTCTTACTATAGACAAGATACTGTGTTTTCATGATACCTGAATGTCTCCCCAGTACTAAAGCTGGGTTCACTCAATCATTGGGGAGACATGGGCAATCTAAAAACAATCACCCAAATCCTGAAGGTCTGCCTGAAGCTTCCTAATCTGTTTATAAGATCACATGATACATTTGAAACAGGCCTACTTTATCATAAATCATAGAAAATCTTGTTCATTATTCATTCCAAATCTAAGGTGAGATATCCAAGAATAGAAGATTCTTCTAGATCAAATAAAAGTAACTTCGAAACATTGATTTTGTAGGTTTCTCTTATATTGATTGATTGACTGAGTTTATTTTATTTTGTGTATATTTCTATTGTTATGGGGAAAATCTTAGACACAAAAGAATTTTAAATAATTTGAATAAAATATGTTATGAATTAGAAAAGGGAAGAAAAGGGCAGAAAAGGGGGATTCAGATATGATAAATTCCAGAAGCAAAACATACTTGATTGGTTTGTGGCTACTTCTTTATCTTAGAAAGAGCCCTTGTGGAAAATCACCTAATCACATAATCATAGGCTCCTTGACCCCTTAAAATTAGCTGAGGTCACATTTCTGCCTAATAAGACACTACGGCAGATGCCAAGAAGTGCTTGCTGCCAGGAGCCTGATATAGCTGTCTCCTGAGAGGGTCTGCCAGAGCATGACAAATACAGACGCAGATGCTCCCAACCAATCACTGGACTGAGTACCAGGTCCCCCAATGGAGGAGTTAGAGAAAGGACTGAAGGAACTGAAGGGTTTTGCAACCCATAGGAAGAACAACAATACCAACCAACCAGAAACTCCAGAGCTCCCAGGAACTAAATCACCAACCAGAGTACACGTGGAAGGACCCATGAATCCAGCTGCATATGTAGCAGAGAATGGCATTGTCCAGAATCAATGGGAGGAGAGGCCCTTGGTTCTATGAAGGCTTAAAGCATCAGTGTAGGGGAATGCCAGGGGAGGGAAGTGGGTGGGGGTGGATGAGTGGGTGCAGGAGCACCCTCATAGAAGCACAGGGAGGGGGTATGCACTAGGGAGTTACCAGAGGGGAAACCAGGAAAAACAATGACATTTGAAATGTAAATAAAGAAAATAGCTGGGGATCTGGCCCATATACATACAGCCAAAAACCCAGACAATATTGCTGATGCCAAGAAGTGCATGCTGACAGGAGCCTGATATATCCGTCTCCTGAGAGGCTTTGCCAGAGCATGACAAATACAGAGGCAGATGTTCATAGCCAACCATTGGACTGAGAATGGGGTCCCCATTGGAGGAGCTAGGGAAAGAATTGAAGAAGCGGAAGGGGCTTGCAATCCCATAAGAACAACAATGCCAACCAACCAGAGCTCCCAGGGACTAAACCACTACCCAAAGAGTACACATGGACAGACCCATGGCTCCAGCTGCATATGTAGCAGAGGATGGTCTTGCTGGGCACCAATGGGAGGAGAAGCCCTTGATTCTGCCAAGGCTGGACCCCCCAGTGTAGGGGAATGTAAGGGCAGGGAGGCAGGAAAGGGGGATGGTTGGGGAGGGGGAACATCCTCATACAAGAAAGGAAGGGGGATGGGAGAGGAGGCTATGGACAGGAAACCAGGAAAGGGGATAACATTCAAAATTTAAATAAAAAATATCCAAGAAAAGAAAAGAAAATAGCCAAAAAGATTCACCAGAAACAACCTACACTAAGTTTTGAGTATATTTACAGTTATGATTCAAGGTAAGTATCACTCATCTTTTCAATTGACTATATTATAGCTAATATTAAGTGTTAGTTGATTTTACCTGCTCAAAAATTTCCCAGTCTCCACTGCAAATTTGTCCTAACATTGTTAATAATAAACTATAACATTAATCTAGGTATATTTTTGGACTTACATTGGAATACTTGAATTTACATGTAATTTACCACACAATAAGATATTCTGTTATACAGTAAGGAAAGAAAACAAGCAAGCAGGTAGTCATGAATGTACTCTTATTTGTTCTTGAATTTAGGTGTGATGTGACTCGCTCCTTTGAGTTCCTGTCTTGATAACCCTGGAATGATGAATTGTAAGCTAAATAAACACTTTCATCCTTAAAAAAAAGATATTCTGTTATAATTTTTATTTCATTTTCTTCAATGACATAGAGAAACAGACTTCATAAAATAGAAGCAAAATGAGCATCAGTGTAACATACTTAAAATCTACAAATGTCTTTTACTGGAAATAGCAAAATGCAATGTTGTCACTACTCATTCCTAGAGTTTATCATTTTCTGAAAAGAGAAACACTCCTGCTAGCTGACATACTGTGAATTACTTTTAAATTTAATAAGAATGTACTTCATAGCACTAATCAAGAAGTATACATATAAAAAAAATTCAGAGCTGGAAAAGATGTAGTCACAAGGCAGAATTTTAAGGATATAAAAATGTCCCTTTGAAAAACTGTTAACAAAGTTTAGCTAATATAGGGAATGATGGAATATATGGTATGGAGGGAAAATGCAAAAGTCTTACAGTTTCACCATTAATTGAATAGTCAGTTGATAGGTCCTAAATTTGATCATCTAACTTTCCCAGCTAGTTTGTTATGAAGTCATCATTATCTGTTTTCTTTTAACCCTAAAGGATTTATAAGCATTATTTATAAGCATTATTAGCAATAGCAAGGAAATATCTTTATTTTAATCTTATTATCTTTTATGGTAATTAATTATGAGTAAAGTTTCAGATACTTTATAAAACTGTTAGATTTCATATTTAAAGCTATAAAAATATCTATCCTAAAACAAAAGGATATACCTTCTTCTCAGCACCTCATGGAACCTTCTCCAAAACTGACCATATAATCAGTCACAAAACAGGCCTCAACAGATACAGGAAGATAGAAATAATCCCATGCATCCTATCAAATCACCACGCACTAAGACTGGTTTTCAATAACAACAATAATGACAGAAAGCCCACATATACATGGAAGTTGAACAATGCTCTACTCAATGATAACCTGGTCAAGGAAGAAATAAAGAAAGAAATTAAAGACGTCTTCGAATTTAATGAAAATGAAGGTACAACATACCCAAACTTATGGGACACAATGAAAGCTGTGCTAAGAAGAAAACTCATAACTCTGAGTGCCTGCAGAAAGAAACAGGAGAGAGCATATATCAGCAGCTTGACAGCACACCTAAAAGCACTAAAACAAAAAGAAGCAAATACACCCAGGAGGAGAAGGCAGGAAATAATCAAACTCAGAGCTGAAATCAACCAAGTAGAAACAAAAAAGGACTATACAAAGAATCAACAGAAAATCAACAAGATAGATAAACCCTTAGCCAGACAAACCAGAGGACACAGAGAGTTTGTACACATTAACAAAATTAAAAATGAAAAGGGAAACATAACAACAGAGTAAGAGGAAATTCAAAAAATCATCAGATCCTACTACAAAGGGCTATATTCAACAAAACTTGAAAATCTGAAGGAAATGAATAATTTAATAGACAGATACCAGGTACCGAAGTTAAATCAGGAACAGATAAACCATTTAAACAACCCCATAACTCCTAAGGAAATAAAAGCAGTCATTAATACTCTCCCAACCAAAAAGAGCCCAGGACCAGACGGGTTTAGTGCAGAATTCTATCAGACCTTCATAGAAGACCTCATAACAATACTATCCAAACTATTCCACAAAATTGAAACAGATGGAGTGCTACCGAATTCGTTCTATAAAGCCACAATTACTGTTATACCTAAACCACACAAAGACCCAACAAAGAAAGAAATTCAGACCAATTTCGTTTATGAATATTGACGCAAAAATCCTCAATAAAATTCTTGCAAACCGAATCCAAGAGCACATCAAAACAATCATCCATCATGATCAAGTAGGCTTCATTCCAGGGATGCAGGGATGGTTTAATATATGGAAAACCGTCAACGTAATCCACAATATAAGCAAACTGAAAGATTAAAACCCACATGATCATATCAGTAGATGCTGAGAAAGCATTTGACAAAATTCAACACCCCTTCATGATAAAAGTCCTGGAAAGAATAGGAATTCAAGGTCCATACCTAAACATAGTAAAAGCCATATATAATAAACAAGTAGCTAATATTAAACTAAATGGAGAGAAACTTGAAGCAATCCCACTAAAATCAGGGACTAGACAAGGCTGCCCACTCTCTCCCTACTTAATAAATATAGTTCTTGAAATCCTAGCCAGCACAATCAGACAGCAAAAGGAGATCAAAGGGATACAAAATGAAAAAAAAAGAAGTCAAAATATCACTATTTGCAGATGATATGATTGTATATTCAAGTGATCCCAAAAGTTCCACCAGAGAACTACAGATAAACAACTTCAGCAAAGTGGCTGGGTATAAAATTAACTTAAATAAATCAGTAGCTTTTCTCTACACAAAAGGGAAACAAGCCAAGAAAGAAATTAGGGAAACAACAGCCTTCATAATAAACACAAATAATGTAAAAATACCTCGGTGTGACTCTAACCAAGCAAGTGAAAGATCTGTATGAGAAGAACTTCAAGCCTCTGAAGAAAGAAATTGAAGAAGATCTCAGAAGATGGAAAGATCTCCCATACTCATGGATTGGCAGGATTAATATAGTAAAAATGGCCATTTTACCAAAAGCAATTTACAGATTCAATGCAATCCCCATCAAAATACCAATCCAATTCTTCAGAGAATTAGAAAGATCAATTTGCAAATTCATCTGGAATAACAAAAAACCCAGGATAGCTAAAGCTATCCTCAACAATAAAAGGACTTCCTGGAGAATCACTATCCCTGAACTCAAGCAGTATTACAGAGCAATAGTGATAAGAACTGTATGTTATTGGTAAAAGGACCGGCAGATAGACCAGTGGAATAGAATTTAAGACCCAGAAATGAACCCATACAACTATGGTCACTTGATTTTTGACAAAGGAGCCAAAACCATCCAATGGGAAAAAGATAGCATTTTCAGCAAATGGTGCTGGTTCAACTGGAGGTCAGCTTGTAGAATGCAGATCGATCCATTATTATCACCCTGTACAAAGTTTAAGTCCCAGTGGATCAAGGACCTCCACATCAAACCAGATACACTCAAACAAATAGAAGAAAAACTGGGGCAGCATCTGGAACACATGGTCACTGGAGAAAACTTCCTGAACAAAACACCAGTGGCTTATGCTCTAAGATCAAGAATCAACAAATGGGATCTCATAAAACTGCAAAGCTTCTGTAAGGCAAAGGACACTGTGGTTAGGACAAAACAGCAACCAACAGATTGAGAAAAGATCTTTACCAATCCTACAACTGATAGAGGGCTCATATCCAAAATATACAAAGAACACAAGAAGTTAGACTGCGGGGAGTCAAATAACCCTATTAAAAAATGGGGTTCTGAGCTAAACAAAGAATTCACAGCTGAGGAATGCCGAATGGCTGAGAAGCACCTAAAGAAATGTTCAACATCTTTAGTCATAAGAGAAATGCAAATCAAAACAACCCTGAGATTCCACCTCACACCAGTCAGAATGGCTAAGATCAAAAACTCAGGTGACACCAAATGCTGGCAAGGATGTGGAGAAAGAGGAATACTCCTCCATTGTTGGTGGGATTGCAGACTGGTACAATCATTCTGGAAATCAGTCTGGAGGTTCCTCAGAAAATTGGACATTGAACTGCCTGAGGACTCAGCTATACCTCTCTTGGGCATATACCCAAAAGGTACCCCAACATATAGCAAAGACATATGCTCCACTATGTTCATAGCAGCCTTATTTATAATAGCCATAAGCTGGAAAGAACCCAGATGACCTTCAACAGAGGAATGGATACAGAAAATGTGGTACATCTACACTATGGAATATTACTCAGCTATCAAAAACAATGACTTGGCAGCAGCTCTCTGCTCCCAGACCCCGTGGGAAAGAGACCTCACCGCCTGGTCAGGTGGGCACTCCTGAGGCTGCAGAGCGGAAGAGACCACCAACACGGCCCACCCCTGCCCACATCCCTGGCCCAAGAGGAAACTGTATAAGGCCTCTGGGCTCCCGTGGGGGAGGGCCCAGGAGCAGCAGGACCCCTGCCTGAGACACCGCAGGAACCTGAAGGAAACAGACCGGATAAACAGTTCTCTGCACCCAAATCCCGTGGGAGGGAGAGCTAAACCTTCAGAGAGGCAGACAAGCCTGGGAAACCAGAAGAGACTGCTCTCCGCACACACTTCTCGGACGCCAGAGGAAAACACCAAAGGCCATCTGGAACCCTGGTGCACTGAAGCTCCCAGAAGGGGCGGCACAGGTCTTCCTGGTTGCTGCCGCTGCAGAGAGCCCGTGGGCAGCACCCCGCGAGCAAACTTGAGCCTCGGGACCACAGGTAAGACCAACTTGTCTGTTGCAAGAAAGCTGCCTGGTGAAATCGGGACACACAGAGGCAGAATTCCTCTAGGACCGGGCACGTCCTGTGTTTACTGGAAGTCCCACACCCACGGTTCCCGGCCCGCAGCAGCTCTCTGCTCCCAGACCACGTGGGAAGGAGACCTCACCGCCTGGTCAGGTGGGCACTCCTGAGGCAGCAGAGCGGAAGAGACCACCAACACTGCCCACCCCTGCCCACATCCCTGGCCCAAGAGGAAACTGTATAAGGCCTCTGGGCTCCCGTGGGGGAGGGCCCAGGAGCGGCAGGACCCCTGCCTGAGACACCGCAGGAACCTGAAGGAAACAGACCGGATAAACAGTTCTCTACACCCAAATCCCGTGGGAGGGAGAGCTAAACCTTCAGAGAGGCAGACAAGCCTGGGAAACCAGAAGAGACTGCTCTCTGCACACATCTCGGGCGCCAGAGGAAAACACCAAAGGCCATCTGGAACCCTGGTGCACTAAAGCTCCCAGAAGGGGCGACACAGGTCTTCCTGGTTGCTGCCGCCGCAAAGAGCCCGTGGGCAGCACCCCACGAGCGAACTTGAGCCTCGGGACCACAGGTAAGACCAACTTCTATGCTGCAAGTGACCTGCCTGGTGAACTCAAGACACAGGCACACAGGAACAGATGAAGACCTGCACAGAGGAAAAACTACACGCACGAAAGCAGAACACTCTGTCCCCATAACTGGCTGAAAGAAAACAGTAAAACAGGTCTACAGCACTCCTGACACACAGGCTTATAGGGACAGTCTAGCCACTGTCAGAAATAGCAGAACAAAGTAACACTAGAGATAATCTGATGGCGAGAGGCAAGCGCAGGAACCCAAGCAACAGAAACCAAGACTACATGGCATCATCGGAGCCCAATTCTCCCACCAAAACAAACATGGAATGTCCAAACATACCAGAAAAGCAAGATCTAGTTTCAAAATCATATTTGATCATGATGCTGGAGGACTTCAAGAAAGACGTGAAGAACTCCCTTAGAGAAACACAGGAAAACATTAATAAACAAGTAGAAGCCTACAGAGAGGAATCGCAAAAATGCCTGAAAGAATTCCAGGAAAACATAATTAAACAAGTAGAAGCCCATAGAGAGGAGACACAAAAATCCCTGAAAGAATATCAGGAAATCATAAATAAACAAGTAGAAGCCCATAGAGAGGAGTCACAAAAATCCCTGAAAGAATTCCAGGAAAACACAATCAAACAGTTGAAGGAATTAAAAATGGAAATAGAAGCAATCAAGAAAGAACACATGGAAACAACCCTGGATATAGAAAACCAAAAGAAGAGACAAGGAGCTGTAGATACAAGCTTCACCAACAGAATACAAGAGATGGAAGAGAGAATCTCAGGAGCAGAAGATTCCATAGAAATCATTGACTCAACTGTCAAAGATAATGTAAAGCGGAAAAAGCTACTGGTCCAAAACATACAGGAAATCCAGGACTCAATGAGAAGATCAAACCTAAGGATAATAGGTATAGAAGAGAGTGAAGACTCCCAGCTCAAAGGACCAGTAAATATCTTCAACAAAATCATAGAAGAAAACTTCCCTAACCTAAAAAAAGAGATACCCATAGGCATGCAAGAAGCCTACAGAACTCCAAAGAGATTGGACCAGAAAAGAAACACCTCCCGTCACATAATAGTCAAAACACCAAACGCACAAAATAAAGAAAGAATATTAAAAGCAGTAAGGGAAAAAGGTCAAGTAACATATAAAGGCAGACCTATCAGAATCACACCAGACTTCTCGCCAGAAACTATGAAGGCCAGAAGATCCTGGACTGAGGTCATACAGACCCTAAGAGAACAGAAATGCCAGCCCAGGTTACTATATCCTGCAAAACTCTCAATTAACATAGATGGAGAAATCAAGATATTCCATGACAAAACCAAATTTACACAGTATCTTTCTACAAATCCAGCACTACAAAGGATAATAAATGGTAAAGCCCAACAGAAGGAGGCAAGCTATACCCTTGAAGAAGCAAGAAACTAATCGTCTTGGCAACAAAACAAAGAGAATGAAAGCACACAAACATAACCTCACATCCAAATATGAATATAACGGGAAGCAATAATCACTATTCCTTAATATCTCTCAACATCAATGGCCTCAACTCCCCAATAAAAAGACATAGATTAACAAACTGGATACGCAACGGGGACCCTGCATTCTGCTGCCTACAGGAAACACACCTCAGAGACAAAGACAGACATTACCTCAGATTGAAGGACTGGAAAACAATTTTCCAAGCAAATGGTCAGAAGAAGCAAGCTGGAGTAGCCATTCTAATATCAAATAAAATCAATTTTCAACTAAAAGTCATCAAAAAAGATAAGGAAGGACACTTCATATTCATCAAAGGAAAAATCCATCAAGATGAACTCTCAATCCTAAATATCTATGCCCCAAATACAAGGGCACCTACATATGTAAAAGAAACCTTACTAAAGCTCAAAACACACATTGCACCTCACACAATAATAGTGGGAGATTTCAACACCCCACTCTCATCAATGGACAGATCATGGAAACAGAAATTAAACAGAGATGTAGACAGACTAAGAGAAGTCATGAGCCAAATGGACTTAACGGATATTTATAGAACATTCTATCCTAAAGCAAAAGGATATACCTTCTTCTCAGCTCCTCATGGTACTTTCCCCAAAATTGACCATATAATTGGTCAAAAAACGGGCCTCAACAGGTACAGAAAGATAGAAATAATCCCATGCGTGCTATCGGACCACCACGGTCTAAAACTGGTCTTCAATAACAATCAAGGAAGAATGCCCACATATACTTGGAAATTGAACAATGCTCTACTCAATGATAACCTGGTCAAGGAAGAAATAAAGAAAGAAATTAAAAACTTTTTAGAATTTAATGAAAATGAAGGTACAACATACCCAAACTTATGGAACACAATGAAAGCTGTGCTAAGAGGAAAACTCATAGCGCTGAGTGCCTGCAGAAAGAAACAGGAAAGAGCATATGTCAGCAGCTTGACAGCACACCTAAAAGCTCTAGAACAAAAAGAAGCAAATACACCTAAGAGGTGTAGAAGGCAGGAAATAATCAAACTCAGAGCTGAAATCAACCAAGTAGAAACAAAAAGGACCATAGAAAGAATCAACAGAACCAAAAGTTGGTTCTTTGACAAAATCAACAAGATAGATAAACCCTTAGCCAGACTAACGAGAGGACACAGAGAGTGCATCCAAATTAACAAAATCAGAAATGAAAAGGGAGACATAACAACAGATTCAGAGGAAATTCAAAAAATCATCAGATCTTACTATAAAAACCTATATTCAACAAAACTTGAAAATCTTCAGGAAATGGACAATTTCCTAGACAGACACCAGGTACCGAAGTTAAATCAGGAACAGATAAACCAGTTAAACAACGCCATAACTCCTAAGGAAATAGAAGCAGTCATTAAAGGTCTCCCAACCAAAAAGAGCCCAGGTCCAGACGGGTTTAGTGCAGAATTCTATCAAACCTTCATAGAAGACCACATACCAATATTATCCAAACTATTCCACAAAATTGAAACAGATGGATCACTACCGAATACCTTCTACGAAGCCACAATTACTCTTATACCTAAACCACACAAAGACACAACAAAGAAAGAGAACTTCAGACCAATTTCCCTTATGAATATCGACGCAAAAATACTCAACAAAATTCTGGCAAACCGAATTCAAGAGCACATCAAAACAATCATCCACCATGACAAAGTAGGCTTCATCCCAGGCATGCAGGGATGGTTTAATATACGGAAACCATCAACGTGATCCATTATATAAACAAACTGAAAGAACAAAACCACATGATCATTTTATTAGACGCTGAGAAAGCATTTGACAAAATTCAACACCCCTTCATGATAAAAGTCCTGGAAAGAATAGGAATTCAAGGCCCATACCTGAACATAGTAAAAGCCATATACAGCAAACCAGTTGCTAACATTAAACTAAATGGAGAGAAACTTGAAGCAATCCCACTAAAATCAGGGACTAGACAAGGCTGCCCACTCTCTCCCTACTTAATAAATATAGTCTTGAAGTTCTAGCCAGAGCAATCAGAAAACAAAAGGAGGTCAAGGGGATACAGATCGGAAAAGAAGAAGTCAAAATATCACTATTTGCAGATGATATGATAGTATATTTAAGTGATCCCAAAAGTTCCACCAGAGAACTACTAAAGCTGATAAACAACTTCAGCAAAGTGGCTGGGTATAAAATTAACTCAAATAAATCAGTTGCCTTCCTCTACACAAAAGAGAAACAAGCCGAGAAAGAAACGACACCCTTCATAATAGACCCAAATAATATAAAGTACCTCAGCGTGACTTTAACAAAGCAAGTAAAAGATCTGTACAATAAGAACTTCAAGACACTGAAGAAGGAAATTGAAGAAGACCTCAGAAGATGGAAAGATCTCCCATGCTCATGGATTGGCAGGATTAATATAGTAAAAATGGCCATTTTACCAAAAGCAATCTACAGATTCAATGCAATCCCCATCAAAATACCAATCCAATTCTTCAAAGAGTTAGACAGAACAATTTGCAAATTCATCTGGAATAACAAAAAACCCAGGATAGCTAAAGCTATCCTCAACAATAAAAGGACTTCAGGGGGAATCACTATCCCTGAACTCAAGCAGTATTACAGAGCAATAGTGATAAAACTGCATGGTATTGGTACAGAGACAGACAGATAGACCAATGGAATAGAATTGAAGACCCAGAAATGAACCCACACACCTATGGTCACTTGATTTTTAACAAAGGAGCCAAAACCATCAAATGGAAAAAAGATAGCATGTTCAGCAAATGGTGCTGGTTCAACTGGAGGTCAACATGTAGAAGAATGCAGATCGATCCATGCTTATCACCCTGTACAAAGCTTAAGTCCAAGTGGATCAAGGACCTCCACATCAAACCAGACACACTCAAACTAATAGAAGAAAAACTAAGGAAGCATCTGGAACACATGGGCACTGGAAAAAATTTCCTAAACAAAACACCAGTGGCTTATGCTCTAAGATCAAGAATCGACAAATGGGATCTCACAAAACTGCAAAGCTTCTGTAAGGCAAAGGACACTGTGGTTAGGACAAAACGGCAACCAACAGATTGGGAAAAGATCTTTACCAATCCTACAACAGATAGAGGCCTTATATCCAAAATATACAAAGAACTCAAGAAGTTAGACCGCAGGGAAACAAATAACCCTATTAAAAAATGGGGTTCAGGGGTTGGGGATTTAGCTCAGTGGTAGAGCGCTTGCCTAGGAAGCGCAAGGCCCTGAGTTCGGTCCCCAGCTCCGAAAAAAAGAACAAAAAAAAAATGGGGTTCAGAGCTAAACAAAGAATTCACAGCTGAGGAATGCCGAATGGCTGAGAAACTCTAAAGAAATGTTCAACATCTTTAGTCATAAGGGAAATGCAAATCAAAACAACCCTGAGATTTCACCTCACACCAGTGAGAATGGCTAAGATCAAAAACTCAGGGGATAACAGATGCTGGCGAGGATGTGCAGAAAGAGGAACACTCCTCCATTGCTTGTGGGATTGCATACTGGTACAACCATTCTGGAAATCAGTCTGGAGGATCCTCAGAAAATTGGACACTGAACTGCCTGAGGATCCAGCTATACCTCTCTTGGGCAAATACCCAAAAGATGCCCCAACATATATAAAGACACGTGCTCCACTATGTTCATTGCAGCCTTATTTATAATAGCCAGAAGCTGGAAAGAAACCAGATGCCCTTCAACAGAGGAATGGATACAGAAAATGTGGTACATCTACACAATGGAATATTACTCAGCTATCAAAAACAACGACTTTATGAAATTCGTAGGCAAATGGTTGGAACTGGAAAATATCATCCTGAGTGAGCTAACCCAATCACAGAAAGACATATATGGTATGCACTCATTGATAAGTGGCTATTAGCCCAAATGCTTGAATTACCCTAGATGCCTAGAACAAATGAAACTCAAGACGGATGATCAAAATGTGAATGCTTCACTCCTTCTTTAAAAGGGGAACAAGAATACCCTTGGCAGGGAAGAGAGAGGCAAAGATTAAAACAGAGACTGAAGGAACACCCATTCAGAGTCTGCCCCACATGTGGCCCATACATATACAGCCACCCAATTAGACAAGATGGATGAAGTAAAGAAGTGCAGACCGACAGGAGCCGGATGTAGATCGCTCCTGAGAGACACAGCCAGAATACAGCAAATACAGAGGCGAATGCCAGCAGCAAACCACTGAACTGAGAATAGGTCCCCTATTGAAGGAATCAGAGAAAGAACTGGAAGAGCTTGAAGGGGCTCGAGACCCCAAAAGTACAACAATGCCAAGCAACCAGAGCTTCCAGGGACTAAGCCACTACCTAAAGACTATACATGGACTGACCCTGGACTCTGACCCCATAGGTAGCAATGAATATCCTAGTAAGAGCACCAGTGGAAGGGGAAGCCCTGGGTCCTGCTAAGACTGAACCCCCAGTGAACTAGTCTATGGGGGGAGGGCGGCAATGGTGGGAGGGTTGGGAGGGGAACACCCATAAGGAAGGGTAGGGGGGAGGGGGATGTTTGCCCGGATACCGGGAAAGGGAATAACACTCGAAATGTATATAAGAAATACTCAAGTTAATAAAAAAAAGAAAAAAAAAATAAAAAAAGGATATAAATGCCAGAGTATAAAAGGAAGACTGACTTTACACCATCTTAATTATTTCTACATTCCTGATAACCATCTCAATAATACAATAAAGTGTTTCAACAGAAAAAAAAAACAAAAAAAAAACAAAAAAAAAAACCAATGACTTTATGAAATTCATAGGCAAATGGATGGAACTGGAAAATATCATCCTGAGTGAGCTAACCCAATCACAGAAAAACACACACGGTATGCACTCACTGATAAGTGGATATTAGCCCAAATGCTTGAATTACCCTAGATGCACAGAACACATGAAACTCATGAAGGAGGACCAAAATGCAAATGCTTCACTCCTTCTTTTAAAGGGGAACAAGAATACCCTTGGGAGGGAATAGGGAGGCAAAGTTTAGAACAGAGGCTGAAGGAACACCCATTCAGAGCCTGCTCCACATGTGGTCCATACATATACAGCATCCAAACTAGATAAGATGTATGAAGCAAAGAAGTGCAGGCTGACAGAAACTGGATGTAGATCTCTTCTGAGAGACACAGTCAGAATATGGCAAATACATAGGCGAATGCCAGCAGCAAACCGCTGAACTAAGAACGGGACCCCCGTTGAAGGTATCAGAGAAAGAGCTTGAAGGGGCTTGAGACCCCATATGAACAACAATGCCAACCAACCTGAGCTTCCAGGGACTAAGCCACTACCCAAAGACTGTACATGGACTGACCCTGGGGTCCAACCTCATAGGTAGCAATGAATAGCCTAGTAAGGGCACCAGTGGAAGGGGAAGCCCTTGGTCCTGCCAAAGCTGAACACCCAGTGAATGGGATTGTTGCGGGGAGGACGGTAATGATGGGAGGATAGGGAGTGAAACACCCATATTGAAGGGGATGGGGAGGGGTTAGTGGGATATTGGCCTGGAAACTTGGAAAGGGAATAACATTTGAATTGTAGAAAAGAAATACTCAATTTAATAAATATGGGGAAAAATAAGCACAGTATAGTGAGAATTTTGGTTTCTTAAAACACTCAGTTATACTCCTCCATTGTTGGTGGGATTGCAGACTGGTACAACCATTCTGGAAATCAGTCTGGAGGTTCCTCAGAAAATTGGACATTGAACTGCCTGAGGATCCAGCTATACCTCTCTTGGGCATATACCCAAAAGATGCCCCAACATATAAAAAAGACACGTGCTCCACTATGCTCAGAGCAGCCTTATTTAAAATAGCCAGAAGCTGGAAAGAACCCAGATGCCCTTCAACAGAGGAATGGATACAGAAAATGTGGTACATCTACACAATGGAATATTACTCAGCTATCAAAAACAATGACTTTATGAAATTCGTAGGCAAATGGTTGGAACTGGAAAATATCATCCTGAGTGAGCTAACCCAATCACAGAAAAACACACATGGTATGCACTCATTGATAAGTGGCTATTAACCCAAATGCTTGAATTACCCTAGATCCCTAGAACAAATGAAACTCAAGACGGATGATCAAAATGTGAATGCTTCACTCCTTCTTTAAAAGGGGAACAAGAATACCCTTGGCAGGGAATAGAGAGGCAAAGATTAAAACAGACACAGAAGGAACACCCATTCAGAGCCTGCCCCACATGTGGCCCATACATATACAGCCATTCAATTAGACAAGATGTATGAAGCAAAGAAGTGCAGGCTGACAGGACCCAGATGTAGATCGCTCCTGAGAGACACAGTCAGAATATGGCAAATACATAGGTGAATGCCAGCAGCAAACCACTGAACTGAGAACGGGACCCCCGTTGAAGGAATCAGAGAAAGAACTCGAAGAGCTTGAAGGAGCTTGAGACCGCTTATGAACAACAATGCCAAGCAACCAGAGCTTCCAGGGACTAAGCCACTACCTAAGGACTATACATGGACTGACCCTGGACTCTGACCTCATAGGTAACAATGAATATTCTAGTAAGATCACCAGTGGAAGGGGAAGCCCTTGATCCTGCTAAGACTGAACCCCCAGTGAACGTGATTGTTGGGGGCAGGGCGGCAATGGGGGGAGGATGGGGAGGGGAACACTCATAAAGAAGGGAAGGGGGAGGGATTAGGTGGATGTTTGCCCGCAAACCGGAAAGGGAATAACACTCGAAATGTAAATAAGAAACACTCAAGTTAATAAAAAAAAAAAAAAGAAAAGAAAAAAATAAAGAAATGTAAATAAGAAACACTCAAGTTAATTAAAAAAAAAAAAAGCTCAGTCTATAATACCACCACACTAGAGATTAGGGGTTTGCATGCCAATGCAAAGGGGGATAACAGAGATATTCTTTCCCTAACATGAGATCTATAAATCACATGATGTTTAAAACTGCAAGATAACACAGAAAAATGTTGCCAAACGTGGTCTCCTTTCTGTCCCAATGTTGTAGACAAAGAATCAGTAATGGGGGGGGGGGGAGGAAAATGGCCATCCAATTGATTTTGTATGTAGAAGCTTTAGTATAACCTAATCCACATTTTTAAAGGAAGGAAAATTAGAAAAAAGTGAATTTTGATGGATTGTCTAAAGCTAATTGTGAAGCCTCCTCATTTTTATAGAACAGAATTTTCCTACCTTTATTTACATCCTGGGTAACTCTTTTCCTGAATACACAGTTACAGTGAACGTATAAGCTCAGGAAAAAAATAAGAAAAATACAGCAGATTAACCAAGGTGATTTAGATATATTATGTTGATTGAAGTAACAATGCACCCTCAGAGATCGCTTCCACTGATCACAGCAGCTAAGGAGAGACGGTATTCATCAGCTTGTGTCTGAGGCTCTTGCGGGGAGGGGCGGACAGAGGTAGTAGATAGAAACTGAAAATTATAAAGAGAACAAAGGGAGCATTAGTCAGACAGGTAGGAATAAGTAAACATCATAAATTACGTTAATAGCAGGGCTCTACATCGTCCTTTCTCTCCTACCAAAAAAAAATTAAATAAATAAATACCTTAAATCGAATGTAAAGCTGTATGTGTAAGGCCACATACATTCACTTTAACATAATCATTCTACAGCCATTCTGCAAAGCTGTCGTCTGGGATAAGGTCTGAATAAAGTCTTTACATTTTCAACCCCCCCCAAAAAAACAGTTATGAGATATATATATATATATATATATTATATATCTCCCAGGTATGGGATAAGACACTGTTTCAGTGATTATCATTTGGTTCATACACTAGCAGGAGTGCAATTTTTCCAACTGCAGAAAATTTTAATTCTGGGAACTCTGCAGGGGACATAAATCAGAGAGCTCTCAGAGAACCTGGGGCACCTGCTGCTGCCCCTTATGTTCCTGGTTGCTGTTGTTTTGGTTAGTGGAGAAGAAGAAGTTGAAGATATCCTGTTGATGAAGATTGGACTTGAGTCAAGGAATCCATCACCCTAATCAGCAGAAAGTAGTCTATTTTGTTGGCTGTAAGAGGCTTATGCACTCTTCCCCCTGTAACATTCTTCCCCTTCTACCTAGTGTTGAGGGGTTGGAAGGGATCAGGGAGGAATAAAGGTTGGAAGGGGGACAGAGGTATAAACTAGCCCTATAAAATACCCTAACCCTAAAAGTGCACCAACAAATGGCACCCAATGTGTGGCTAGGCAGAATGGGAAACTTGGTTTTTAATGTGGTAGAGGAGATGGCAGGGTACAAAGGAATAAATATACTGTTACAGAATCTCAACAAAAGTTTTGTTGCTGTTGTTGTTGCTGTTGCTACTGATGCTGCTTCCAGAGTGGATTTTTTGTTTTCCCTTTTTGTTCTTCTGCTTCTTGCTATATTCTGTCTCAAAACAAACTGTGAGAATGGCTGAACAACTGGAAAATTTTCAAGTGGAAATGTGTCAGGACCCGTTTAGAATACACTAAGGCTGGCTGGCAGGGGGGTCTTCCTGAAGGTGGCCCATGGGGTTTTTTTTAGCATGGCTTATGATGGGTGAGCTCTTTGAGGAAATGTCCCAAATATATATATATCTCACTAGGTATTAGCCAACCCTTTTGGGCAGATTTCTACAGATCAACAAAGATCTTGTTACAACTACTATCTTGTAGTGATGCTATTTAAACAAAAATGATTTCTTAATTCTTAATGATGAGCTCATAAGAATTCCTAAAATTATACTAGTAAGCCCTTTATAATAGGATTACTATTAAAGTTCTCTCTGATATTGAAAACCACAACTAGAACTCTGCTAGTCTTCATGTGTCAACAGTTAATTGCCTCTGAGATAGGGAGTGGGCATTTACAACTTAGAACACACTCCAAGAGACTGTAAAACAATTAACCAAATGTCATAAAAGAGAACTAATGATTTATTATAGCTGCAAAGACTGAAGATAAAATATTGACTGGGTTTATCTATACAAACCTTCAATAATAACAGTCACAAAATTATTGATTTTAATTTTCAATGATACTGTAGAGCTAGTGACAGATAATGAATATCTAGTCTTAATAGGGACATATGTAAACATACATCTCTGTTGTAAACTTCTTTTTCAACTTATAACTTGAATTTATGTTTGAGCTTTTAGTGGACTTTTGTTTTTTAAAAAAAAAGGATGTTTGGAAAAATCATAGGATCTACTCCCCAAGAAAAGGGGAAGGATTACATTGCACCAGCATCATTATATCAGAGCAGATAGAGGGAGACAGCAAGATTTGGAGGAGGAAGGAGAAAGACTGCAAAGTAGAATAACTTAGAAATTACAAGGGAACTCAGAAATAAAGGGAGAATTTTAAAGGAAAGAAAATTTTTGGAGAACTTAGAAATAAAGATTAAAATCACTTTTCAATGTGTTCCCTTTTCTTCCTGTGACTTTCACTTGCAGGCTGTGAGCCTAGAAGTTCCTATGAAGATGAGAAGAAAGACTACTTAATCCCCTGCTGTTTTAAGATGAGGTGTTAAAGGTCAGACACTGCAGTTTCTGGCCTCAGAGGAACTGAGACCGGATGCCAGCTTCATTACAAAGTAACTTAGACTTAAGATAGGTAAACGTTTTAATATTAAAAAGCAACTCATATCTCAAAAGACCAAGTCTTGGCCCCAACGATGCCCACCCCATCCCCCTTTAAGAGAGAACCAGAATGCCAGCGCTAACCTCTAACAGAAATGTGGGAGATAGAAGATGCAACTGGGGAAGTTACAGGTAGAGGTTGAAGCTCTTGGGAAATGAATAATGCTGGAGAAAGGAGAACAAAAAGGTTCAGACCTGGTGATTGAGAGTGGAAACTTCACACAGGTTGAAAACAGGAAGCCAATTCAGCTAGAAGGCAGATAGTGGCCATGACCTGTGCTGCACACTTACAGTTTCAAGCCCCAACTGCCTCTGGGCAGGATGGAGAGCCAAGAGCAAAAGAAGCCTATACAGGGTGACAGAGTTAAAAAAGAAACAGCCCTTATTGAGGGAAAAGGGAGGGAAGGGGTTGATCTTGAACCAACTGAAGCAGAGGGGCAGTCTGGGGTTACAAGGTCACTACTATTACCTATCTCGTAGCTGCACAAGGTCTCATACATTGAAAGGCCAGGTGCTTCAGTGGTGGTAAAATCAATCATTTGAAAAAAAATTGTGTCCAAGTCACTAACAGTCTCAGAGTTGAAAATGTCCAGTGCATTAACTGAGGAATACAGTAGTTTGGATTATAAAAATGAACAAAGCATTTCTGGTGGTAATGGGTTCTTGGTATCTTACTGGAAAGTCTACTGTCCAACCTTACGAGACACCCTAGGCTTCCCCGGGTTTGTAGAATTTTTTTGCCTTCAGGAAACACTTTTGGGACTGTAGTTCAAGGCTCTACAATAAAAGGTATGAGTCATTTTTAGACAAAAGCAGCTCAGAGTCAGAGGTTATTAAAATTTTTTTTAAGTGGGGCGATATAGGATGATAGGATAAAAGGTTTAAGGCTATTTTGTTCAACTCTTGCTTAATGTATTGTACATATGAAACTCATTTGAAATGTAAAGTTTCACTCTTATGAAAACTACTATTGCAAACTGTTTAGGATAAAGTATAAGTTAGTAGCTAGTCACCTATAAATAATCTTTCTTATTCTTGCTAGGTCCTACTCCGGTTGATTAGAGAAATAAGCTTTGTTTAGCCTCTTCTCTGTTTTAAAAGTTAAGCAGAGGGCTGGAGAGATGGCTCAGCCGTTAAAGGCTAGGCTCACAACCAAAAATATAAAAGTTAAACAGAAAGTAAATAGCTAGAAACAGCAACATTTGTCCCTTTATATGTACTGAGATAGGTAATCTTCAAACACTTCAGAGATGTACATTATATGGCATTTAATACATTTTAATAATAAAAGGTTTTCCTGACAGAGAGACATCTACTCCTGGCAGCACCCCAAATCTACTTCAAAGATGATAAGATGATGGGAACTAAAGGACTTCTACATGGATTTTCCTTCAAATGTGTGGCAAAGCTGGCCAGTGAGCAAAAACATGCCCTTACCTTGCTGATGACAGTAGGCTATCCAAAATGTGGACAAGCAGGATATTGGAAAGTCGACTCTCCAACTTCACAGAGAATATAGACCAATCCTTCAAAATTCCTGCTTCACAGAAAACCCTGTCAGATATTCTGAGCTGGCTGAAGATGAATGTCCCAGTGATACAGAGGAACCTTGGGTGACTGTGCAGGCAGCCAGCAGTCTCTGTCATTTCTACAGCTTTGGAAGGTGCTTGCTCTGCACTTCCTGTTTACTCAGGTCATCTTTATCCCTCTCAGGTCTCCGATGGGGTTGAAGGCTAGATAGTTATAGTGTTATAGTTTTTCTTATTGAAAATTAAAGACATAAAAGCTTCAGTTTCTTAGGATCTAAAGAAATGTTCTAGGGCCTAAATAGATGTTTTTAGGTTGGCAAGTGAAAGTTATGATAAGAAAATAATTTAAGTACAAAACTTTGGACTCACCAGGATGGGATAGATAGTGGAATGCTTTCTCCAAGGCTCCCAAATACATGTGGACTGGACATTTTAAGTATAATTCTTACTTGATAGGGGTTTTTGTTGTTGTTTATGGAAAATTTATTGTAACTCTCCAACTGCGCATTACTTTTTCTTTTCAACATCTTGCTCTGCAGCTTCCTTCGGCAGTTTTGCTCAAATGCCAAAGAGTGGCATTGGCATGAGTCATGTAAAGACTGGCAAAGTCTTAAAGTTCTTCTCTTTTTCTGTGATGACGCTGGCCTTTTTGCCTTTTTGTACACATTCCGGAAGAGCACCCCAGGTCCTGTTAGCTGGGTGGCCAATTTAAGTTCTTCAGCAGAACTGTCTCCTTCCTCAGAGCTGAAGGCTTCCTGGGGAAAAGTGTGAGCTTGGAGTGGTATTCCTTCAGGCGCTACGCTTTGGCCTTGAGCGAAGCCTTCTTGGGTCCACAGTGATGCCGATGGTACGAGCCATTTTCTTGTGGATACCAGCCACCCTGAGTTCCTCCAGGCGGAAGCCCCTGCCAGCCCAGAGCTTGGTGGGGTATCTAACTGTAGGGCAACTCATGATGGGCCTGAAGGGACTGGATGCGGGATGAGGGGCAATGCAGTTCGCTTTTGCTTGCCTGGCCTTGTGTCTGCGGATCTTGCGTGCTGGTTGACTGAACTAAGTGTCCACTCGCTGCCGCCAATCCTTGCGGAAGTGGGGCTTCAGGATCATGCATTTCCAGCTGGGCAACATGGCTGCCTCCTGTATAGGAAAACGGCTGAGAGGAAAGGCAATAGTTTTCATAATTGTTCTTCCTGTACATAGTTTATTAATGTTAGAAGAAAAGGCCATTTTTTGGATGTATAGGGAAATGTAGTGAGAATTTTGGTTTTGTTTAAAACCCAGTTATGTTATATGAATATGCTTTTGTTTTAATAGCAGGTATGGGATAAGAGGCTGCTTCACAGCAGTGATTGTGATTTGAATGATTTTTTTTATTCCAGAATTGTGGGAACACAATGCTCACAGATGCCCCCACAAAGGAGAACACATCAGCCTTCCACAAAGCTAATGCTAGAACTCTAGTGGTTTTACATTTTTAGTTTCAGGAAAGCAGTTCTCAATCTTACATAATCATACGTGTAAACTTTACTCAAAGGCACCTGCTATATAGCCCAGTGCTTTGTCCTTCCATGAGGTCTTTTGGAAATAAAACCAGAGAAATAAGTTGGTGCAGTGAAAGCTGAGATTTAAGGAGATGGTTTATTTGTTCCTGATTTAACTTTGGTATCTGATATCTGTCTAGAAAATTGTCCATTTCCTCCAGATTTTCAAGTTTTGTTGAATATAGGCTTTTGTAGTAGGATCTGATGATTTTTTAAAATTTCTTCAGATTCTGTGTTATGTCTCCCTTTTCATTTCTGATTTTGTTAATTTGGATACACTCTCTGTGACCTCTGGTTTGTCTGGCTAAGGGTTTATCTATCTTGTTGATTTTCTCAAAGAACCAGCTCCGGGTTTTGTTGATTCTTTCTTTAGTCCTTTTCGTTTCTACTTGGTTGATTTCAGCTCTGAGTTTGATTATTTCCTGCCTTCTACTCCTCTTGGGTTTATTTTTTTTTTTGTTCTAGAGCTTTTAGGTGTGCTGTCAAGCTCCTGACATATGCTCTCTCCTGTTTCTTTTGGCAGGCACTCAGAGCTATGAGTTTTCCTCTTAGCACAGCTTTCTTTGTGTCCCATAAGTTTGGGTATGTTGCATCTTCATTTTCATTAAATTCTAAGAAGTCTTTAATTTCTTTCTTTATTTCTTCCTTGACCAGGTTATCATTGAGTAGAGCATTGTTCAACTTCCATGTATATGTGGGCTTTCTGTCATTACTGTTGTTATTGCAGGCCAATCTTAGTGTGTGGTGATCTGATAGGATGCATGGGATTATTTCTATCTTCCTGTATCTGTTGAGGCCTGTTTTGTGACTGATTATATGGTCAGTTTTGGAGAAGGTTCCATGAGGTGCTGAGAAGAAGGTATATCCTTTTGTTTTAGGATGGAATGTTCTATAAATATCCGTTAAATCTATTTGGTTCATGACTTCTGTTAGTTTCTCTACATTTCTGTTTAATTTCTGTTTCTATGATCTATCCACTGATGAGAGTGGGGTGTTGAAATCTCCTACTATTATTGTGTGAGGTGCAATGTGTGCTTTGAGCTTTAGTAGGGTTTCTTTTATGAATGTAGGTGCCTTTGCATTTGGAGCATAGAATCCCAACCTTTAAAATAATATTAATGTTTCCTTATTTTTCATTATAGTCATATTACATAAGTGTATATGCCTCCTAGCAAAATGAGCCAGTTTCCTGCTGTGAATAAATTTATACCAAATTTTCCTAACTTGTATTAATCAAGTGTATACCAGTTACTGTACACATCATTAATACTTCACGTAATAAATTATTTTTATCGAACGCCAGGCAAATAAATACTACTTTTAGTTTAGTTTTGAAATAATAAAAAATATATTTTTCCTTTTTAATTAAAGTATTTATAGATAGAGCTACAGCCTCCCCTGACTTTATCTCAAATCTAAGTTTGTTTCTTACCTCCTATGTGATAGTCACTGAAAAGCCAAGCTTGGTTCTTCCCTGGTACCTACAAGATATTTTTATACACAAATATAAGCACAAAGAGAAATATTTCACAGTTTGAATGCATTTCTATCTAAAAGGTGTCTTGATATAGAACTCATTTTGTAATATACAGCTTTTGCTGAATAAAGATCATTCATTCATTTCAATTGCTTATAGATGTCTGTAATAGGACTATGCTAAATTTTACATAGTGACTCACCCCCTGGTTTGTCAGCATTCAGGTTTATTTTCAGAATTACAAACAATGCTTATTAATATTGTGCTTGTTTCTCTTTGTTTACACATGTTTGCCAAGGGTGTATCTAGAAATGGAATCATTGGCAATAGGGTGTTTGCAATTTGAATCTTAATAGATATTGCCAAATTGCCTTCTAATTAACATTGATTGACACTCCCATAGAGGTGTATGAAAGTGGCCTTTCCCCAGCAGAGCCCAAATTTCATCACCTTTCAGAAATTCTACTAATCTCCGGCATCAGCAATACCATCCATATGCCTCTGTCTCCGTCTCTGTCTCACTTATGTTTTCCTGAAGTCTTTTCTCAATCTTACTAGCCTTATGAGTTTATTTTATGTGAGATATTTAATTTCTATGTTGTGTCTTCTACTATTTGGTATTTTCATTTCACTTATTTCTATACCTTGAATATCAATTTCTCTCTTGTTGAACATACTGATAATATTTTCTCCCAATCAAATTTTAATAATGCCTCTGTTCATAGAACTTCTGAAGTTTTAAAAATCAAAAATTGTTTTCTTCATAAGCATGAGTTTGGGGCACATATGTATTAAAATAATTCCTAATAAAAATAAAAAGATACTTTTTAGATCTTTATAGATCACAGATATTAATTTATTATTAGATGAATAACCAGCAAAATTTTTTCTCCTACTTTGCAGATGTCTCTTCATTCTGCTAATGATGTTTCCTTTGATGTTCACAAACTTTTACATTTTGTCTAAACCCATCTGTCAATCCTTGCTATTATTTTCTGACCTATTTTCCTATTCAAGAAGCCATTGCCTCTAGGAATATCTTCACGTGTTATGATTTCCTTTATTTCTGTCCATGTTTCAAGTCTTACCTTAAGAGCTTGATACATTTAAAATTGATGCTTCTGTATGCAAAGTGAGAGCCAGCAATCTCCTTCCAGTCTTCCATGTATGGATATTCATTTTCCCTGATACAATTTAGTAAAAAGGCTGTCTACTTTTTATGTTTTGGGGACCTTATTTGAAAAAGAGTTGTCTTTGACTGCAGGAATTCATTTCTAGACCCTTTCATTGTAAGTCTATGATTTTAATTTTCTGCTGATATACTGTACTGGTTTTCTGTGAGTATATAAATTAGCCCAGTCACTAAAATTGAAACTCCTCAGTAGAAATTCCTCAGCAACTAGTAACAGACCTAACATGTCACCTTACTATACCACTCCTGGGATCAGTCAGCATGCAACAAAAGACAGTTGTGCATACAGGTTTATTGAGGCACTATTCGCAACGATTTGTACCAATGAATGTATGAATGAAGAAATGGAGTATATAGGTGTTAAAACAATAAAATGATATCAAAAGTGGAACTGGAAACCATCATGTCTAATGAGTTATGCAAAATTTCAAAAGAGTCTAACACTTTTTTTTCTCATATGAAGAAAAGTGACTACTTCTCAAGGAGCACATTACAATGAGAAGGGGATGAAAAGGTAATAGGGTAAAAATGTGGTGAAAGTACATTATGTTCATATATAAAAATGTCACAGTGAAACCCATACTTGTGTAAATATATGGTAATAAAACATATTTGATTTTTCTATATCTTCAAATAATTTAAATTTGTTTACTTTTGTTTGCCCTGGCTTGGGCTTAGGTTGGTCATCTGTCCACCTAAACTTACTTCTTTGTGAACTATCTCTATTTGCTACAAGACCTGAGGTTACAGAGGAAAGGTTGAAGGACCTTCAACCCTGGATAGCTCAAATATGAGGATGACAGGAATAAGAATTTATTACCCTAACAATTATCAGGTTTCATTCCTTGTTTGACCTTACAAGTTTCCCCTACCTTATCCTACAGCCCCAAATATGTAGATGAAGCATCTTCTAACACCCTAGGCCTGGCCAAAGTACACAGCAACAAAATCCTTGCCCCAGAGACCTCCCCAGGGGTATAAATACCCCTTTCTCCTCACACCACCCCCAATAAAAAAAACCAGGTGTCTGAAGCTGTTCCCAGTGTAGGTGTCCCTCCCACCTTCCCCATCCCCAGCTCCCAGCACTCATCAGCAACAGAGATCCTGTACTGCACTCAACTTTGCCTAGCTAAGGTTCCATCCCTCCAATACAGCTCAGTTCACAACCGGCCTGTCTACCCCAAGGGAGTAGAGATAGAGTAGCAGACACTGACTGTTTATTTGATATAGACATGCTAAAAGAAAACCATCTCTTGCAATCTTGAATAATGAGGTATGCAATTCAACTTCTATTTAAAGTACATCTGTATCACCTTCTAAAGCCTCATGTACAAATGTTTGTTTCAGACTTTTTCCTGTATTCACCCTTTTTCCTGTACTCACTATCCACAACACCATGCAGAGTAAGCAAAATTTTTTCGAGTCATTCAAATTTTTGAGAGTCCATCTTTCTCTACTTTGTTTTCTATTCCAAAGGCAGAGAGGCTTTTATTGTATATTTACATTTCTATTTTGAATCACTTTCCTAGACTTTGTAGAAAGTTCAAAGATTTAGAAAGAAATTCTGTTAATTTTTGTATTCATTTGGAGAGAAGGCCATCTTTTTCTAGCATACATTTATTTGAAAGAGCCTATCTTGGGCCAGCAAGATGCATTAGCAGGTAAAAGCACTTGTCACACAAAATTGACAACCTGAGTTTAATTGCTAGAATCAACTGTAGAAAGAGAACCAACTCCTAAAGACTTCTTCTGACCTCCACATGACCACTAACACAGAAAGGCGCATGCCTAAGCACACACACACACACACACACACACACACACACACACACACACAGAACACATTCATTAAACAAAAATTTAAGAACATATGTACATCTTTTAGACTACAGTGTAATAATGATCTAATAGTAAAGTTCCAATGTACTTATACTTGTGTGTCTGTGATGGTCCGTACTGGTTAATAACTTGACAGAACTTTTAAACAGAACAATCTTTTAAACATGCCTGTGAGAATGTTTCTATATGCGGTTCATTAGGAACACATAGCCATGAGAAGGGCAGCATCATATCATACCAGGAGTGCTGAATTGCAGACAAGCTGAGCACCTGCAATTCATCTCTCTTTGCTTCCCGACTGTGGGTACAGTACAACCAGCTGCCTTGGGTCCTACCTCTATTAATTTCTCACAACCAGAGACTATAGCCTAGAACTGCAAACCAACAGTCACACTCTCTCAGGCTGACTGATTTTGCTACTGACCCAGCATTGTTCCTGATAATTGAATTGTAAACACACCATGGCAGCCTATGCATGCAATTCCAGGATTTTAAAAGCTAAAGCAGGATGATATGTTTGCGATCAGCTAAGGCTAACATAAAAAGACCCTATCTTTCAAAATAAACCAAGAGGACTCTTAAAATCATAGGAGAAATATTCATTGTAAAAACTCAACCTATTAAGAAAAAGGGCTTATCAGGGCCATGAGCCTGTTTGAACTCATGTTTGTTGCTCTAAATAGCAAGACCACACCTTTGCAAAACTGTACATTTTCCGAGTAACTTATAAACCTCATCGAGTCAACAAGCTAGACTTATAATAAGCTTTAAGCACTACATCTGGGCAGATACTAACCCTCTAAGCTGCTGGTCTGCTTCCCTGTCAAAACCCCTTAGATATTACTTGCCATGGATTACATTTTGGCTGCTTCTGCTCCATCAGGCCAGCCTCAAGACCACATACATGTTAATGACCATGCTACCCCATGGAGACTTCCTTCTTCTCTTCCCTTCCTTGCCCTCCCCCATGGTCTCTACCTCAGACCCCAAGCCTGGGAATCTTTCCCCCAGTTACCTCTCTTCTGTCCAGCTACAGACTGTCAGCAATTTTAATTATCCAAACAGGTATAACTGGAGGCCAAGCCTTCTATAACAAGGACTCCTATTTGTGAGAATATGATTATCTTGGGGCAACCAGATCATGGGATACAGAAGCTAGTATTTGAATACGTAGCAACAAACAAAACAACAAACTTGCTTCTCTCTCATGAGTCTCAGTAATTCTTTAAGCAGCGCAGAATCTTAAGAATATCATCTAGACTTTAAGTCCTAGCAAACTGTTCCCGATTAGCTTCCTAAAACTGTTCAGACCTTATTTCTCTTCCCAAACTTTTACAGCTAACTTCTTTTACCTTCTGTTCAACTTCTTATCTGACCAAGGAAAGATACAGAAGTTATAACTCATCACAGACTTTGATTTACCGTAAGTTAAAAAAATCCAACCAAATTTCTTTTGAATTGTAGTTTAAAAATAAATCCTGCATATATATATATGTATATATGTATATATATGTATATGTATATATATATATATATATATCTCCAGATTAGTGTCTTGTCAATAAGGTTTTTTTTTTTTTTGGTTCTTTTTTTCGGAGCTGGGGACCGAACCCAGGGCCTTGCGCTTCCTAGGTAAGCGCTCTACCACTGAGCTAAATCCCCAGCCCCGTCAATAAGGTTTTAAAAGAGAAAATAATTTTCTTTTATTTCATTTTTTCTAGAGGCAATCTTTATTGCCTTAATTGTTCTAAAATGTATTCTTAATTGATGTTTATGAATACTTGTCAACATATAAATTCCAGCAAGTCAATCTAGTTAATTAACTAGCGTAGAAACTACCTCACACGTTTTAAGGTAAGAATGTTTTAAATCTACTAGGATTTTGAACTTACCAAGCATGATGATCACACTGAGTACCAAATCAGTAAGTGAGGTCTTCCGGTTTGAAACTCTGTGTCCCTTAACAGTGGTGGGGACTAAATCCAGGATAGTACTGATGCTAGTCAAGCACTCACCTAGAGCTAGATCTCTAGCTTTGAATTTTTTAGGCACCATCTTCCCTTTACCCCTCTTAGACCCACCTATCTCAGCTATTTCCACTTGTTTCTAAAAGATTGACTTTTACACATTCCACATGTATACAAGAGTGTACAATGTTTGGCTTTCTACATCTATTTTAGTACATTTCCCATAATGCCCTCCAGTTCCTGCAACACTGTTTCAACAGAATTTCCTTTTTTGAATGATTTGATGGTATACATTGTATAAATATCCAATATGTTCTTCTGTTTTAGCATGACACTTATTACTTCTGCATTTTGGATGTTCTCAGCAACACTGAAATGGACATAGAAAGCTTCCTCAGTACTTTCAGATGCATTCCAAGCAGTGTGACTGCTAAATCATACGGTCATTTTATTTTTAATTATGAGGAAACTTCTAAGAGATTTTCTTTCTTTTTTTTTATTAACTTGAGTATTTCTTATATACATTTCGAGTGTTATTCCCTTTCCCGGTATCCGGGTAACATCCCCCTCCCCCCTCCCCTTCCTTATGGGTGTTCCCCTCCCAACCCTCCCCCCATTGCCGCCCTCCCCCCACCAGTCTAGTCTAAGAGATTTTCTAAATGGACTCCATTAGATGGTATGAAAATCACCTGACTTAATATACAGAATTTCTCAATCTACTTAGATTTTCCGTTATGGCCTTCTATAAATTTGGCCTATATAAAAGGGAAGATGTATGCCTTATAGAAGTATTTACTACATTATCAGGTCTATTTAGGACACCTTACATTATAACAGTAATGAAAATGAAATTTTCCAGTTTGAATCTATGATTTTTTTTAATACAGGAACCTATGAGCTCCTTTGTGTCGATCACGAATGTACTGTTACTGAACCTTCTTACTTTCCTTGCATATTAACTAATCTACTTGGGTTCATTCCATCCTCAACAGTTCATAGAATTATCTTTCTTTTCCGTATTTATACTTTATTTCTTGGTTTAGCATTGTAGCCAGCTGCAGATGCTTTGCTCCACGATACTCTCCTTTATCCGTGTCCACTTGAAATTCTATACTTATCAGATACTACCTCATTTACCATGGACCTGGCTGGAACACAGCAATGAGTCTAGGGCCAGGTGTGGCTGGAATGGTAAGTTCAGGACTAGGTACGTCCCAGTCAGCTAGCTTATCCTATGCTTATCAGAGGTAGGCAGGTCTCTTGAGTTCTTTTACAATGTTGAAAGGAAATGTGTGATTGCTGTTTCCTTAGAATTAAGAGGGCAGCAGTCACAGGATGCTGAGTCATAGGACAGTCAAAAGGAAAACTGAAATATATAACTAAATTGATATGTAAATAAAAAAGTAGGCTTTTGTTCTTCGTGTGATGAGCTAGCAGAAATTGACAGCAATTCTTTTCTTAGAGTTTTTCTCTAGCAAGAGCTGGGTTACCTAGAGATCTCTAGAGAGCAAAAACAACTCTTAGAATTTTTCATGGCTCTTTTAGATCTTTTTTTAAAACAGGATTTCTGACCAAGGTCAGAAATTACTGTGAGAGCTGACCCAACTGTTTTAGAATTTTTCTGGATTTCTGATCTTGGTCGGAAGATCCAGGATTTTTTTTTGTTTTTTTTTTATTCTTTTTTTCGGAGCTGGGGACCGAACCCAGGGCCTTGCGCTTCCTAGGTAAGCGCTCTACCACTGAGCTAAATCCCCAGTCCTCAGGATTTTTTTTAAAGATTTATTTATTTATTGTATGTATGTAAGTATACTGTCACTGTCTTCAGACACAGCAGAAGAGGGCATCAGATCCTCATTACAGGTGGCTGTGAGACATATGTGGTTGCTGGGAATTGAACTCACGTCCTCTGGAAGAACAGTCAGTGTTCTTAACTGCTGAGCCATCTCTCCAGCCTCCAATAAATTTTTTTATAGCAGCTTTTCTGGCTTTGGTCAGAAAACCCATGAGCTATCTGAGTAGCTTTTAGAATTTTTACTAGCAGAGAGCTCTCTAAATAAGAGTTTATAGAATAGCAAACAAAAGCTGTCTAGAGCAGAACAGAACACACACAGAGGGTGAGAGCAGTCTGGAAAGCCATTTTAGCAGAAACTAGGACGCAGGATTTGACTTCTTGTTTGTTTTTGGCACTCCCAAATATCCCTCTCTCAGGAACCTCTCTCCAAGCTTAAGCTGATCCTTGGCAAACTATTACCATACTAACTACAGGATAATGCCAAGGGCACTTCCCCAAAACCAACATGGAGAGAAAGAGTTTACTACACGGTAGACTTTCACATCACAGTCAATCACAGTGTACTCAAGGCAGGAGGAACAGAAGCAGAAGCCACAAAGGAGTGCCATTTACTTACAGATCCTGGGACCACCTTCCCATTATGGGCAGTACTCTCTCATATCAATCATTAGTCAAGAAAATGCCCACAGCCTTGCCCATATGCCAATCTGGTGGGGACAGTTTCTCAACTGAAATTCCCTCTTCCTAAGTGACACCAGCTCTGTCAAACCAACACAAACCTAACCAGGCCAGTTTCTAATAAACCATTTAAAAGTAAATATTGATTTCTGAATTTATTTATACAATCTGACTCTGTATTTTATAGTTGAAACAATTACCTGCCCAATTATCCTAGAGAAAAATGCTCAATATTTGAGAAAACTCTGCAGCAAAGGATAAGGTTGAATAAGAATAGAAGAAATAAGGTTTAAAAACATAATCACAATAAAGCAAATGGGCTAATCAAGGAAATGGAAGAGACTTTTGGATATGATAACAATAAAAAGTTTAATGCATTATTTCCAAAAAAAATAAAATGAAATGAAAACAAAACTGAAATATAGTTCTCAATGCTTGACAATATTACATCTGGGTGATGTAATGTGGTGGGGTGATCCTTTGTAAAGTGTAAATATTGTCTTTGTATTATACAAATGCCGATTGCTGTACCAGCAGAGAGGAGATCTGATTGGTTTAATAAAGAGCTGAATGGCCTATAGCTCACTAGGAAGAGATAGGCAGGACTTCTGGGCCTATAGCTCAGTAGGAAAGGATAGTTAGGAACTCTGGGAAAGAGTCTGAGGTGGGAGATTTGGCAGTCATATGCAGAAGAAGCAGCAGTGCTGGTACTCAGGAGGTAACAGGTCACATGGTAGAATGCAGATTAGTAGAAATGGGACAATTTAAGTATAAGAGCTAGTTGGGAACTAAGGCCAAGATTTCATAATTAATGAAAGGTCTCCTAGTCTTTACTTGGGCTGTTCATAACTCAGAGGCTATCCAGGTATGTTTAGTGCCCACCAGGAGGCTAAAAACTAAGCTTAGAGCCTGAGAAAAGTCCCAGGTGGAAGGCAGGATAAAGCTTCCTAGCAACACAGTTTCTGAAGTAGGCACATTAGAAGGCCTACAGAAAAGGGCAGGTCCTCTGTGAGCCCCTGCAGAGCAGCAAAGCCTGTTTCCAGATAGCAATCAGGGACCCAGGGCCTAAGGGCACTTCCCAGGTGTGGTGGAGCAGCCTGGACAGCACCTGGCGACTGGCACTACAGCATGCCAAACCTGCCCATCAGTGTGAGCACCTGGGCTATGGCCTAGGTATGCCCCTCCGCTGGCATGCTTTTGCCCATGGGAAAAACTTCCCAGAGAC
Organism: Rattus norvegicus; assembly: GCF_021556685.1. Lineage (NCBI taxonomy): Eukaryota > Metazoa > Chordata > Mammalia > Rodentia > Muridae > Rattus > Rattus norvegicus. The sequence continues at coordinate 181,015,199 of NC_141535.1, forward strand.
TGTAACACAATCTCAGTCTGCCCTGTCCCAGTACAGCCACTGGGGACACCTTTCCAGAGCTGAAGCATGTATGTGTGGCTCCCAGCTGGTGCCTGCAGCCAGGCAGAAGCACAGCAGTTTAGAGAGGTTTTGCAAGGGCCTGCAGAGGGCAGAACCAGAAGGGTAGTCTGGTAGGCTATGCTGAGTGGCAGGGAGCCATCTGCCAGCTGTGAGTTGAGCTGCAGAAAGAGCACCAGAGACAGATGGCACTCAGAAGAAATTCAAGCCCCAAACTAAAAAGTTAAAGTCTCAAATTTGTGAAAGGATAATGTATTCAATTTGAGAACAGTAAAGGAGAAACAAAATTGGGTATAAATAACATAGAGTGAGGGGTTGGGGATTTAGCTCAGTGGTAGAGCGCTTGCCTAGGAAGCGCAAGGCCCTGGGTTCGGTCCCCAGCTCTGAAAAAAAAAATAACATAGAGTGAAATAAATAGTTTGAACATAAGAAAGTGTAATCCTAAAAGATATAAAGTTAAATAATATTAAAAAGAATAAGTCACATAAAGATGGGAGACACTGTATCAGAAGGTGTTTGGACCCTATGTAGTGCTATCTTAAATGGTTTAAAATAGAAACAGAAAATGAAAAGACAAATGACTTAGAAGAGATTAGCTCAATACTGACTATGATTATTATCATTCTGGTATTTGATATTTTATTCTTAATAACCATAGTAGATATCTATGATCTCTCAAAGAAAAGGACTTTAGAGATACAGGAAAAAGAAAAATATGAAAAGTAATGAAAATATTATAAGTGGTCAATTTATATAGTATGCATTCATCATACATGAAGCAGGTATTAAATTCTTGGGTGATCAAAATGGAGTATCCCCTCAAGACTGGAAAGATATGACATAAGCAATATTAGAAGTCGGTCCTCCGTTACAATGGTGATCATGGTGGAAAGAAGAAAGTAAGGATCTAGAACAGAGAAATAGGGCTAAAGGTATCAATATATCCCAGATCAGTTGCTAGGTACACATCAATATGCTGATGCACAAGTCTAGGTTGAATATAATAATGCCATCTTGACACTGTTACTTATAGCAACGTTAAGTGCTAGGACAAAGTTAAAGAAACAGGGAAAACAAAGACTATACACGGACTGACCCTGGACTCCAACTGCATACGTAACCCCAGTGAACGTGATTGTTAGGGGGAGGGTGGTAATGGGGAGAGGATGGGGAGGGGGAGTGGGAGGGGTTAGGAGGATGTTGGCCCAGAAAACGGGAAGGGGAATAACAATCAAAATGTAAATAAGAAATACTCAAGTTAATAAAGATGAAAAAAAAAGAAAGAAACAGGGAAAAGGTCTGAACCACTTACTAAAAGTATACAAGGTGCAAAGGACGCATTTAGTGATATTTTACAAAGATTGACTTCTGCTGTAAATAGAAAGTATCAGATTCAGAAGCTAGGCAAATACTAATCGAATCTTTGTCTTTTGAAAATATTAATTCCAAAGGAAAGGGGGTGATAAAGCCTCTAAAAGCAAGATAAGCACTACAGGGGAATTGATTAGAAACACAGCTGATACTGGACCTCATACTTATGATGCAACTTTAAAAGAAGTAATCTCTGAAAGTTTTAAGAAAAGCCAAACTGTCAAATATCTTGACTGTGGCAAGCAAGGTCATTTCAATGGAATTGCAGGCAGAGCCAAGCTACTTCCTAAAGAAGGCCTAGACCTTCTGGTAAGTGCAGATGTTGTGGCAAAGACCAGCACTGGACTAATGAATGCAGATCAAGAAGGGGCAGGCAGACAAGGTGACTCCTGGTTGGAAAAATATCCCATGGTGAATTTCAAAGGTCCCAATATCAAATCCAAATTGGCCTTTTTAGGTCAAGAGCTGAGAAACTTAACCGCAGAGCAACTAAATAGCATTGCTCTAGATATAGCCCTTAATGTCCCAGATATCAAATTTAGAGCTGCTTCAGTAGATAAAACAGATTAGATATTAAAATTGAAGATTTCGTAGACACAGAAGAACATGTAACAACAAATTAATCAAAATTTTGAACTACAGTTGACTTAAGGAGGTGAATTTTCAATTCCTAGGGGTTGGAACATTTCCCCTGGTAAACAAAGTATAAGAAGGCTTAAGTGTTTAGGGACAGAAAATCAAATAGGAAAATAAAGGCCATAAGTGGCTAATATAGCCATGAATTCATGAGGACAAGATTGATTGCAACAATTGAAGACACATTCTGCAAATTTCAGAAATAAACCCTAAAAGTAAAAGTGCTTCTGAGAAAATATTGAAAGATATCACCAAAAACATTTACACTGTCCAGGTTGCCCATAAGCAGGACACAGCCGATGTTGGCTCTTCAATTTTATATGGGGTAGCCACTACTGATAGAACATCAACTGCCCTACCACTAATAAAATTTACAGGCACTCGAAGAGCTAGTCCATGAAGAGTTGTAGATTCAACATATAGAAGAGTCCACCAACCCATGGAATTCCCAGGTTTGTTATTTTTTTAAAAATCAGAAAAAAAAAAAAGAGCAATAAAATAATGTAGTCAATGGGTTCCTTATAGCCCGATTTCCACTGAATTTCTCTGTCAACTTTGGAGTGGAAATCAAGAAATATGTTTGTCTTTGTTTCAACAGGAAGTGAAAAGTTGTAGTTTCTCTCAAAGTTAATAAAGATTAGGTTTGACAGGGGAGACATGAAAATCTTGGCTTCAGACATGAAGAAAGAAGTCAAGAAGAATAACAAAACATGTGACACGGAGGCTGAATCCTTCACATGGGAAGAGCTAAGACTGGCCGAAACATCTCTACATAGCCAATAAATCTTATTGGTTACAGAGTCCTCAGTATGTATTATTACAAGCCATCCTTTTACATGGCATGGATGGAGATTTACATTACAGTCTGCTTACGCAGTCCAAGCACACTCATAAAGTTTGATGCCTTTCACCTCCTTAAATAAAGAGCAGGGAATCATCTGTGTCTGATTTGTGCAGAATGCACATTCAATATATGTTAATGCAAAAATCTACATTACCTTTAAAAGTTTGTGTGTTTTCCGAGCACATTACTCATTAGTTGCTTCCTCAAAAATATGCATCTATGTGGAGAAAGAGGAACACTCCTCCATTGTTGGTGGGATTGCAGACTGGTACAACCATTCTGGAAATCAGTCTCGAGGTTCCTCAGAAAATTGGACATTAACTGCCTGAGGATCCAGCTATACCTCTCTTGGGCGTATACCCAAAAGATGCTCCAACAAATAAAAAAGACACGTGCTCCACTATGTTCATAGCAGCCTTATTTATAATAGCCAGAAGCTGGAAAGAACCCAGATGCCCTTCAACAGAGGAATGGATACAGAAAATGTACTACATCTACACAATGGAATACTACTCAGCTGTCAAAACAATGACTCTATGAAATTCATAGGCAAATGGATGGAACTGGAAAATCTCATCCTGAGTGAGGTAACCCAATCACAGAAAAACACACATGGTATGCACTCATTGATAAGTGGATATTAGAACAAATGCTCGAATTATCCTAAATGCACAGAACACATGAAACTCAAGAAGGATGACTAAAATGTGGATGCTTCACTCCTTTAAAAGGGGAACAAGAATACCCTTAGGAGGGAATAGGGAGGCAAAGTTTAGAACAGAGACTGAAGGAACGCCCATTCAGAGCCTGTCCCACATGTGGCCCATACATATACAGCCACCAAACTAGATAAGATGGATGAAGCAAAGAAGTGCAGGCTGACAGGAACCGGATGTTGATCTCTCCTGAGAGACACAGCCAGAATATAGCAACTACATAGGCGAATGTCAGCAGCAAACCACTGAACTGAGAATGAGACCCCCGTTGAAGGAATCAGAGAAAGGACTGAAAGAGCTGGAAGGGGCTTGAGACCCCATATGAACAACAATGCCAACAACCAACCAGAGCTTCCAGGGATTAAGCCACTACCCAAAGACTATACATGGACTGACCCTGGGCTCCAACTGCATAGGTAGCAATGAATAGCCTAGTAAGGACACCAGTGGAAGGGGAAGACTTTGGTCCTGGCAAGACTGAACCCCCAGTGAACGGGATTGTTGCAGGGAGGGCGGTAATGGGGGGAGGATGAGAACACCCATATAGAAGGGAAGGGGGTGAGGGGGATGTTGGCCTGGAAACTGGGAAAGGGATAACAATTGAAATGTAAATAAGAAATATCCAATTTAATAAAGATGGAGAAAAAAAAGAAAGAAAGAAATGCATCTACAAAACCTTCAAAATGACTAGCAAAAATGGTTACAGACTGCTTCAGCCAGGGCTTTAGTTAAGCCTTCCACCTTCCCATTCAATTGAGACTGGACAACAAATTATACAGCTATATTTCCTAGGATTTGGCCAACATCCTAATTTTCTTAGCCCTCTCTCACCCACCATCAACAAATTTCATCACCCCTCACAGCAGGAAGCAAGCTTTAAGAGAACAACACTCTCATTTCTGGGAGAATGGGTGTTTCTTGGTCACCCAGTGGGTGATGGATGTTTGTCATCATTTGAGGGGACATTCAGTTACTATTTGTTAATGATCTTGCTCCGGGAAGCAACAAAGTAGATTCAGGGATCACTTCTTTTTCTTTCTCCCATCTGTCCTGATTTCTCTCCTATCTAGTGTTAGGATAAAGGAAAAAGAGGGGACGGAAAAAGCAAGGGTATGAGAATAACAGGATAAGAGGGTAGACTGTTGAATTTGATTTCAGACTAGAAAGCAACAAAAAGCTAAATACTTTACATTGGTATGGATTTTTTTATACTGAGAGAAATTTAAGGTTTTTTTGTTTCAATACACTACATATGTTTCAACTCTTCCTTAAGGTATTGTATCCATGAAACTCATCTAAAAGTGTAAAGTTCTAGGACTTGGAAGCTGCTACTGAAAACTGTTTAGGATAATTAAGAAATGTGAATTACTCGGTCAATCAAACTTGTAGTCATGCTGGATACTACTTTAGTTATTTACAGAAATAAGCTTTATGTAGCCCTCTTTCAAAGTTAAACAGATGGTAAATAATGAGATATAATCCATGTTGGCTATTCAACAATACTTTAGAAGACCCTTCAGAGAGCTACAGAATGTGGAATTTAAGAAGTTTTCATAAAGTAAGATTTTTCATAACAGTGAGTTGTGTCTACATCTGGCAGCACTCAATAGTACTTCAAAGATGTTGAGCATTGAAGAAACTCCATATGGAGTTTGCCTCAATGTGGCAAAGTTAGCCACTGGACAATAATCTGCCCTTGCTTCAACTGCTGAGAGCATAGTGTCCAAACTGGGCAAGTAAAACATGGAGAAAGTCAAGGTTGAACTTTGCCAGGACATAGTAGGCTCGTCCTTCATAGTCCTTGCTTCACAACAAGTCTGTCAGATATTCTGAACCTGTAGGCCAAAGACAAATGCTCCCACATGGCAGGGCAATCTTGGATGACAATGTAGGCAGCCAGCAGTCACTGCCATTTCTATAGTTTTGGAAGCCGCTTGCTCTGAAATTCCTATTTACTCTGGTAAGATTTATCCTTCTTGGTTTTCTGATAGGATTGAAGACTAGATAGTTGTATTCTCACATTTAGCTTAAGTTGTGTTTAGGAAAAAGATATAAGGTCGAAAAAGATGGTTTTAGGTTGATAAATGCAAGTTATAATAGAAAGAGAGTTAGGTACAGAACTTTGAACTTATCAAGATAGGCTAGAGAGCTGAGAGCTTTCTCCAAAGTTGACAAATACAAATGAACTGGACATTATGCATGGACTCCTTACCTGGTACTTCTCATAATTGTTCTTATTGTGTACAATGTATTGATGTGAGAAGGAGCTTTTCATTTGACTATAAGGGGGAAATCTTGGGGTGATATTTTGGGGCACTGTGTATAGATGGTCTTTGTATTATTCAGATGTTGATTTCTGTACCAGCAGAAATTTGGTTACAGGCAGAGACCTGATTATAGACTGGACTTTGGAATTTTTTATTTTTATGAAGCCTCACCTGTTTCACTGTTTTGTGGTCCTCTTCTCCATCACCCTCTGATTGGTTTAATAAAGAAGTGAAAGGCCTGTAGCAGACCTGGAAGGGATAGGCAGAACTTTTTAGACAGAGTTCAGAACTCTGGGAAAAAGTATGAGGCAGGAGATTCGCCAGTGAGTCACAGAGATGAGAGATTTACCAGTCAGATGTGGAGGAAGAAACAACTGCCATTAGTGTGCAGGTAATAAGCCACATGGCAGAACATAGATTAGTAGAAATTTAAGTATATGAAGTAGTTAGAAACTAAGGCCAAGCTTCTAGACTTAATAAAAGGTCTCCATGAATGGCCAAACAGTTACAGGCCCTACTTAGGATCCATCCCATGGTCAGGCACCAGTCCCTGGCACTATTACTGATGATATGTTGTCCTTGCAGACAGGAACCTGGCATGGTTGTCCTCTGAGAGGCTTTACCCAGCAGCTGACTGAAACAGATACAGATACTCACAGCCAGGCACTGGATAGAGGTTGGGGACCCCTATGGAAGAGTCAGGGGGAAGGATTGAAAGTACTGAGGGGGCAGCAATACCATAGGAAGACCAACAATATCAACCGACCCAGACCCCTAGAAGCGCCTCTGTGACTAAGCCACCAAAAAGGAAGCATGTATGCACTTGTCCAACGCTCCTGGCACATATGTAGCAGAGGACTGCCTTGTCTGGCTTCAGTAGGAGAGAATGTATCTACTGTAGAGATTTGATGCCCCAGGGTAGGGGAGATACAGGGTTGGGGAGGAGAAGGGACCACCTCCTCAGAGTGAGGAGAGGGAGGAAGGAGGGAGAGACTCTGCAGGGGATCAGGAGGGGTGCTGGCATTTGGGTTGTAAATAAATAAAATGCCTAATAAAAAAAATCAAAAGTTTCCGTGTCATTACTTGGGGCAGTTGGCACCTCAGAGACAGTCAGGTTATAGTAATACATTGCATATTTTGCACTTCCATGACCCTTTCTGATATTACTCTTAACAACAGTAAAAACACATCAGTGTCTGTGATTGTATATTCTTGGCCCAGGGAGTGGCACTAGTAGAGGGTGTGACCCTGTTTGAATAGGTGTACCTTTTTGGAGTAGGCTTGGTGCTGTGTGTGGGAGGGGGCTTTTAGACCCTCATCAGAGCTGCCTGGAGGCCAGTATTCTGCCATCAGCCTCCAGATGCAGATGTAGAATTCTCAGCTCCTCCTGCACCTTGCCTACCTGGATGCTGCCATGTTCCCACCTTCATGATAATGGACTGAACATCTGAACCTGTAAGCCAGCCCCAATTAAATGTCCTTTATAAGACTTGGCTTTGTCGTGGTGTCTGTTCACAGCAGTAAAACCCTAACTAAGACAGTGCCCAAGGAACTGAAAGGTCCTAGTTAGCATGGGTGTCTAGGTGTGAGGAATGGAAAAGAACTCTGTTCTCAAAACAGTTAAAATACAGAAAGGGAACTGAAATATCTCCATAACAGAGCATCCAATCACCATTTGCAAAGGCCAGCTTTACAAAGTTGCTTACACCTGTGACTAATTTTATCTTTTGTATCTTTGTGTTGCCTAACAAAAATGCAAATCTCTTGAAGGGAAAAACTACTGTGAACCAAATACTGTTTCTTCTGTGATAGCTAGGCACGTAGAAATAGGAAGCTTATGGGGATTTTGTTGGCTTGCTTGCTTGCTTGCTTGTTTTACAATTAAATAAAGCTTATTGGGTCCTACATGTCCAATTTCATAAATTCTGGGGATACAGATTTTTTCCACACACTCCATGTCTTCAAACATCATTTTACAGTATAATGGGCACATGGTACAGTACAATAAAGTATTTCAGATGATGCTAATGAGAAAGTCTGTGAAGAAAAGAAAATAAATAACATGGCAGAAACTGGGAATGGAGAAACAAACAGTGCAAGGAAAAAATGACACATAAGTTACAAAATTTCCTACAAAACTGGTGCAAGGAGAAACAGATAAATTCAACAAGTCAACAAGTATTTAAGCATTTATCTGATAATCAAAGAGGTACTCTTCCGTCTCCAAACCAAACATCACATCTGGATTGCTAAGGAGTTCTACCACACTCTAAGTGATAGTTTGTAGTACCAGAGAGAAGGTTCAGAGCTTAAGAGCACCTGCCGCTCTTGCAGAGAACCTGAGTTTGGTTCCCAGAAGCCATGTCAGTGCTCACAAACATCTCTTGATAAACATACACAAATGTGCAAAAATTGTCAGTTAAAATAAGTGTCTCATGATGTGTTTACCAATTCAGTAAGACTTCATAGTTATGCAGTACTAACTATTGCCATTTACTATTTGTTACTATGCCAGGCAAAGAACCACAACATTACTTGTAATTCCTTTAATACCCTCAAGAACTATGCAAAGCAGTGTCCTTACTTTGAATATGAGGAAACAAAGGAGGAGAGGTTAAGACATTCACTCAGTCACACGGCTTATAACCGGAGGAGCCAGTACTCAAATGCCAGGCTGGGAGGTTTGTGTGAGCATGCTGTCATGTCCACAAGTGGATTTTTGTAACATTAGCACTAACTCCGTGACCAATATTGGAAACATGGCGGTGCATAGAAATCCAGTTCAGTTCATAGAAGTCATTGTCATGTGTAAAAGTCCTTATAGCTTCATAACTTGAAGTCTATTAAATCCATACTGTGCAAAGAAATGTAATCTTCTTTTGTCTGTCTGTTCGATATATAGTCCCAGCTTGTCTGGAGTTTCCTTGGTAGACCAGGCCTTGATCACACAGAGATCCACTGGCCTGCCTCTACTTTTTCAGTGGTGAGATTAAAGGTGCAGACCAATACACCTGGTGTAGTTTTCTCTGAATTACTTTAAATATAAATATCATATAAAACATTGTCAGATTATACTTTGCTAGGATAATTAAACTGATAACCTGGTTAGAGAAATGGTAAAATGTGGCAAAAAAAAGACATTCTAGGAAATATGAGTTCAATGATTAAACAAATGTTGAAAAGACCATCCCCTGAATCCAACAGATCTCAGCCTCCCAAGTACTGCCTGCCACAGAAGGGCAGAAAAGTCATCCTAAAAACAACAAACAAACAAACAACTCAAGGGAAAAGAGCTGAGAATTGTAAATGGGTACAATGATTTTGCCATCAACCCTATGAGATGGTGCCAAATTTTATTTGACCCGGTTATGGTAGACATTGCTCCTAGTTATCTAGATACCCAAAAATAAGATAAATCCCTTGAAATAAGCATTCTAAGAAACTGGAAAAGTCACACTTAATAGAGATGCTGCCAACAAGAGCAAAAATATTGGTGTGATGTGTATACATCAATATCACCACTGATGTCAGAATCTATGAGGGCAACAAAAACAAATCATCATTAGCCAAGTCACAAAGTCAATGTTCCTAGTCTACATCCTTCGGTCTCAGTGACTTTCCTGTATACCTGGTAATTTAGCGTCCTGATATTTTTTAACTTTTGCTATAATCAGAAATTGCATAAAATATACCTGAATAACTCTAGAATTGTTCTGATGTTCACCTCCTAAACTCATGAAGTTCCCAGACTATTAAACCACTCAACTCTTCTGGACAACAGCTAAGCCAGGCACATTATTCTGGTCCCTGCTCTAACTATATCTAAGTGAGAGGGGTGTAACCAAAGGTTGAAGCTGGCTACACCAATAATCACAGAGATTATTAATCAAACATTTGCCTCTTCTACTACATGTAGGTGGTGAAATGCGATGTATGAGTAACCCAGAGATGAACAAAGGGAAAATAAAGTCTATGTTGACAGAAAGTAAGACTGAGTAGATAGACTTCAGTACTGAGCCTATCACTCAGAAGTAGTGACCTTCCGTAGGAGAAGGTTAAAGATAGAAGATACCTGAACCAGTGAGAAGGGCTAAGATCAAAAACTCAGGGGACAACAGATGCTGGCGAGGATGTGGAGAAAGAGGAACACTCCTCCATTGTTGGTGGGACTGCAAACTGGTACAACCATTCTGGAAATCAGTCTGGAGGATCCTCAGAAAATTGGACATTGAACTGCCTGAGGATCCAGCTATACCTCTCTTGGGCATATACCCAAAAGATGCCCCAACATATAAAAAAGACACGTGCTCCACTATGTTCATTGCAGCCTTATTTATAATAGCCAGAAGCTGGAAAGAACCCAGATGCCCTTCAACAGAGGAATGGATACAGAAAATGTACTACATCTACACAATGGAATATTACTCAGCTATCAAAAACAATGACTTTATGAAATTCGTAGGCAAATGGCTGGAACTGGAAAATATCATCCTGAGTGAGCTAACCCAAACACAGAAAGACATACATGGTATGCACTCACTGATAAGTGGCTATTAGCCCAAATGCTTGAATTACCCTAGATGCCTAGAACAAATGAAACTCAAGACGGATGATCAAAATGTGAATGCTTCACTCCTTCTTTAAAAGGGGAACAAGAATACCCCTGGCAGGGAAGAGAGAGGCAAAGATTAAAACAGAGACTGAAGGAACACCCATTCAGAGCCTGCCCCACATGTGGCCCATACATGTACAGCCACCCAATTAGACAAGATGGATGAAGCAAAGAAGTGCAGACCGACAGGAGCCGGATGTAGATCGCTCCTGAGAGACACAGCCAGAATACAGCAAATACAGAGGCGAATACCAGCAGCAAACCACTGAACTGAGAATAGGACCCCCGTTGAAGGAATCAGAGAAAGAACTGGAAGAGCTTGAAGGGGCTCGAGACCCCATATGTACAACAATGCCAAGCAACCAGAGCTTCCAGGGACTAAGCCACTACCTAAAGACTATACATGGACTGACCCTGGACTCTGACCTCATAGGTAGCAATGAATATCCTAGTAAGAGCACTAGTGGAAGGGGAAGCCCTGGGTCCTGCTAAGACTGAACCCCCAGTGAACTAGATTGTTGGGGGGAGGGCGACAATGGGGGGAGGGTGGGGAGTGGAACACCGATAAGAAAGGGGAGGGGGGAGGGGGATGTTTGCCCGGAAACTGGGAAAGGGAATAACACTCGAAATGTATATAAGAAATACTCAAGTTAATAATAAAAAAAAATAAATTACTCTTTCTTGTAAAAAAAAAGAAGAAGAAGAAGATACCTGAAATTCAGGAGCAACCATCAGGTCTCCTATGCTACTATGCTGTCGTTGATCCCTTGCACTCATGATAACACATTTATAATCTGATTTCTTGTCTTTATGATAGAAACTCTTCTTTGTTCTTCAAAAGCCTATATCCAAGATTAAAATCCTGATGTGATGAGCCCAAATGTCCTTTTAGCAACTGATGTCTTCTAGTCTTTGATATCAACTCTAAACACCTGCTTATATGAACCTCTTATTCTACCTCTGAGTTCTGAAAGACACTATTGGGCTGTCCTCACCAAGTTGCCCAACACTTGGCAACATTTGGCAGGGTTGATCTTCACTTTGCTTCATCGTCCTCATACAGTGCATCAATAAGAACTGCTTCTGGAAACATGTCTTTCTTCAGGACCATTGTCAGTGCCTTATTTTCAGACTCTTTTCTTTTATTTAAATAGTCTATGACCAACTTAATCTTCCACCCATATGCCTAAAAGTCATTTTTACTGAAAATACCTGTTCTTGTCAGAATTCTTTGAAAAACCTTCCATTGCTATCCAACATTGCTACCTAATATAAATAAGCAAATATCCACATCAGATAACATTCATATGCCTTGACCTGACTTTTGGGGCTTTTTATATGGCCTTTGGGGCTAAACACCCTCTACTCTCTTCCATTTGCTGTAGCCAGAAGAGAGTGTCAAATCCCCCTGGTACTAGAGTTACCAATGATTGTAGGTGTCATGTGAATGTTGAGACGAAAACCTGATTCCCTGTAAGAGCTGTCAGTGCTCTTAACCACTCAGCCATCTCTCCAGCTTTCCATAAACTGATCCTCTTCTTAACCTCAGATCACATATTAGCTCCTCTTGACCTCTAAACAGTAAGTTGCCTTCTCATCTCTTCTATTCATCTACAGATACCTTTATTATTATTGTACACTGCTTACATGTCTGCTTCTCTCATTCAAATATGAACTCTTTGAGGACAGAGACATGCCTTACTCATTCATAGTCCTGTGACAACCATGGTGACGAGCTAGATGTCATATCTTTGTTGAATGAGTACATTGCCCCTAAATATTGTGACTTATCTCCATCTGACTTTCCCTTAGTACCCCGCAGAAGTTCCCACTCGAAAATACATTTTTACATATCTGTCTGTGTACTTATCTCTCTTCCTGTTTTCTATTTATACAACCAGAATATGTTCAAGAGAAAAGGCAAAAGGAGAGAGGGAGCATATTTCCATTCCACTTCCTTGTTCTTCCACATTCTCCTGTGATTAGTAAACTATGCTAGACCCTGTTTGGACAGATTACATTTTTAAAGCCTCAAACATCTTTATACTGCCTTCATTGTGGTTGAATTATTTTATTCAATATTCGGATACTTCATCATTGTCACTAATCCTCACTGTTTGCGTCTGTGAGACACGGAACGCTTAGTGGTCTGTTCTTAACTGATGACAACACTCATTGCTGATGCAGTTACCTAAAGACCTAAAAATCTTATTATGATTCAAGAATCAATTATAAGGGTTTCTCACCTTAACTGCACAACCATGTTATCGGATAAAACCCACCCAACAAGCCCTCCCCAAAATAAACTCACTTAAAACAGAAGAGAAAAACCAGAGATGAGGGGAGGGGAGGAGAGGGTAAGGAAGGGATGAGTACAGGATGAGATGGGACAGGACAGGACAGGAGGAGAACTGAAAGCAACCTGAAAACTTTGCTTGAGGTCAATATTACTTTCTTCTACTAGTGTCCTGGAAAATTCAAGCAGCAAATAGAGATGTATTCAGTTACTTTTCTGCTCCATCACTGAATTGCAAAGCAGGAAAATCAGATTTTAATATGCCAAGGAACCTGAGAGAATATTGACCTGGAAAAATTCTAACCCCAAACAAGCAACTCCCAGGAGATGACTACAGCTCCTATAGGAAATCATCTAACCACAAATTCCAACTCCCCTTCACTCCTACAGCCTCAGTCACACAGCTCAGAGGGCTGAGCCCGTGAATCGTGACAACCTGACCCACATCAGCACCCCAGAGGCCATATGGCAACATATGTCTTTCCAGCCTACTGGATAGGGAAAGGGAGGGACAATCAATTGAATGATTGTGATTGAAATCCTGTAATTTATTATTTGTCAATAACACTTGCCCTTGGGGGAGTTCTCTTCACCCCTTAACAAATTCTAGCAGCTATAACATATAACCTACACACCTAACACACCTCTGAAACCCTTCATTGCATGGTAACAATAAGACAAAGAATAGGGATTCTGGATATAGAGATGTCCCATATATCAGAACTCTATACACAATGTTCTTAAAGACTTCAAGGAAAAATCCTTTGTATTCAAAAATTTAAAAGCTAGCATGTGGAAGGGATCAGCTACGCTAGAGTGAACTGGGACAGAGGTTGGTATCAAAGTACTATCTTCTTTTTACACCACAAAGTAGCATTATTGGACATGATACCCCTGCAGTCACTAAACCACACTGGTCAAACAGCCTCAGCGGTTTTGATAAATCAAATCATATAAAGACATTTTCTTGAAACACAGAGAAATAGCTCTTAGAATAAAAGTGTACCCAAATTCCCACACTTAAGTCCATCAAAAAGATCCCTGTTTGGGCTCATTTCCTAGCAAGTGATACAATTTGGCTCTATGCAAAGCGGAGGTAGGATGAAAGTCCTGGTTTACAGATGAGGGTCTTTATTCTTGTATTTAGCAGTCATCCAATGCTAGAACTCCTAGTCTTCATCCACAGTATACAAGCGCTAGATTATCTCATGGACAAGCAAGGTCTCATCTAGTCCAAGTCACCTACACAGTAATTAGGAACTACCATCACCAAAAATAATTACTGTAACATTTTAACAATTCCAATGATGACAATTTTTCTTTCTTAGACTAAGTTATCACTCTTGTTCCTGAAGTCTACCTATTCTAGCACTATGCAGTTTGAGCAAAATCGTTTTCTCTGTATAATAGCCACAACTATAATTGAAGACAGACATGGTGCCATTCATCCATGGCCCATCTGTACATCTATCCAGTTAAGCCTATACTCTTTACTACTTATCCACATAATCATGCATTTGTTTCCTCAGAATACATATGAAGTTACCCATCACCTTATTGAAATGTGATCACATGAAGTGAACACAATACTACAGGAATCATCTGATAAATGCCAAATAAGGAGAACCACCACAGACTTTGTTATGGTTGATCTGTTTTTCTTAAGGTAACTTACCATTGCACTGTCTACTGGCTAGCATATCATTGTCACTGTTAACATAAAACTTTCTTAATATTAATCTTCGATGTTGCAATGAAGTTTAATTGAGAACAAAGTCAGATTTTTTTTACCTTTGTTTCGGTGAAATTTATTTTATAACATTTTCAACCATTAATACTTCATGTTAAAAATCTTCTTGGATCTTTACTTCTAAAAGTACCTACCATCTTTTTACCTATTCATATGAATTATTCATAAAATATATTAACTATACTATAGTTTTAGAAATCAGTCCTGGAACATGCCACCAGAGATTCCCCTCCATACCGATATGAATCTATCATATTTGGTTCTTCTGAATTTAGAGAAAATTCTGTGTCTTTGGGTGCCTGTCCTGATCACTCATTGTATTAACTTCCTTGCTCTCTTATCCACAATGATCTAGTCTTTCAGTTGCTTTTGCCATGATTTCCACAGATAAGTTTGCTCAGGATTTGAGGGAACTTGTTGAGAAAAATGAGAACGATAACTAAGGCTACTAGGAAAATTCCAAGCAGCAGGAGGTGGTAGAAATAGGAACCTAGATGACATGGGGTTGAGTCCTCCTTGCTCACCTTCTTAGTATCAGTTCTCTCATCTCTGCAAATAGGGATAATAAGAATGACCTCACAGAGTTGCTCTGAGGCTAAGAAGTAATGCATTGAAAATCTTAGCACACTCTTATCACATAGCGAGTACACAATAGAGATTAGTCTTATGATTATCATTGTTACACCATGTTAAGACATAAAGACACAATAGTTACTGGTACACAAAGACAATCACACCCAAAAATTTAAAAAGATTATCTGTGTTCCATATTGTAATTAATGTTCAAAATGAAAAGAACCAGTAATCTATAGAAATTAAGAATGAAGGCATTAAGCCTTATAAAGGGCATTAAAATTTGTATTTTTTAATCTAAACAATAGTTTGACCTGGTTTTGACCTTATTTGCGCATGTTTCAGACATGGTTAACGGGACCCAAGAGAACACAACAAGATTCAGACACGATCAGTGCTAAAAATGAATGAAAATAGAAAATTAAGGATACAGCACAGACACAAAAATAAACAATTAGATTAAAATGTACATTTTGTAAGTGGTAAAACTAGCATGTGTGGGAAATGGCAACTTATCTGGAGATGACTAATGATGTTCTATACACAATGTAATGGATGATTCAAGAGGGTCCTGATGGTGATTGAACTTAAAACTGAGAAACTCTCACACTAGTGAGGCTGGTGTGCATAGATGTTCAGCAGGACTTATTTCTTTAACATGACTTTTTTACAATGTTTGTAGAGGAAGAAGAGCTTGAAGGATAGAATGCATGCATAATTGTGTAAGGGCTTTTATGTCAAGTAAAGGAAAATAGAACTCTTCAGGTAAGGAGGCAGCACAAGAATGAAATTACAAGCTGGAAGATTACTAAAAGAAATGGATGAGCTGTGATATTTATTACAATGGACAGATGTTACAGTACAGAACTATAAACTGTCACATGGGAAATGCAGAATATGCCCGCATAAAAAATATAAGCTAAAAATAATATATGTTGTGTGACAGAGCATGAGAGATAGGAAAAAATTAAAAATGTATTTAATGGAAGGAGATGTAACTAACCAATGTACAGACTCTGAAAGACAGGGATACAATAAACAGTTCAATCTGAAACAGGATGGACTGAAGCACTAAGGGAGCATCTAAACGGAAGTATGGTTGTTTTAACATACTAGAGTAGTTACCAAAAGACAGAGTCAGGACAGGCGTCCCCTGTATGTTTTCAGGAGAACAAGAATAATAGTTTATCCCCATCTTTCTCACATACTCATCCATGCCTGTTATGGAATTTCACTTGTGGGTGACATGGAAGGGTCACTCAGAGGAATATCATTGAAAACAAGACAGACTAATGGATCTTGATCAATAAACTTGTATTCCCAGTGATCACAGCTTCTAACTTAAGAGTGCACATTATTGCTCCATTTTGAAAAATCAAAATTATTGTGACTACTCTTCCCCAACTATTACAGAATTAATACTTACCATGTAGCAAGTTCTCTTATTAGCCAGAGATAACATTCATAGTTAAGACAGAATATGAAGACAGGTACTATACTTGTGTTATATTTTATATACATACAGGAAGAATCAATTTACACGTAACAGGTCAAATTGGGAGCTACAAAAACATAGGTATGGGTGTTCTGCACATGGATCTTTCATAAAGACCCTTACTGAAACTTACCAATATCATAGAACTTATTTTAACCCCAATTTGGAGCTTGCTAAAACAAGTACACATGAGTACGTGAGGAAGTTGAGGAGTAAACACATGTCATTGGAGAAATAGAGGTGGAGATATGGGTGGATCTGGGTTTGGTTAAGAATGAATCAGACCATCCCACAGAGGGTGGTGGCTCCTCCCTGGATGGACTTACTGTATAAAAAGGCCATTCACTCAGACTGCAGTACCCAGCAATCTCCTTCAGCTGCTTTGATTCAATCTTCTTCCAAACAAGGTAAGGGGGAATATAGTTAACTTGGCTGGATCAGTGTCAGGACAAGAGGATACGTGTATAAACTGCATTCTTAAGCAAAGGCAAAACCATATACATATATGTATGTATATATGTATATACACTTATATATGGCTTGTGCTATTACATGTGTGTGTGTTTGATTTTATTTCCATGAGGCCAGTTAACTCTCTCTTTCCATTGTCCATGTTTTCATTAGTTTTCTTTGTCCAGTTCTGCTGCCAATGGCACAGACTTTATACCAGAGAGCTATTTCAATTCCATACCTGAGAAGTTTACATGTAGTTGTGGAAGATATCTAGCAAACAACCAATAAGTATGTCTACAAATGGCAAGAATGATGAAGAAAATGGAGTCATAGAACAGCATAATGGGAGGGCAGGAGTACTGCAGATTGGATATTCTGAAAAATTATCTTTCTTTTCCTTTTTTAACCATTGAATAAAAATTTAGGTTGACATAGAATTGTGCATAATACATGGAAACATATATATATATGGTGTATAATCAGAAACATTTTATACCTATTATCTCAAACACATATAATGCTCAAACTTTATGAGATGAGAATAATAAAAATCAAGACATCTACTTAAAGCCAAAACATATTCTAATTTATAATTATTACTCTATGATTCTACAATAACATACTATTATGATTATTATAGAATCAATATAATATAATATTTCATGGTTCTTATCTTCAGTTTGTCACTGTGCCCAGTCAATTCTGTGTACATAGCATTTCAAATCTACTTACCTTTGTCTCTCAATCTACCATGACCATTCTGATTCAGTGTACACTTGGGTTCTACCTCTGATTATTATAAGAAAATGCCAGTCGTTTCTCCATTTTTGAACTGATGAAAAGTGTGTGTGAGTGTGTGTGTGTGTGAGAGAGAGAGAGAGAGAGAGAGAGAGAGAGAGAGAGAGAGAGAGAATGTTTCTGTTAGGTAGGAATATTCTATGGGTAAACTTTTGGGTCTTAGTTACAACAAAACAATATTCCAAAGGACCTCTGTCAGTCTAGCATCCTTTGGCATTATGAAAAACTTCAATTTTACATATCTTCAGCAATATTTGAAGGTATCATGTTTCTCTAATTTTAGTCACTTATGAGTATATTGCATCCTCACACTATCATTGTAATTTTTCTCTCCTTAGTAATTAACGAGATTGAACAATTATGAAACATTAGCAATTTGGTACTTTCTGTAAAGTGCTTCTAGGAGAGATTCGTTTTTCTGTTAAGTTGTCTGCATTCATGAATATTGTTTTTACATTAAGAGTAGTATTTTATTGGTTAAAATGTTATATTTTCTCCCATTTTCACTTTATACTATTAGAAATGAACAGAGGTTTTTACATTCAATGTAGTTCAACTTTTAACTCTTCTTTATGATTAGTGTATTTTGTTGGTTGAGACAGGTCTCACTATGGAGCCCAGTAACCTGAAACTTTCTATGCACTCTAGGTTGGCTTCAAAACTGTGATCCTCCTGTTTCAGCTTTTCAAGTGCCAGCACTTAGGATTGATCATTTTTAGTTCAACTTTAGAAGTATTTCCTATTCCAAAGGCTTAACTATATTCTTTCACATAATCTGTCCTACTGTTGAATCTACTGAAAACATTTTTCTATACTGTAATCTAATTAACCTTAAAACATTTACTAGATATGATGTCTATCAGGGGATGGCTCAGTCAGTAAACTGCTTCCCATGCAAGCATGAGGAACCAAGTTGGACCCCAGAAATTATGTAAGCCCTATCCTGGCACAGAGGGACATGCTTATAATTAGTGCTGAGGAGACAAACAAAAACAGGCAAATTCTGGAGCTCACTGGCTAGCCTAGACTACTTAATGAACCCCACTTATTTCATTTCCAAACGAATTCACTGATCTTAAAGGCAAATGAATTTTGTGCTTAAGCTTGTAAAATCTTATTTGAATAACACTGAGCTCTGTTTACCATTTTTTATATTTTTGCATGTGTATTTATGAAATAGTAAAAAGAAAAACTGTTTCATGTAATATACCACTGAACTTTGATACATGAACAAATGTTTTTTTCTTTGTCGTTCTTTCAAAAAATCTCTTGTGATTTTAGGTTGAATTTCCTCCCTAGACTTTTAATAGAATTTCCAACTGAAGCCACTTGACTAACATCCTCACACCCACTAGAACTATATTCACTTAAACTACAATTTTATTAATAAGCAAAGAGCTACTGATAATTTTTATCTATGGTCTGTTTCATTAAGGTATGAAGTGTATTTCTAGAAATGTCTGTATCGCCTACATTCAAACTGATTCCAACACAGCCTCTCACATGTTTCCATTGTCTCTCTAGAGTGTGCAGCATCTACTGCAATGTCTTTCTCTTTTTCCTATTCCTTTTTGATACTGATTATTCATTATTTTTTTCCTTCCTGAATAATTTGTGGGGTTATTGGCTTTATGAGATACTTTCAGAGTAGAACACTGTCTTTGTTACATCTCTAAGATTTCTATTTCATTAATGTGAGTTGTCTTTATTATTTCACTCATTATACTGTCAGACTTAATTTCTTTTTCTCTCATTCAATCTTCCTGAGAGGAATGCTTATATTATATTATAATATATTCATTTGAACTATGAAAACTCACAAGGAGTTAATAAATCCAACCAGCTTTGTTAGATTGAATATCTCAACCTATTTTTTAAATGCTGACATATATTAGTATTATCATTTTATTATGTCAATATACACTAAAATTTCCTCATGTATTATTTAACTATTCCTCATTTATCACTGATTCCCTATGTTCTCAAGTAAGATTATTCCTTGCTTTGTCCATTATTGTATCTGCCACATGATGAGTGCTTTTTCAGTTTGAATATAAACTACAATAAACTAAAATGAGCTTTATAGTTCCACAGAAATAACAACACACACACACACACACACACACACACACACACACACACACACACACACAAAACCAGTTATCTCTGCTCTCAATAGGAGGGCTGATCCAAAACAATCAAATAAACTCTTAAAGTAACGTTTTTGAACATTTTTTCTGACAGAAATCATCAGCCCATCAAATTGAGTAAAAGGCAGCGATTGCCCACTAATTATTAGACCATTCTACTGAAGCAATATTTATTATCTCTCACTTTACCTTGCATCAATTTTGCATCTTCTTTTCCCCATCATTTTGATTGATTTATAAGGCTTAAATTCGGTTCTTTCACGGGGTAATCATAAACTTGCTAAACTATATATTAAATATAAAACACACACAGCATACATATTCCATTTTGCCCAATAAACCATGGTCCATAAGGCTTTAGGTTGGACTATAATACTCACAGTTGACAAGCTTATGTTACCTATAGTATTCTGGTTTTGACTGTTATATAAGTCTAAAAGTCATCATTATAATGCTTTTATATATAATAAACACTTATTTTATATATTGACATTCCTACAACTTTCAGACGTTGAGAAGATAAGTAAGGGAGCTTTTTATTACCCTGCTAGGAGGAACAGCTGGCTAACCAAAAAGGAGTCTTCCCAAGAGCAAACTGAGGTATAAGAATTTAAGAATCTAGTATGATAGATGTATTTAAAGCCATAAAATAGGCAGTGTCAGTTGCCAAAGTCACTTGATATTTTCTCTGTTCACATTGAAGAAGTTATTCTTCAGCATGTGTCATTTCTAAAATGCCCTCTTTAAAAAGATACTGAGTTTATGCCATAAAAGGGCAATTACAAATAAACATATAAAATAAAAGTAAAAAGAAAATGAATTTCGTTTCACTTTTATAGGTGCACACATACAACTAAAAGATGTCCACTCTCCTGGAAAGCATCACTAGCATGATTGACATATTCCAACAATACTCAAACAATGATAAGGAGGAGGAAACACTGAGCAAAGAAGAGCTGAAGGAACTTCTGGAAGGAGAATTACAAGCAGTCTTGAAGGTAAGAAACATAAAACAGAACTGATGAGGAAAAAACGTCCGTGCCTTACTATGAATCAAGCCAAAGACTGTAACAAACATTTTGAGTACTTCATTAGTATAAGAAATAGCTATAATTAAGAAAGGATCAAACTTCTTTAGCTATCCTTAAATGTGTACCTACATGTTCATCATGGACTAGATACCATATTTGAAACACAGATACTGTCAAAATGTAATTTTTAAACAAGAAAATTGAATACTAACAGCTAAAATTATCATAGTATTTTCCAAGAAAAGGTTTAGTGGAGGATACATAGAAAAAAATTTAATCATGAAATGAATTAAAATTCTGATGCAAAAATCAAAAGAAAAGGAGAAAAGAAATCAACCTTAGGGAAAAGAGTGATGCTATGTGGCAGGCATTTAAACATTAACACAGAAACTATCAACACTGAGAAACAAGAAGGAAAAATCATAAAAAACACTGAAACTATGGGTAGAAAATTTTGTTTTCATGGTAAATGTGTACTGCATATCAATTAAAATGTTTAAATTAGGGGTTGGGGATTTAGCTCAGTGGTAAAGCGCTTGCCTAACAAGCCCAAGGCCCAGGGTTCCAGTCTCAGGTCCGGGAAAAAAAATGCTTTAAAAAATGTTTCAATTAGTAGTTTTGAACAAATACATTTCTAAACTTGTTACAGAATCCAAATGACCAAGACATAGCAGAGGTCTTCATGCAAATGCTAGATGTGGACCACGATGACAAAATAGATTTCACTGAGTATTTACTAATGGTATTAAAGCTGGCACAAGCATATTATGAAACATCAAAAAAGAGAAGATCCCAAACAAAAGAATCAGGAAAGAGAAATGAACATGATTATAAAGGATATGAAGAAAGGAGAGAAAAAGTACAAAGAAGACACAGGCGGAGGAACAGTGGAACTGATGGAAAGCAAGAAAATGAACGATCAAAAAGCCCAAGAGGAAGAGGGAACAAAAGACGAGGATCCAGCACTATAAGTGAGGAAAGTGACACAAACAGAAATAGTGATACAGAAAACAAAAGGCACCATCATGGTTCAAACAGAAGGCAAAGAAGAGGTTCCAATTCATCTGACAGGAAAGAGACAAGAAGTAAGAAACACAGAGAGGTAAAAGAAAGAAATGCTGGGATCTATAACGATGGAAAAGACGGACAAGATTGGGAAGTAAACTATGAAAACTGTTATTACAAAACTGAAGAAAGTAACAGGGAACAAAGAGAAGGACGGAATCATAAAACAAAAGAATCGCACAGTGAGAGCGAGGCCTCCGGTGGTCAGGCCGGCCGCAGAGGCACTGCAGCCACCAGGCACACATCTCGCCCCGAACAGTCTCCAGACACTGCTGGCCGGACCGGATCCAGCCGTGGACAGCAGTCCGCCCAACGACATGCTGACTCAACCCCGGGCAGCACAAGAACCGGCTCCAGAGGAAGAGGAGAGTCCCCAGCTGGCCAGCAGTCCCCCGACAGAGCCAGGCACATCGAATCCAGGAGGGGTAGAACCCGGGAGGCCAGCGCCAGCCAGTCCAGTGACAGCGAAGGCCATTCTGGAGCCCATGCCGGGATCGGGCAAGGGCAGACCTCAACCACTCACAGGAGGGCAGGCTCCAGCTCAGGGAGCCAGCGGGCCTCTGCTGGTGGCCAAGCAGCTGACACCTCCAGTCGCTCAGGGGCCAGTCAAGGCCAGGCATCAGGCCAGGGTCGTGCAGGGTCCCGAAGCAGGGAAGCTCAGGGCATCGCTCGTCATGGGCAGTCGACAGACAGCCACAGGCACTCTGGGGCCGGGCAAGCACAAGCCCACACAGCCACAAGCATTGACAGCAGGAGGCCTCGCGGGTCCAGCGAGAGTCAGGCCAGCGACAGCGAGGGCCACTCCGACTACTCAGAAGCACACACACAGGGAGCCCACGGTGGGATCCAAACAAGCCAGAGGCACGAGCAGCGACCCTCCCGAGGCCAGCAGGGCTCCGGACACCCCCAGGTGTACTACTATGGTGTAGAAGAAACCGAGGACGAGTCCGATGCCCAGCAGGGGCACCACCAGCAGCAGCAACAGCAGCGGCAGCAGCAGCGGCAGCGGCACCAGCATGAACAGGAACGAGAACATGAACACCAACAGCCAGAGTCCAGCCACAGGCAGCAGGGGTCCAGTGGGAGAACGCACCGGGCAGCTCGCCATGAACAGGAAAGCGACAGCACCAGGCAAAGGGGCTCTCACCAGGCGCACAGCTCCGCTCGCACCCAGGAGGAGATCGCACGCGGAAGGTCTGGAGCCAGTGCCAGTGAGGGTCCGGGGCCCCAGAGGGAGGCTGCCAGGGACAGCTCTGAGCACGCCCAGTCCAGAAGGAGCGAGACCATCAGCCGTGGACGCTCAGGACACTCCACTGGGAGAGCCCACGAAGACCGCCACGAGCAGGCAACAGACCGCTCTGCCCGCTCCGGGTCCAGGGGAGGCCAGGCCGGCTCCCACAGTGAGAGCGAGGCCTCCGGTGGTCAGGCCGGCCGCAGAGGCACTGCAGCCACCAGGCACACATCTCGCCCCGAACAGTCTCCAGACACTGCTGGCCGGACCGGATCCAGCCGTGGACAGCAGTCCGCCCAACGACATGCTGACTCAACCCCGGGCAGCACAAGAACCGGCTCCAGAGGAAGAGGAGAGTCCCCAGCTGGCCAGCAGTCCCCCGACAGAGCCAGGCACATCGAATCCAGGAGGGGTAGAACCCGGGAGGCCAGCGCCAGCCAGTCCAGTGACAGCGAAGGCCATTCTGGAGCCCATGCCGGGATCGGGCAAGGGCAGACCTCAACCACTCACAGGAGGGCAGGCTCCAGCTCAGGGAGCCAGCGGGCCTCTGCTGGTGGCCAAGCAGCTGACACCTCCAGTCGCTCAGGGGCCAGTCAAGGCCAGGCATCAGGCCAGGGTCGTGCAGGGTCCCGAAGCAGGGAAGCTCAGGGCATCGCTCGTCATGGGCAGTCGACAGACAGCCACAGGCACTCTGGGGCCGGGCAAGCACAAGCCCACACAGCCACAAGCATTGACAGCAGGAGGCCTCGCGGGTCCAGCGAGAGTCAGGCCAGCGACAGCGAGGGCCACTCCGACTACTCAGAAGCACACACACAGGGAGCCCACGGTGGGATCCAAACAAGCCAGAGGCACGAGCAGCGACCCTCCCGAGGCCAGCAGGGCTCCGGACACCCCCAGGTGTACTACTATGGTGTAGAAGAAACCGAGGACGAGTCCGATGCCCAGCAGGGGCACCACCAGCAGCAGCAACAGCAGCGGCAGCAGCAGCGGCAGCGGCACCAGCATGAACAGGAACGAGAACATGAACACCAACAGCCAGAGTCCAGCCACAGGCAGCAGGGGTCCAGTGGGAGAACGCACCGGGCAGCTCGCCATGAACAGGAAAGCGACAGCACCAGGCAAAGGGGCTCTCACCAGGCGCACAGCTCCGCTCGCACCCAGGAGGAGATCGCACGCGGAAGGTCTGGAGCCAGTGCCAGTGAGGGTCCGGGGCCCCAGAGGGAGGCTGCCAGGGACAGCTCTGAGCACGCCCAGTCCAGAAGGAGCGAGACCATCAGCCGTGGACGCTCAGGACACTCCACTGGGAGAGCCCACGAAGACCGCCACGAGCAGGCAACAGACCGCTCTGCCCGCTCCGGGTCCAGGGGAGGCCAGGCCGGCTCCCACAGTGAGAGCGAGGCCTCCGGTGGTCAGGCCGGCCGCAGAGGCACTGCAGCCACCAGGCACACATCTCGCCCCGAACAGTCTCCAGACACTGCTGGCCGGACCGGATCCAGCCGTGGACAGCAGTCCGCCCAACGACATGCTGACTCAACCCCGGGCAGCACAAGAACCGGCTCCAGAGGAAGAGGAGAGTCCCCAGCTGGCCAGCAGTCCCCCGACAGAGCCAGGCACATCGAATCCAGGAGGGGTAGAACCCGGGAGGCCAGCGCCAGCCAGTCCAGTGACAGCGAAGGCCATTCTGGAGCCCATGCCGGGATCGGGCAAGGGCAGACCTCAACCACTCACAGGAGGGCAGGCTCCAGCTCAGGGAGCCAGCGGGCCTCTGCTGGTGGCCAAGCAGCTGACACCTCCAGTCGCTCAGGGGCCAGTCAAGGCCAGGCATCAGGCCAGGGTCGTGCAGGGTCCCGAAGCAGGGAAGCTCAGGGCATCGCTCGTCATGGGCAGTCGACAGACAGCCACAGGCACTCTGGGGCCGGGCAAGCACAAGCCCACACAGCCACAAGCATTGACAGCAGGAGGCCTCGCGGGTCCAGCGAGAGTCAGGCCAGCGACAGCGAGGGCCACTCCGACTACTCAGAAGCACACACACAGGGAGCCCACGGTGGGATCCAAACAAGCCAGAGGCACGAGCAGCGACCCTCCCGAGGCCAGCAGGGCTCCGGACACCCCCAGGTGTACTACTATGGTGTAGAAGAAACCGAGGACGAGTCCGATGCCCAGCAGGGGCACCACCAGCAGCAGCAACAGCAGCGGCAGCAGCAGCGGCAGCGGCACCAGCATGAACAGGAACGAGAACATGAACACCAACAGCCAGAGTCCAGCCACAGGCAGCAGGGGTCCAGTGGGAGAACGCACCGGGCAGCTCGCCATGAACAGGAAAGCGACAGCACCAGGCAAAGGGGCTCTCACCAGGCGCACAGCTCCGCTCGCACCCAGGAGGAGATCGCACGCGGAAGGTCTGGAGCCAGTGCCAGTGAGGGTCCGGGGCCCCAGAGGGAGGCTGCCAGGGACAGCTCTGAGCACGCCCAGTCCAGAAGGAGCGAGACCATCAGCCGTGGACGCTCAGGACACTCCACTGGGAGAGCCCACGAAGACCGCCACGAGCAGGCAACAGACCGCTCTGCCCGCTCCGGGTCCAGGGGAGGCCAGGCCGGCTCCCACAGTGAGAGCGAGGCCTCCGGTGGTCAGGCCGGCCGCAGAGGCACTGCAGCCACCAGGCACACATCTCGCCCCGAACAGTCTCCAGACACTGCTGGCCGGACCGGATCCAGCCGTGGACAGCAGTCCGCCCAACGACATGCTGACTCAACCCCGGGCAGCACAAGAACCGGCTCCAGAGGAAGAGGAGAGTCCCCAGCTGGCCAGCAGTCCCCCGACAGAGCCAGGCACATCGAATCCAGGAGGGGTAGAACCCGGGAGGCCAGCGCCAGCCAGTCCAGTGACAGCGAAGGCCATTCTGGAGCCCATGCCGGGATCGGGCAAGGGCAGACCTCAACCACTCACAGGAGGGCAGGCTCCAGCTCAGGGAGCCAGCGGGCCTCTGCTGGTGGCCAAGCAGCTGACACCTCCAGTCGCTCAGGGGCCAGTCAAGGCCAGGCATCAGGCCAGGGTCGTGCAGGGTCCCGAAGCAGGGAAGCTCAGGGCATCGCTCGTCATGGGCAGTCGACAGACAGCCACAGGCACTCTGGGGCCGGGCAAGCACAAGCCCACACAGCCACAAGCATTGACAGCAGGAGGCCTCGCGGGTCCAGCGAGAGTCAGGCCAGCGACAGCGAGGGCCACTCCGACTACTCAGAAGCACACACACAGGGAGCCCACGGTGGGATCCAAACAAGCCAGAGGCACGAGCAGCGACCCTCCCGAGGCCAGCAGGGCTCCGGACACCCCCAGGTGTACTACTATGGTGTAGAAGAAACCGAGGACGAGTCCGATGCCCAGCAGGGGCACCACCAGCAGCAGCAACAGCAGCGGCAGCAGCAGCGGCAGCGGCACCAGCATGAACAGGAACGAGAACATGAACACCAACAGCCAGAGTCCAGCCACAGGCAGCAGGGGTCCAGTGGGAGAACGCACCGGGCAGCTCGCCATGAACAGGAAAGCGACAGCACCAGGCAAAGGGGCTCTCACCAGGCGCACAGCTCCGCTCGCACCCAGGAGGAGATCGCACGCGGAAGGTCTGGAGCCAGTGCCAGTGAGGGTCCGGGGCCCCAGAGGGAGGCTGCCAGGGACAGCTCTGAGCACGCCCAGTCCAGAAGGAGCGAGACCATCAGCCGTGGACGCTCAGGACACTCCACTGGGAGAGCCCACGAAGACCGCCACGAGCAGGCAACAGACCGCTCTGCCCGCTCCGGGTCCAGGGGAGGCCAGGCCGGCTCCCACAGTGAGAGCGAGGCCTCCGGTGGTCAGGCCGGCCGCAGAGGCACTGCAGCCACCAGGCACACATCTCGCCCCGAACAGTCTCCAGACACTGCTGGCCGGACCGGATCCAGCCGTGGACAGCAGTCCGCCCAACGACATGCTGACTCAACCCCGGGCAGCACAAGAACCGGCTCCAGAGGAAGAGGAGAGTCCCCAGCTGGCCAGCAGTCCCCCGACAGAGCCAGGCACATCGAATCCAGGAGGGGTAGAACCCGGGAGGCCAGCGCCAGCCAGTCCAGTGACAGCGAAGGCCATTCTGGAGCCCATGCCGGGATCGGGCAAGGGCAGACCTCAACCACTCACAGGAGGGCAGGCTCCAGCTCAGGGAGCCAGCGGGCCTCTGCTGGTGGCCAAGCAGCTGACACCTCCAGTCGCTCAGGGGCCAGTCAAGGCCAGGCATCAGGCCAGGGTCGTGCAGGGTCCCGAAGCAGGGAAGCTCAGGGCATCGCTCGTCATGGGCAGTCGACAGACAGCCACAGGCACTCTGGGGCCGGGCAAGCACAAGCCCACACAGCCACAAGCATTGACAGCAGGAGGCCTCGCGGGTCCAGCGAGAGTCAGGCCAGCGACAGCGAGGGCCACTCCGACTACTCAGAAGCACACACACAGGGAGCCCACGGTGGGATCCAAACAAGCCAGAGGCACGAGCAGCGACCCTCCCGAGGCCAGCAGGGCTCCGGACACCCCCAGGTGTACTACTATGGTGTAGAAGAAACCGAGGACGAGTCCGATGCCCAGCAGGGGCACCACCAGCAGCAGCAACAGCAGCGGCAGCAGCAGCGGCAGCGGCACCAGCATGAACAGGAACGAGAACATGAACACCAACAGCCAGAGTCCAGCCACAGGCAGCAGGGGTCCAGTGGGAGAACGCACCGGGCAGCTCGCCATGAACAGGAAAGCGACAGCACCAGGCAAAGGGGCTCTCACCAGGCGCACAGCTCCGCTCGCACCCAGGAGGAGATCGCACGCGGAAGGTCTGGAGCCAGTGCCAGTGAGGGTCCGGGGCCCCAGAGGGAGGCTGCCAGGGACAGCTCTGAGCACGCCCAGTCCAGAAGGAGCGAGACCATCAGCCGTGGACGCTCAGGACACTCCACTGGGAGAGCCCACGAAGACCGCCACGAGCAGGCAACAGACCGCTCTGCCCGCTCCGGGTCCAGGGGAGGCCAGGCCGGCTCCCACAGTGAGAGCGAGGCCTCCGGTGGTCAGGCCGGCCGCAGAGGCACTGCAGCCACCAGGCACACATCTCGCCCCGAACAGTCTCCAGACACTGCTGGCCGGACCGGATCCAGCCGTGGACAGCAGTCCGCCCAACGACATGCTGACTCAACCCCGGGCAGCACAAGAACCGGCTCCAGAGGAAGAGGAGAGTCCCCAGCTGGCCAGCAGTCCCCCGACAGAGCCAGGCACATCGAATCCAGGAGGGGTAGAACCCGGGAGGCCAGCGCCAGCCAGTCCAGTGACAGCGAAGGCCATTCTGGAGCCCATGCCGGGATCGGGCAAGGGCAGACCTCAACCACTCACAGGAGGGCAGGCTCCAGCTCAGGGAGCCAGCGGGCCTCTGCTGGTGGCCAAGCAGCTGACACCTCCAGTCGCTCAGGGGCCAGTCAAGGCCAGGCATCAGGCCAGGGTCGTGCAGGGTCCCGAAGCAGGGAAGCTCAGGGCATCGCTCGTCATGGGCAGTCGACAGACAGCCACAGGCACTCTGGGGCCGGGCAAGCACAAGCCCACACAGCCACAAGCATTGACAGCAGGAGGCCTCGCGGGTCCAGCGAGAGTCAGGCCAGCGACAGCGAGGGCCACTCCGACTACTCAGAAGCACACACACAGGGAGCCCACGGTGGGATCCAAACAAGCCAGAGGCACGAGCAGCGACCCTCCCGAGGCCAGCAGGGCTCCGGACACCCCCAGGTGTACTACTATGGTGTAGAAGAAACCGAGGACGAGTCCGATGCCCAGCAGGGGCACCACCAGCAGCAGCAACAGCAGCGGCAGCAGCAGCGGCAGCGGCACCAGCATGAACAGGAACGAGAACATGAACACCAACAGCCAGAGTCCAGCCACAGGCAGCAGGGGTCCAGTGGGAGAACGCACCGGGCAGCTCGCCATGAACAGGAAAGCGACAGCACCAGGCAAAGGGGCTCTCACCAGGCGCACAGCTCCGCTCGCACCCAGGAGGAGATCGCACGCGGAAGGTCTGGAGCCAGTGCCAGTGAGGGTCCGGGGCCCCAGAGGGAGGCTGCCAGGGACAGCTCTGAGCACGCCCAGTCCAGAAGGAGCGAGACCATCAGCCGTGGACGCTCAGGACACTCCACTGGGAGAGCCCACGAAGACCGCCACGAGCAGGCAACAGACCGCTCTGCCCGCTCCGGGTCCAGGGGAGGCCAGGCCGGCTCCCACAGTGAGAGCGAGGCCTCCGGTGGTCAGGCCGGCCGCAGAGGCACTGCAGCCACCAGGCACACATCTCGCCCCGAACAGTCTCCAGACACTGCTGGCCGGACCGGATCCAGCCGTGGACAGCAGTCCGCCCAACGACATGCTGACTCAACCCCGGGCAGCACAAGAACCGGCTCCAGAGGAAGAGGAGAGTCCCCAGCTGGCCAGCAGTCCCCCGACAGAGCCAGGCACATCGAATCCAGGAAGGGTAGAACCCGGGAGGCCAGCGCCAGCCAGTCCAGTGACAGCGAAGGCCATTCTGGAGCCCATGCCGGGATCGGGCAAGGGCAGACCTCAACCACTCACAGGAGGGCAGGCTCCAGCTCAGGGAGCCAGCGGGCCTCTGCTGGTGGCCAAGCAGCTGACACCTCCAGTCGCTCAGGGGCCAGTCAAGGCCAGGCATCAGGCCAGGGTCGTGCAGGGTCCCGAAGCAGGGAAGCTCAGGGCATCGCTCGTCATGGGCAGTCGACAGACAGCCACAGGCACTCTGGGGCCGGGCAAGCACAAGCCCACACAGCCACAAGCATTGACAGCAGGAGGCCTCGCGGGTCCAGCGAGAGTCAGGCCAGCGACAGCGAGGGCCACTCCGACTACTCAGAAGCACACACACAGGGAGCCCACGGTGGGATCCAAACAAGCCAGAGGCACGAGCAGCGACCCTCCCGAGGCCAGCAGGGCTCCGGACACCCCCAGGTGTACTACTATGGTGTAGAAGAAACCGAGGACGAGTCCGATGCCCAGCAGGGGCACCACCAGCAGCAGCAACAGCAGCGGCAGCAGCAGCGGCAGCGGCACCAGCATGAACAGGAACGAGAACATGAACACCAACAGCCAGAGTCCAGCCA
The DNA here is from genome assembly GCF_021556685.1 of Rattus norvegicus. Classification (NCBI taxonomy): domain Eukaryota; kingdom Metazoa; phylum Chordata; class Mammalia; order Rodentia; family Muridae; genus Rattus; species Rattus norvegicus. Next base: position 181,045,683 of record NC_141535.1, read on the forward strand.
CAGGCAGCAGGGGTCCAGTGGGAGAACGCACCGGGCAGCTCGCCATGAACAGGAAAGCGACAGCACCAGGCAAAGGGGCTCTCACCAGGCGCACAGCTCCGCTCGCACCCAGGAGGAGATCGCACGCGGAAGGTCTGGAGCCAGTGCCAGTGAGGGTCCGGGGCCCCAGAGGGAGGCTGCCAGGGACAGCTCTGAGCACGCCCAGTCCAGAAGGAGCGAGACCATCAGCCGTGGACGCTCAGGACACTCCACTGGGAGAGCCCACGAAGACCGCCACGAGCAGGCAACAGACCGCTCTGCCCGCTCCGGGTCCAGGGGAGGCCAGGCCGGCTCCCACAGTGAGAGCGAGGCCTCCGGTGGTCAGGCCGGCCGCAGAGGCACTGCAGCCACCAGGCACACATCTCGCCCCGAACAGTCTCCAGACACTGCTGGCCGGACCGGATCCAGCCGTGGACAGCAGTCCGCCCAACGACATGCTGACTCAACCCCGGGCAGCACAAGAACCGGCTCCAGAGGAAGAGGAGAGTCCCCAGCTGGCCAGCAGTCCCCCGACAGAGCCAGGCACATCGAATCCAGGAGGGGTAGAACCCGGGAGGCCAGCGCCAGCCAGTCCAGTGACAGCGAAGGCCATTCTGGAGCCCATGCCGGGATCGGGCAAGGGCAGACCTCAACCACTCACAGGAGGGCAGGCTCCAGCTCAGGGAGCCAGCGGGCCTCTGCTGGTGGCCAAGCAGCTGACACCTCCAGTCGCTCAGGGGCCAGTCAAGGCCAGGCATCAGGCCAGGGTCGTGCAGGGTCCCGAAGCAGGGAAGCTCAGGGCATCGCTCGTCATGGGCAGTCGACAGACAGCCACAGGCACTCTGGGGCCGGGCAAGCACAAGCCCACACAGCCACAAGCATTGACAGCAGGAGGCCTCGCGGGTCCAGCGAGAGTCAGGCCAGCGACAGCGAGGGCCACTCCGACTACTCAGAAGCACACACACAGGGAGCCCACGGTGGGATCCAAACAAGCCAGAGGCACGAGCAGCGACCCTCCCGAGGCCAGCAGGGCTCCGGACACCCCCAGGTGTACTACTATGGTGTAGAAGAAACCGAGGACGAGTCCGATGCCCAGCAGGGGCACCACCAGCAGCAGCAACAGCAGCGGCAGCAGCAGCGGCAGCGGCACCAGCATGAACAGGAACGAGAACATGAACACCAACAGCCAGAGTCCAGCCACAGGCAGCAGGGGTCCAGTGGGAGAACGCACCGGGCAGCTCGCCATGAACAGGAAAGCGACAGCACCAGGCAAAGGGGCTCTCACCAGGCGCACAGCTCCGCTCGCACCCAGGAGGAGATCGCACGCGGAAGGTCTGGAGCCAGTGCCAGTGAGGGTCCGGGGCCCCAGAGGGAGGCTGCCAGGGACAGCTCTGAGCACGCCCAGTCCAGAAGGAGCGAGACCATCAGCCGTGGACGCTCAGGACACTCCACTGGGAGAGCCCACGAAGACCGCCACGAGCAGGCAACAGACCGCTCTGCCCGCTCCGGGTCCAGGGGAGGCCAGGCCGGCTCCCACAGTGAGAGCGAGGCCTCCGGTGGTCAGGCCGGCCGCAGAGGCACTGCAGCCACCAGGCACACATCTCGCCCCGAACAGTCTCCAGACACTGCTGGCCGGACCGGATCCAGCCGTGGACAGCAGTCCGCCCAACGACATGCTGACTCAACCCCGGGCAGCACAAGAACCGGCTCCAGAGGAAGAGGAGAGTCCCCAGCTGGCCAGCAGTCCCCCGACAGAGCCAGGCACATCGAATCCAGGAGGGGTAGAACCCGGGAGGCCAGCGCCAGCCAGTCCAGTGACAGCGAAGGCCATTCTGGAGCCCATGCCGGGATCGGGCAAGGGCAGACCTCAACCACTCACAGGAGGGCAGGCTCCAGCTCAGGGAGCCAGCGGGCCTCTGCTGGTGGCCAAGCAGCTGACACCTCCAGTCGCTCAGGGGCCAGTCAAGGCCAGGCATCAGGCCAGGGTCGTGCAGGGTCCCGAAGCAGGGAAGCTCAGGGCATCGCTCGTCATGGGCAGTCGACAGACAGCCACAGGCACTCTGGGGCCGGGCAAGCACAAGCCCACACAGCCACAAGCATTGACAGCAGGAGGCCTCGCGGGTCCAGCGAGAGTCAGGCCAGCGACAGCGAGGGCCACTCCGACTACTCAGAAGCACACACACAGGGAGCCCACGGTGGGATCCAAACAAGCCAGAGGCACGAGCAGCGACCCTCCCGAGGCCAGCAGGGCTCCGGACACCCCCAGGTGTACTACTATGGTGTAGAAGAAACCGAGGACGAGTCCGATGCCCAGCAGGGGCACCACCAGCAGCAGCAACAGCAGCGGCAGCAGCAGCGGCAGCGGCACCAGCATGAACAGGAACGAGAACATGAACACCAACAGCCAGAGTCCAGCCACAGGCAGCAGGGGTCCAGTGGGAGAACGCACCGGGCAGCTCGCCATGAACAGGAAAGCGACAGCACCAGGCAAAGGGGCTCTCACCAGGCGCACAGCTCCGCTCGCACCCAGGAGGAGATCGCACGCGGAAGGTCTGGAGCCAGTGCCAGTGAGGGTCCGGGGCCCCAGAGGGAGGCTGCCAGGGACAGCTCTGAGCACGCCCAGTCCAGAAGGAGCGAGACCATCAGCCGTGGACGCTCAGGACACTCCACTGGGAGAGCCCACGAAGACCGCCACGAGCAGGCAACAGACCGCTCTGCCCGCTCCGGGTCCAGGGGAGGCCAGGCCGGCTCCCACAGTGAGAGCGAGGCCTCCGGTGGTCAGGCCGGCCGCAGAGGCACTGCAGCCACCAGGCACACATCTCGCCCCGAACAGTCTCCAGACACTGCTGGCCGGACCGGATCCAGCCGTGGACAGCAGTCCGCCCAACGACATGCTGACTCAACCCCGGGCAGCACAAGAACCGGCTCCAGAGGAAGAGGAGAGTCCCCAGCTGGCCAGCAGTCCCCCGACAGAGCCAGGCACATCGAATCCAGGAGGGGTAGAACCCGGGAGGCCAGCGCCAGCCAGTCCAGTGACAGCGAAGGCCATTCTGGAGCCCATGCCGGGATCGGGCAAGGGCAGACCTCAACCACTCACAGGAGGGCAGGCTCCAGCTCAGGGAGCCAGCGGGCCTCTGCTGGTGGCCAAGCAGCTGACACCTCCAGTCGCTCAGGGGCCAGTCAAGGCCAGGCATCAGGCCAGGGTCGTGCAGGGTCCCGAAGCAGGGAAGCTCAGGGCATCGCTCGTCATGGGCAGTCGACAGACAGCCACAGGCACTCTGGGGCCGGGCAAGCACAAGCCCACACAGCCACAAGCATTGACAGCAGGAGGCCTCGCGGGTCCAGCGAGAGTCAGGCCAGCGACAGCGAGGGCCACTCCGACTACTCAGAAGCACACACACAGGGAGCCCACGGTGGGATCCAAACAAGCCAGAGGCACGAGCAGCGACCCTCCCGAGGCCAGCAGGGCTCCGGACACCCCCAGGTGTACTACTATGGTGTAGAAGAAACCGAGGACGAGTCCGATGCCCAGCAGGGGCACCACCAGCAGCAGCAACAGCAGCGGCAGCAGCAGCGGCAGCGGCACCAGCATGAACAGGAACGAGAACATGAACACCAACAGCCAGAGTCCAGCCACAGGCAGCAGGGGTCCAGTGGGAGAACGCACCGGGCAGCTCGCCATGAACAGGAAAGCGACAGCACCAGGCAAAGGGGCTCTCACCAGGCGCACAGCTCCGCTCGCACCCAGGAGGAGATCGCACGCGGAAGGTCTGGAGCCAGTGCCAGTGAGGGTCCGGGGCCCCAGAGGGAGGCTGCCAGGGACAGCTCTGAGCACGCCCAGTCCAGAAGGAGCGAGACCATCAGCCGTGGACGCTCAGGACACTCCACTGGGAGAGCCCACGAAGACCGCCACGAGCAGGCAACAGACCGCTCTGCCCGCTCCGGGTCCAGGGGAGGCCAGGCCGGCTCCCACAGTGAGAGCGAGGCCTCCGGTGGTCAGGCCGGCCGCAGAGGCACTGCAGCCACCAGGCACACATCTCGCCCCGAACAGTCTCCAGACACTGCTGGCCGGACCGGATCCAGCCGTGGACAGCAGTCCGCCCAACGACATGCTGACTCAACCCCGGGCAGCACAAGAACCGGCTCCAGAGGAAGAGGAGAGTCCCCAGCTGGCCAGCAGTCCCCCGACAGAGCCAGGCACATCGAATCCAGGAGGGGTAGAACCCGGGAGGCCAGCGCCAGCCAGTCCAGTGACAGCGAAGGCCATTCTGGAGCCCATGCCGGGATCGGGCAAGGGCAGACCTCAACCACTCACAGGAGGGCAGGCTCCAGCTCAGGGAGCCAGCGGGCCTCTGCTGGTGGCCAAGCAGCTGACACCTCCAGTCGCTCAGGGGCCAGTCAAGGCCAGGCATCAGGCCAGGGTCGTGCAGGGTCCCGAAGCAGGGAAGCTCAGGGCATCGCTCGTCATGGGCAGTCGACAGACAGCCACAGGCACTCTGGGGCCGGGCAAGCACAAGCCCACACAGCCACAAGCATTGACAGCAGGAGGCCTCGCGGGTCCAGCGAGAGTCAGGCCAGCGACAGCGAGGGCCACTCCGACTACTCAGAAGCACACACACAGGGAGCCCACGGTGGGATCCAAACAAGCCAGAGGCACGAGCAGCGACCCTCCCGAGGCCAGCAGGGCTCCGGACACCCCCAGGTGTACTACTATGGTGTAGAAGAAACCGAGGACGAGTCCGATGCCCAGCAGGGGCACCACCAGCAGCAGCAACAGCAGCGGCAGCAGCAGCGGCAGCGGCACCAGCATGAACAGGAACGAGAACATGAACACCAACAGCCAGAGTCCAGCCACAGGCAGCAGGGGTCCAGTGGGAGAACGCACCGGGCAGCTCGCCATGAACAGGAAAGCGACAGCACCAGGCAAAGGGGCTCTCACCAGGCGCACAGCTCCGCTCGCACCCAGGAGGAGATCGCACGCGGAAGGTCTGGAGCCAGTGCCAGTGAGGGTCCGGGGCCCCAGAGGGAGGCTGCCAGGGACAGCTCTGAGCACGCCCAGTCCAGAAGGAGCGAGACCATCAGCCGTGGACGCTCAGGACACTCCACTGGGAGAGCCCACGAAGACCGCCACGAGCAGGCAACAGACCGCTCTGCCCGCTCCGGGTCCAGGGGAGGCCAGGCCGGCTCCCACAGTGAGAGCGAGGCCTCCGGTGGTCAGGCCGGCCGCAGAGGCACTGCAGCCACCAGGCACACATCTCGCCCCGAACAGTCTCCAGACACTGCTGGCCGGACCGGATCCAGCCGTGGACAGCAGTCCGCCCAACGACATGCTGACTCAACCCCGGGCAGCACAAGAACCGGCTCCAGAGGAAGAGGAGAGTCCCCAGCTGGCCAGCAGTCCCCCGACAGAGCCAGGCACATCGAATCCAGGAGGGGTAGAACCCGGGAGGCCAGCGCCAGCCAGTCCAGTGACAGCGAAGGCCATTCTGGAGCCCATGCCGGGATCGGGCAAGGGCAGACCTCAACCACTCACAGGAGGGCAGGCTCCAGCTCAGGGAGCCAGCGGGCCTCTGCTGGTGGCCAAGCAGCTGACACCTCCAGTCGCTCAGGGGCCAGTCAAGGCCAGGCATCAGGCCAGGGTCGTGCAGGGTCCCGAAGCAGGGAAGCTCAGGGCATCGCTCGTCATGGGCAGTCGACAGACAGCCACAGGCACTCTGGGGCCGGGCAAGCACAAGCCCACACAGCCACAAGCATTGACAGCAGGAGGCCTCGCGGGTCCAGCGAGAGTCAGGCCAGCGACAGCGAGGGCCACTCCGACTACTCAGAAGCACACACACAGGGAGCCCACGGTGGGATCCAAACAAGCCAGAGGCACGAGCAGCGACCCTCCCGAGGCCAGCAGGGCTCCGGACACCCCCAGGTGTACTACTATGGTGTAGAAGAAACCGAGGACGAGTCCGATGCCCAGCAGGGGCACCACCAGCAGCAGCAACAGCAGCGGCAGCAGCAGCGGCAGCGGCACCAGCATGAACAGGAACGAGAACATGAACACCAACAGCCAGAGTCCAGCCACAGGCAGCAGGGGTCCAGTGGGAGAACGCACCGGGCAGCTCGCCATGAACAGGAAAGCGACAGCACCAGGCAAAGGGGCTCTCACCAGGCGCACAGCTCCGCTCGCACCCAGGAGGAGATCGCACGCGGAAGGTCTGGAGCCAGTGCCAGTGAGGGTCCGGGGCCCCAGAGGGAGGCTGCCAGGGACAGCTCTGAGCACGCCCAGTCCAGAAGGAGCGAGACCATCAGCCGTGGACGCTCAGGACACTCCACTGGGAGAGCCCACGAAGACCGCCACGAGCAGGCAACAGACCGCTCTGCCCGCTCCGGGTCCAGGGGAGGCCAGGCCGGCTCCCACAGTGAGAGCGAGGCCTCCGGTGGTCAGGCCGGCCGCAGAGGCACTGCAGCCACCAGGCACACATCTCGCCCCGAACAGTCTCCAGACACTGCTGGCCGGACCGGATCCAGCCGTGGACAGCAGTCCGCCCAACGACATGCTGACTCAACCCCGGGCAGCACAAGAACCGGCTCCAGAGGAAGAGGAGAGTCCCCAGCTGGCCAGCAGTCCCCCGACAGAGCCAGGCACATCGAATCCAGGAGGGGTAGAACCCGGGAGGCCAGCGCCAGCCAGTCCAGTGACAGCGAAGGCCATTCTGGAGCCCATGCCGGGATCGGGCAAGGGCAGACCTCAACCACTCACAGGAGGGCAGGCTCCAGCTCAGGGAGCCAGCGGGCCTCTGCTGGTGGCCAAGCAGCTGACACCTCCAGTCGCTCAGGGGCCAGTCAAGGCCAGGCATCAGGCCAGGGTCGTGCAGGGTCCCGAAGCAGGGAAGCTCAGGGCATCGCTCGTCATGGGCAGTCGACAGACAGCCACAGGCACTCTGGGGCCGGGCAAGCACAAGCCCACACAGCCACAAGCATTGACAGCAGGAGGCCTCGCGGGTCCAGCGAGAGTCAGGCCAGCGACAGCGAGGGCCACTCCGACTACTCAGAAGCACACACACAGGGAGCCCACGGTGGGATCCAAACAAGCCAGAGGCACGAGCAGCGACCCTCCCGAGGCCAGCAGGGCTCCGGACACCCCCAGGTGTACTACTATGGTGTAGAAGAAACCGAGGACGAGTCCGATGCCCAGCAGGGGCACCACCAGCAGCAGCAACAGCAGCGGCAGCAGCAGCGGCAGCGGCACCAGCATGAACAGGAACGAGAACATGAACACCAACAGCCAGAGTCCAGCCACAGGCAGCAGGGGTCCAGTGGGAGAACGCACCGGGCAGCTCGCCATGAACAGGAAAGCGACAGCACCAGGCAAAGGGGCTCTCACCAGGCGCACAGCTCCGCTCGCACCCAGGAGGAGATCGCACGCGGAAGGTCTGGAGCCAGTGCCAGTGAGGGTCCGGGGCCCCAGAGGGAGGCTGCCAGGGACAGCTCTGAGCACGCCCAGTCCAGAAGGAGCGAGACCATCAGCCGTGGACGCTCAGGACACTCCACTGGGAGAGCCCACGAAGACCGCCACGAGCAGGCAACAGACCGCTCTGCCCGCTCCGGGTCCAGGGGAGGCCAGGCCGGCTCCCACAGTGAGAGCGAGGCCTCCGGTGGTCAGGCCGGCCGCAGAGGCACTGCAGCCACCAGGCACACATCTCGCCCCGAACAGTCTCCAGACACTGCTGGCCGGACCGGATCCAGCCGTGGACAGCAGTCCGCCCAACGACATGCTGACTCAACCCCGGGCAGCACAAGAACCGGCTCCAGAGGAAGAGGAGAGTCCCCAGCTGGCCAGCAGTCCCCCGACAGAGCCAGGCACATCGAATCCAGGAGGGGTAGAACCCGGGAGGCCAGCGCCAGCCAGTCCAGTGACAGCGAAGGCCATTCTGGAGCCCATGCCGGGATCGGGCAAGGGCAGACCTCAACCACTCACAGGAGGGCAGGCTCCAGCTCAGGGAGCCAGCGGGCCTCTGCTGGTGGCCAAGCAGCTGACACCTCCAGTCGCTCAGGGGCCAGTCAAGGCCAGGCATCAGGCCAGGGTCGTGCAGGGTCCCGAAGCAGGGAAGCTCAGGGCATCGCTCGTCATGGGCAGTCGACAGACAGCCACAGGCACTCTGGGGCCGGGCAAGCACAAGCCCACACAGCCACAAGCATTGACAGCAGGAGGCCTCGCGGGTCCAGCGAGAGTCAGGCCAGCGACAGCGAGGGCCACTCCGACTACTCAGAAGCACACACACAGGGAGCCCACGGTGGGATCCAAACAAGCCAGAGGCACGAGCAGCGACCCTCCCGAGGCCAGCAGGGCTCCGGACACCCCCAGGTGTACTACTATGGTGTAGAAGAAACCGAGGACGAGTCCGATGCCCAGCAGGGGCACCACCAGCAGCAGCAACAGCAGCGGCAGCAGCAGCGGCAGCGGCACCAGCATGAACAGGAACGAGAACATGAACACCAACAGCCAGAGTCCAGCCACAGGCAGCAGGGGTCCAGTGGGAGAACGCACCGGGCAGCTCGCCATGAACAGGAAAGCGACAGCACCAGGCAAAGGGGCTCTCACCAGGCGCACAGCTCCGCTCGCACCCAGGAGGAGATCGCACGCGGAAGGTCTGGAGCCAGTGCCAGTGAGGGTCCGGGGCCCCAGAGGGAGGCTGCCAGGGACAGCTCTGAGCACGCCCAGTCCAGAAGGAGCGAGACCATCAGCCGTGGACGCTCAGGACACTCCACTGGGAGAGCCCACGAAGACCGCCACGAGCAGGCAACAGACCGCTCTGCCCGCTCCGGGTCCAGGGGAGGCCAGGCCGGCTCCCACAGTGAGAGCGAGGCCTCCGGTGGTCAGGCCGGCCGCAGAGGCACTGCAGCCACCAGGCACACATCTCGCCCCGAACAGTCTCCAGACACTGCTGGCCGGACCGGATCCAGCCGTGGACAGCAGTCCGCCCAACGACATGCTGACTCAACCCCGGGCAGCACAAGAACCGGCTCCAGAGGAAGAGGAGAGTCCCCAGCTGGCCAGCAGTCCCCCGACAGAGCCAGGCACATCGAATCCAGGAGGGGTAGAACCCGGGAGGCCAGCGCCAGCCAGTCCAGTGACAGCGAAGGCCATTCTGGAGCCCATGCCGGGATCGGGCAAGGGCAGACCTCAACCACTCACAGGAGGGCAGGCTCCAGCTCAGGGAGCCAGCGGGCCTCTGCTGGTGGCCAAGCAGCTGACACCTCCAGTCGCTCAGGGGCCAGTCAAGGCCAGGCATCAGGCCAGGGTCGTGCAGGGTCCCGAAGCAGGGAAGCTCAGGGCATCGCTCGTCATGGGCAGTCGACAGACAGCCACAGGCACTCTGGGGCCGGGCAAGCACAAGCCCACACAGCCACAAGCATTGACAGCAGGAGGCCTCGCGGGTCCAGCGAGAGTCAGGCCAGCGACAGCGAGGGCCACTCCGACTACTCAGAAGCACACACACAGGGAGCCCACGGTGGGATCCAAACAAGCCAGAGGCACGAGCAGCGACCCTCCCGAGGCCAGCAGGGCTCCGGACACCCCCAGGTGTACTACTATGGTGTAGAAGAAACCGAGGACGAGTCCGATGCCCAGCAGGGGCACCACCAGCAGCAGCAACAGCAGCGGCAGCAGCAGCGGCAGCGGCACCAGCATGAACAGGAACGAGAACATGAACACCAACAGCCAGAGTCCAGCCACAGGCAGCAGGGGTCCAGTGGGAGAACGCACCGGGCAGCTCGCCATGAACAGGAAAGCGACAGCACCAGGCAAAGGGGCTCTCACCAGGCGCACAGCTCCGCTCGCACCCAGGAGGAGATCGCACGCGGAAGGTCTGGAGCCAGTGCCAGTGAGGGTCCGGGGCCCCAGAGGGAGGCTGCCAGGGACAGCTCTGAGCACGCCCAGTCCAGAAGGAGCGAGACCATCAGCCGTGGACGCTCAGGACACTCCACTGGGAGAGCCCACGAAGACCGCCACGAGCAGGCAACAGACCGCTCTGCCCGCTCCGGGTCCAGGGGAGGCCAGGCCGGCTCCCACAGTGAGAGCGAGGCCTCCGGTGGTCAGGCCGGCCGCAGAGGCACTGCAGCCACCAGGCACACATCTCGCCCCGAACAGTCTCCAGACACTGCTGGCCGGACCGGATCCAGCCGTGGACAGCAGTCCGCCCAACGACATGCTGACTCAACCCCGGGCAGCACAAGAACCGGCTCCAGAGGAAGAGGAGAGTCCCCAGCTGGCCAGCAGTCCCCCGACAGAGCCAGGCACATCGAATCCAGGAGGGGTAGAACCCGGGAGGCCAGCGCCAGCCAGTCCAGTGACAGCGAAGGCCATTCTGGAGCCCATGCCGGGATCGGGCAAGGGCAGACCTCAACCACTCACAGGAGGGCAGGCTCCAGCTCAGGGAGCCAGCGGGCCTCTGCTGGTGGCCAAGCAGCTGACACCTCCAGTCGCTCAGGGGCCAGTCAAGGCCAGGCATCAGGCCAGGGTCGTGCAGGGTCCCGAAGCAGGGAAGCTCAGGGCATCGCTCGTCATGGGCAGTCGACAGACAGCCACAGGCACTCTGGGGCCGGGCAAGCACAAGCCCACACAGCCACAAGCATTGACAGCAGGAGGCCTCGCGGGTCCAGCGAGAGTCAGGCCAGCGACAGCGAGGGCCACTCCGACTACTCAGAAGCACACACACAGGGAGCCCACGGTGGGATCCAAACAAGCCAGAGGCACGAGCAGCGACCCTCCCGAGGCCAGCAGGGCTCCGGACACCCCCAGGTGTACTACTATGGTGTAGAAGAAACCGAGGACGAGTCCGATGCCCAGCAGGGGCACCACCAGCAGCAGCAACAGCAGCGGCAGCAGCAGCGGCAGCGGCACCAGCATGAACAGGAACGAGAACATGAACACCAACAGCCAGAGTCCAGCCACAGGCAGCAGGGGTCCAGTGGGAGAACGCACCGGGCAGCTCGCCATGAACAGGAAAGCGACAGCACCAGGCAAAGGGGCTCTCACCAGGCGCACAGCTCCGCTCGCACCCAGGAGGAGATCGCACGCGGAAGGTCTGGAGCCAGTGCCAGTGAGGGTCCGGGGCCCCAGAGGGAGGCTGCCAGGGACAGCTCTGAGCACGCCCAGTCCAGAAGGAGCGAGACCATCAGCCGTGGACGCTCAGGACACTCCACTGGGAGAGCCCACGAAGACCGCCACGAGCAGGCAACAGACCGCTCTGCCCGCTCCGGGTCCAGGGGAGGCCAGGCCGGCTCCCACAGTGAGAGCGAGGCCTCCGGTGGTCAGGCCGGCCGCAGAGGCACTGCAGCCACCAGGCACACATCTCGCCCCGAACAGTCTCCAGACACTGCTGGCCGGACCGGATCCAGCCGTGGACAGCAGTCCGCCCAACGACATGCTGACTCAACCCCGGGCAGCACAAGAACCGGCTCCAGAGGAAGAGGAGAGTCCCCAGCTGGCCAGCAGTCCCCCGACAGAGCCAGGCACATCGAATCCAGGAGGGGTAGAACCCGGGAGGCCAGCGCCAGCCAGTCCAGTGACAGCGAAGGCCATTCTGGAGCCCATGCCGGGATCGGGCAAGGGCAGACCTCAACCACTCACAGGAGGGCAGGCTCCAGCTCAGGGAGCCAGCGGGCCTCTGCTGGTGGCCAAGCAGCTGACACCTCCAGTCGCTCAGGGGCCAGTCAAGGCCAGGCATCAGGCCAGGGTCGTGCAGGGTCCCGAAGCAGGGAAGCTCAGGGCATCGCTCGTCATGGGCAGTCGACAGACAGCCACAGGCACTCTGGGGCCGGGCAAGCACAAGCCCACACAGCCACAAGCATTGACAGCAGGAGGCCTCGCGGGTCCAGCGAGAGTCAGGCCAGCGACAGCGAGGGCCACTCCGACTACTCAGAAGCACACACACAGGGAGCCCACGGTGGGATCCAAACAAGCCAGAGGCACGAGCAGCGACCCTCCCGAGGCCAGCAGGGCTCCGGACACCCCCAGGTGTACTACTATGGTGTAGAAGAAACCGAGGACGAGTCCGATGCCCAGCAGGGGCACCACCAGCAGCAGCAACAGCAGCGGCAGCAGCAGCGGCAGCGGCACCAGCATGAACAGGAACGAGAACATGAACACCAACAGCCAGAGTCCAGCCACAGGCAGCAGGGGTCCAGTGGGAGAACGCACCGGGCAGCTCGCCATGAACAGGAAAGCGACAGCACCAGGCAAAGGGGCTCTCACCAGGCGCACAGCTCCGCTCGCACCCAGGAGGAGATCGCACGCGGAAGGTCTGGAGCCAGTGCCAGTGAGGGTCCGGGGCCCCAGAGGGAGGCTGCCAGGGACAGCTCTGAGCACGCCCAGTCCAGAAGGAGCGAGACCATCAGCCGTGGACGCTCAGGACACTCCACTGGGAGAGCCCACGAAGACCGCCACGAGCAGGCAACAGACCGCTCTGCCCGCTCCGGGTCCAGGGGAGGCCAGGCCGGCTCCCACAGTGAGAGCGAGGCCTCCGGTGGTCAGGCCGGCCGCAGAGGCACTGCAGCCACCAGGCACACATCTCGCCCCGAACAGTCTCCAGACACTGCTGGCCGGACCGGATCCAGCCGTGGACAGCAGTCCGCCCAACGACATGCTGACTCAACCCCGGGCAGCACAAGAACCGGCTCCAGAGGAAGAGGAGAGTCCCCAGCTGGCCAGCAGTCCCCCGACAGAGCCAGGCACATCGAATCCAGGAGGGGTAGAACCCGGGAGGCCAGCGCCAGCCAGTCCAGTGACAGCGAAGGCCATTCTGGAGCCCATGCCGGGATCGGGCAAGGGCAGACCTCAACCACTCACAGGAGGGCAGGCTCCAGCTCAGGGAGCCAGCAGGCCTCTGTTGAAGGTTCTGATGGCTATGATTCTATTGTTAAATCTAAATATCTTAGTTTTAGTCAATCACATTGCTATTATTATTAACAATGAGCAGCAATTTGCAACAGATTAAATGCTGAAATATAACCTCAAACATAGGGATTGTTCATTTTAGTATTTGGGTTTTTGGTTCCTTATTATCCTTAATTCATATCAGGTATTTCCTTTTCCTTTATAGTTCCCTTTACTCTATCAATATTTTGAGCCTAAATCCTGAGTTTTCGTAATAGATATTTCTTAGGATCAAGAATTTAATTTTTAACCTCATGTTGTTTCCTATCATAGTTCTTTCTTTCGTCTTTAAAATGTTTAATTTGGTTCATTGAAGACTAGACACAATTTTACCCAAAAGTTTTAAAATACTCAAAATTTATAATGAGTCTTTTGTATGCATAATGCCCTGCCTGCACTAGGAGTTTATCATGTCTATCCTTTGTACTCCTAAAATCTGTACTTTCTTCTTCAATCATTTAAATCCCATTGGACATTTCTAATTCACCACAGTAAAATTGTATAATAATTGAAAATAAACAATTGGCTATCTAGTACTGCTTGTTTATCATGTTTTCCCTTAAAGACTTATTTCTGCGTTTCATTACTGAATCTTTCAAACTTTATAGAATTGCTATGTGACCATAAGGTACTGTCAGCTCCGAAATTACTAACGATAAAATTAATAATATACCCATACACTTCTCTACTGAAATAACTTCTCCATAACACCACCTTCCATTCTACATTTTTTTATAAATTAAAAATTAACATTTTACCTTGATTTTAAAATCCAATAATATGAGATTTTGTAGGCCTTAGGTACACATCCTCAATTCACATGTGAATTTATCACATAAATAAGTTCCTGCAAGATAATAAGCCGATATTAAGTGTAGCCATAGTAGGTTTATCTACTCCATTTCCCCCATTTTCAGCTCTCCGCATTTCCCAGTACTTCCCCATTTCTCTGGATTCTCAAATGAAACACACACACAGAAAGAGAGAGAGAGAGAGAGAGAGAGAGAGAGAGAGAGAGAGAGTTCTATTTTAATGTACCTTAAACAGAGCAATGCCTGAGCCACTCCTAAATTCCCGTGTTGCTAATGCCTCCCCTCCTATACTCCTGAATTATCACTTACTAAAATTTATATTCCATCTTTGGTACCCTAGACTCAATTGGGTGTTCTCTGGGGCTGCTCTTTCCCAACTCTTATATGATTGTTCTGCAGCTATCGAGACAGATCCTTCAAGCATGGTTTTTCCCCAGTGTGGCAGTACTAAATCCTTTTCTGCCCTCAGTTCCCTAGCCTGGGAAAACAAAATTCCTGTCTCTGTCTCCTTGCCCAGCCACTGAGCACCTGCAGGTTTAATTACCAGTTAGAAGCCACTAGAGGCAGGGACCTGCAGTGTCTTACATGCAGGATTCTTGTGTAATTTTGGGGGAGGACACAATTAACACAATACAAGCAAGCAATAAACCAAATCCACAACATTTCCCCCTTTTGTTCATTTAAAAAGGCCTTTTCTCTCAAATATACATTAGTTGTAACAGTTATGTGACTATAAGTTATGATATATACTAATAATCTCCAATCAATCAATTTTGTCAATTTAGGTATATTACGCTACCATCTAACTTAAAGAGTTTATGTAGATTGATGTCTATATATGCAGGTGAGGGCTAGCACAAGTTATGTTAAAGATTGGACAGTAAAAAATAAGGTGGCAACAAAGCTTTTATAAGGCAGAAGAGAAGGAAAAGAGAAGAGAATCAAAGTGGAGACAAGAAGGATGACAGATCTGGGTGGTCTTGAATTGCAAGGTAGTTGGGCTGGATTTCTGTAGGCAAATTTATCTTATCTAGGTGGTCGTTTTATATCCTTATCAATTAGTTGTGAGTTTATTGTGAGGATGTATTGTGGATTGAGAATTTAACATATAAGTCTGATTGATAAATCACAGTTGCTAGAGTCATGACTTCACTGAATAGCTGGGAGTGTGAGCAGAGTCTGTGCCAGGGAGTGGTGATAGGCCAGCCCATGCTGGACTTCTAGAGCCTTCATTTTACCAGTTAGCTGTAACCAAAGAGTCTGCAGTGAGCAGAGAGCTGCCGTGAGACATACTAATTAGAGATAAATTATGGTAGTTCCATTTGGCCCCACAGGTGCCAGAACCAACACTAGAGAACAGAGTGGCAAGGTGCCACACTGAAACACCTGTGGACCGCCTGGTCAGAGAGATCCTTGGAGAGGACGGAAGTATGCATAGGAACTGGTCATGCTGCTTTTTTACTGCAACAAGTTTACAGTTCTATATTTGAATTATGTTCTGATTTTTAACTTGAATTACCATCTGAAAACCATCCTTTCAATTTTACATCATCTTCCTCAATGCTAAATAGCTTAAGTGTATGAGACTTCAACTAGTCTTCAACCTCATCCGAGATATGAGAACAAATAAATATTACCCAAATAGATAGGAATCACCAAAAACATAGCTTCCAAAACTTAACCAATTTGTAGAGACAGCTTACTACCTGGACAGTCCCCCATTTCTTCAGACTTCATACCCAGAACCATCTGACAGACCTTAAGTGAAGCAGGAATTATGAAGGACTAGCTTACCCTGTTTTGTCAGAGCTAAGCTGCCAACTATCCTGCATCATGTGTCCTTTCCTGGACAGTATTTTTGTCTCTACATGAATTAGGGCAATTCTTGCCCAGTGGCTACCTTACCACAACTGGAGCATCTCTACTCAAAATCTTCCTTGAACCATGAAGGGATTCTGTCAGAAGCAGATATGTCTCTGACTCTCATAACAAACTACGTAGTAGTTACATGAAAAATACTTAGAATTGAGTCTGACACATAATAGACATTCAATAAGTATTTGTCACTTGGGGAAAGTTTTAGGCATGGGTGAAATAAGAAAATGAAGAACAAAATATTAAGAAAATATACCATTAAATATCTACCCATAGTTTAATGACAAATATGTGGTAGGTATAAAATTGAAAACCTGGAAACATCGAACTCAATAGTATAGTTTCTGACATGTATAATGCAGGGGTTGGGGATTTAGCTCAGTGGTAGAGCGCTTGTCTAGTAAGCGCAAGGCCCTGGGTTCGGTCCCCAGCTCCGAAAAAAAGAAAAGAAAAAAAAAAAAAGAACAAAATGCAATATCCAACACAAGAAAACAAAATCAAAATTAAAACATACTTATTTGAAGATGATTTTTTAGTGTTAGGCATGATGGTGCTGAGGCTAAAGCAGAAAGATAGTATATTCAAAGCTAGTCTGGACTATATTGCAAAGGTTCAGGCCATAAGTGGAGATAGATAGATAGATAGATAGATAGATAGATAGATAGATAGATAGATAGATAGATATAGATTTACAGACAGACAGACAATAACCCACCTCAACCTAAAAAAAAAAATTAAAAGATTTCTAACTTAATTCTGTCTTTCAAGTCCTCACTTCTATCACTAAAAGGTATTGTAAACATTCAAATATTGCAGACAATTAATATAAAGAAATGAATATAGTCATTGCTTTGATATCTTGAAATATGTGATACTAGAAAGAGTCATTTCTATAGATAGGCAGTGATATAAAGATGTAATGAAAATTTTAGTTTCTTTGAAAAACACAGAAATTGTTATGGGAATCTGTTTTAACTTCATTTCCAGCTGTGAGATATGGGCACTGCTTCAGAGTGTCCAGAGCAGTAGACTATGATTGGCCTCATGCTCTAGAAAAGGTTTGATTTTGCCAGCTGCAGAGAGTTTCTGCATTTATGTGATGTCTGGAATTCTGGGGACTTTTCCCATAATGCTCAAGTCCCAGTAGGGGTGGCTGGTTGGTTGGTGGTTGGATAATGTTGCTTGCTGTTGGTTGCAGTTTGCTGCGGCTTGTAAAGTGGTCATTCACAAAGATATGAGAAGAAATTTGGTATCCTGAGAGCAAGGACCAAACTTGCCCCAAGGAACTTGATGCTCCTAATTAACAGGAAGTAGTCTAAAAATATTGTCACCCCTTTACCATATATTCTTTTTTCTCTCCTACCTAGTGTTAGGAGGTTAAAGGGATGGAAGAATAGGGAAACAGAATGGTGGAAGAAAAAAGAACCTACAAACTAGCCAAAAGTCTGCTACATAAAGAAATTACTAGAAAGAAGAGGAATGAAAGGTCTCCAATGAACCAGATACAATAAATATAAACTCTTCCTGACAGAAGCAAGAAACTACTATCTAACCAAATCATCAGTTTTTCAACATCCATAAGAGTGCTAGCTTATGTGGATTTGGGAGAGGTATGAGGTCTGGGAATATAGTATTTATGAGATACTTTTTGAGAATTAACAGGAGACCAGATCATGGATGATATATTTGGGAAACCAAAGTTCAAGGCTAGACTTCCCTTGCCCAGATTTTTTTAAGAATAAATAGCAAATTAAAGTAGTCCATTTTGAGTATACAATGCAATGTTTAGATGTATGAATATAATGTTAAATAATCTCTATAGTCTAGGTAGGTTTAATAATATCAATTACTTCACATAGTTTCCTTTTCTGAGTGTGTATGTAGATGGCACACAAGGTCTAACCTCTTAACAAACTCCACAACACAAGTATTAACTATAGTAAAAAATTTTACATTAAGTTTCCAGTAATCACTCTTCTTGGACAGAAGAGTTTAATTCTTTGTTCAATGGTCTTCTCCTTTCCTATATACTCAACCCTAATAACCACTATTCTACTCATTTTGTTTTCATGAGTTTGACTTTTATTTAGATTCCTTATCATTCAATATTTATCTTTCTGTGTGTGATTTAAAATTATGCTTTCAGGTTCATCTATGTTTCTGCAAATCACAAATCTCCCTTAATCTTAAGGGTGACTAATTTTTCATTGAGTACACATTTACTCTTCCGTTAACAACAAAGATATGTTATGAAAAAATGCCTCATTAAGGAACTTTACCATTATATAAACAACACAAGATGTATTTACACAAATTTAGATGGTACAAACCAAGAGGACTTGACATGTCCTCTTGAGGCAACCAAGTAAATGTAAAATGTATAAGCTACTGCCAACATTATATATCACATACTTCACAGGGCCAGGGGAGCTGTGAAGCCATGGGAAGCAGACTTGGAGCATGCCCAAACCCCAAAAAGGTCATCCTGAGACTGGCAGAAGTAGGACTACTTCCTTTCTGCTCCAGCCAGCATGTAGCCTAATGACCAGGTTATATATGGGTTAAAAATTGCTTTCATTATAAGATTACAGCCAGCAGCCCCTGGATTTCTTATGCAAATAAGGCATCCCCAGCACCTCAGCCCTAACCAATGATGTACACTCACCTCAGAGCCCCTCCTCACCCCCAAGGTATGGTGCTAGGAAGTTTGGTAAGGTAGAGCAGGTTGAGACCCAGAGACTTGGTGGGCACACACCTGAGGCTTAGGTAACTCCCAGCTCCCAGCGCCCTGCCAGACTCCTGACTTAGAACACATGCCATGCTTCTCACACAAAAGAAATGTGTTTATGACCAATAGGCCCAAAACAGAGTTCTCCATGCTAATGACGTGCCTAGAGGCGCAGAGGGCTTAACCAATAAGCTTCTCTTTCCAGACATCCCTCCCTGCAACAGCCACCAAGTCTGCCTCTGTCAAGGACAATCACCCCATGATACAAGCTGGAGCTCCCCTTTTCCCCTAGCCCAAGGCTAGATGCTGTCCCCAGCCTGCAGGCCCTAGACTCTGCTCTTTTGAGGCTCCCAGTAGCACCTGGATGTCCAAGAGTCTGAGAATTCCACAACCCCGACCTTGTCACAAGCCTGGGGACCCCAGAACCAGTTTCAACTTTCCATCTCAGACTGCATTTTACCACCCCCACAATGTGATGTCTCAGTGCTTCTTACAGCCCAGCAGCTGCCCCAGCAGTGGCATAGGATAAGCACAGTCAAACTCCCCACGTTCCACCTCCCCAAGTTGCTATGACCAGTGGTGGAATGGTCACAGACCTACACCAAAGATGTATACAGCCGTTGTTTCCCCCAGTTAAAAGAGTTACTCAATAGTCCCACACCCGCGGATCCCGGCCCGCAGCAGCTCTCTGCTCCCAGACCCGGTGAGAGAGAGACCCAACCGCCTGGTCAGGTGGGCACTCCTGAGGCTGCAGAGCGGAAGAGACCACCAACACTGCTCACCCCTGCCCACATCCCTGGCCCAAGAGGAAACTGTATAAGGCCTCTGGGCTCCCGTGGGGGAGGGCCCAGGAGCGGCAGGACTTCTGCGCCTGAGACACCGCCGGAACCTGAAAGAAACAGACTGGATAAACAGTTCTCTGCACCCAAATCCCGTGGGAGGGAGAGCTAAACCTTCAGAGAGGCAGACAAGCCTGGGAAACCAGAAGAGACTGCTCCCTGAACACACATCTCGGACGCCAGAGGAAAAAGCCAAAGACCATCTGGAACCCTGGTGCACTGAAGCTCCCGGAAGGGGCGGCACAGGTCTTCCTGGTTGCTGCCGCTGCAGAGAGCCCCTGGGCAGCACCCCACGAGCGAACCTGAGCCTCGGGACCACAGGTAAGACCAAATTTTCTGCTGCAAGAAAGCTGCCTGGTGAACTCAAGACACAGGCCCACAGGAACAGCTGAAGACCTGTAGAGAGGAAAAACTACACGCCCGAAAGCAGAACACACTGTCCCCATAACTGACTGAAAGAGAGGAAAACAGGTCTACAGCACTCCTGACACACAGGCTTATAGGTCAGTCTAGCCACTGTCAGAAATAGCAGAACAAAGTAACACTAGAGATAATCTGATGGCGAGAGGCAAGCGCAGGAACCCAAGCAACAGAAACCAAGACTGCATGCCATCCTCGGATCCCAATTCTCCCACCAAAACAAACATGGAATATCCAAACACACCAGAAAAGCAAGATATAGTTTCAAAATCATATTTGATCATGATGCTGGAGGACTTCAAGAAAGACATGAACACACTTAGGGAAACACAGGAAATCATTAATAAACAAGTAGAAGCCTACAGAGAGGAATGGCAAAAATCCCTGAAAGAATTCCAGGAAAACACAATCAAACAGATGAAGGAATTAAAAATGGAAATAGAAGCAATCAAGAAAGAACACATGGAAACAACCCTGGATATAGAAAACCAAAAGAAGAGACAAGGAGCTGTAGATACAAGCTTCACCAACAGAATACAAGAGATGGAAGAGAGAATCTCAGGAGCAGAAGATTCCATAGAAATCATTGACTCAACTGTCAAAGATAATGTAAAGCGGAAAAAGCTACTGGTCCAAAACATACAGGAAATCCAGGACTCAATGAGAAGATCAAACCTAAGGATAATAGGTATAGAAGAGAGTGAAGACTCCCAGCTCAAAGGACCAGTAAATATCTTCAACAAAATCATAGAAGAAAACTTCCCTAACCTAAAAAAAGAGATACCCATAGGCATACAAGAAGCCTACAGAACTCCAGATAGATTGGACCAGAAAAGAAACACCTCCCGTCACATAATTGTCAAAACACCAAACGCACAAAATAAAGAAAGAATATTAAAAGCAGTAAGGGAAAAAGGTCAAGTAACATATAAAGGGAGACCTATCAGAATCACACCAGACTTCTCGCCAGAAACTATGAAGGCCAGAAGATCCTGGACTGATGTCATACAGACCCTAAGAGAACACAAATGCCAGCCCAGGTTACTGTATCCAGCAAAACTCTCAATTAACATTGATGGAGAAACCAAGATATTCCATGACAAAACCAAATTTACACAATATCTTTCTACAAATCCAGCACTACAAAGGATAATAAATGGTAAAGCCCAACATAAGGAGGCAAGCTATACCCTAGAAGAAGCAAGAAACTAATCATCTTGGCAACAAAACAAAGAGAATGAAAGCACACAAACATAACCTCACATCCAAATATGAATATAAAGGGAAACAATAATCACTATTCCTTAATATCTCTCAATATCAATGGCCTCAACTCCCCAATAAAAAGACATAGAATAACAAACTGGATACGCAACGAGGACCCTGCAATCTGCTGCCTACAGGAAACACACCTCAGAGACAAAGACAGACACTACCTCAGAGTGAAAGGCTGGAAAACAACTTTCCAAGCAAATGGTCAGAAGAAGCAAGCTGGAGTAGCCATTCTAATATCAAATAAAATCAATTTCCAACTAAAAGTCATCAAAAAAGATAAGGAAGGACACTTCATATTCATCAAAGGAAAAATCCACCAAGATGAACTCTCAATCCTAAATATCTATGCCCCAAATACAAGGGCACCTACATACGTAAAAGAAACCTTACTAAAGCTCAAAACACACATTGCACCTCACACAATAATAGTGGGAGATTTCAACACCCCACTCTCATCAGTGGACAGATCATGGAAACAGAAATTAAACAGTGATGTCGACAGACTAAGAGAAGTCATGAGCCAAATGGACTTAACGGATATTTATAGAACATTCTATCCTAAAGCAAAAGGATATACCTTCTTCTCAGCTCCTCATGGTACTTTCTCCAAAATTGACCATATAATCGGTCAAAAAACGGGCCTCAACAGGTACAGAAAGATAGAAATAATCCCATGCGTGCTATCGGACCACCACGGCCTAAAACTGGTCTTCAATAACAATAAGGGAAGAATGCCCACATATACGTGGAAATTGAACAATGCTCTACTCAATGATAACCTGGTCAAGGAAGAAATAAAGAAAGAAATTAAAAACTTTTTAGAATTTAATGAAAATGAAGATACAACATACTCAAACTTATGGGACACAATGAAAGCTGTGCTAAGAGGAAAACTCATAGCGCTGAGTGCCTGCAGAAAGAAACAGGAAAGAGCATATGTCAGCAGCTTGACAGCACACCTAAAAGCTCTAGAACAAAAAGAAGCAAATACACCCAGGAGGAGTAGAAGGCAGGAAATAATCAAACTCAGAGCTGAAATCAACCAAGTAGAAACAAAAAGGACCATAGAAAGAATCAACAGGACCAAAAGTTGGTTCTTTGAGAAAATCAACAAGATAGATAAACCCTTAGCCAGACTAACGAGAGGACACAGAGAGTGCGTCCAAATTAACAAAATCAGAAATGAAAAGGGAGACATAACTACAGATTCAGAGGAAATTCAAAAAATCATCAGATCTTACTATAAAAACCTATATTCAACAAAATTTGAAAATCTTCAGGAAATGGACAATTTCCTAGACAGATACCAGGTATCAAAGTTAAATCAGGAACAGATAAACCAGTTAAACAACCCCATAACTCCTAAGGAAATAGAAGCAGTCATTAAAGGTCTCCCAACCAAAAAGAGCCCAGGTCCAGATGGGTTTAGTGCAGAATTCTATCAAACCTTCATAGAAGACCTCATACCAATATTATCCAAACTATTCCACAAAATTGAAACAGATGGAGCCCTACCGAATTCCTTCTACGAATCTACAATTACTCTTATACCTAAACCACACAAAGACACAACAAAGAAAGAGAACTTCAGACCAATTTCCCTTATGAATATCGACGCAAAAATACTCAATAAAATTCTGGCAAACCGAATTCAAGAGCACATCAAAACAATCATCCACCATGATCAAGTAGGCTTCATCCCAGGCATGCAGGGATGGTTTAATATACGGAAAACCATCAACGTGATCCATTATATAAACAAACTGAAAGAACAGAACCACATGATCATTTCATTAGATGCTGAGAAAGCATTTGACAAAATTCAACACCCCTTCATGATAAAAGTCCTGGAAAGAATAGGAATTCAAGGCCCATACCTAAACATAGTAAAAGCCATATACAGCAAACCAGTTGCTAACATTAAACTAAATGGAGAGAAACTTGAAGCAATCCCACTAAAATCAGGGACTAGACAAGGCTGCCCACTCTCTCCCTACTTATTCAATATAGTTCTTGAAGTTCTAGCCAGAGCAATCAGACAACAAAAGGAGATCAAAGGGATACAGATCGGAAAAGAAGAGGTCAAAATATCACTATTTGCAGATGACATGATAGTATATTTAAGTGATCCCAAAAGTTCCACCAGAGAACTACTAAAGCTGATAAACAACTTCAGCAAAGTGGCTGGGTATAAAATTAACTCAAATAAATCAGTTGCCTTCCTCTATACAAAAGAGAAACAAGCCGAGAAAGAAATTAGGGAAACGACACCCTTCATAATAGACCCAAATAATATAAAGTACCTCGGTGTGACTTTAACCAAGCAAGTAAAAGATCTGTACAATAAGAACTTCAAGACACTGAAGAAAGAAATTGAAGAAGACCTCAGAAGATGGAAAGATCTCCCATGCTCATGGATTGGCAGGATTAATATAGTAAAAATGGCCATTTTACCAAAAGCAATCTACAGATTCAATGCAATCCCCATCAAAATATCAATCCAATTCTTCAAAGAGTTAGACAGAACAATTTGCAAATTCATCTGGAATAACAAAAAACCCAGGATAGCTAAAGCTATCCTCAACAATAAAAGGACTTCAGGGGGAATCACTATCCCTGAACTCAAGCAGTATTACAGAGCAATAGTGATAAAAACTGCATGGTATTGGTACAGAGACAGACAGATAGACCAATGGAATAGAATTGAAGACCCAGAAATGAACCCACACACCTATGGTCACTTGATTTTTGACAAAGGAGCCAAAACCATCCAATGGAAAAAAGATAGCATTTTCAGCAAATGGTGCTGGTTCAACTGGAGGGCAACATGTAGAAGAATGCAGATCGATCCATGCTTATCACCCTGTACAAAGCTTAAGTCGAAGTGGATCAAGGACCTCCACATCAAACCAGACACACTCAAACTAATAGAAGAAAAACTAGGGAAGCATCTGGAACACATGGGCACTGGAAAAAATTTCCTGAACAAAACACCAATGGCTTATGCTCTAAGATCAAGAATTGACAAATGGGATCTCATAAAACTGCAAAGCTTCTGTAAGGCAAAGGACACTGTGGTTAGGACAAAACGGCAACCAACAGATTGGGAAAAGATCTTTACCAACCCTACAACAGATAGAGGCCTTATATCCAAAATATACAAAGAACTCAAGAAGTTAGACCGCAGGGAAACAAATAACCCTATTAAAAAATGGGGTTCAGAGCTAAACAAAGAATTCACAGCTGAGGAATACCGAATGGCTGAGAAACACCTAAAGAAATGTTCAACATCTTTAGTCATAAGGGAAATGCAAATCAAAACAACCCTGAGATTTCACCTCACACCAGTGCGATTGGCTAAGATCAAAAACTCAGGTGACAGCAGATGCTGGCGAGGTTGTGGAGAAAGAGGAACACTCCTCCATTGTTGGTGGGATTGCAGACTGGTAAAACCATTCTGGAAATCAGTCTGGAGGTTCCTCAGAAAATTGGACATTGAACTGCCTGAGGATCCAGCTATACCTCTCTTGGGCATATACCCAAAAGATGCCTCAACATATAAAAGAGACACGTGCTCCACTATGTTCATCGCAGCCTTATTTATAATAGCCAGAAAATGGAAAGAACCCAGATGCCCTTCAACAGAGGAATGGATACAGAAAATGTGGTACATCTACACAATGGAATACTACTCAGCTATCAAAAACAACGAGTTTATGAAATTCGTAGGCAAATGGTTGGAACTGGAAAATATCATCCTGAGTGAACTAACCCAATCACAGAAAGACATACATGGTATGCACTCATTGATAAGTGGCTATTAGCCCAAATGCTTGAATTACCCTAGATCCCTAGAACAAACGAAACTCAAGACGGATGATCAAAATGTGAATGCTTCACTCCTTCTTTAAATGAGGAAAAAGAATACCCTTGGCAGGGAAGGGAGAGGCAAAGATTAAAACAGAGACTGAAGGAACACCCATTCAGAGCCTGCCCCACATTTGGCCCATACATATACAGCCACCCAATTGGACTAGATGGATGAAGCAAAGAAGTGCAGACCGACAGGAGCCGGATGTAGATCGCTCCTGAGAGACACAGCCAGAATACAGCAAATACAGAGGCGAATGCCAGCAGCAAACCACTGAACTGAGAATAGGTCCCCTATTGAAGGAATCAGAGAAAGAACTGGAAGAGCTTGAAGGGGCTCGAGACCCCAAAAGTACAACAATGCCAAGCAACCAGAGCTTCCAGGGACTAAGCCACTACCTAAAGACTATACATGGACTGACCCTGGACTCTGACCCCATAGGTAGCAATGAATATCCTAGTAAGAGCACCAGTGGAAGGGGAAGCCCTGGGTCCTGCTAAGACTGAACCCCCAGTGAACTAGTCTATGGGGGGAGGGCGGCAATGGTGGGAGGGTTGGGAGGGGAACACCCATAAGGAAGGGGAGGGGGGAGGGGGATGTTTGCCCGGAAACCGGGAAAGGGAATAACACTCGAAATGTATATAAGAAATACTCAAGTTAATAAAAAAAAAAAAAAAAAAAAAAAGAGTTACTCAATGAAGCCTGTTTCCCAAGAAGTCTCACAGCATAAACTCCCATTAACCCCACCTGTTCTTGCCCTGCTTTTGCTCTCAGATCACTGGCTGTGATTGCAGACAATGATACCATTGAGAGAAAGGAAGTGAGTAGAACAAGAGTTGATTCAGCGGTGTGTGGTTTGAAGAGACTGCCATGATGCACAGAAGAAAGTAAGAAGATGAGTGCTATTCCCAGAGGAGACATAGATGGTCACCAGATCTTGCCTCTATACTACAAGAAATGGCAGTGTGTCTTTTCCTTCTCCCTCTTACTTCCTGGTTTATGCCATAACATTAAACTGAGAAGGGCAAAGAGACAAATGAAGCCTTCTGCCAAAGGCTACTCCTTGGCATTGGTAAAAGGTCTCTAACAATCTGCCTGGACCCTGAGAGCCCACTTAGGTGTTGGCAAAAAACCCAATCTTTTTTTTTGTCTTTAAAAAAGAAAATAAATAAGAAATGATTACACAACAACCAGTTAAAAGCCATTTAGGATAGTTGCCTTTTTTTTCCTGAAATTTGTGGTCTGCTTGTATTTGGTGACTATGGGAAATCCCTGGTGGAGAAGTTGTACAGCCTCCAGGAAAGATCCTCCCTCTTCATGACTCACTCTGGCCCTGGCCCTGCCTAATCCATCCCCTACTTCCACTGCCTGCTGGTAAAGATGGTGGTAAAGCTTAAAACTCCCTCAAAAGAGAGACCATTTTCTTTTGGAAAATGGTCTTTGAGATAGCTATTCACACTGGGCCAAATGGTAGTGGAAAGCAATGTCAAAGAAGTCAAAGATTACTCATGCTGGCCCTTCTGTGAGGCTGCTGCCACAGCCACCCAGAGCCCGAGGGAACAGGACAGGGCAAGCATGTCACAGACCCTTTGTCCCCATTCTGTCCTGGAGTCAGCTCATGCCTGGGCTGCAGTCAATCCCACTGCCACTGCCACCGTTACCATAGACCACCAATGGTGTAGCCTGAACACAAGTTCTACTGAAGGAACTGGAGCCTTCTAGGGATGGGAAGGGGAGATTCCCCTCTCTCTCCTAATGTCCTTAAAGTGACCACCTGGGGCTGGATGATGATAGGAGGAAACTATGCAAGAAAGACAGGGAAGAAAAACTAGTTTGTTCTTAAACTCTAGTTCCTCTGAGCTATTTACAAAGAAAACATCCTCCTCAAAACTTGAAAGAGCCTTACTCTGACTATATTTTTAGAAATAAAATGAGCTTTAAAAAAATCCCTGACCCTGAAGCCAGAGACCTCCTTCTTAGAAAGATCATTGCGAAGGGCATGACTTCCAAATTCAAGCTCACCAACATTTCCACCCTTGTCATCTTCATCCCATCTCCCAGAATGTGCTAGGCGGGGTAGGAGGGGCTAAGTGGCTTCAGGTGGGAGATGGCTCAGCTAACCCAAACCTTCTAGCTTCTTTTGTTTTTCCCTAATAGTGATAATAACATAATGTTAAAAGTCCCTTCATGGGAAACATTTTTCAATGCTAAGATTCCCTCCATGAGAAATGTTTTTTGTTTTTGTTTTTCTCTGGTGGCAGAAAGAATTCAAAGAACAGAAAATAGAAGGTGGGATTTCCTGAAAGAGATAGGAAAGCTGGGAAGGAATTAGGCAGGGAGGATTCACCAAGGAGATACAGAGGAAGAAGCAAGCTGGGAATAGGAAAGAAGCAGCCATATGGCAGAAGTTCAAATAGAATAAACAGGTTAATAAGTTACGAACTAGTTGGAAAGAAGCCTAGCTGTATGGCATAGGAATTTATAAATATGATTTCATGTCACTATCTGAAAGGTGCCTGTCCCAACAATAGCCCCATTACAATCAAGAATGCTACAACTTTGTCCCTTGCTATGCTGTCTCTGGTAACTGTACAAGTGTTGAGGGTCAGTCATATATATTGGGCCAATATTCCCAATCCTCAAATTACCATAGAAATAACTTGGAGAGATGTAAGTATTCCTGTGAAGATTAATGAATCTTCTTGGCTACCCGGTCCTTCTAACCACCAAGGACCAGTTTGTGGGGCAAGTGGAACCATGCTATCATATAGAACTGGTGAGATCAAAGCATAAATCCCAGAAAAATCTCATAACTGAGAAGGGCAAACATTAGAATCAGCTTCCAGCCAGACTACTGATCCTGGAACACGAGACCACAACAACCCACAAAGACTATGACAACTGGTCAGTAGCATAAAAACCTAGAGTCTTCCATACTAATGCGGTATCTAGATAGGCCCAGAGTGCTTAGCCAGCAAGACTCCTTTCCTTGGCATCCCATCCTGCAAAAGGTATTTAATCACTGGTTCACCCTGAAGAAGATGTATGCAGCCTCATCTGCCATGACTAAAACAGTTTGAAGAAGCAAGGATCACCTCCTTCATCAAGAATAGCTGCAGGGATCAGGGGGAGCACTTTGTTGTAAAGAGCTATGTCTAACTCTCCTGTAGAAGGCCCCTCTTCTGGCCCCTCCACACTTCTGGCACTCAGTTAGAGCCAAGCCGGATTCCGCCTCATCCTGGACTCAGTGCAGGTGCAAAGACCTCCATTTGCAATACCTCTCAGTCATCAGCAAGTGAGTCTGATAAGAAACAGACTTCTAGGCAGGCAGGCTTCATTGATCAGCTTATCTAATTGGAGTGAGTATACATCACTGGTCGAGGCCAAGGTGCTGGAGATGCCTCATTTGCATAAGGAATCCCGTGCTGCTGGACATGACCTTTTAAAGTGAGAGGAAGTTTAACCTGTAACCTGGCCATCAGGCTACTTAACTACCTCAAGGGTAGCCGAGGTTGGAAGGAGGTCTCAATGCTATATGCTCTAAGACATGCATGCTTGAAGCAGGAAGGAAGCAGTCCTACTCCTGCTGTTCAGAATGAGATTTTCAGTGTTTGGATGTACCTCGACACCAATCTTGTTCCAGACCACAAGGCTCCACATCTTCCCTGGTCCCACATCTTTCCTTTTGTTTCAAAAAGGAGAGGTGACAGTCATCAGCCTTTAGGTGGGGAATGGATTGATACTGAACCAAAAGTTGGTTGACAGTGACTTTGGCAGGGTTGCTTTCTTGCTATTTTAGAAATTGAATGAAACAGGGAGTTAGGAAGAGGCAAAGGCCATTGCTACCACTTTTGAAGATGATTCCCCATTCCTGTAACTTTGTTGTGTCTGTAAAAAGGTTTCTCTAACAAAAAGTTTCCAGTTGTTGGTAGTAGGTAAATGTGGGCAGAGGGGTAGTGGTGGCAGTAGTGGGGTTAGAATGGAGAATAACAAAAGCAGCTACAAGAACAGAGAAGAGAGGGACCTCGCTGATCCCGGCCCACAGCTACCTGCTCCCAAACCCCATAGGAGAGAGAGCTCATCGCCAAAACAGGTAGGAACTGCTGAGACTACACGGCAGGGGAGACTTCCAGTACTGCCCACCCTTGCCCACATCCCTGGCCCAAGAGGAAACTGTATAGGGCCTCTGGGAACAGGAAGATAGGGGCACTCAAGCTGCAGGAACCCTGGGGTCCAGACTGCTCCTGATCTGAAGGGACCCGGTCAAACAGCGCCCTGCACCCAAATCCCATGGGAGGGAGACCTAAACCTTCAGAGGGGCAGACATGCCTGGGAAGCTAGAGGAGAGTACTCTCTGCCCACATTTCTGATTCTAGAGGAAAACACCTAGTGCCATCTGGGGCCCCTGTGCACAGGGTCCCAGGAGAAGGCAGGGAAGGCCCTTCTCGTTGCTATCCTCAAGGACAGCTGAAACCCAGACCAGAGGAGCAACTTCAGACCTGAGACCAGAGGTAAGACCAACTTGTCTGCTCCAAGTGACCTGCCTGGTGGACTCAGGACACACGCCCACAGGAACAGCTTAAGACCAGTAGACAGGAACCACTACATGCTGGAAGCAGAACACTCTGTTGCCATAACTGGATGAAAGAAAACAGGAAAGTAGGTCTACAGCACTCTTGACATACAGGCCTAGAGGACTGTCTAGCCACTGTCAGTAATAGCAGAACAAGGTAACACCAGAGACAACCTGATAGTGAGAGGTAAGAGCAGGAACCCAAGCAACAGAAACCAAGACTACATGGCATCATCACAGCCCAATTCTCCCACCAAAGCAAACACTGAATATTCAAACACACCAGAAAAGCAAGACCTACATTTTTTTTCTTTTTTCTTTCTTTTTTTTTTTCCGGAGCTGGGGACCGAACCCAGGAACTTGCACTTGCTAGGCAAGCACTCTACCACAGAGCTAAATCCCCAACCCCAAGACCTAGATTTAAAATCACATTTTATCATGATGATGGAGTACCACAAGAAAGACACAAGGAACTCCCTTACAGAAATGCAGGAAAAAAACAAATAAACAAGTACAAGTCTATAGAGAGGAAACACAAAAATCCCTAAAAGAATTCCAGGAAAACACAATCAAACAGGTGACGGAATTAAAAAGGGAAATAGAAGCAATCAAGAAAGCACAAAGGGAGACAACTCTGGATATCAAAAACCAAAGGAAGAGACAAGGAGCCACAGATACAAGCATCACCAACAGAATACAAGAATTAGAAGAGAGAATCCCAGGAGCAGAAAATTGCATTAGAAATCATCAACACAACTGTCAAAGCTAATGTTAAACAGAAAAAGATACTGGCACAAAACATACAGGAAATCCAGGACTTAATAGGAAGATCAAACCTAAGGATAATAGGTATAGAAGAGAGTGAACACTCCCAACTCAAAGGACCAGTAAATATCTTCAACAAAATCATAGAAGAAAACTTCCATAATCTAAAGAAAGAGATGAACATAAACATACAAGAAGCCTACAGAACTCCAAATAGATTGGACCAGAAAAGAAAGTCCCCCCATCACATAATAGTCAAAACACCAAATGCACAAAACAAAAAAAAAAGAATATTAAAAGCAGTAAAGGATAAAAGGTCAGGTAACATCTAAAGGGAGACCTATCAGAATTACACCAGACTTCTCATCAGAGACTATGAAAGCCAGAAGATCCTGGACAGATGTCATACAGACCCTAAGAGAACACAAATGCCAGCCAAGGTTACTATATCAAGCAAAACTCTCAATTTACATAGATGGAGAAACCAAGATATTCCACGATAAAACCAAATTTACACAATATCTTTCCACAAATCCAGCCCTACAAAGGACAAATAGATGGTAAAGCCCAACACAAAGACAGAAGCTACACCCTAGAAAAAGCAAGAAAGTACTCATTTTGCAACAAAACAAAGAGAAGACAAGCACACAAACATAATCTCACATCCAAATACAAATAAAATAGGAAAAAAACAATCACTATTCCTTAATCTCTCTCAACATCAATGGACTCATTTCCCCAATAAAAAGACACAGATTCACAAACTGGATAAACAATGAGAACCCAGCATTTTGCTGCCTACAGAAACACACCTCAGATACAAAGACGGACACTAACTCAGAATAAAAGACTAGAAAACAACTTTCCAAACAAATGGCCTGAAGAAGCAAGATGGAGTAGCCATTCTAATATCAAATAAAATGGATTTTCAACCAAAAGTCATCAAAACACATAGGGAAGGGCACTTCATATTCATCAAAGGAAACATCCACCAACATGAACTCTTAATCCTAAATATCTATGCCCCAAATACAAGGGCACATACATACGTAAAAGAAACCTTACTAAAGCTCAAAGCACACATTGCACCTCACTCGATAATAGTAGGAGATTTCAACACCCCACTCTCATCAATGGACAGATCATGGAAACAGAAATTAAACAGAAACATAGACAGACTAAGAGAAGTCATGAACCAAATAGATTTAACAGATATTTATAGAACATTCTATCCTAAAACAAAAGGATACCTTATTCTCACCACCTCATGGTACTTTCTCCAAAATTGACCATATATTTCATCAAAAAACAGGCCTCAATAGATACAAAAAGATACAAAAAATCCCATGCAGCCTATCAGACCACCACGGGCTAAAGCTGGTCTTCAATAACAATAAGGTAATAACGCCCACATATACATGGAAGTTGAACAATGCTCTACTCAACAATAACCTGATCAAGGAAGAAATAAAGAAAGAATTTAAAGACTTCTTAGAATTTAATGAAAATGAAGGTACAACATACCTAAACTTATGGGACACAATGAAAGCTGTGCTAAGAGGAAAAGTTATAGCTCTGAGTGACTGCAGAAAGAAACAGGAGAGAGCATATATCAGCAGCTTGATGGCACATCTAAAAACTCTAGAACAAAAAGAAGCAAATACACCCAGGAGGAGTAGAAGGCAGGAAATAATCAAACTCAGAGCTGAAACCAACCAAGTAGAAACAAAAAGGACTATACAAAGAATCAACAGAACCAAAAGTTGGTTCTTTGAGACAATCAACAAGATAGATAAACCCTTCCCAGATTAACCAGAGGACACAGAGAATGTGTACGAATTAACAAAATCAGAAATGAAAAGGGAGACATAACAAAAGAATCAGAGGAAATTCAAAAAATCATCAGATCCTACTACAAAAGGCTATATTCAACAAAACTAGAAATTATGGAGGAAATGGATAATTTCCTAGACAGATACCAGGTACCAAAGTTAAATCAGGATAAACCATTTAAACAATCCCATAACTCCTAAAGAAGTAGAAGCAGTCGTTAAAAGTCTCCCAACCAAAAAGAGCCCAGGTCCAGACGGGTTCAGTGCAGAATTCTATCAGACCTTCATAGAAGACCTCATACCAATACTATCCAAACTATTCCACAAAATTGAACCAGATAGAGCGCTACTGAATTCCTTCTATGAAGTCACAATTACTCTTATACCTAAACCACACAAAGACCCAACAAAAAAGAGAACTTCAGAGGGTGAGAATCCATGGCAGGTGATGTTAAGATTCTGCTCTGTATATTTACAGGTGGTTATTAATGTTCCTAAGGGATGGATGGTACCGGGCTTTGCATGTTTAGGTGGGCAATTATATCTAATCAATTGGATCTAAAAAAAAAGAAGAAAGAAAGAGAACTTCAGACCAATTTCCCTTTTGAATATTGAGGCAAAAATACTCAATAAATTTCTTGCAAAGTGAACCCAAGAGCACATCAAAACAAGCATTCATCATGATCAAGTAGGCTTCATTCCAGGGTTGCAGGGATGGTTTAATGTATAGGAAACCATCAACGTAATCCACTACATAAACAAACTGAAAGATAAAAACCACATGATCATTTCATTAGATGTTGAGAAAGCATTTGACAAAAGTCAACACCCCTTCATGATAAAAGTCCTGGAAAGAATAGGAATTCAAGGCCCATACCTAAACATAGTAAAGGTCACATATAACAAACCAGTAGCTAATATTAAACTAAATGGAGAGACTAAACTAAATGGTAACGGGGGGGGGGGGAGTATGGGAAGGGGAACACCCATATAGTAGGGGAGGGGGAGGAGCTAGTGGGATGTTGGCCTGGAAATCGGGAAAGGGAATAACAATTGAAATGTAAATAATACCCAATTTAATAAAGATGGAGAAAAAAAAAAGAATAGAGAAGAGCATGGCCTCGGCTGGTGGGCCATGGCTTGGATAGCAGTCACCAGGTCATGGATGCCCTTCCAGTTCTTGTCCCATTAGGTGTAGCACCTCCTTTGCCTTCTGCCTAGAACCAGATTTGATACCACAGGCTAACAAGAGACAGGCAGCAAAGTATGGTATCTGCAGGGTCAGCCCTAACTGGGGCTGACAGGGGTCAGTACAGATACTGAATGGGAGCTGGTGCCTATATACCACCTCCTACAATAACTCAAAATATACTGAAGTTCCCCTCATCACTGCTAACCCTCATTTCGCTCAGAAGTCAGTCAGAAGAGCTTGAAGTTAGTGTCATTATTAAGAGGGTCCAGAAATATCAGTCCAAGGCTTAGGAGATACATAGACACAGATAATACAAATGTATTTTTGATGAATGGTAGGGGACTGTGTTTTACCCTGCCACTAGAGTGTGAGAAACACCATTGGGGAGGTGATATGTGGGGAGTGTTAGACCATATTTACCCTGCACTGACATTGTTATGTGCTGCGCTTTAGGGAAGTGCTAAGAAACCACTTGGGGGAAGGGGAAGCCTAGCATGTAGTAAACCAAAGTTGGAGTTCCCTGAGTCCCAGGAATCCAGTAGATGCTGGGAAACAGCATAGAGAAGTTAGGAATAAAATGTCAGGGAGTCCATGGGCCCACAGTGAGGCCAGGACCAGTGACTCCCAAACTCCTGGACAGCCAGGCACTGCTGCTAGGCTGCCAGGAGTTGGGGACAGAACTGGGAGACCTTGGGGCTAAGAACCATAAACTCAGGGCTGGGGCCATGTCTGGGAGTGCAGAGGGGCCTTCTGCAGGAGGTTTAGATGTCAAAGGCCTTTTCCATGTTCTCCACGGTAGTTCTTGACGGAAGAGACAGTCCTTGGTTCCAAACTGCCTGATTGTCCATCATGGAAAATGGGTGCATACCACATCTCAGGGCAGACCAGTGATTAATACCTTTTGCAAGAAGAAATATGTGGGGAGGAAAACGTATTGGCTAAATCTTCAGGGTCTCTAGATACCTCATTATCATGGAGAAATCTGTTTTGAGTTACATGAACACAGGTCACATTTTCTATGTGCGAAGTGTGGCAGGTGTTCTAGAACACAAATCTAGTAGGGAGTAGGGTAGTGCCTACCATCTCAAGTAGGTACCTGGGTGCTAGGCTCTCAGCCCCATTCAACCATACCAAGTTTCCTGGCATAGTTTCCCAAAGAAAGCGGCTTAGTGTGAAAAGCCTAAGAAACAGGAAATTAAGGAGATAGGGGATAGAAGAAAAAGAGAGAGGAGGAGAAGGAAAGGGGAAGGGGAGAATAAAGGAAATACAAGGAAAGATGAAGGAAGGAGGAAAGGAAAGGAAGGAAAGGGAGAAGGAAAAGGAAGAAGCAATCAATACAGGGAGGGAGAAAAAGGAAATTTCACATCAGTATTATAGAATAAGTTTAATGGGGGTAGAATTTTAATGTTTGCTTCTGAAGCACATAGAAGAAATTTAGAACTGCAGAAAACACTAGCATGGCTACTTCCCAAGGATAACATGAAAATTCATGAATCTTTCCTTATATTTAACTAAGCTACAAATGGATCAAGGCCTTCCACATGCTAGACAATACTCTGAAACTGCTAGAGAGCATGAGACATGTAGGTAACGTCAGTCAGCACACAGAGCTGACACAGGCTTTCTTTCTTTTTCTTTTCTTTTTTATCTGTATATATATATATATATATATATTTATATTTATATAAAAAGACCAATAATAGCAGTGTGTTATGCATCAACAGCAGCAACAGCTTTTCCAGGTTCTGCAGTCATCTAAACAAAACTGTAGAGACATCCAGCACACTCCATTAAAAAAAAAAAGTAAAAAAACAAAACCCGAGAAAACAGCACAGTTCTGTTACTCTTGTGGTACCTGGCACCATTTTTTTTTAAATTAGCTTCTCAATCATCATCTGGAAAGAAAACATTCTGAGCAACATCATTAAAAACAGCTCTGATAAAGCACGGTCACTACTACGTATCATAAAGCAGGTACAAGCTATTTTACATCCACAGAGGTATGATACAGTACAGTCCTACATCTATAATACTAGAGGATACAATTTAAAAGGCATTATTTGAAACTTGATTCTACTTTTCCAGCAGAGGGCCCAAAGGATGGTGTGACACAGCTTTGTAAAGAAACATACTCTAGACAGGATTTCCTTTCACTAGTGGCACAGTTCTAAGGATTCATTCTCTCCATGAATGTCAGCTAAAACCGTTATTAAAAAAATGAAATATCCCTAGAACAAAACCGTATAACCACCGGATTCACATGAAGATGACCTAGTGGAGACAAGCTGGACCTCACCTTACCAACAAGCTATCAAATCTGTTATGTTTAAACAGTGAGACCTCCAAGGAAGGAGATGCCAAGTAGTGCTTCAAAGCTTCGGACCACAATCAAACACAGCATCCTTTTCAACAGAAGCAGAAGCTCATCTGAATATGCTCAAGGATGCTGACATCAACATTTAATCATCTCCTCACTCATCCAGGAAGAAGGGGAGATCAGTTACTACTGTACTTTATTGTGTTCAACCAAATCACCATGTTACAAAAATAGCAAGCTGCCATAATAAAAAATAAGGCTCCTCTATCCAGCACCAGATAGCATCATTTTACTTTCAAGCCTAGAAATTGCACACTTGTATATAAACCAACCGAAGATGAGGATTGAGAGTTCATCTTGGTGGATTTTTCCTTTGATGAATATGAAGTGTCCTTCCTTATCTTTTTTGATGACTTTTAATTGAAAATTGATTTTATTTGATATTAGAATGGCTACTCCAGCTTGCTTCTTCTGACCATTTGCTTGGAAAGTTGTTTTCCAGCCTTTCACTCTGAGGTAGTGTCTGTCTTTGTCTCTGAGGTGTGTTTCCTGTAGGCAGCAGAATGCAGGGTCCTCATTGCGTATCCAGTTTGTTAATCTATGTCTTTTTATTGGGGAGTTGAGGCCATTGATGTTGAGAGATATTAAGGAATAGTGATTATTGCTTCCTGTTATATTCATATTTGGATGTGAGGTTATGTTTGTGTGCTTTTCTTCTCTTTGTTTTGTTGCCAAGACGATTAGTTTCTTGCTTCTTCTAGGGTATAGCTTGCCTCCTTATGTTGGGCTTTACCATTTATTATCCTTTGTAGTGCTGGATTTGTAGAAAGATATTGTGTAAATTTGGTTTTGTCATGGAATATCTTGGTTTCTCCATCTATGTTAATTGAGAGTTTTGCAGGATACAGTAACCTGTGCTGGCATTTGTGTTCTCTTAGGGTCTGTATGACATCTGCCCAGGATCTTCTGGCCTTCATAGTTTCTGGCGAGAAGTCTGGTGTGATTCTGATAGGTCTGCCTTTATATGTTACTTGACCTTTTTCCCTTACTGCTTTTAATATTCTTTCTTTATTTTGTGCGTTTGGTGTTTTGACAATTATGTGATGGGAGGTGTTTCTTTTCTGGTCCAATCTATTTGGAGTTCTGTAGGCTTCTTGTATGCCTATGGGTATCTCTTTTTTTAGGTTAGGGAAGTTTTCTTCTATGATTTTGTTGAAGATATTTACTGGTCCTTTGAGCTGGGAGTCTTCACTCTCTTCTATACCTATTATCCTTAGGTTTGATCTTCTCATTGAGTCCTGGATTTCCTGTATGTTTTGGACCAGTAGCTTTTTCTGCTTTACATTATCTTTGACAGTTGAGTCAATGATTTCTATGGAATCTTCTGCTCCCGAGATTCTCTCTTCCATCTCTTGTATTCTGTTGGTGAAGCTTGTATCTACAGCTCCTTGTCTTTTCTTTTGATTTTCTATGTCCAGGGTTGTTTCCATGTGTTCTTTCTTGATTGCTTCTATTTCCATTTTTAATTCCTTCAACTGTTTGATTGTGTTTTCCTGGAATTCTTTCAGGGATTTTTGCGATTCCTCTCTGTAGGTTTCTACTTGTTCTCTAAGGGAGTTCTTTATGTCTTTCTTGAAGTCCTCCAGCATCATGATCAAATATGATTTTGAAACTAGGTCTTGCTTTTCTGGTGTGTTTGGATATTCCGTGTTTGCTTTGGTGGGAGAATTGGGCTCCGATGATGCCATGTAGTCTTGGTTTCTGTTGCTTGGGTTCCTGCGCTTGCCTCTCGCCATCAGATTATCTCTAGTGTTACTTTGTTCTGCTATTTCTGACCGTGGCTAGACTGTCCTATAAGCCTGTGTGTCAGGAGTGCTGTAGACCTGTTTTCCTGTTTTCTTTCAGCCAGTTATGGGGACAGAGTGTTCTGCTTTCGGGCGTGTACTTTTTCCTCTCTACAGGTCTTCAGCTGTTCCTGTGGGCCTGTGTCTTGAGTTCACCAGGCAGGTTTCTTGCAGGGGAAAAGTTGGTCCTACCTGTGGTTCCAAGGCTCAAGTTTGCTCGTGGGGTGCTGCCTAAGTCCTCTCCGAGGCGGCAGCAACTGGGAAGATCTGCGCCGCTCTTTCCGGGAGCCTCCGTGCACCAGGGTTCCAGATGACGTTTGGTGTTTTCCTCTGGCGTCTGCATGTGCACAGAGTGCAGTCTCTTCTGGTTTCCCAGGCGTGTCTGCCTCTCTGAAGGTTTAGCTCTCCCTCCCACGGGATTTAGGTGCAGAGAACTGTTTATCCAGTCTGTTTCCTTCAGGTTCCGGCGGTGTCTCAGGCGTAGGGGTCCTGCCGCTCCCGGGCCCTCCCCTACGGGAACCCAGAGGCCTTATACAGTTGCCTCTTGGGCCAGGGATGTGGGCAGGGGTGGGCAGTGTTGGTGGTCTCCTCCGCTCTGCAGCCTCAGGAGTGCCCACCTGATCAGGCGGTGAGGTCTCTCTCCCACGGGGTTTGGGAGCAGAGAGCTGCTGCGGGCCGGGATCCGCGGGTGTGGGACTTCCGGTAAACACAGGAAGTGCCCGGTCCTAGAGGAATTTTGCCTCTGTGTGTCCTGAGTTCACCAGGCAGGTTTCTTGCAGGGGAAAAGTTGGTCCTACCTGCGGCTCCAAGGCTCAAGTTTGCTCGTGGGGTACTGCCCAAGTCCTCTCAGCTGTGGCAGCAACCGGAAAGATCTGCGCCGCTCTTTCCCGGAGCCTCCGTGCACCAGGGTTCCAGATGACGTTTGGTGTTTACCTCTGGCGTCTGGATGTGCACAGAGTGCAGTCTCTTCTGGTCTCCCAGGCGTGTCCACCTCTCTGAAGGTTTAGCTCACTCTCCCACGGGATTTGGGTGCAGAGAACTGTTTATCCGGTCTGTTTCCTTCAGGTTCCGGCGGTGTCTCAGGCGCAGGGATACTGCCGCTCCCGGGCCCTCCCCTACGGGAACCCAGAGGCCTTATACAGTTGCCTCTTGGGCCAGGGATGTGGGCAGGGGTGGGCAGTGTTGGTGGTCTCCTCCGCTCTGCAGCCTCAGGAGTGCCCACCTGATCAGGCGGTGAGGTCTCTCTCCCACCCGGTGAGGTCTCTCTCCCACCTTTCTTTTTCTTCTTTTCATTTTTTTCCCTTGGTTTTTCAAGACAGGGTCTCTCTGTGTAGCATTGGCTGTCCTGAAACTCACTCTGTAGACCAGGCTGGCCATAAACTCTGCCTCCTCTGTCTCCCAAGTGTTGGGATGAAAGGCATGTACCACAACTACCACCAGTCAACTTTCTTTCTGAATGGGATTCCAGCAGTGCAGGGAATAAAGACCAAAAGTAAACACACGAGATCTCAAAAAGCAAAAATTTTTTACATCAAAGAATGCTGTCAATCAACTGAAAAGGTAACCCACAGAACAGGAGAAAATCTTTGGCAATTATTTGTCTGACAGGCACATATTTGTGAAAACAATATATAAATAAAACTATACATCAAAAAAATGAGTCAATTTTGAAATGGGCTATTGAACTAAACAGAGACTTAAATAAAAATGTCTAAGAAACACTTTTTTTAACGTAGTCAACATCTTTAGCTATCAGGGAATTGCAAATTAAAACTACTTTAAAATTAAAACTATTTTAACTCATCCCAGTTGAATGACCGTCATTAAGAGTACAAACAAAAAAGTTCTAGTGTAGATATGATAAAACAAGAACCATCGCTTGTAAGCATAAACTAGTGCAGTTACTTTGGAAATCAGTCTGGAGCTTCTACTGGGCATGTAACCAAAGGACTCTGTATTACATTACAGAAATATTTGAACGTCTATGGTCATTGCTGCTCTACCACAATAACAGATGTGTTTGCAAGAGTTTTTGTCCAATTGACACAAATTAGAGTCAACTGGGAAGAGAAACCTCAATAGAACAAAGGGCTCTACCAGATTGTCTGCTGGCAAGTCTTTCAGGCATTTTCTTGATTAATGATTGATGTGATTATATAAGAAAACAAACTGAGCAAGCAATGGAAATGAGCTCATAAGTGATGTTACTCCATGATTTCTTGCTTCAGTTTCTGTCCCTAATTCCTGCCCTGATTTTCTCCAAGATGGAGTATAACTGTAAGCAGACATAAACCCTTACCTCCCCAATTTGCTTTTGGTTATGGTATTTATCACAATAACAGAAATCCAATAAGAACACCAGGAAATGGAAGCAGCCTAAATGTTCATCGGCTGGTGACTAGATTTTTTAAAAAAGAAAGAGAGAGAGAGAGAGAGAGAGAGAGAGAGAGAGAGAGAGAGAGAGAGAGAGAATACACAGACAAAATGGAATTTTGTTCAACTCTAAAGAAAAATGACAATTTCTACAAAATGGATAGAAATGGAGATCACAGATGATAGAAAGACAGACAGACAGATCATCCAGACTGAAATATCCCAGGCCCAGAAGGAGAAATAGAGCATGCTCTCTCTCACATTTAGATTCTACCTTGTATTCTTCAATGTTGTTTGTTTAACCTAGAGTAACTGTGGAAATCAGAAAACTAGTAAGGATACATTGAGAGGAATGTGGCTGAAGGAAAGAGAAAACATAATATTGGTAAAAGAGGGAAAAAAGTGATGGCAGAAGAATTTAAAGAAGGGGGTAGGGGAAAAGTCAGTCAAAATAAAGTGTATAAAAATGTCATTTAGAATTTTACTATATCATAACCCAATTTAAAACTATAGTAGGGAGATTAAATGTAATGCCGTTCATAGTGGGTTTCTACATCTCTCTGCAGATACCTCTGTAAACGTTAATAGTTAAGGAGGCTTCAAAACAATGCAGACTCTTTTCAATATTTATATTTGCCCATCATATATAGTGGATAAGACATTATTGCTGAAGACATTGCAAGATACAGAGAAATCAAGTCAATAGGTGCAATATAGGAAGCAGTGGAAGAAAACGCCCCAATGGCCTCACCCAGCTGTGAAGCCTATAAACTGTAAGATAAGATATGTCCCACTGCTGCAGTGGTGGCATGATTGTTACGGGAGCAAACCAACCACTCTCTGCTTAGATTTGAAGCCCATTTCAGATGAGATCTACATCTGGTACAGAGGCCCAGTCAATAACTCATGCCGGGGAGCTCAGAGGCACAAAGGATAACAATTGTCATAACATCAAATTGTATTTTAAGTATCTGCGCTTATACTCATAGACAAATACCTACTCTCATCCTTAACCAGAGAAGTCACTCTCTGACTAAGTGAACAGTAGTAAATGCAAAGACATATGTATCCCACAGTGCTGGGGATAAGTCACTGAGGGCCAAGCCTCCGTAAAGGCTCAGCAGAAGAGGTATCAGGAAGAAGTTAAGGCAGAAGAGAAAGGCTATAAAATGCCACCTAGACATCACAATCATTATGATCATGTGGCTACTTACTCTAGGTCTATAAGGACCAGCCCTGTAAATAATCAATCATAAATGAAGAAAGACTTCATTAGGCCATACATTTACTCCGTAAGTATTTGCCATTGATAGATTCTGGGACAAAGGAAGTGTTTTTCTTCATTTGTACATCCTCAGGTGACTCTACCAGGCTCCAATGGATAGCTCCAAAATCACTGTCATACAGCTGCTCTGGTCAAGTTCAGTGAGCCACAGAATAAAAAACAAAACAAAAAACCCAAGAATTTAAGAAATATTCACAAAGAAGACAATGTAGACAGATATAGGAAAGGGTTAAGAGAGGGTGGAGGGGTGATAATCATTATGTATTATATATATATATACATATATATATGAAATTGTAAGAGAAACTGATTAATAAAAAAGAAATTATTAAAAAAGAATATGATTTTTTTAAATGCCATAGTCAAAGAGATGATAAAATAGGAGATTGGTATTTAAATAGGATATCAGAAAGTTAAGAAAACCAATAATATGCCTTTATAAATTCCTCATGTCAGTTATCAGACCCACATATAGAAAAGAAATCGTGCTACTAACAGTGTAAATATATCCCAAACAAACCCACTGAACACACAGCAAAATGGCAAGGGATCAAAGCCACTTAAGAGAAGCTTGTTGACATGAAGATATTCACAAATCTTCAATGAGAACAAAATAAGATTTAAGGATACAGCACAATGATATGAGTCTAAGTCTAGTACACTTGAGGCTTTAAAATCAACGCCATGAAGGGATAAAGGAAGGAAGAATGGCAGATAAAAAGGGAAGGGGAAAGGAGGAAGAAAGGATGAGAAAGAATAGTCAAAAATAGAAAAACATCTCCTGGGATGAAAAAGATAGTTGAAGTCTTGAGAGACGGCTCCACAGTTAAAGAGGACTGGCTGCTCTACCAGAGGATCTGGGTGTAATTTGTGGAGATTCACAACCTTCTGTCATTGCAGTTTCAGGAGATCTGATGCTCTTTTAGTAATTTATCAGTTCACATAAAAAAATAAATCTCGGGGCTGAGGATTTAGCTCAGTGGTAGAGCGCTCACCTAGGAAGCGCAAGGCCCTGGGTTCGGTCCCCAGCTCCGAAAAAAAAAAAAAAAAAAAAGAACCAAAAATAAATAAATAAATAAATAAATAAATCTTTTTAAAACTGGGTTTTTCTTTTGCTTTGAGACAGGGTCTCACTCTGTGGTGCTCTCTTTCAAATAACGTACTTTGTAAACAAGGCTGGTCTGACAGATGTGCATGCATCTGCCTCCAAGTACTGGAGTAAAGGAGTACACCAGTGAACACATCTATTTTTAAAGATAGCTTTAAAATCAATACCATTTCTTCAATATATGGTTGATAAAATATATCACTAAAACCACCTAGAGTCCAGTTTGTTTTTTTCAGAATTTGAAATTCAGAATTCTCAGTAGATACAGGAAATTTCTGATTTTTCTTTGTATCAGTTTCAATATATTGCATTATTTTTAAATCTTCCATTTCACTGAAGTTGTTCAATTTATTTAAAAGAAAGAAAGAAAGAAAAATATTTGGGTCCCACAGCTCTCTGTACCCACATATCGTGGGGAGAGAGATGGACTCTCAGAAGTGCGGACAATACTGAGAGCTCAGGGGAGACTACCACTTCTGCTCACATTCCTGGCCCAAGATGAACCTGCTGAAAGCCATATGGACACAAGAACCCAGGAGCAGACAGGGACAGGATCCTTCTGGTCTCTGCCTTGGCCCAGTGATGAAAGTCAATTGCCAGGAGCACTGACACACCTAAGAGCAGAGTTAAGACCACCACTTCTGCTCTGAGGGACCAGCCTGGAGACCTCAGGATACACAAACCCAGGAGTCTGGGAGAGGACCTTTCCAGTTTCTGCCTACACCTGGAGCTGACCCGGTCCCACATCTGTCTGTACTCAAATCCCATGGGAGAGAAAGCTGGACACTCAGAGGTGACCACCACTTCTGCTCACATTCCTGGCCCAAGAAGAACATGCCTAGAGCCCTCTGGACACAGAAACTTAGGAGCAGAGAGGGACAGGAACCTTCCAGTCTCAGCCTGTACCCAGAGCTAAAGCAAGTCACCATGAGTGCTGACACACACCTGAGAACAAAGGGAAGACCACCACCTCTGTTCCAAAGGACCCGCCTATAGCCCTGAGGACACACAAACCCAGAAGCAGTCTCGGACATGAGCATTCGGGTTTCTGCCTGTGCCTAGAGCTGACCAGTCCCACAGCGCTCTGTACCCAGATATCACTGGGAGAAAGCCAGTCTACAGGGGTGCTGACACACAGGCTTACAGGAGGGTCATGTCACTGTCAATGACAGCAAGACCAGGTAACACCACAAAAAAAACAGATGGCAAGAGGCAAGAGCAAGAACCTAAGCAACAGGAACCAAGACTACTTAGCATCAGCAAATAGTGGATATACCAGCAGACCAGAAAAGCAGGATTTGAATTTAAAATCATATCTCATGATGATGATGATGATGATGATGATGATGATGATGATGATGATGATAGAGGACTTTAAGAAGGACATAAATAACTCCCTTAAAGAAATACAGGACAGGGCTGGAGAAATGGCTTAGTGGTTAAGAGCACTGACTGCTCTTCCAGAAGTCCTGAGTTCAATTCCCAGCAAACACATGGTGGCTCACAACCATCTGTAATGGGATCTGATGCCCTCTTCTGGTGTGTCTGAAGACAGCTACAGTGCAGTCATATATAATAACTAAATCTTAAAAAAAAGACAGGGTTTGTCTAAAAAAAAAGAAAAGAAGAAAAAAAAAGAAATACAGGACAACACAGGTAAAGAAGAAGAAGCCCTTAAGGAGAAAACACAAAATCCCCTTAAAGAATTATAGGAGAACACAACTAAACAGGTGAAGGAATTGAACAAAACCATACAGAATTTAAAAATGGAAATAGGAA
Source organism: Rattus norvegicus (assembly GCF_021556685.1). Taxonomy (NCBI): domain Eukaryota; kingdom Metazoa; phylum Chordata; class Mammalia; order Rodentia; family Muridae; genus Rattus; species Rattus norvegicus. Next base: position 181,089,517 of record NC_141535.1, read on the forward strand.
TAATAAAGAAATCACAAAGGGAGACAACCCTGGAGATAGAAAACCTAGGAAAGGGATCAGGAGTCATAGCTACAAGCAGCACCAACAGAATACAAGAGATAAAAGAGAGAATCTCAGAGACAGAAAATACCATTGAAAACATTGACACAGCTTTTAAAATTTTTAAAATTGTAAAATTGTAAAATGCAAACGGTTCCTAACCAAAACATCCAGGAAATCCAGGACACAATGAGAAGATCAAACGTAAAAAGAGAGAGCTACACAAACATAATACCACCTCTATCAACAAAAAAACAGGAAACAACAATCACTATTCCTTAATATCTCTTAATATCAATGGACTCAATTCACCCAGAAAATAACATAAATTAACAGAATGGATACAGAAAGAAGACCCACAATTTTGCTGTATATAGGAAACACACCTCAATGACAAAGACAAACACTACCTCAGAGTAAAAGGCTAGAAAATAATTTTCCAAGCAAATGGTCCCAAGAAACAAGCTGAAGTAACCATTCTAATGTCCAATAAAATTGACTTTCAAAGAAAAGTTATCAAAAACGATAAGGAAGGACACTTCATATTCATCAAAGGAAAAATCCACCAAGATGAACTCTCAATCCTGAATATCTGTGCTCCAAATACAAGAGCACCTACATTCATAAAAGAAACCTTACTAAAGCTCAAAGCACATATTGCACCTCACACAATAATAGTGGAAGAATACAACACCCCATTCTCATCAATAGACAGATCATGGAAACAGAAACTAAATAGAGACATAGAGAAACTAACAGAAGTTATGAACCAAATGGATTTAAGAGATATCTGTGGAACTATTTCATCCTAAAACAAAAAGAATATACCTTCTTCTCAGCACCTCATGGTACCTTCTCCAAAACTGATCATATAATCAGTCACAAAAAAGGCCTCAACTTATACAAAGATCACCATGTACTAAGGCTTGTCTTCAATAAGAATGAAAATGTCAGAAACCCCACATTTACATGGAAGTTAAACAACACTCTACTCAATGATAACTTTGTCAAGGAAGAAATAAAGAAATTGAATACTTTTTAGAATTTAATGAAATGAAGGCACAACATACCCAAGCTTATGGAACACAATGGAAGTGCTAAGAGGAAAGCTAACAGCTCTGAGTGTCTCCAAAAAGAAACCGGAGAGAGCATACATTAGCAGCTTGACAGCACACCTGAAAGCGCTAGGAAAAAAAGAAGCAAATACACACAAGAGGAATAGACAGCAGGAAATAATCAAACTCAGGGTTGAAATCAACCAAGAAGAAACAAAAAGAACTATACAAAGAATCAACAAAACCAGGAGCTGGATCTTTGAGAAAATCAAAAAGAAAGACAAATCCTTAGCCAGACTAACCAGAGGGCACAGAGATTATCCAAATTAACAAAATCAGAAATGAAAAGGGAAACAGAACAACAGAATCTGAGGAAATTCAAAAAAATCATCAGATCCTACTACAAAAGCCTATATTCAACAAAACTGGAAAATCTGGAGGAAATGGACGATTTCCTAGATAGATACTAGGTACCAAAGTTAAATCAGATAAACTATCTAAACAGTCCTATAACTCCTAAAGAAATAGAAGGTATTAAAAATCTCCCAACCAAAAAAAGCCCAGAACCAGATGGGTTTAGTGCAGAATTCTATCAGACCTTCATAGAAGACCTAATACCAATAATCACCAAATTATTTGCAAAATTAGAAACAGAAGGAACACTACCCAACTCCTTCTATGATGCCACAATTATGCTTATACCTAAATCACAGAAAGAATAAACAAAGAAAGAGAACTTCAGACCAATTCCCTTATGAATATTGACTCAAAAATACTCAATAAAATTCTTTCAAACCAAATCCAAGAACACATCAAAACGATCATCCATCATGATCAAGTAGGCTTGATCCCAGGGATGCAGGGATGGCTCAATACGTAAATTCATCAATGAAATCCACTATATAAACAAACTCAAAGAAAAAAAACCACATGATCATCTCATCGAATGCTGAGAAATCGTTTGACAAAATTCAGCACCCTGTCATGTTAAAAGTCTTGGAAAAATCAGGAATTCAAGGCCCATATCTAAATATAGTAAAAACAATATACAGCAAACAAGTAGCCAACACCAATCTAAATGGAGAGAAACTTGAAGCAATCCCACTAAAATCAGGGACTGGACAAGTCTGCCCACTCTTCCCTACTTATTCAGTATAGTACTTGAAGTCCTAACCAGAACAACTCAGACAACAAAAGGAGATCAAATTTGAAAGGAAGAAGAGAAAACATCACAATTTGAAGATGAGATGATAGTATACTAAAGTGACTCCAAAAGTTATACCAGAGAACTACTAATCCTGATAACAAAAACTTCAACAAAGTGGCTGGATATAAAATTAATTCAAACAAATCAGTAGCCTTCTTCTACTCAAAAGATAAACAGGCTGAGAAAGATATTAGGGAAATGACATCCTTCACAATAGTCACAAATAACAGAGAATACCTCGGTGTGCTCTAACCAAGCAAGTGAATGATCTGTATGACAAAAACTTCAAATCTCTGAAGAAAGAAATTGAAGATCTCAGAAGATGGAAAGACCTCCTATTCTCATGGATTGGCAGGATTAATACAGTAAAAATGGTCATCCTGCCAAAAGCAATCTACAGATTCAAAGCAATCCCCATCAAAAGCCCAACTCAATTCCTCATAGAGTTAGAAAGAGCAATTTGCAAATTCAATTGGAATAACAAAAAAAACAAGATAATGAAAATTATTCTCAGCTATAAACAACTTCTGTGGGAATCACCATCCCTGACCTCAAGCTATATTATAGAGAAATAGTGATAAAAACTGTATGGTATTGGTACAGAGACAGGCAGGTAGTTCAATGGCATAGAATTGAAGGCCCAGAAATGAACCCACACACCTATGGTCACTTGAGCTTTGACAAAGAAGCTGAAACCATCCAGTGGAAAAAGAGCATTTCCAACAAATGCTGCTGGTTCAACTGGAGGTCTGCATGTAGAAGAATGTAAATCGATCCATTCTTATCACCCTGTACAAAGTTTAAGTCCAAGTGGATCAAGGACCTCCACATCAAACCAGATACACTCAAACAAATAGAAGAAAAAGTGGGGAAGAGCCTGTAACACATGGGCACTGCAGAAAATTTCCTGAACAGAACACCAATGGCTTATGCTCTAAAATCAAGAATCGACAAATGGTATGTCATAAAACTGCAAAGCTTCAATAATGCAAAAGACACTGTCATTAGGACAAAGTGGCAACCAACAGATTGGGAAAAATCTTTACCAATCCCACATCCTATAGAGAGTTAATATCCAAAGTATACAAAGAACTCAAGAAGTAAGAATTTAAAGAATCAAATAACCCTGTTAATAAATGGGGTACAGAGCTCAACCCAATTCTCAACTGAGGAATATCAAATGGCTGAGAAGCACCTAAAGAAATGATCAACATCCTTAGTCATCAGGGAAATGCAAATCAAATAACCCTGAGATTCCAGTTCATACCAGTCAGAATTGCTAAGACAAAAAAACTGGTGACAACACATGCTGGCAAGGATGTGGAGAAATAGGAGCACTCCTCCATTGTTGGTGGGATTGCAAGTTAGTACAACCACTCTGGAAATCAGTCTGGAGATTCCTCAGAAAACTGGGTATAGAACTACTGAGGATCTAGGTAGACCACTCCTGGCATATACCCAAAAGATGCTCCAACATATAACAAGGACACGTGTTCCACTATGTTCATAGCAGCCATAATTATAATAGCCAGAGGCTGGGAAGAAACCAGATGTCCGTCAACAGAGGAATGGATTCAGAAAATGTGGTATATCTACACAATGGAGTATTATTCAGCTTTTAAAAACAATGACTTTATGAAATTCATAGGCAAATGAATGGAAGTAGAAAATATCATCCTTGGTGAGGTAACCCATTCACAAAAAAATCACACATGGTATGCACTCACTGGTATGTGGATATTAGCCCAAAAGCTTGAATTACCCAAGATACAATCAACAGAACACATGAAGCTCAAGAAGAAGGACGACCAAAGCACAGATACTTCAATCCTTCTAAGAAGGGAGAACAAAAATATTCATATGAAGAGGTATGGAGCAGAGACTGAAGAAACAGCCATCCAGAGATAGCCCCACCTAGGGATCCAGCCTATATACGTACAACCACCAAACCTACACAATATTGCTGATGCCAAGAATTGGATGCTGAGGGAGACTGATATAGCTGTCATCAGAGAGGCTCAGACAGAGCATGACAAATACAGAGGTGAATGCTAGCAGACAACCATTAAAGTGAGAACAGAGTCCCCATTGGATGAGTTAGAGAAAGGATTTTAGGAGCTGAAGGGGTTTGCAACCCCATAAGAACCACAATACCAACCAACCAGAGCTCCCAGGGACTAAACCACCACCCAAAGAGTACACATGGACAGACCCATGGCTCCAGCTGCACATGTAGCAGAGGATGGCCTTGTTGGGCACCAATGGAAGGAGAAGTCTTCATTCCTGCCAAGTCTGGACCTCCTACTGTAGAGGAATGTCAGGGCGAGAAGATGGGAAAGAGTGGGTGGTTGGGTGGGAGAACATCCTCATAGAAGAAGGGGAAGGGGGAATGGGATAAGGGGGCTATGGATGGAAAACCGGAAAAGAGGATAACATTTGAAATGTAAATTAAAAAATATCCAATTAAAAATAGTTGGAATTTAAATCTCACATCCTCCCCCAAAAATATTCAACATAAAATTCCTAATATGGAGACATATCCAAATAATTGTACTATAATTAAAAGACATATTTTTAGGGGGTTGGGGATTTAGCTCAGTGGTAGAGCGCTTGCCTAGGAAGTGCAAGGCCCTGGGTTCGGTCTCCAGCTCCGGAAAAAAAAAAGACATATTTTTAAACTCCTCTTTTTTTCTGAGGTTCTTATTTATATGACCCAAAACTATGGAGGAAGTAAAAAATAAATGGCAACATTTGAAGGCTATCTTGATAGCTGAAGGAAAGAAAAGGGATCAGAAAAGACCAGGTCACAAAGAACTCAAGAAGTTAGACCACAGGGAGACAAATAACCCTATTAAAAATGGGGTTCAGAGCTAAACAAAGAATTCACAGCTGAGGAATGCCGAATGGCTGAGAAACACCTAAAGAAATGTTCAACATCTTTAGTCATAAGGGAAATGCAAATCAAAACAACTCTGAGATTTTACCTCACACCAGTGAGAATGGCTAAGATCAAGAACTCAGGGGACAGCAAATGCTGGCGAGGATGTGGAGAAAGAGGAACACTCCTCCATTGTTGGGATTGCAGACTGGTAAAACCATTCTGGAAATCAGTCTGGAGGTTCCTCAGAAAATTGGACATTGAACTGCCTGAGGATCCAGCTATACCTCTCTTGGGCATATACCCAAAAGATGCCCCAACATATAAAAAAGACACGTGCTCCACTATGTTCATCGCAGCCTTATTTATAATAGCCAGAAGCTGGAAAGAACCCAGATGCCCTTCAACAGAGGAATGGATACAGAAAATGTGGTACATCTACACAATGGAATATTACTCAGCTATCAAAAACAATGACTTTATGAAATTCATAGGCAAATGGTTGGAACTGGAAAATATCATCCTGAGTGAGGTAACCCAATCACAGAGAAACACACATGGTATGCACTCATTGATAAGTGGCTATTAGTCCAAATGCTTGAATTACCCTAGATGCATAGAACACATGAAACTCAAGACAGATGATCAAAATGTGAATGCTTCACTCCTTCTTTAACAGGGGAACAAGAATACCCTTGGCAGGGAATAGAGAGGCAAAGATTAAAACAGACACAGAAGGAACACCCATTCAGAGCCTGCCCCACATGTGGCCCATACATATACAGCCACCCAATTAGACAAGATGGATGAAGCAAAGTAGTGCAGGCGGACAGGAGCCGGATGTAGATCTCTCCTGAGAGACACAGCAAGAATACAACAAATACATAGGCGAATGCCAGCAGCAAACCACTGAACTGAGAACAGGACCCCCGTTGAAGGAATCAGAGAAAGAACTGGAAGAGCTTGAAGAGGCTCGAGACCCAATATGAACAACAATGCCAAGCAACCAGAGCTTCCAGGGAATAAGCCACTACCTAAAGACTATACATGGACTGACACTGGACTCTGACCTCATAGATAGCATTGAATATCCTAGTAAGATCATCAGTGTAAGGGGAAGCCCTTGGTCCTGCTAAGACTGAACCCCCAGTGAACTAGATTGTTGGGGGGAGGGTGGCAATTGGGGGAGGATGGGGAGGGGAACACCCATAAAGAAGGGGAGAGGGAGGGGTTAGGGGGATGTTGGCCCAGAAACCGGGAAAGGGAATAACATTCGAAATGTAAATAAGAAATACTTAAGTTAATAAAAAAAAAAGACCTCGTATTAATAAACTTCAACCTTGCCAGCTTATTTGCCTTGTAAACAGGCTGTTTTTCACAGTCAAAACTGCAATTCTGATGGAGGTTTAGTCTTTCTATATTGTCAGTTAATATGTGTCCCTGCCCCCTATTGTTAACAAATACTGAGAGATAGCTAGCTTCCCTCTTAAACTACGAGCAACTGTGCTTCAGCCATGTAGAGAGCAGGCTTGTTCCTCCAAAAGTATCAGGAGTCTGGGAATGTCCATCTTGAATTCTGTCTCTGTATATGTTTTGCAAGCCTTGATGTTTGCTCTCATGTTTTGTTCCAGTCGCATACAACTCTCCTGCAAAATGGCAACAATATGAACACAACATTCCATATAAGGTTTTGTTATGTAGGATGGAAAAAGAAGGGTCTAGAAAAACAGGCTGGTAGTTAAGCATGCTTGCTGCTCCTGCACAAGATCACAGTTCAAGTCCCAGAACCCATAAGCGGAAGCTCAGCACTTCCTGTAACTTCAGCTTTAACTCCAGCACCCTCTTCTGGCCTACACCAGCATATACATACAACAGCACACAGGCATACACATACAAATAAGTAAAATAATTCAATTAATTAAATTTTTTAAAGAATGAGAAAAGGATACTAGATCTATGCTTTATAGATCAAGTGAAAAACCTGCATAGATTCTTTTGGATACTATACTTACATGTTATATATTACCACACATATGTGATATATTACCACATGTATACACATATATGCAATATCATGTACAGAGATAATAAAGACAGAAATACTAAGCTTCATATTTTCTACCTATTCTGTTATTCCTAAACTCACACTTCAACATTTATCACTGTTAGGACTACTTCTGCTAGACTTACCCACTATTTTATTACAGCCTATAAAGTCCTCATCTATTCTGAATCACATGACCAACAGATAAATTTTAGTAACCTAATAATGAAGAAGACCTAGAAATCTGGCCATTGTAATGGCAGAATCCTAGCAGTCTCCTGAAGAGCATCAGATATATAAGTTTCAAGCAAGACATATAGAATCATTAGAAAGAAAAAAAAAGAGCAGTCTGAAGACAAAAGGGAGCAGGAAAGAGAGGGAGAATGTAATAGAAGCTAATACTCATTTGAAAGTAAGACCATGGATTTATGTCCATATTTTGTAAATGCTTCAAATTATTTGACACAAAATAATTCCTTAAATGAACATTATTCAAAAGAAGAACCCAGGTTAAAAACAGCTAACTTGGCCTACACCGTGGTGAATGACAAGAGACCCTGTCTTAACGTAGATGGTATGAATAGACACTTAAGGTTGTCCTCTGACTTCCACATGTATGTCACGGCCCACAACAATTGCATTCACGCACATACACACACACACACACACAAACACACACACACACACACACACACACACGCATGTTTGTATGCACACTATGTTTTTAAAATTAAAAGAGAGGTACAAAATGAAATTAAAGTAAGTGGACATCAAATCTCAAAGACAAATAGAAACTGGAATCCATCATTCATATATTATAGAAGAGAAATTTGCAGTATGTTAATAAAGAACCGATGCTCTGACTTACATTTTAAAACTTCAGGCTGATGTTGCATGTGGTAGATTTTGAAGTGAAAGGGAAAGAGTAGGGGAGACTTTGTCAGAGTGTATCTTCGATGACAGTGACATGGACTAAGCAGATGACATAGACTTGAAAAATATTGGGGATATTTTGAGATGAAATATAATAGAACTTGCAAGTAGATTATATATAAAAGACGAGGGGGAAAGGAATACAAGATAATGCCTAACCAATATCAAAGATGAGAAGCTTTCATATGTTTAATTATTTGGTAGTTATGAGTGCAGCATAATTTGAAGAGAAATCAGAAGTACTTTTTTTGGTTATGTTACATTTTATATCTACAAGGACTTCAAAATGTCAGGTATATAGATGAATAATGTCCACTAGGCCACATTAAATAGTAAGTATCAAGTTCTTGATATCATAACAGCATTTGGTGTAATTAGCTTTCTTTTTGCTTTCATGATACCATTTTCTGCTGAATCCTCTTATTTTACAACCACCTTGGTTCGGCTGGTTGGTTCTGCTTCCTGAACACTCTATCAACCAAGTACCAAGCCCAGGTCTAACTGAGGTAGGATGATGGGATCACTTGGGCTTCTTAGTCTCCAGCTCTAGCCAAGAAAAACATGAGTTTCATGTTCACAGAGAACCTCCTACATCAAAGGAATACACATAGTGATAGAGAAGGATACCTGGTGCCCTCTTCTGGCCTCTGGACATATGCACATGCACATACACATTAATTATCAATTAGTTACACTTTATTAAAAGATGCTCTACACCAGTGGAAGGGGAAGCCCTTGGTCCTGCCAAGACTGAACCCCTAGTGAACGTGATTGTTGGGGGGAGGGTGGTAATGGGGGGAGGATGGGAAGGGGAACACCCATAGAGAAGGGGAGGGGAAGGGGTTAGGGGAATGTTGGCCCGGGAATAACAATCAAAATGTAAATAAAAAATACTCAAGTTAATAAAGATGGAAGAAAAAAAAAGATGCTCTAGCCATGAATAGTCAAAGTCAAATAAGGATATTCTGGAGACAGCAGAGAAATATTTAGTTGATATTTTTAGAGATAAAGGCAAAATAAAAAGGGTTTGTAAGATGTTAGTTTGTCATAAATTTGTGAGTTTTGTGTTTACAAAAAACTGAAAAACTACAAAAAGCTAAAGAATGAATTACTATAAATGCAATTAAAGGAAAAATTTGGCTTGCTTGAAGTCTTTTGTAAATTCACAAAAGTTTCTCCGCTAAAAATCAAGAAGCACATACAGCCTCTTGAGTGTAGCTCAAAGAAAAGAGTAAAGGAAGACTTACATTTAATTCCTGTTGCAGTATACAAAAATGCTATAAGTAAAAAATGACAAAAGTAATCAGATATTTTCAGATAAATCCACATCTTCAACAGAAGGAAATATTTGAAATTTCAAGAAGGTGGTAAATAAATAAAAATGAACCTAAACAAGGAACTTTTTAAATGCTTCCAATAATATCTCATAAATTGTAGTCGCTTGATATGCGGTCATAAAGTATTCTTCATATTTATTTTGATAATAAGAATACTAAATAGAGGAAAAGCCAAAGTTGCGAAGCAGGTTCAGGAGAATAAAGACTTTTCAAGCTAAAATGAGCCAATATGTTTAAAGCCCAAATCTCAAAGAATGCATGTAGTTATGATAGTTTACACCTATGCCAGAAGCAGAAATGTCATCAGTTTGAGGCCAGGTTGGACCACATGAGTCCTAAGTCAGCCTGGACAACAGTCAGGCTATAGAACTCTTCTTGTCTTGAAAAAAAATTGCAAAGAGGAAAAAAAATAACTTTCATAGATTATACTTGTCAATAAAGATGTGATTAGGCTGTTGCGAGCTGTTGCTTTGTAAATTTCATCCAGTAAAATCTAAAAAGATAGATAAGGGACAGAAATATATGGATTGAGTGACAAAGGGAAGGAATGAAAAGGAATTGACAGCACCTAAGCCATTATTTTTTTTCTTTTATTTGATATTTCTTTATTTACATTTCAAATGTTATCCCCTTTCCCATTTTCCCCTCTGGAAAACCCTATCCCCTCTACACTTCACCTGCTTCTATGAGGGTGCTCCCCCACCCACCCACCCACCCACCACCTCCTGCCACACCACTGCGGCATAGAGCTTTGGCAGAACCAATGGTCTCTCCTCCCATTGATGCTCAATAAGGCCATCCTCTGCTACATGTGGCTGGGCCCTGGGTCACTCCATTTACACTCTTTGGTTGGTGGTTTGATCCCCTGGGAGCTATGGGGGTTCTGGTTGGTTGATATTGTTGTTCTTCCTATGGGTGGCAAACCGGTTCAGCTCCTTCAGTCCTTTCTCTAACTCCTCCACTTGGGACCTCAATCTCAAATCATTGTTTGACTGTGAGCATCCCTCTCAGTATTTGTCATGCTCTGGCAGAGCCTCTCAGGAGATGGCTATATCAGGCTCCTATCAACATGCACTTCTTGGCATCAGCAATATTGTTTGGGTTTGGTGGCTGTATGGATATGGGCTGAATCCCCATAGACTCTGGATGGCCTTTACTTCAGTCTCTGCTCCAAATTTTGTCTCTGTTATTTCCGCTTGTGAATATTTTTTTGTTCCCCCTTCTAAGAAGGACTGAAGCATCCACACTTTGGTCATCTTTCTTCTTGAGTTTCATGTGGTCTATGGATTTTACCTTGGGTAAACTGAGCTTTTAGGCTAATAACTACCATAGTGTTTTTTTGTGTTTGGGTTACCTCATTCAGGATGATAATTTCTAGTTCCATCCACTGACCTTGAATCTCATGAAGTCACTGTTTTTGATAGATGAGTAGTACTCCACTGTGTAAGTGTACCACATTTTCTATATCCATTCCTCTTTTGAGGGACATCTGAGTTGTTCTAAGCTTTTGGCTATTATAAATAAGGCTACTGTGAACAGAGTAGAGCATGTGCCCTTGTTATATATTGGAGCATCTTTGGGGTATATGCCCAGGAGTGGTATAGCTGGATCTTCAGGTAGTTACTATACCCAGTTTTCTGAGGAACTTCCGGACTGATTTCCAGAATGGTTATACCAGCTTGCAATCCCACCAACAATGGAGGAGTGCTCCTCTTTCTCCACATCCTTGCAAGCATGTGTTGTCACCTGAGGTTTTTTTTTTATCTTAATCATTCTGACTGGTGTGAACTGGAATCTCAGGGTTGTTTGATTTGCAATTCCCTGATGACTAAAGTTGTTGAACATTTCTTTAGGTGCTTCTCAGAAATTCAGTATTCCTCAGTTGAGAAATCTTTGTTTAGCTCTGTACCCCATTTTTAATAGGGTTATTTGACTCTCCAGAGTCTAACTTCTTGAGTTCTTCATATACATACAAACATACATACATATACATATATATGTATATGTATATATGTATATATATGACATTAGCCCTCTAGCGAAAGATTGGTAAAGATCTTTTCTCAATCTATTTGCTGCCATTCTATCCTAATGATAGTGTCCTGTGCCTTACAGAAGCTTTGCAGTTTTATGAGGTCCCATTTGTCGATTCTTGATCTTAGAGCATAAGCCATTGGTGTTCTGTTCAGGAAATTTTCCTTAGTGCCCATGTGTTCCAGGCTCTTCCCCACTTTTTCTTCTATTAGTTTGAGTGTATCTGGTTGGATGTGGAGGTCTTTGATCCACTTGGAATTGAGCTTTGTACAAGGCGATAAGAATGGAAGAATTTGCATTCTTCTACATGATGACCTCCACTTGAACCAGCACAATTTGTTGAAAATGCTATTATTTTTCCACTTGATTATTTTAGTTTCAAAGATCAAGTGACCATAGATGTGTGGGTTCATTTCTGGGCCTTCAATTCTATGCCACTGATCTTCCTGCCTGTCTCTGTACGAATACCATACAGTTTTTATCACTATTGCTCTGTAATACAGCTTAAGGTCAGGGATGGTGATTCCCCCGTAAGTTCTTTTATTCTTGAGAATAGTTTTTGCTATCCTGGGTTTTCTTTTGTTATTCCAAATGAATTTGTATATTACCAGCTGTAGATATTCTCTGGTGGAACTTTTAGGGTCATTGAATATACTATCATATCATCTGCAAATAATGATTTTTTTTTATTTCTTCCTTTCCAATTTGTATCCCTTTGACCTTTTTGCTGTTTGATTGCTCTGGCTAGAACTTCGAGTACTATATTGAATAAGTAGGGGAGAGTGGCCGGCCTTGTCTAGGTACTGGTTTTAGTGGGATTACCTCATATTTCTCTCCATTTAGTTTGATGTTGGCTATGGTTTGCTGTATATTGCTTTTACTATATTCAAGTATGGGCCTTGAGTTCCTGATTTTCCAGGACTTTTATCATGAAGGGGTGTTGAATTTTGCCAAATGCTTTCTCAGCATCTAATGAGATGATCATGTGATTTTTTTTTCTTTGAGTTTGTTTATACAGTGGATCACATTGATGGATTTACATATATTGAACCATCACTGCATCCTTGGGATGAAACATACTTGATCATGATGGATGATCATTTGGATGTGTTTTTGGATTTGGTTTCTGAAATTTTTATTGAGTAATTTTGCATCAATATTCATAAGGGAAATTGGTTTGAAGTTCTCTTTCTTTGTTGGGTCTTTCTGTGGTTTAGGTAAAAGTGTAATAGTGGCTTCATAGAAGGAATTGGCTTAGTTGAAAGATTACTTTCCTTCTTTTTGTAGGGTGTAGTTTCCCTCCTTATGTCAGTTTTCTACCTATTATCCTTTGTAGAACTGAGTTTGTGGAAAGATATTGTGTAAATTTGGTTTTGTCATGGGATATCTTGGACTCATCTATGTTAATTCAATTTTGGTGGATATAATAGCTTGGGCTGGCATTTGTGTTCTGTTAAGGTCTGTACAACATCTGCCCAGGATCATCTAGCTTTCAGTCTCTGTTGGGAAGTCTGGTGTGATTCTGATAGATCTGCCTTTATGTCACTTGACCTTTTTCACTTACTGCTTTTAATATTTTTTGTTTTGTGAATTTGGTGTTTTTACTATTATGTGATGGGAGTTATTTCTATTCTGGTCCAAACTATTTGGAGTTCTGTAGGCTTCTTGTATGTTTATGGGCATCTCTTTCTTTAGGTTAGGGAAGTTTTCTTCTATGATTTTGTTGACAATATTTACTGGCCCTTTAAGTTGGTAATCTTCACTCTCTTCTATACCTATTATCCTTAGGTTCGATCTTCTCATTGTGTCTGGGATTTCCTGGATGTTTTGGGTTAGGAGCTTTTTGAGGTTTGCATTTTCTTTGAAAGTTGTGTCAATGCTTTTTATGGTCTCTTCTCCCTCTGAGATTCTCCCATCTCTTGTATTCTGTTAGTAATGCTTGCGACTATGACTCCTGATCTCTTTCCTATGTTTTCTATCTCTAGGGTTGTCTCCCTTTGTGATTTCTTTACTGTTTTTATTTTCATTTTTAGATCCTGAATGGTTTTGTTCAAGTCCTTCACCTGTTTAGTTGATTTTTGTATTTCCTCTTTAATGGCTTCTCCTGTTCACCTGTGTTGTCCTGTACTTTTTTTAAGGAAGCTATTTACGTCTTTCTTAAAGCCTTCTAACATCTTCATGAGTTGTGATTTGGGGTTCTGATGATGCCAAGTGACCTTGGCTTCTGTTACTTAGGTTCTTGCCCTTGCCTCCCATCTTCTGCTCATTTCTGGTGTTAGCTGGTCTTGCTGTCTCTGACAGTGGCTTGACCCTCCTGTAAGCCTGTGTGTCAGCACTACTGGGAGACCAGTTCTCTCCCTGCAGGATCTGAGTACAGAGAGCTGTGGCACAGGGTCATCTCAGGGCACAGGCAGAAACCAAAAGGATCCTGCTCCAGACTGCTCCTCAGTTCCTGTGTCCAGAGGGCTCCATGAGAGTTCCTCTTGGGCCAAGAATGTGAGCAAAAATGGTGGTCTCATCTGTGCTCTCAGGTGTGTCAGCCCTTCTGGGAGGGGAGACCAGCTTTCTCCCAGCCAGATCTGGTTACAGAGAGCTGTGGCACAGGGTAAGCTCTGGGCGCAGACAGAAACCACAAGTCATGACTTTTACACATGCATGTATCCATACATACCAGTGGGCATACTGTTTCCTCTACTCTGTTCCACACCGCTATCAGAGCAGCGGATGGGACACAGGATCTTGCACACACTCTCCTACTGAAGCATACCCCTAGGCCCTTTAGAGAATATTTTTGAGAATGACAATTCAATGAAGGTACACACTTTATATGGATGATGTAAGCCACTAGAGCACAGAGGACAACAACTATGGCACCCTACTGTGTAAACAGAGCTCTGAAGTGAAATACAGCATTTTGAATAGATTCTTCAAAGACCATTTGGCATTTAAAGAGGTACAAAAAAATCAAAACCTTAAATCGTATTTTTAAAGCAAATTGAACTACTCAAGAAAGAAGTTTTAATATGTTCTGCTTTTGTAGAAAAAATGTTTACTTACAATGTTAAAAAATACTACAATCTAGTTAAATGTCTAACTCTAATCGGGCCTGAAAGTGTCTGAGTATCTCCTATGTTTCTAGGCCTTATTTCTATCTATTCACCACCCTGCTGATCTTACAGGAAATAAAAGCTTATATGTGCAAATTTTCTTTTTAAAACTGAGGTCATCAAATGTTGTCATCTACTCACTGGCAATCTGGATCTTCCAATGAAGAATCTAATTGAATGAGAGACAGAAATGTGCTCACTTATGGACAATTTAAGGGTATCGCTGCAGTTTTAGGCTAAGCTCATCAGCAACCACTATTGACACATTTGAGATTGGCTATAAGCAGACATCAGGGGTATATCCTCAGATAGCGATGATTAATTCAATCTGGCAGCAACATGGTTCAATTCTTGGACAGTCTGTAGAAAAAGTAATGGAATATAAAAGAAAAATAAAATGTATCCATTATGATCTGACATGCCGCCTGGAGAAAACTGCCAAGCATGATGACATCAAGAAGGTGGTGAAGGAGGCATCTGAGGGCCCACTAAAGGCATCCTGGGCTACACTGAGGACCAGGTTGTCTCCTGTGACTTCAACACCAACTCCCACTCTTCCACCTTTGATGCTGGGGCTAGCACTGCTCTCAATGACAACTGTATAACTTTTATTTTCTGGTATGACAATGAATATGGCTACAGAAACAGGATGGTAGACCTCAGGACTATATGGCCTCCAAGGAGTAAGAAACCCTGAACCACCCACCCCAGCCCAGCAAGGATACTGAGAGCAAGAGAGAAGACCTCAGTTGCTGAGGAGTCCCCATCCCAACACGGCCCCCAACACTGAGCATCTCCCTCACAATTCCATCCCAGATCCCCATAATAACAGGAGGGGCCTTGGGAGCACTCCCTACTCTCTAGAATACCATCAATAAAGTACTGCTGCTTCAAGAAGAAGAAGAAGAGGAAGAGGAGAAGGGGGAGGAGGAGGGGGGAGGAGGAGGAAGAGGAGGAGGAAAAGAAGAAGAAAATACAGATCCAGTCATAGGGAACTTAAGACATAAATCACATGCATTTTGTTTATCCATTATAAAATCTAATCCTAGGACTTGTCAAAGCCAGATATCCACTAATGGTCTATCTAAATCTGCACATAGCTGACCTAGATACTACATCATAATAGTCAAATATGCAGCTATGAATAGACAGAACGCAGGTCTAGACAAATAGTATATGAAGTGGAAATTTCTGGTTTCTTTGAAAACAGTTATGTCATGTGATATTTTGCTGGCAGACTGGTACACGGATGTTTTGTGAAGCAGACACAAGTAAAAGGATATTTTGCTGAAGGAGACACATGTAAGAATGTTTTACTGTAGCAGACACATTTGAGGTGTTTTGCTGAAGGAGACACATGAAAAGATGTTTTGCTGGAGTAGGCACAAGCAAGAGGATGTTTTGCTGAAGGAGACATGTGAGAGGATATGTGATGTTTAGAAAGAATATAAATATGAACCCACAGACACTGGGAAGAGGCCCATGCACTGGTTCACCTTCCTCTGTCTCACTAGTCTTCACTTACAACAGTCTTGTATTGGCTTGCTCTATATCGTGTTGCTGACCTTAGCTTGCTGTGACTTCATAGAGGCTAACTTGCCAAAGAACTTCTCATGATATTACTATGCCGCTTCCAAGGACTTGGACAGATTGGAAGAGCCTTGCAGTTACAGGACCGAACTGCCGTTGCTGAATCATGAGTGGTGATTGCCAAATAAACTGGACTACTGCTGCTGCTTCATCAGTGGTGATTGCTGAGTACGCTGGACTGCTGATAAAACTGAAATAGCCCCAAAACTATTTCTACACAATTCCACAACCCCAGATTTTTTATTAAACTTTCTTTTCCATTATCTCTGGTGGATAGTGGTGGGTGGTGGTAGGCTAAAAAGGAGGTTAAATCACGTAAGAACCCTTATTAAAATAGGTTCTGAAGTCAAAGGCTACTAGTATATTCTCAAGGCTGACATAAGTTCATGGATAGTTTGGTTCTAGTCACACAGAACCATGAACACTCAGAAGATAACTACAGATACTTGGAGACAATTTCAACAACAGTCTGGAACCTGTACAAAGAGACCAAAACCCTACAAGAATCCACAAAGAATCATTAACATTCCATGAAAAGTTTAGGCCCATGAGAAACAACACAAGGGCCTATCCATTGTTTGTTTCTATTTTTAAAGTGAAAACTTGGGTTCTATGAACACAGTATAAGCAGAAAGCAGATATCAAGTCAGATTCATTATAGTGATAGTAAAAGGCACTCAGGAAATTGAAGTGGGCTGTCAGCTTTTGTACATTGTCACTTTGCGTGCAGTTATAAACAGTTATGGTTCAACACGAGAGGAAGACAAGTGTGATGACTAATCTTCACTGTGCAACTAGGGAGGATTTAGAAGCATTATACAAACACATTTCTGAGTGTGTCTATAGGGATATTTAAGAAGGGTTTAAATTGAGCTAGGCCCATGAGTGAGAGCAGAAGAGCTGGACCAGCCACTCATAGACTACAGCACTTGAGAGAGTGGGTCACACTTAACTATGCAGCACAGTTAACTGGGCTCCGAAGGCATGGGTGAAGGAGAGCTGTCCCAAAGGCATGAGAATAGGAAGACAGGAGACCTGATCCTGTCTCCTGCCAATGATGACATTGGGTGGTCAAGTCCAGCAGTGCTGGAAAGCGTGTAGTGGTGATGCAGATAAGAGAGAGACTGTGACCTGATCAGCTCTGCTACCACCCAGATTTAGCCCAAAATCTGCATCATCTGGAAACATTTGGGACCAGTGAAAGGGCTGATCCTGTAGATCCAAAGCTAAGGAACTCCATGACACAGGGCAAGAAGAAGATAACCAGGAGGAATCCCAGTGACGATCCAATATTGATGGTGTCACAGGAACCAAAGACCTTGAACCAGACCAGAGACTCATTGCAATGAACATTTACAAGTGAAGATATATGGATGCGATGTACTACAACTTCCGCAATCAGATGTTTTCTATGCTTTGGGGTTTTACTTTGTTTGTCTGTTTGTTTGTTTTCTTTCTGTGCTTTATTCTTTTCTTCAGGGGGATTACAACAGCAAAAAGTAGATATGAGGGAACTGGGAGAGATGAGCAGGACTAAGGTGCATGAAATGAAACTCAAAGAATCGATAAAAATTGGGAGGAAAATAAGCCAGATAACTATGAACTGATTGTCTGATTCTGCCCATGGACCCTCATGATTCATCACAAGAGAAAACAAAGGGTGCTTAAGATTAGTCTGTCTGTGCCTAGAACAAATGAAACTCAAGACGGATGATCAAAATGTGAATGCTTCACTCCTTCTTTAAAAGGGGAACAAGAATACCCTTGGCAGGGAAGAGAGAGGCAAAGATTAAAACAGAGACTGAAGGAACTCCCATTCAGAGCCTGCCCCACATGTGGCCCATACATATACAGCCACCCAATTAGACAAGATGGATGAAGCAAAGAAGTGCAGGCCGACAGGAGCAGGATGTAGATCGCTCCTGAGAGACACAGCCAGAATACAGCAAATACAGAGGCGAATGCCAGCAGCAAACCACTGAACTGAGAATAGGTCCCCCGTTGAAGGAATCAGAGAAAGAACTGGAAGAGCTTGAAGGGGCTCGAGACCCCATATGTACAACAATGCCAAGCAACCAGAGCTTCCAGGGGCTAAGCCACTACCTAAAGACTATACATGGACTGACCCTGGACTCTGACCTCATAGGTAGCAATGAATATCCTAGTAAGAGCACCAGTGGAAGGGGAAGCCCTGGGTCCTGCTAAGATTGAACCCCCAGTGAACCAGACTGGTGGGGGGAGGGCGGCAATGGGGGGAGGGTTGGGAGGGGAACACCCATAAGGAAGGGGAGGGGGGAGGGGGATGTTTGCCCGGATACCAGGAAAGGGAATAACACTCGAAATGTATATAAGAAATACTCAAGTTAATAAAAAAAAATAAAATGTAAAAAAAAAGATTAGTCTGTCTGTCTCCAACTCTCCTATCTTCCATTTGCTCTGCAACCCTTTAAAAGATGATTTTCATGCCTTTTCAAGTTTCCTTGGCTTCTCCTCCTCCATGTATTTACTTACATGCCTTTGTACTTACATGTTTTTATTTCCTAAAGCTCTGTCCTCAATTATCTGCCTATGTAAATCTGTCTCCAGTCTTAAAATTTACAAAATAAGGCAAAGAGGTGAAATGCACTACTTGTTCAAGGTTTTTTATTGGAAATTCTCACGCAATTAGACTGGCTGAAAGAGGGACTCCAAAGCCCTCTAACACTAAGGGATTCTGGTCAGCCACAGTGATCTCATGATACTAGAAAATCTAATGCAGTTTTGGGTGTATTGAATATAAAACCAACAAAAACTTACTACTTCAGCTTCATATTTCACACTTATTCTAAGACAACAAAAATCTTATATAATATTAACATTTAACTTACACCACACAAGTACGGTGAGGAGGATAAATACAAACTGAGTTGTGGTCTGTTAACTATTCTGTCTATCCTTCTGTCTCTGCCTATCTGTCTCTCTCTTCTCTGCACCCAAGTACAGTGAAGAGGATAAATACATCTCTCTCTCTCTCTCTCTCTCTCTCTCTCTCTCTCTCTCTCTCTCTCTCTCCCCCCTCCCCGGGGTCTGGTGTGTGTGTCTGTCTGTCTATCTATCTATCTATCATTCATATCTATCTACTATCATCTATTTGTCTCGTAAGTACCCTCCTGCATAGAGCCTAAGCTAGAAAGAATTGTTGGAAACAACATTGGAGAAAGAGAATAGAAAGAACTTTCTGGATCTCCTGTATCCATCTCTGTATCCAGTAGATGGCGCTAGACTACACCTCATGGCCTCCAGACCAGGAATTAATTTCATATTATTCTTGAGGAGCAAATTTTCACTTTGGAGACGCCAAATTTTTTCAGCACATAATTCTTTTATATAGTTAGAAGTTGTGAATGTGATTTGAGGTTGACTCTTTTATCTTTTCATTATTTGATAAGTACACACACACACACACACACACACACACACACATTTTTCTTCACAGTCACTCCCTATTGCCCTCTTTTATTCCCCTCTCTTCCACTAAAACTCTTCTTCCTACTTCTTCCCACTAAGCCCTGTCTTGCATTGATGTCTTTTTAATACCCACCTACTTTAATTATGGCCTGATGCATGCTCATGTGAGCCTGAATTGGGAGTTATTTATTAGAAAATGAACAACTTCTCAATGGCAATACTATTGAGGAAAAAATGGTACACACAGACATGCACATGAATGCCAACACATGGTAACTTCACATAGTCCTTCAGTGAGCTGTGAACCTTGATGATCCTTTCCTCCATGCAAGGTAAAATGGTAACAGGTCCAGTCTTGTACTGCAGACACAGCTGCAGTGAGTTCATGACCAGAATGAACTGGTTAACAGGTCCAGTCTTGTACTGCAGACACAGCTGCAGTGAGTTCATGACCAGAATGCCTGTATCATGTCCAGAAGACACGATTTCATCTCCAAACTCTTGTCTCTTACATCCTATCTGTCTGGGGAGCAAAGTTCTTTGAATGAAACATTCTACTCCCCAAGAACTATCTCCAAAACTGTACCTTTTCTAAAACATAGCTCGCCACTTCCTAACAGTATGCAGATCTGAGTTTGAGTCGTTTCGTAGCAACTTTAAAGCAGGTCACATTGTTTAATGAAAAGCTGTGCATCAGCACACAATGCACTGTGCTTTTGCAGAAAGGATAAAGCAATGCCTTTTCTCCTCTCAATATATAAGAAGCAATTAAAAAAACAGATCCCGGTACATACCACAAAAACTTTTTCTTATTCAAGGTATGGTAGCAAATTCCCATAACTCCAACAATCAGGAGGGAAAAGCAAGAGGACATAGTTTCAAGGCCAGCCTGGACTATATATAACAAGTTCTAGAATAGTCGGGGTTATGAAGCCCTATCAAAAAGAAGGGAGAGAAAGAAGGGAAGGATCTTTTCTCTTGAGGCCTGTTCTCAGTAAAGAAGAAAAGCATTAACTAAAATTAGAGAGGAGAAATTTTCATGCCCAACCTTGCTACTGTGCAATGCACACTAAGGAAATCATGAACCTCAAGTTTAGAACCTCTAGGACAATCTGATTAAAATCTCACACTGGTAATATTTAATACAGAAAAAAGAGCCAGAGCAAATTTTCAATACGAATCTTACTTTCATTATACAAAGCAGGAAATGATACTTGTCAAAATTCAGCTTGATAAGGACATTCAGAAAATAATTCACTGAAAGGTTAAGTGGTTTAGAAACCGAAGTACTACTTATAGTACATATGACAGTCGGTATAATATCCAGACAACAAACTATTTCAGAAAGCACACACTGTCTTTTCTTTTAGTTCAGATGTTAAAAGTATCTGTCTTACATCAGGTCAAAATATGTTTCCTTTTATGAGTAACCCTGGTTTGTTCCCATTCCACCTATACTAATCAATAGGTATGTGAGAGTTAGCAATTCTGTTGTACCACATACTTCAGCCTTCTTTTTCCTGTAAGAGTCTACTCTCCTAGAAAATCTTCCAAAAGCAAAGGGAACAAGCAGTGACATCTGTGACTCTAAGGCCATATCGAGCTCATCACAGTCACATGTAAGACCAAAGTCCATTAAGCAACAGTTCTCAATCTTCCTAATGCTGCAGCCCTTTAAGACAATTCTTCATGACCATAAAATTATTTCATTGCTACTTTGTAACTGTAATTTTGCTACTTTTATGAATCATGTTGTAAATATCTGGGTTTCCCAATGACTTAGGTAAACCCTAAGGCAAGGTCATCGAATCCCAAAGAGCTCCAGATGCATTGGTTGAGAACTGCTGTCATAAAGAATGTTTTCTATAGTTATAACTCACTGAAAGATAATGTGACATAGAAAATTCTAAGATCCGTGTCCATAAGTAAATTTTACCCCAACATAACCTTTTATGTAGATATCATCTATGGAGGTTAAGAATGCTAGGTGTTCTGTCAGAGGACTCAGGGTTTGGTCCCCAGCATATCCACAGCAGCTCACAACCATATGTAACTCGAGTTCTGGGGGACGGGGGATTCCTCTAGCCTCCATGAACACCAGACACACACACAATATACAAAATATCTACTTTAAAATAAAAACAATTTTAAAATGCACTATTTACTACTGCTTTCATGTTAGAATAGCAAAGTTGAATAGCTGCAAGAAAGAGCATTTGACCCACAAATCTGATCATATTTGCTGTCCAGCCATTTAAAGAAAATTTGCTGACACCTAGTTTAGGAGAACACTGGCCTCAAAGGCATGTTCATCTGCCAACAGTCTTCTTACAGCCTTTCCTGTCTCTGAAATAATAACTCTTTACTCAGCAAATTCCACCTCCCCTGAACTCCCAGAGCTTCAGTCATACCTTTAAGAAGGTCATTGCTCTTATGTAGTGTAACAACCTGGCCCAAATCAGGCATCCAGGGAAATACAACTATGGAATAGACACTGAATATTTACCCTCGGTGTAGTTTCTAGAGGAGAAAAAAACAAGCTAATGATAGTTGAAGTTGGAACCATGAAATTTGTCATTTGCCAATAACTGCCACCACCTCTTCTCAAGTTTGATGACTACATGCTTTAGGTTCATTTACCTTGGGATATCTTCAATAAAATTTATGTTATCCATTCTCAATGAAAAGAATCTGAGGACAAGATCCGCAAGAGTGAGCAGAGACTAGCTGGCTCATTCTCAATACTAAGTCTCAACTGCTAAACTGAACATTGTAGGAAAGGAGACAGATCCTACTACCAAAAAAGCAGTATAGTTTGGTCTGTGCAGAGATCTGAAGGCATAGCCTTGGTTCCTTTTTTGCTCAACCCAAAGTGGCAAATATTTATTTGCCTTGGCACACTAAGTTAAACTCTAAATCTCTAGCTGACACAGGGATTAGTAAAGCCAGTCCTGGTTCTGCAGGAGTTACTGTCTAGAAATTATATATAAGGGAGAAACAAAAAAATAATTGACCAAGTAAGTAGGAAATCAAATTATTGGTGATGTATTTTTTATTCTTGCATATTTACAGATACTGTAATTTTTCTTTTCTTATCAGAATTTTTAACTTCTACTTTGGAGGCTGAGTTAATGGCTCAGTCAATAAAGTACCTACTACACAAGCATGAGAACTGGAATAAAGATCCCAGCAAACAAGGGGGAAAAATGCCCAGGCATGTCTGAGTCAGGAGGGCACCTAAAATCCTACCATGGTGACAGCGTATATCCAGAGTCTGGCAGATTCCCTAGAACTTACCAGATAGGTAGTAAAGCTACTTGGTAAGTATGGCCTTTAACGAGAGATCCTGTCTCAAAAGACAAGATAGAAGTGATAAAGAATATGCCTGACATTGATCTCTAGCTTCTACACGGATGTACACATGCCCCCTCAAACACACGCACACACACACACACACACACACACACACACACACACACACACACACTATTTCTGCCTTCTAGTTTTTTACACAATGTTAATTATGATTAACATAATATTTTATCAGAATGGGGTGATAGCCCAGTCAGTACATGCTTCCCTCACAAACATCAAGACCAGAGTTCAATCTCTAGAATCAATGTAATAATTCAGGATATGATGGAGCATGTCTGTAACTCCAGCTCCTTGGAGGAGAGGACAGCAAGAATCCTGGCTACCCAATCTAGTTTAATGGCAAGTTCCAGACTACTGAGAGATTCTGTCTCAAAGCAGGTGAAAGGAATATTCAGATTAGACTTGATGGCACACACTTTAATGCCAGCATGCAGGAGAGCAGACATAAGTGGATCTCTGTGAGTTTAAGGCCATCATGATTAAAACAGAAAGTCCCAGGTAGAGCTACAAAATGAGACCCTGCCTCAATAAAAAAGAAGATCAATGACATTCCTGATGGTGACACCTAAAGTTGACCTCTGGCCTACGCACGCACACACACACACACACAGACACACACAGACACACACACACACACACACACACACACACACAAAACAAAAACACACACGCAGCCTTTCTGCAAAGTGTTCTGAGAGTTGGACAGGTGGGGCTGATACTAGCCCAGATTTGGGAGCTGCTATTGCAATCTCAGGTTAACATGTAAGGAAGTAAGAAGGTAAACACCTGGGAGGTGAGATAGAGAAGGAGCTGGACTTGTTTAGGAGTGAACTAGGACATCTCAAAGAAAGCAACTCCTCCCTCGGATGGACCATTATAAAAAGGCCAGCGTTCCTAATGAGCAGCACCCTGCAAGCAACATCAGTCTCCATCCCTACTGTTCCTCTGGTGAACCAGGTAAGTGAGCAGTCGCCCACTTCCACTCACAGTATTTAGGTCTACTAAATACTAAAGTCCATCATTACTTGAAAGACTTTTTTAGAATATTATAGGGTTCTCTGATGTAAAACTACGGTGTTTGTAGCAGCCTTTGAGATCTTTCCTTAAGAGTATACAAATCTAGTAAGCCACCAGCAGCTTGTCTTCTTTTGTTCTTCTTTGTTATATAAGCAGAAAGTCCTGAGGAATGGTTGCTACACAAAGAATGAAAGCAGAAGCTGTCTGATAGGAGTCTCCCTCAGTTTCCTATCACCGATAGCTGGCTTTGCTGTGACATGCCTGTCTCCTGTAGTGTGATGGTTGAGACTTAGAAAGCGACTAAGAGATAGATGATTAGCACACTATGGTTTTTCTATAGACACAGATCAAATCAGGTAGTACAACAAAGTCTCCCCTACATTCATTGAGGAATTGAAGGAAGACATAGGGATCCTGTTCTAATTTCATCACTCTCTTGCTACATAGCTGGAACAAGTTATTCCACTCTGAACTTATTCTCAACTAGTACAGAAAGAAATTAATCATGCTGACAATAATTACAAGCTATTGGAACTATTTATGTGTTTAAGCAATAAGTTACAGATGGATCTCTTGTTCCTTCATCTAGGTTAACTTGAATTTGCACCAAGATGCCTAAACTCCTGCAAGGCATTGTCACTGTCATCGATGTTTTCTACAATTATGCCACTGAATATGGGAACTGTGACATGTTGAGCAAAAAAGAGATGAAAGAACTTCTGGAAACTGAGTTTCGCCAAATTTTAAAGGTAAGAACTCTATATGAGGACTGAGTTCTGAAGCAATTCTCTTGTCTACTTTATCCTACCTTTCATTTATATACCAAATATAAGAAAGATATTTGGTAATAGAGAATTGAACTTGGCAGCCTTGAAATCGCCCATAAACCATTGATTAATAATGTTTTATAACATGATTAGGTCAAAATGATCCTGACGAACAACAGGCAATTCAGAGATTTAAAAATTCCCTGCCTGTGAAAGCAATTCTTATGACCGTCAGAAAACTCCTCAAAATATAATGAATTCATATTCTTACATTTGATTTCCTTAGTGTAGAGTCCAAAATACTACCTATTTCTAAGATTATAGTAATCTAAGATGTCTTAAATTAAAAGAAATTTGGGGAAAAGAATACCTTAAACTTAACCAGCTCTGAAAATAAACATGTGAGAACTTAAAATTATCCTTGAATTCAAATGCTTACTGAATAGCATTTGGATTCCTATGGCTGGGTATGTTACATCAAATATGAGAATCATCCTACCTCTTAAACTTGATCCTTTGAAATCTGTAATATGCAAATAAACTAACTGAACAAAGAAAATTTATATATAAATAAGTGGATGTCTACAATAATTATTTATTAATTAGCTGAACATCCTTCATTAACCATTGCCCTTCTTTCTCCTTCTTTCTTTCCTTCTTTCTTTCTTTCTTTCTTCCTTTCTTCGACAAAATTTTGAGTTTAATTCCAAGGAAGCCAGGAACTTCTTATGCAACGCACACTGCAAGCTCAGGATCATATTTCCTTGACCTCCATAGCATGGGTCTCAGGTATTAACCTTACCAAACATAATAGGCCCACTTGCTCCCTTACCCCATTTATCCTTGAACATTGCATCCATTCATGGTTACTACTTTCTGCCAATGTATGGATTGCCTGCTTATTGGATGGGACAAGCTCAATCTCTCTCTCTCTCTCTCTCTCTCTCTCTCTCTCTCTCTCTCTCCCTCTCCCTCTCCCTCTCCCTCTCCCTCTCCCTCTCCCTCTCCCTCTCCCTCTCCCTCTCCCTCTCCTTCTCCCACTCTATCTTTTCCACCTTTCTAGCCCAACTATGTGGTCAATTTCAACCAAAATGTACTAAATATTCATATTTCTACAGCCTTCCTCAAATGGTTGACTAAGTTTATAGTATATAATTACAAACACTTGACTTGTACCTTATACCTTGACAGAATCCAGATGATCCAGATACCGTAGATATCATCATGCAAAGTCTGGATCGAGATCATAACCACAAAGTGGATTTTACTGAGTATCTTATAATGATACTCAGGCTGGCTAAGGCTTGTAATAAAATTATTGGCAAGGATTACTGCCAAGCTTCAGGGTCAAAGCAAAAAGATCACAGTCGCCAGCACCAAGAGGAACAGAGTGAAAAAGAAACAGAAAACGAAGAGGAAGAAGCCTCTTCAAGTTATTCAAGTTCTAGTGCAGGAGAGAATGACTCTTATTACAAAAGCTCAAGAGGAAACAAAAAATACAAATCCAGAAAACCAAGACAAGGGAAGGAACAAAGTTCTGAACAAAGCACAAAATCAAATTCAAGTGATTTCAAAAATAATGAGGATTATGAAAAAGACCAGCATGGATCAGGATTTTCCTACTCATCTAGCAACAGCAGATCTAGATCAAGGAAAGATTCTGGTATTCCTCAACATGGCTCTGAATCAAGACAATCCTCTACCTCCAGTAAACAAGGATGTGGTGAATGCCAGTCATCTGGTAAAGGAAAACAAACTGCATCAACGCAAGGATCATCATCAGGTTCTGCTTCAGGTCAGTCAACCAGTAAACAAGAATCAGGAAAAAGTCAGTCAACAAGCAATACAAAAAACAGGTCTAGCACGAGAGGGACGACTGGCTCCCAAGAATATAGCTCTGGTTCAGAAGAAGAATCTGGCTTTAGTCAATGTGGATCTGGGGAACGACCATCTTCAAACACTGGAAAAAAAGGTTCCTTTCCTGCAGAATTAGCAGGTAGCAACCAGGATAATACTGGCTTTAGTAAGGGATCAAGCTCAGGACAGACTACCAATACCTGTGAGCATGGCTCTCAGTATGGTCATTCTTCAAGTTACGAGACTTACAAGTCCAAATCAGGACAAAGTTCTAACTCCAAACGACAGGGATCAGGACAAGGTGGGTCCTCAGGGTCTGGACAATATGGTTCTTCATCGGGACAGTCTCCGGGCTGTGAGTCAGGTCAGTCCACTGGCTATGGAGAACAAAGGTCAGGAAAAAGTCAGTCATCTAGACACAGACGAGGCAGGTCCACCTCAAGGGAGTCTAACGGATCCCAAGACTATGGATCCAGCTCAAGAGAATCTTCTGGCTTTAGTCAGCGTGGATCTGGGCATGGTCAATCTTCTCGGGGTAGAAAAAGTGGTTCTTTCTCTGGACAGTCAGCAGGCAGTCAACAACATCAATCTGGCTCTAGGCATGGATCTCGCTCAGGTCACTCTCCCACCTCTGGTCAGCAAGGCTCTCATTATGGTCAGTCTTCCAGTTATGGCACACACAACTCAGGGTCAAGCCAGTCGTCCAGCCAGAGGACACATGGCTCTGGTTCAGGGCGGTCATCTGGTTTAGGTGAATACGGCTCCTCATCAGGACAAACTTCTAACTCCCAGAGACAGGGTTCTGGACAAGGTGTGTCCTCTGGGTCAGGACGATATGGTTCTTCCTCAGGACAGTCTTCAGGCTGTGGGTCAGGTCAGTCCACTGGCTATGGAGAACAAGGGTCAGGAAAAAGTCAGTCATCTAGCCACAGGCGAGGCAGGTCTACCTCCAGGGAGTCTTCTACCTCTCAACAGTATGGATCTGGCTCAGGAGAATCTTCTGGATTTAGTCAACGTGGATCGGCTCGGGGTCAATCTTCTCATAGTGGACAACATGGTTCTTTCTCTGGACAGTCAGCAGGCAGTCAAGACCATGGATCTTGCTGCGGTCAGTCTTCTGGATATGGTCAAAATGAATATGGCTCAGGTCAGTCACCCACGTCTGGGCAGCAAGGCTCTCATTACAGTCAGTCTTCCAGTTATGGCACACACAACTCGGGATCAAGCCAGTCATCCAGCCAGAGGACACATGGCTCTGGTTCAGGGCAGTCATCTGGGTTAGGGCAATATGGCTCCACAACAGGACAAACTTCTAGCTCCAAAGGACAGGGTTCTGGAAAAGGTGTGTCCTCTGGGTCAGGACGATATGGTTCTTCCTCAGGACAGTCTTCAGGCTGTGGGTCAGGTCAGTCCACTGGCTATGGAGAACAAGGATCAGGAAAAAGTCAATCATCTGGCCACACTCGAGGCAGGTCCACCTCAAGGGAGTCTAACGGATCCCAAGAGTATGGATCCAGCTCAAGAGAATCTTCTGGCTTTAGTCAGCAAGGATCTGGGCATGGTCAATCTTCTAGGGGTAGACAAAGTGGTTCTTTCTCTGGACAGTCAGCAGGCAGTCAACAGCATCAATCTGGCTCTAGGCATGGATCTCACTCAGGTCAGTCTCCCACCTCTGGTCAGCAAGGCTCTCATTATGGTCAGTCTTCCAGTTATGGCACACACAACTCAGGGTCAAGCCAGTCATCCAGCCAGAGGACACATGGCTCTGGTTCAAGGCAGTCATCAGGTTTAGGTGAATACGGCTCCTCATCAGGACAAACTTCTAACTCCCAAAGACAGGGTTCTGGACAAGGTGTGTCCTCTGGGTCAGGACGATATGGTGCTTCATCAGGACAGTCTTCAGGCTGTGGGCCAGATCAGTCGAGTAACTATGGAGAACAAGGGTCAGGAAAAAGTCAGTCATCTAGCCACAGGCGAGGCAGGTCTACCTCCAGGGAGTCTTCTACCTCTCAACAGTATGGATCTGGCTCAGGAGAATCTTCTGGATTTAGTCAACGTGGATCGGCTCGGGGTCAATCTTCTCATAGTGGACAACATGGCTCTTTCTCTGGACAGTCAGCAGGCAGTCAACACCATGGAGCTTGTTGCGGTCAGTCTTTTGGATATGGTCAAAATGAACATGGCTCAGGTCAGTCTCCCACGTCTGGGCAGCAAGGCTCTCATTACAGTCAGTCTTCCAGTTATGGCACACACAACTCAGGATCAAGCCAGTCTTCCCGCCAGACTACACATGGCTCTGGTTCAGGGCAGTCATCTGGGTTAGGGCAATACGGCTCCACAACAGGACAAACTTCTAGCTCCGAAGGACAGGGTTCTGGACAAGGTGTGTCCTCAGGGTCTGGACGATATGGTTCTTCCTCAGGACAGTCTTCAGGCTGTGGGTCAGGTCAGTCCACTGGCTATGGAGAACAAGGGTCAGGAAAAAGTCAGTCATCTAGCCACAGACGAGGCAGGTCCACCTCAAGGGAGTCTTATGGATCCCAAGAGCATGGATCCGGCTCAAGAGAATCTTCTGGCTTTAGTCAGCGTGGATCTGGGCATGGTCAATCTTCTCGGGGTAGACAAAGTGGTTCTTTCTCTGGACAGTCAGCAGGCAGTCAACAGCATCAATCTGGCTCTAGGCATGGATCTCACTCAGGTCAGTCTCCCACCTCTGGTCAGCAAGGCTCTCATTATGGTCAGTCTTCCAGTTATGGCACACACAACTCAGGGTCAAGCCAGTCATCCAGCCAGAGGACACATGGCTCTGGTTCAAGGCAGTCATCAGGTTTAGGTGAATACGGCTCCTCATCAGGACAACCTTCTAACACCCAAAGACAGGGTTCTGGACAAGGTGTGTCCTCTGGGTCAGGACGATATGGTGCTTCATCAGGACAGTCTTCAGGCTGTGGGTCAGGTCAGTCCACTGGCTATGGAGAACAAGGGTCAGGAAAAAGTCAGTCATCTAGCCACAGGCGAGGCAGGTCTACCTCCAGGGAGTCTTCTACCTCTCAACAGTATGGATCTGGCTCAGGAGAATCTTCTGGATTTAGTCAACGTGGATCGGCTCGGGGTCAATCTTCTCATAGTGGACAACATGGCTCTTTCTCTGGACAGTCAGCAGGCAGTCAACACCATGGAGCTTGTTGCGGTCAGTCTTCTGGATATGGTCAAAATGAACATGGCTCAGGTCAGTCTCCCACGTCTGGGCAGCAAGGCTCTCATTACAGTCAGTCTTCCAGTTATGGCACACACAACTCAGGATCAAGCCAGTCTTCCCGCCAGACTACACATGGCTCTGGTTCAGGGCAGTCATCAGGGTTAGGGCAATACGGCTCCACAACAGGACAAACTTCTAGCTCCAAAGGACAGGGTTCTGGACAAGGTGTGTCCTCAGGGTCTGGACGATATGGTTCTTCCTCAGGACAGTCTTCAGGCTGTGGGTCAGGTCAGTCCACTGGCTATGGAGAACAAGGGTCAGGAAAAAGTCAGTCATCTAGCCACAGACGAGGCAGGTCCACCTCAAGGGAGTCTTATGGATCCCAAGAGCATGGATCCGGCTCAAGAGAATCTTCTGGCTTTAGTCAGCGTGGATCTGGGCATGGTCAATCTTCTCGGGGTAGACAAAGTGGTTCTTTCTCTGGACAGTCAGCAGGCAGTCAACAGCATCAATCTGGCTCTAGGCATGGATCTCGTTCAGGTCAGTCTCCCACCTCTGGTCAGCAAGGCTCTCATTATGGTCAGTCTTCCAGTTATGGCACACACAACTCAGGGTCAAGCCAGTCGTCCAGCCAGAGGACACATGGTTCTGGTTCAGGGCAGTCATCTGGGTTAGGGCAATATGGCTCCACAACAGGACAAACTTCTAGTTCCAAAGGACAGGGTTCTGGACAAGGTGTGTCCTCAGGGTCTGGAAGATATGGTGCTTCATCAGGACAGTCTTCAGGCTGTGGGTCAGGTCAGTCCACTGGCTATGGAGAACAAGGGTCAGGAAAAAGTCAGTCATCTAGCCACAGACGAGGCAGGTCCACCTCAAGGGAGTCTTATGGATCCCAACAGCATGGATCCGGCTCAAGAGAATCTTCTGGCTTTAGTCAGCGAGGATCTGGGCATGGTCAATCTTCTCGGGGTAGAAAAAGTGGTTCTTTCTCTGGACAGTCAGCAGGCAGTCAACAGCATCAATCTGGCTCTAGGCATGGATCTCGCTCAGGTCAGTCTCCCACCTCTGGTCAGCAAGGCTCTCATTATGGTCAGTCTTCCAGTTATGGCACACACAACTCAGGGTCAAGCCAGTCATCCAGCCAGAGGACACATGGCTCTGGTTCAGGGCATTCATCAGGTTTAGGTGAATACGGCTCCACCACAGGACAAACTTCTAGCTCCAAAGGACAGGGTTCTGAACAAGGTGTGTCCTCTGGGTCAGGACGATATGGTGCTTCATCAGGACAGTCTTCAGGCTGTGGGTCAGGTCAGTCCACTGGCTATGGAGAACAAGGGTCAGGCAAAAGTCAGTCATCTAGCCACAGGCGAGGCAGGTCTACCTCCAGGGAGTCTTCTACCTCTCAACAGTATGGATCTGGCTCAGGAGAATCTTCTGGATTTAGTCAACGTGGATCGGCTCGGTGTCAATCTTCTCATAGTGGACAACATGGTTCTTTCTCTGGACAGTCAGCAGGCAGTCAACACCATGGATCTTGTTGCGGTCAGACTTCTGGATACGGTCAAAATGAATATGGCTCAGGTCAGTCTCCCACGTCTGGGCAGCAAGGCTCTCATTACAGTCAGTCTTCCAGTTATGGCACACACAACTCAGGATCAAGCCAGTCTTCCAGCCAGAGGACACATGGCTCTGGTTCAGGGCAGTCATCTGGGTTAGGGCAATACGGCTCCACAACAGGACAAAGTTCTAGCTCCAAAGGACAGGGTTCTGGACAAGGTGTGTCCTCTGGGTCAGGACGATACGGTTCTTCCTCAGGACAGTCTTCAGGCTGTGGGTCAGGTCAGTCCACTGGCTATGGAGAACAAGGGTCAGGAAAAAGTCATTCATCTTGCCACAGACGAGGCAGGTCCACCTCAAGGGAGTCTTATGGATCCCAAGAGCATGGATCCGGCTCAAGAGAATCTTCTGGCTTTAGTCAGCGTGGATCTGGGCATGGTCAATCTTCTAGGGGTAGACAAAGTGGTTCTTTCTCTGGACAGTCAGCAGGCAGTCAACAGCATCAATCTGGCTCTAGGCATGGATCTCGTTCAGGTCAGTCTCCCACCTCTGGTCAGCAAGGCTCTCATTATGGTCAGTCTTCCAGTTATGGCACACACAACTCAGGGTCAAGCCAGTCATCCAGCCAGAGGACACATGGTTCTGGTTCAGGGCAGTCATCTGGGTTAGGGCAATACGGCTCCACAACAGGACAAACTTCTAGTTCCAAAGGACAGGGTTCTGGAAAAGGTGTGTCCTCAGGGTCTGGACAATATGGTGCTTCATCAGGACAGTCTTCAGGCTGTGGGTCAGGTCAGTACACTGGCTATGGAGAACAAGGGTCAGGAAAAAGTCAGTCATCTAGCCACAGACGAGGCAGGTCCACCTCAAGGGAGTCTTATGGATCCCAAGAGCATGGATCCGGCTCAAGAGAATCTTCTGGCTTTAGTCAGCGTGGATCTGGGCATGGTCAATCTTCTCGGGGTAGACAAAGTGGTTCTTTCTCTGGACAGTCAGCAGGCAGTCAACAACATCAATCTGGCTTTAGGCATAAATCTGGCTCAGGACATTCTTCCACCTCTGGTCAGCAAGGCTCTCATTATGGTCAGTCTTCCAGTTATGGCACACACAACTCAGGGTCAAGCCACTCATCCAGCCAGAGGACACATGGTTCTGGTTCAGAGCAGTCATCTGGGTTAGGGCAATACGGCTCCACCACACGACAAACTTCTAGCTCCAAAGGACAGGGTTCTGGAAAAGGTGTGTCCTCTGGGTCAGGACGATATGGTTCTTCCACAGGACAGTCTTCAGGCTGTGAGTCAGGTCAGTCCACTGGCTATGGAGAAAAGGGGTCAGGAAAAAGTCAGTCATCTAGCCACAGACGAGGCAGGTCCACCTCAAGGGAGTCTTATGGATCCCAAGAGCATGGATCCGGCTCAAGAGAATCTTCTGGCTTTAGTCAGCGTGGATCTGGGCATGGTCAATCTTCTCGGGGTAGACAAAGTGGTTCTTTCTCTGGACAGTCAGCAGGCAGTCAACAGCATCATACCGGCTCTAGGCATGGATCTCGCTCAGGTCAGTCTCCCAACTCTGGTCAGCAAGGCTCTCATTATAGTCAGTCTTCCAGTTATGGCACACACAACTCAGGGTCAAGCCAGTCATCCAGCCAGAGGACACATGGTTCTGGTTCAGGGCAGTCGTCTGGGTTAGGGCAATACGGCTCCACCACAGGACAAACTTCTAGCTCCAAAGGACCGGGTTCTGGACAAGGTGTGTCCTCTGGGTCAGGACGATATGGTTCTTCCACAGGACATTCTTCAGGCTGTGAGTCAGGTCAGTCCACTGGCTATGGAGAAAAGGGGTCAGGAAAAAGTCAGTCATCTAGCCACAGACGAGGCAGGTCCACCTCAAGGGAGTCTTATGGATCCCAACAGCATGGATCCGGCTCAAGAGAATCTTCTGGCTTTAGTCAGCGTGGATCTGGGCATGGTCAATCTTCTCGGGGTAGACAAAGTGGTTCTTTCTCTGGACAGTCAGCAGGCAGTCAACAGCATCAATCTGGCTCTACGCATGGATCTCGCTCAGGTCAGTCTCCCACTTCTGGTCAGCAAGACTCTCATTATGGTCAGTCTTCCAGTTATGGCACACACAACTCAGGGTCAAGCCATTCGTCCAGCCAGAGGACACATGGTTCTGGTTCAGGGCAGTCATCTGGGTTAGAGCAATATGGCTCCACAACAGGACAAACTTCTAGTTCCAAAGGACAGGGTTCTGGACAAGGTGTGTCCTCAGGGTCTGGACAATATGGTGCTTCATCAGGACAGTCTTCAGGCTGTGGGTCAGGTCAGTCCACTGGCTATGGAGAACAAGGGTCAGGAAAAAGTCAGTCATCTAGCCACAGACGAGGCAGGTCCACCTCAAGGGAGTCTTATGGATCCCAACAGCATGGATCCGGCTCAAGAGAATCTTCTGGCTTTAGTCAGCGTGGATCTGGGCATGGTCAATCTTCTCGGGGTAAACAAAGTGGTTCTTTCTCTGGACAGTCAGCAGGCAGTCAACACCATCAATCTGGCTCTAGGAATGGATCTCGCTCAGGCCATTCTTCCACCTCTGGTCAGCAAGGCTCTCATTATGGTCAGTCTTCCAGTTATGGCACACACAGCTCAGGGTCAAGCCAGTCATCCAGCCAGACTACACATTGTTCTGGTTCAGGGCAGTCATCTGGTTTAGGTGAATACGGCTCCTCATCAGGACAAACTTCTAACTCCCAGAGACAGGGTTCTGGACAAGGTGTGTCCTCTGGGTCAGAACGATATGGTTCTTCCTCAGGACAGTCTTCAGGCTGTGGGTCAGGTCAGTCCACTGGCTATGGAGAACAAGGGTCAGGAAAAAGTCAGTCATCTAGCCACAGGCGAGGCAGGTCTACCTCCAGGGAGTCTTCTACCTCTCAACAATATGGATCTGGCTCAGGAGAATCTTCTGGATTTAGTCAACGTGGATCAGCTCGGGGTCAGTCTTCTCATAGTGGACAACATGGTTCTTTCTCTGGACAGTCAGCAGGCAGTCAACACCATGGAGCTTGTTGCGGTCAGTCTTCTGGATACGGTCAAAATGAATATGGCTCAGGTCAGTCTCCCACGTCTGGGCAGCAAGGCTCTCATTACAGTCAGTCTTCCAGTTATGGCACACACAACTCAGGATCAAGCCAGTCATCCAGCCAGACTACACATGGCTCTGGTTTAAGGCAGTCATCTGGGTTAGGGCAATACGGCTCCGCAACAGGACAAAGTTCTAGCTCCAAAGGACAGGGTTCTGGACAAGGAGTGTCCTCGGGGTCTGGACGATATGGTGCTTCCTCAGGACAGTCTTCAGGCTGTGGGTCATGTCAGTCCACTGGCTATGGAGAACAAGGGTCAGGAAAAAGTCAGTCATCTGGCCACACTCGAGGCAGGTCCTACTCAAGGGGTTCTTCTGGTTCTCAACGGGATATATCTGGCTCAAATGAGGCTCCTACCTTTAGTCAACATCGATCTTGGCAAAGGCAGTCTTCTCACAGTTGGCAAAGTGGTCCTTACTCTGGACAGTCATCTGGCCATGTTCAGCATGGTCCTGAATGTCCTCAATCTGAAGGGTCAATTCACTCATCCACCTGTGGTCAGCCTGGTTCTGCATCATGGCAGTCTTCTGGTTTTGACCAACAATGCCCTGCATCACACCATTCTTCTCCCTGTAGTAGTCATGGTACTGTCTCTCAAGAATGTTCTGGCTTTGGTAAACAGGTATCTAGATCAGGTCAGTGTACTTATGGGCAACATGAATCTAATATAAACCAATCATCTGACTATAGACAATATAATCCCACATCAGGGCAGTCATACTGTGGTGGTCACTGTGGATCTAATTCAAACCAATCTTCTAGCTATTGTGGACAGGGAGTTGGTTCAAGTCAGTCTTCTAACTATGGCCAATATGGATGTTCCTCAAATCATTATTCTAGCCAGAGTCAACATGGAAGTGGATGTACTCAGGGTTTTGGTGCTGATCAATGTGGGTCTGGTTCCTATCCCTCTTCTATCTCTAGACAAAATTGTCCAGGATCTGGTCTGTGCCATACTTCACAACAATATGGGTCTGCTTCAAGTCACTCATTTAGCCCTGGATCATGTTGTTCTGGATATGGTCAATATTCTAACTGTGGGAAAACTCAGTCAAATGGGAGATCTGGAACCCAATGGGAATCTGGTTGTAGCCCATCAATGTGTAATGAAAATCAATCAATAAGAGTGCATAGACAAGTAGAAACCTTCTCAGGTTGTGACTTTGGACAATTTACACCTTCATATGGACAGATTAGATCTGATACAACTGGTAAATTGTCACTTTGTAATGTGGCCAATAGACAAGGTAACTATGACTATCAGAGAGTCAAGGAAAGTAACTTTGGAATGAAAAATATAGTCTCAGGTTCTCATAGTTTCAATAGTAGCACTCCACTCTATGAGTATGTCCAAGAACAGAAACGCTAATTGTCATAGTAAATAAAGAACCGTGGTAAAATTAACTTAAATGTTAATTTAAGAAATAAAAAATTGTTAGAAATAAGCTGATCATGAAATTCCTTTCTAAATCTGGACCTACCTGTACTCATCCATTTAAAATAAAAATTAGCATATATACCTAGTTATTGAGTTCCTTCCAAATAATATACGATAGTTGGGGTACTTAGTTAGGATCTATTGCAGTGGATAAATGTTTGGTTTAAGGGAATTAGTTTGGAAGAATAATTTGGGGTTTAATTAAGGTATCTATCTGAAAGATTATTATTTAGTTAGGGATGATGCTAAAGCTAAGCTTATAGTTTTAAAGGTCAATATATTACAAATCTATTATCACTCCAGTTGCCAAAGCTTTACCTTACATAAAATACAGTCTAATTTTCAATGTATATTATGTTACATGGCAAGAGCAGGACATATATGTAGGTGTGTTTCTATTCTTACCCGAATCACCAAGATACTTTGACAAACTGTAAATCAGTAAGTGACCAAGTGGCACTAAAATTTTGCTCCAGATCCTGATTCTTAACCACTGGAAAAGAGGTGCAGGACCAATGGATCCAAGTGTGGGATTTACCTTTATTTGAACAAGAGATATCTTGGCTTCCATTTGTAAGAAATTGTTTCAGATTAGAAAATTTTAGGCATACTACATACAGCTTTGAAGTGTAAGTGGTCTACTGGTCTCACCATGTAGAGATATCAGCAATGACAAAATGGAAAAACAGTTTGCCATTATTATTTAGGTCTTTTCTTGCCTATAATGTATTTCCTTCAAGTC
Source organism: Rattus norvegicus (assembly GCF_021556685.1). Lineage (NCBI taxonomy): Eukaryota > Metazoa > Chordata > Mammalia > Rodentia > Muridae > Rattus > Rattus norvegicus. The sequence continues at coordinate 181,126,276 of NC_141535.1, forward strand.
TTTGGATTCAAATAACTGGATAACATTAATATTAACAATAAATTGCTGGTGATTAAATACTGAGCTTTGTCTTGCCTCTGCTTAATCTTACTTCTCTCACACAAGTGGTCAAACTAGAAACCAATACAAGGTGCTATTTCCCAAAGTCCCATACCTCACAAACCATCCAAACTAGAAAACCTTAATAATCTTAATAATATGGACTTTTTAATTTAAAAATAGGCAAAAGCCATGCCTTTTGGTTTTGCGTGGGATCTTGCTGATTGGTTGGTTGGTTGGTTGGTTGGTTGGGGACAGGGTCTCATGACTAGCTTTGCCTAGTTCAACCTTCCAGCCTTAGTCTCCTGAATGTTGGGATTACAAGTATGTCCCACCATGCCCACCTTTACAACATTGTTCTTCACAATAGTTGTGTTTATGACACAGAGAGCAAAAACAAAATAAGGATAAGTGAGACTACATCAAACTAAGTAAAATAATCAAGATTAAAATATTTGAAATAAATGTGTCTAAAGAAGCCGACAAAATGTTAATATCTAAAATAAACTCAAGTAAACCCAAAAGAAAAGACAAAGTATGCAAATTTTAGAATGGGAAAGCCATGAGAAGATAGTTCCCAAAGAAAACAAGTAGACAACAACTCTTTAAAAACAAACTAAAATTAAACAGGCCTATGGGCAGCATATTTCTAATTTCCATACTTGGAAGGTTGAGACAGGAGGACTGCAAATTCAAGACCAGCTTGGGTCATAGCAAGACCATCTTTCAAAAACAGAAAAAGAAAGAAAGGGAAGGAAAGGTGAAAAAAATACAAAAGAAAGAAATGCTAACAGAACCCTCCAAGACCAGTCCATACTGTACATCCTGTGCCCCAGCCTAGCATGGTGAGTCCACCTGTCCCTATTCTCCCTACATCCTCCCCAGTTTCTATACCCAAACCAGGTTTCACACTGAGTGCCCCAGCTCAGTCTGAAGAGCCTTATACCCCTCCCAAATCTCCAGGCATGGCCTCAGTGGCAAACCTTATGTGCCATGTGCAGATGCTGAGTTCACCAGATTCTATCCCACCCATTCTATATCCAACCTCCAGCCTTAGCCTAGCTCACACAATCTGTGTGCTAGTCCACTCTAGTGAGTCTCCTAGATCCTACCCAGCCTGTACCACATCGAACCTCCAGCCTAACCTGGGTTATATATTTGTGCACTGGCAATGCCTAATTAGTCCTTAGAACAGTCCTAGAACCTCAGCTGTTCACCCTATCCCCAATCCTCAGGTTAAGCCTCACACAGTTAGCTTCCTGGAACCCCACATATCCATGCCAATAAACCTTTATCTTAGTTCCACAACCTGTTGGAAACTTAGTTCCACAGCCAGCCTAAGTTGGTGAGGACCAATTCCCCAGTCCACCCATGTAATCTTCATATTCCCAGATAAATCTTGTGTTGTATGGATTGAACATCAGCCAAATGAGGTCTAGTCATTTAGTTCAACTCAGTCTAATCAAAATTCAACACTGAGAATCTGAAGAGTTGACACACAAACTCCTCATACTTAATCTGAAATCAACCATGCTTGGACAAAAACAAAATAACTAATTGCACAACAAACACAAAACCAACAACATCCACATGCCCAAGGCTCATCACAAAAACACAAATAATATGAAAATTCAAGATAGTCTGTTAACAAATCAAAGAGCTGAAAAAACCATAATATGCCACTCATCATCAGAAAAATGTACATGGAAACATTAAGAGATGGGCTGGAGAGATGGCTCAGTGATTAAGAGCACTAACTGCTCTTTCAGAGGTCCTGAGTTCAAATCCAGAAACCACATGGTGTCTCACTACCATCTGTAATGGGATCTGATGCCCTCTTCCGGTGTGTCTGAAGACAGCTACAGTGTACTTATATATAATAAATAAAGAAATCTTTTTAAAAAATTGAGATGTTATAACATACCTTTTGAATAATTAAAGTTTAAAAACATTGGCAAAACCAAATGCTAGTTTGGCTCAGGTAAAGTAAAGTTATACAGACACTACAGAAAATACTTTTCATCATAAAGTTAATGTAATTTTGTCAGAGTAATGAAAACAAAATGGAACCATTTCTATTAAAAAAATTTCATTTCATAGGGCCCAATTCAGACTCTTTGGCAACCTAACATTACACATATTAAGAACTGTAGAGCTTGATCCCCAGGTAAGACGGTAACCCTTCTCTAGCACTATTATAATCTCTGGCATCTCAAAACTCACACAGAGCTTACTTTCCAGATCAGAATCATTTCACTTTTTCTAGACCCCAAATCTCTAGTGCCTAAGGATCCAAGGGAGTTCATCCCCAGGTTAGAAGCTGCCTCTCTTGTGTAGGCACCCTAGCCCCACCATCTTAAGACCCAAGTGGAATTCATCCCCAATTTAGAAGCCATATTTCCTGTTTGCTGGCAACCATATCCTCACATCTCAGGTTCCACATGGACTTCACTCGGCATCCTCCAAGGACCCAAGCAGAGATCATTCCCCAGATCATAGTACACGCACTACCTTTCAGCACCCTAACCCCAGCATCTACACACCGATAAGGAGTTTGTTGTCCATGTCAGAGGCCAGGTCGCTTACTCTCTGACACCACAGTCCCCAAAGGACCTAGGCAGAGCTTGTTCCACATTAAACCACATCTCTGTACTTGGGCATCCTCAGGTCCCAAGAGACGCTTGCTCCCCTAGTCAGAGGTTATACCCACACTTTCCTCCAACATCTTAACCTCCACTGTTTAAGAAACCAAGTGGTACATCTACCTCCACCCTGTATTCCACCCCAGATCTCAGCCTCGCAGTACATGCTTGGGACACTTTGGGAATGGGAACATTCCTCAGGTCAGAGAACAGGTCAACCCTGACTAGCCACTCTTTCTCTGCTAACTATACAGATCACCCATACAGAGGTCATGCCTTCTCCTAAGCTGAGCTGGGGTCACCTCAGTAGCCCCACCCACAAGCCACTACCTAGTGGCCCCAAGATTGAACTTAGAATATCACCTAACTGATTTATAAAACAGCTACAAAACATTCATGCAAGCAGAAAATTAAATGCCCATTCAAAACAGGTAGGCTAGAAACTCATACCAAAAATACATAAGCAATGAAAGATGCACAAATCCTAATGTAAAACTTAAAGCAACATAAAAATTGAAGAAACTAAGTCCTTCAATGATCACCAACTCTGCATTCACATTCCCTAATTAGAATAATTAAGATGAAATTTCAGACAAAATTTTGAAATTCTAAATTTGTTCAAAGTATGTAAACAGTACATGAAAGAAATGCAGGCCGCAGATACCACGTGGATCTGAAGGGACCCGGTCAACAGCTCCCTGCACCCAAATACCCTGGGAAGGAGAACTAAACCTTAAGAGGGGCAGACATGCCAAGGAAGACATCAGAGACTACACTCTGCCCACATTTCTGACTCCAGAGGAAAACGACTAATGCCATCTGGGACCCCGATGCACCGGGGCCACGGGAAAAGGCAGGGCCGGCCCTTCTGGTTGCCGCCCTGACAGTGAGGTCAAAAGCAGGCCCCCAGGAGCAATTTCAGCCCTAGGACCAGAGGTAAGACCAACTTTTCTGCTCCAAGTGACCTGCCTGGTGGACTCAAAACACACGCCAACAGGAACAGCTGAAGACCAGTAGACAGGAAAGACTACACGACTGAAAGCAGAACACTCTGTTCCCATAACTGGCTGAAAGAAAACAGGAAAACAGGTCTACAGCACTCCTGACACTCAGGCCTATAGGACGGTCTAGCCACTGTCAGAAAAAGCAGAACAAGGTAACACCAGAGACAACCTGATAGCGAGAGGCAAGCGCAAGAAACCAAGACTACATGAAATCATCGAAGCCCTATTCTCCCACCAAAGCAAACATGGAATATCCAAACACACCAGAAAAGCAAGATCTTAATTTTAAATCAAATTTGATCATGATGATGGAGGACATCAAGAAAGACATAAAGAACTCCCTTAGACAAATGCAGGAAAACATAAATAAACAAGTAGAAGCCTATAGAGAGGAATCACAAAAATCCCTGAAAGAAATCCACGAAAATACAATCAAAGAGGTGAAGGAATTAAAAATGGAAATAGAAGCAATAAAGAAAGCTCAAAGGGAGACAACTCTGGATACAGAAAACCAAAGGAAGAGACAAGGAGCCATAGATACAAGCATCACCAAGAGAATACAATAGATAGAAGAGAGAATCTCAGGAGGAAAAGATTCCATAGAAATCATCGACAAAACTGTCAAAGATAATATTAAACAGAAAAAGATACTGGTCCAAAACATACAGGATTGCAGGACTCAATGAGAAGATCAAACCTAAAGATAATAGGTATAGAAGAGAGTGAAGACTCCAAGCTCAAAGGACCAGTAAATATCTTCAACAAAATCATAGAAGAAAACTTCCCGAACCTAAAGAAAGAGATGTCCGAAAACATACAAGAAGCCTACAGAACTCCAAATAGATTGGACCAGAAAAGAAACTCCTCCCGTCACATAATAGTGAAAACACCAAATGCACAAAACAAAGAAAGAATATTAAAAGCGTGAGGTAAAAAAGGTCAAATAACATATAAAGGCAGACCTATCAGAATCACACCAGACTTCTCACCAGAGACTATGAAAGCCAGAAGATCCTGGACAGATGTCATATAGACCCTAAGAAAACACAAATACCAGTCCAGGTTACGGTATCCAGCAAAACTCTCAATTAACATAGATGGAGAAACCAAGATATTCCATGACAAAACCAAATTCATACAATATCTTTCTACAAATCCAGCCCTACAAAGGATAATAAATAGTAAAGCCCAACATAAGGAGGCATACTACACCCTAGAAAAAGCAAGAAACTAATCGTCTTGGAAACAAAACAAAGACAGAAAAGCACACAAACATAATCTCACATCCAATACGAATATAACAGGAAGCAATAATCACTATTCCTTAATATCTTTCAACATCAATGGACTCAATTCCCCCAATAAAAAGACATAGATTAAAAAACTGGATACACAATGAGGACTCTGCATTCTGCTGCCTACAGGAAACACACCTCAGAGACAAAGAGAGACACTACCTCAGAGTGAAAGGCTGGAAAACAACTTTCCAAGCAAATGGTCTGAAGAAGAAAGCTGGAGTAGCCATTCTAATATCAAATAAAATCAATTTTCAACTAAAAGTCATCAAAAATGATAAGGAAGGACACTTCATATTCATCAAGGAAAAATCCACCAAGATGAACTCTCAATCCTAAATATCTATGCTCCAAATACAAGGGCACCTACATACATAAAAGAAACCTTACTAAAGCTCAAAGCACACATTGTGCCTCACACAATAACAGTAGGAGATTTCAACACCCCACTCTCATCAACGGACAGATCATGGAAACAGAAATTAAACAGAGACATAGACAGACTAAGAGAAGTCATGTACCAAATGGACTTAACAGATATTTATAGAACATTCTATCCTAAAACAAAAGGATATACCTTCTTCTCAACAACTCATGGTACTTTCCCCATAATTGACCATATATTTCATCATAAAACAGGCCTCAATAGATACAGAAAGATAGAAATAATCCCATGCGTCCTATGAGACCACCGCGGGCTAAAGCTGGTCTTCAATAACAATAAGGTAATAACGCCCACATATACATGGAAGTTGAACAATGCTCTACTCAATGATAACCTGGTCAAGGAAGAAATAAGGAAATAATTTAAAGACTTCTTAGAATTTAATGAAAATGAAGGTACAACATACCCAAACTTATGGGACACAATGAAAGCTGTGCTAAGAGGAAAACTCATAGCTCTGAGTGCCTGCAGAAAGAAACAGGAGAGAGCATATGTCAGCAGCTTGACAGCACACCTAAAAGCTATAGAACAAAAATAAGCAAATACACTCAGCAGGAGTAGAAGGCAGGAAATGATCAAACTCAGAGCTGAAATCAACCAAACAAAAAGGACTATACAAAGAATCAACAGAACCAAAAGTTGGTTCTTCGAGAAAATCAACAAGATAGAAAAAACATTAGCCAGAATAACAAGAGGGCACAGAGAGTGTATTCAAATAAACAAAATCAGAAATGAAAAAGGAGACATAACTACAGATTCAGAAAATCATCAGATCCTACTACAAAAGCCTATATTCAACAGAACATGAAAATCTGCAGGAAATAGACAATTTCCTAGACAGATACAAGGTACCGAAGTTAAGTCAGGAACAGATAAACCATTTAAACAACCCAATAACTCCTAAAGAAATAGAAGCAGTCATTAAAGGTCTCCCAACCAAAAAGAGCCCAGGTCCAGATGGGTTCAGTGCAGAATTCTATCAGACCTTCATAGAAGACCTCAACCAATACTACCCAAACTATTCCACAAAATTGAAACAGATGGAGCACTACTGAATTCCTTCTATGAAGCCACAATTACTCTTATACCTAAACCACACAAAGACCCTACAAAGAAAGAGAACTTCAGACCAATTTCCCTTACGAATATCGAGGCAAAGATACTCAATAAAACTCTTGCAAATGGAATCCAAGAGCACATCAAAACCATCATCCATCATGATCAAGTAGGCTTCATCCAAGGCATACAGGGATGGTTTAATATTCGGAAAACCATCAATGTAATCCACTATATAAACAAACTGAAAGATAAAAACCACATGATCATTTCATTAGATGCTGAGAAAGCATTTGACAAAATTCAACACCCCTTTAAGATAAAAGTCCTGCAAAGAATAGGAATTCAAGGCCCATATCTAAACATGGTAAAAGCCATATACAACAAACCAGTAGATAATATTAAACTAAATGGAGAGAAACTAGAAGAAATCCCACTAAAATCACGGACTAGACAAGGGTGCCCACTCTCTCCCTTCTTATTCGATATAGTTCTCGAAGTTCTAGCCCGAACAATCAGACAACAAAAGGAGATCAAAGGGATATAGATTGGAAAAAAAAGAAGCCAAAATATCACTATTTGCAGATGATGTGATAGTATATTTAGGTGGTGGGATCGCAGACTGGTACACCCATTCTGGAAATCAGTCTCGAGGTTCCTCAGAAAATTGGACATTGAACTGCCTGAGAACCCAGCTATACCTCTCTTGGGCATATACCCAAAAGCCTCTCCAAGCCTCTCATAGGCCAAGAGCTTCTCCCTTTCTAAGCTCCTGCTGCAACCAGCAGGAGTCAATTGTCAGAAGTCACCAGCTCTGGCCCCAAAAGAGTAAAAGACCACCGAATTGTCTGGAACTGTCACTTCTGGCCCCCACCTCAGTTTACTCCTGGTGTCAAAATGGTCTTTGACAATTTTCTGACTTCTAACTTACCCTTCCTGACTTATTGGCATCGATATAAAGGGCCTTAGAAATTGGTGTTCCTCTCAATACACAAGGAAGAATCCAATTAGTTCTTTTGAAAAACTGAGGTTGCTTGCTTTTGGGGTATTTGTTGTTAAATTCTCCCCTCCAAAAAATCTTTTTTGTCAATGTTTGTTTTCTGCCACATAATGAGGCATTTTCAGCATTTATAAAAGGTATCATAATTTCTTCTGGGTCTCTTCCTGTTAATTGACAAATTTAATTTTTTTCCTTTCAGAATTAATTCAGGAACAATTCTATATAGATCTTTAATTTTTTATGTTTTAAGCACATAATGTTTATGTGCTTAAAATATCCATTCTAAGATATTATCGTCTCTCTGCCTAAGAATTCTTGTGCGACAGCAAGTAGATGGCAAAACAACTAAAATATAATCCAGTTTTGTATTCAATTTCTCTCAGCAGCTATTGTTTTTTCCTCATTAGCATTTAAAATATTTAAAGTTAATAAAGTACTATTTACTCTATCTCTTGGGGTCTTTGCTACCCCTTTCTGAGTTAACTACTCAAGAGCTAAATAATTTAATTCAGTAATTACAAGGTGGTTTGGACTTAAAAAATCCAAGAAAATTATCAGCTGAAGCTGAAAAGGAATTAGTTCTGTTTGAACTGCCCAGATGTCCTGCTTTTCCCTCCTGTCCTGCTATAGGCCATTTGGCTCTTTATTAAACCAGTCAGAAAGTGATGGAGAAGATGTTTAGCAATGATTGAAACAGGTGATGCTTCATAAAAATAACAATACCAAAGTCTGGCCTGTATTCAGTTCTCTGCAGGTACAGAAATCTAAGTTTTCTAACTGTAGCTATCCAGTTCTTCGAATACCAGTTCGTGAAGATGCTGCCTTTTCTTCAGTGTATATTTTTGGCTTCTTTGCTTTTATCTGTTGACTGAAGGAGTGTTTGCTTATATGTCGGTACTCAGTTCTATTCCACTGATCAATGTATCACCAAGACGTGCTGTATTTATTACTCTTTCTCTGTACTGTGACTTGAAATTAGGGATGGTGATATCCCAGCAATGTTTTTATTGTTTATGATTATTTTGGTTGTCCTAGGCCTTTTTTGTTTCCATATGAACGTTAAGTTTTTTTTTAAATTCTGTAAAGAATTGCTTTAGATTTGATATTGATTGTGTTGAGTCTGAGATTACTTTTGGTAGGATGGCTCCTTTCACAATATTGATCCTACCAATCCATTAGTATGGGAGGTTTTTCCATTGTCTGGTGTCTTCTCAAATTTCTTTGGTGTCTTAAAGTTTTTATTGAATAAATATTTCATTTTATTGGTTAGGTTCATTTCAAGAGTTTTGTTTTTGGAATTATGGTAAATGGCATGGTTTCCCTGCTTTCTTTCTTGTTCTGTTTGCCATTTGTTTCTAAGAAAGGAACTGATAATTTTGTTAATTTTATATCCTGATACTTTGCTATATAAGTTTTCTGGTAGAGTCCTTAGGGTCCTTTATGTGTAGAATAATGTCATCTGCAAAGAAGGATAATTTCACTTTTTCCAATTTGTATCTCCTTTATCTCCGTCACTTGTCTTTTTGCTCTAAGATTTCAAGCACTGTATTGAACAGGACAGGATGAGAGAAAGTAGACATCTTTATTTTGTTCCTTAGTTTAGTGAAAATTTGGCATGATATTGGCCGTGAGCTTGTATATTTCCTTAATTATATTTTGTTATGGCCCCAGTATCCCTATATTCACTAGAATTTTCATCCTTATAAAGGGACCTTGGGTTTTATCAAAGGGAATTTTTGCATCTCCGGATATGACCATATGGTTTCTGTCCATGTTTCTGTTTGTGCAGTAGATTGCACTTAATGATTTATAGTTTTTGAAAGAACACTGCTTTTCTGGAACAAATGCAATTTGATTGTGGTGAGTGATCTTTTTAATGTTCTCTTGATTTTGGTTAGCAAATATTTTATTGATCCTTTAGGTATCTGATTATCAGGGAGCTTGACCTATCTAGAATACCAGCCCCCCCCCCAATCTCTCTTCATCTCTCTTCTTGTGTTATTGCTTTTGGTGTCAGAGTAATCTTACCTTCATATGTGGAGGATGTGGTTGGTGGGTATGTGTGTAGTGATGTGACATGTTCCACAAGGAATCTGGTATCAGTAGGTAGACGAGCTCTAGACCATCCCCAGGGAGTGTGGATCTGGATTCTGCAGGTAGATGATGCTACCTTTGGGATATGCCTGTGTCTACAGGACCTTTAGCTTTCACCGGTTGTTTTTTTGTGGATGGAAAGAGTTACCATGAGGTGTGTGCTTCCCAGGGTCCTCAGCTGATGGGTGGGTTGGCAGATGAATGGGATTGCCTCAGGGTATTGTAGGGCTCTAAACAGCTGTGTAGAATGGGCTGGTGTCACTAAGTAGGCAGTGCAGCTTATATGAAGTATATATGCTTATACTTAGGGTTTTTCCTGATTTAAGAGTATATTTAGAGGTTTATAGTAATATATATATATATATATATATATATATATTCTTTCTTATGTTGATATATGTTCTTTGAATTCCACTTCTCTCCAGGACTTTTATTATGAATAGATGCTAGATTTTTGCCAAAGGCCCTTTTCTGTATCTATTAAGCTAATCATGTAATTTGACACTTAGCATGTGCTGAACAATCTCCACATTTCCGTAAAACACAGATTTGGTCATGATGATAATGTTTTTGCAATGTTCTTATATTAAGTTAGCAAGTATCCTATTGAGAATATTTGCATCTGTGTTACGTAGGGATATTGTTTAATAGGTTTTCCCCCATTGTCTTCATCTGATTTGGGTATTAGAAAAATATTGGCTTAGTTGAAGGAATTTGAAAGATTTTGTCTTTTTCTATTTTACCTATCCTATTTTAGTTTCTGCGTGCCTCTGCCTCCTGAGTGCTGGAATTAAAGACGTGAGCCACTGTGCTTAGCTTTTCAATCCTTTCTTTCTTCTCTCTCTCTCTCTCTCTCTCTCTCTCTCTCTCTCTCTCTCTCTCTCTCCCTCCCTCCCTCCCTCCCTCCCTCTCTCTCTCTCCCTCTCTCTCTCTCCTTTCCTCCTCCTCCTCCTCCTCCTCCTCCTCCTCCTCCTCCTCCTCCTCCTCCTCCTCCTCCTCCTTCTGTTTTTGAGAATTTCAGACTGTTATACACTGAGCCCATCCCCTTACTGAAGAGATTTTGGCACTGGATAATTGCTGGGAGAGGAAGAGTCACTCTCGAGAATATGGCAGGTGATTGGGTCCCTGTGCTCTAGCAGATGTCCTCACATCTATACAACTAAGAATAGCACTAAGCAGACTCAATTAAATAAAAGTAAAAGACATGATATTGAGATGGCTATGATGAGGATATTTGGCATTTGCTTTAACTTCTCCTGGTTTTGTTCTAGCACTATATATTTTCTTCCTTTTAGTCCTCTTATTTTCAGTCCATAATATTCCTTCTGCAATGATATGTAGAAACACCTTTTTCGTCATGAATTCTTTTATCCCGCATGAAAGTTTTAAGTCTTCTTCAAATAATGACAGTTTTACTCTATGAACTAGGCTGGGGTAGGCGCAATCTGCATTATTTCAGAATTTGAAAGGTACCACTCTAAGTCCTTCTGTGTTTTAAAGTTTCCATTGAAAAGTCAGTTGTTACAAAGCTTAAGTCCAAGTGGATCAAGGACCTCCACATCAAACCAGATACACTCAAACTAATAGAAGAAAAACTAGGGAAGCATCTGGAACACATGGGCACTGGAAAAAATTTCCTGAACAAAACACCAATGGCTTACGCTCTAAGATCAAGAATTGACAAATGGGATCTCATAAAACTGCAAAGCTTCTGTAAGGCAAAGGACACTGTGGTTAGGACAAATGCAAATCAAAACAACCCTGAGATTTCACCTCACACCAGTGAGAATGGCTAAGATCAAAAACTCAGGTGACAGCAGTTGCTGGCGAGGATGTGGAGAAAGAGGAACACTCCTCCATTGTTGGTGGGATTGCAGACTGGTACAAACATTCTGGAAATCAGTCTGGAGGTTCCTCAGAAAATTGGACATTGAACTGCCTGAGGACCCCGCTATACCTCTCTTGGGCATATACCCAAAAGATGCCCCAACATATAAAAAAGACACGTGCTCCACTATGTTCATCGCAGCCTATTTATAATAGCCAGAAGCTGGAAAGAACCCAGATGCCCTTCAACAGAGGAATGGATACAGAAAATGTGGTACATCTACACAATGGAATATTATTCAGCTATCAAAAACAATGATTTTATGAAATTCGTAGGCACAGACTGCTCCAGCCAGGACTTCGGTTAAACCCTGTACTTTCTTATCATACAGGACTGAACAACAAATGATATTGCTAGCTCTCCCAGGACTTGACCAATATCTGAAGTGGAAATTTCTGGTTTCTTTGGAGACTCATATGTCATGTGATTTTGGGGGGGAGGGGGTTGCTGTCTTATGAAAGGATGTTTTGCAGAAAATGACATGTGAAAGGATGATTTTCTGAGGCAAATACTTGAGAGGATGCGTGATATTTGGAAAGACTATAAGGATAATCCAACAGAGAGTGGATGATGGTAGGCCTTGCCATGCTTTACTGGTCTTTGCAATGTTCACTTGACCTGACTTCATAGAAAGAAATGTGCCAAAGAACTTCTCACAGTATTACAGCTGCTTCTTGCTACTTCTGGATTGAGTCGATACTACTGATTCATGTTTGACATTTTGAACTGGACTGCTGATATCCTGCCAACAAAGATTGGAATCACCCCCCAAAAGAACTACTTCTAAACAGATCCACAGCCCCCATTTCCCATTAACCTTTCTGTTTCCTTAACTCTGTTAAGTAGGTTAGAAGACAGACTGAAGCATTAAAGAGCCCCAATTAAGTAGGTTTTGAAAATTCTAAGACTACAATTATCCAAATTTTCTTAGGGCCTTCAAAGCATGTTGTCACCCCCAAATAGCATGAAGCACTTTTAAGAGAATGACACCCCCATTTCCAAGAGGTGGGGGACGGGGTGTTTTGGTCATTCAATGGGTGATGGATATTTATAGCTGCTTAAGTGGAGTTGACCACAATTTGCTTATGGTCTTGGTCAGGAAGAAAACAAAGTAAAGGAGCTTAGATTTGAGAATCTCTTTCTCTTCTCTATCTTTTCTCTCCTATCTAGGGATAGAGAATGGGGCAGGGGAGGAGAAAGAATGAAAAGAAAAAGGATATAGAAATGGGATATAGAAAGGATAGAATAAAAGGATAGATGATTGAATCTACTTTTAGACTAGAAAGCAACAACAAGCCAAATATTTTTACATTAGTATAGATTTTTGTATATTGATAAAAAATGATTATTTTTCTTACAACATGCTGTATATAAGTTTCAACTCTTGTTTAAAGTATTGTACCTATGAAACTCATTTAAAAATGTAATGCAAACTTACAGTCCTTGAAAGCCACTATTACAAACTGTTTAGGATAATTAAGAAATTCAAGTTAGGGCTGGAGAGATGGCTCAAATGTTAAGAGCACTGGCTGTTCTTCCAGAGGTTCTGAATTCAATTCCTAGCACCCACGTTACCACTATAGATAGCTCAAAACCCATCTATAATGGGATCTGATGCCATCTTCTGTCATGCAGGCACACATGCAAATAAAGCATTCATATACATAAATAAATCTTCAAAAATGCAATGCAAGAAATGCAAGTTGGTAGTCAAACTTGTGGTTGTGATAGATACTAGTTTAATTAAATAGTGAAATAGGCTTTATATCATCTCCTGTATATGTTTTCAAAGTTAAGCAGATAGTAAAAAGCTAGAAACAAACAACATTTGACTAGTCAGACATATTCTAGATAGATAATCTTCAAACACTTCAGGGATCTGCAGAATATGGCACTTAGGATGTTTTAATAACATAGGGCTTTTCATGACAGTGAGATATTCAACTTCTGGAAGCACCCCATACTACTTCAAAGAAGATGATAGGCATCGAAGACCCTCCATGTGGAGTTTGTTTTAATATGGCAAAGCTGGACACTGGGCAAAAAACTGCTAACTGCTGACAGCATGCTGTCCCAACTGTGGAAAAGCAGTAAACCAAGGAAGTTGACTGTCAAACTGTGCCAAGATAAGTCAGCCCTTCATAATCCCTGCTTAACAGATAAGTCTGTCAGATACTCTGGGCCGGGAGGCCACAGATGGATGCTCCAATGTTGCAAAAGAATCCTGGGTAACTGACCAGGCAATCAACAATCTCTGTCATCTTGTAGTTTTAGAAGCTGCTTGCTGTGCAATTCCGATCTCTAATGGGGTTGAAGACTAGATAGTTATAGTCTCATATTATGCTTAACTCGTTTAGGATTTAAGAAAATGATTTTAGCTCTAAAAAGATGTTTTTAGGTTGATATGATAGAAATTCATTTAGGTGCAGAATTTAGGACTCACCAAAATAGGATACATTAGTAGAGTACTTTTTCCATATTTGCCAAATACAAATGGACTACACATTGTGAATGTAATTCTTATCTGATAGGTTTCATAATTGTTCTTATTGTATATAATTTATTAATATTAGAGAAAGACCCTTTTATTGGACTAAGGAGGGCAGCTGTTAGGGTAATCTCTTGTGCATTGTGTAAAGATTGTCTTTGTATTATTCAACGGCTGTTTTCTGTACTGGCAGAGATTTGAGTACAGGCTGGACTTTGGTATTGTTTTTTTGTATGAACCATCACCTGTAAACCTCTTCCTCCATCATCTGACTTGTTTTATGAAGAGCTGAACATCCAATAGCAAAACAGAAGAGAACAGGCAGAATGCCTGGTGGAGAGAGGTGCTCTGGGAAAGAATCGGATGTGGGGAATTCACCTGCCAGACAATGAAGAAGGAAGAGGTGCCAGGACTGAAATAGAGGCAATGTGCCAGATGGCAGGTCTTAGATTAGAATAAATGAATTAATTAAGTTATACGTGCTGGTCAGGAAATAGCTTAAGCTAAGGTCTGAGCTAAATAAATAAGTCTGTGTCATTATTTGGATGCTGGCGGGTCAGAGACAATCCAGCGGTATTCCTGGGCTCTTCCAGCACTTGTACTCACATGCACATACCCACACGTGCACACCCGCACATACATACATACATACATACATACATACATACATACATACACACACACGAGCACACACATGCACATAGTTAAACATGAAAAAACCTTTAAAAATTATGAAACTATATCCTCATCTCTTTTCCTGCATAAACCTCAATTCCCAGTAGATAAATGATATCAAATTAAAATCCCACACTGAATCTATCAGAGGAAAAAGTAGTAAAGTGCACCAACTACAAACATAAGAAAGGAATTAATGACTGGACTTCATTAGCCAGACATTAAGACCAACAACCTAATGGGACCTCATAAACTCAAAAGCTTCTAAACAGCAAGGGACACTGTCATTTGAATGAAAAGGAGTCTACAGAATAGGTAAAGATCTTTACCAGCTATACATCTCACAGAGGTTTCATGCATAAACTACACAAAGAACTCAGGAAACATCAAGAAAACAAGTAAGTCAATTAAAAATCAGGACATAGATCTAAATAGTGAATTCTCAAAAAGAATTGCAAATGGCTGAGAAAAAATTTAATATTCAATGTCCTTATCCATCAGAGAAATCTACAAATTTATACTAACTTGAAATTTTACTTTACACCAGTCAGAATGACTAAGTTCATTAAAACAAATGACAACAAATTATGGCATGGATATGGGGAAAACAGAACATTTATTCATTGTTGGTTGGAATGCAAACTAGCACAGCCGCCACAGAAATAAGTGTGAAAGCCCCTCAAAAAGCTAGAAATACATCTACCAAATGATCTAGCTATCCCACCACTGGGTACATTCCCAAAGGACTCCATATCCTACTACACTGACACTTGCTCATCCATGGTCATTCATAACACCAAGTAAATAGAAACAGTCTAAATGTTCATTAACTGAAGAAAGGGTAATGAATTTACCCATTAAAAAATGAAATCTGCAGTAAAAGCGTTGAACTAAAAACAATCATTTTCCCAGAGGGACAAACATCAGTCTTACACAGGTGTGAACCCTGAAGACTGGCCGGGCAAGACAGGCCCTCACCACCCTTTGCTCACACAGTTCTTCTACCCCCTCTTCGGCAATGTTCCCTGGGCCTCCGAATGGGTGTCATAGATCTTTGCTATCTATAGAGATCTACCAGAAGATTTGTACCTAGACAATATAAGGGATTTATCACTTAAAACCTCAAGAAAATAAATACCAAATTTTAAAAAATAGTTATGGAATTAACTGAAAATTCTCAAAAAGAAGAAATAACAAGAGCTAATACAATTTTTTAAAGTGTTCAACATCTTTAGCCTTCAGGGAAATGCAAATCAAAGCTAATTTGAGATCCCATCTTTTTCTCAAGTATAGCCTTTTTCAGGAAAAATGTTTACTCATTCTCTCCATAAACAGATAATTTTTTAAGCCACAAGATTTATAAGGGAAGAGTCTCACATGTGGTAACGTAATAGTAATCACCATGAAAAGACTGACAGAGCTACAGCCTATACAGCCACCTCAGCCGTATCCAAAAATCCTTCTGATCTGCACAGCAGTTGTACATTCTTGTTAGGAAATGTTGTAGCTAAATATGATGGTTTCAAAGCATCCGATGCAGCTTCTTCTAGGAAAAATGGCAAAAGCCATTTGTGCCCGTGAGTCTCCCCTGACCATAAAGCCAGTGCCAGGGTCAGGGCAAGTGAAAGAACACAATAGCTCACTCCATGGCTAACCTCAGAACGTCCTGACTACATCACGGCTTCCAACTCCAGGCTCCTGGGAAATTAGGACACTGAATATTGGCAAACCTGCATCAGATGTTGAAATCTCAGGAGAAATTTTTGCACCAAGAAAAATGGCTGACAAAGATAAAGAGATAGGTGCTGATGAAAACTGAGATTTGTAATGCATGAGGTGGTTAGAGGACAAAGCATACTGTGTATCCTGTTAGCTTACATTGTAAACTAAAGCCAAAAGCAATTACAAGACTTGTTGATGAGAGCAGGCTCTAATCATCACTAATTCCTGGCTATTCCTCCATAAGCATCGCATCATATTATCTAGAGCATCATACTCTAAAGCATGTGTGTTTACACTCATGCCATCTAAAATGTCATGCAATTGTCTCCAGAGAAGTTAATATTTATACTACGAAAGAATCCATCTTCTTTAAAATATAGAATTTTTAAGTATTAAAAAGAGAAATAAAATATCAATTCAAACCACTCCAAAAACATATCTTAAAAGATCCTCATTTTTTTGTCTTTAAAAATTGTGAACTGGGCCGCCGCAGAGAGCCCTTGGGCAGCACCCCGCGAGCAAACTTGAGCCTCGGGACCACAGGTAAGACCAACTTGTCTGCTGCAAGAGAGCTGCCTGGTGAGATCGGGACACACAGAGGCAGAGTTCATCTAGGACCGGGCACGTCCTCTATTTGCCGGAGGTCCCACGCCCGCGGGTCCCGGGCCCGCAGCAACTCTCTGCTCCCAGACCCTGTGGGAAAGAGACCTCACCGCCTGATCAGGTGGGCACTCCTGAGGCTGCAGAGCGGAAGAGACCACCAACACTGCCCACCCCTGCCCACATCCCTGGCCCAAGAGGAAACTGTATAAGGCATCTGGGCTCCCGTGGGGGAGGGCCCAGGAGCGGCAGGACCCCTGCCTGAGACACCACTGGAACCTGAGGGAAACAGACCGGATAAACAGTTCTCTGCACCCAAATCCCGTGGGAGGGAGAGCTGAACCTTCAGAGAGGCAGACAAGCCTGGGAAACCAGAAGAGACTGCTGTCTGTACATACATCTCGGACGCCAGAGGAAAACACCAAAGGCCATCTGGAACCCTGGTGCACTGAAGCTCCCGGAAGGGGAGGCACAGGTCTTCCTGGTTGCTGCCGCCACAGAGAGCCCCTGGGCAGCACCCCGCGAGCAAACTTGAGCCTCGGGACCACAGGTAAGACCAACTTTTCTGCTGAAAGAAAGCTGCCTGGTGAACTCAAGACACAGGCCCACAGGAACAGCTGAAGACCTGTAGAGAGGAAAAACTACACGCCCGAAAGCAGAACACTCTGTCCCCATAACTGACTGAAAGAGAGGAAAACAGGTCTACAGCACTCCTGACACACAGGCTTATAGGACAGTCTAGCCACTGTCAGAAATAGCAGAACAAAGTAACACTAGAGATAATCTGATGGCGAGAGGCAAGCGCAGGAACCCAAGCAACAGAAACCAAGACTACATGCCATCATCGGAGCCCAATTCTCCCACCAAAACAAACATGGAATATCCAAACACACCAGAAAAGCAAGATCTAGTTTCAAAATCATATTTGATCATGATGCTGGAGGATTTCAAGAAAGACATGAACACACTTAGGGAAACACAGGAAAACATTAATAAACAAGTAGAAGCCTACAGAGAGGAATCGCAAAAATCCCTGAAAGAATTCCAGGAAAACGGGCTGGAGAGATGGCTCAGTGGTTAAGAACACCCGACTGTTCTTCCAGAGGTCATGAGTTCAATTCCCAGCAACCACATGGTGGCTCACAACCATCTGTAAAGAGATCCGATGCCCTCTTCTGGTGTATCTGAAGACAGCTACAGTGTACTTATATATAATAAATAAATCTTTAAAAAAAAAAAAAGAATTCCAGGAAAACACAATCAAACAGTTGAAGGAATTAAAAATGGAAATAGAAGCAATCAAGAAAGAACACATGGAAACAACCTTGGATATAGAAAACCAAAAGAAGAGACAAGGAGCTGTAGATACAAGCCTCACCAACAGAATTCAAGAGATGGAAGAGAGAATCTCAGGAGCAGAAGATTCCATAGAAATCATTGACTCAACTGTCAAAGATAATGTAAAGCGGAAAAAGCTACTGGTCCAAAACATACAGGAAATCCAGGACTCAATGAGAAGATCAAACCTAAGGATAATAGGTATAGAAGAGAGTGAAGACTCCCAGCTCAAAGGACCAGTAAATATCTTCAACAAAATCATAGAAGAAAACTTCCCTAACCTAAAAAAAGAGATACCCATAGGCATACAAGATGCCTACAGAACTCCAAATAGATTGGACCAGAAAAGAAACACCTCCCGTCACATAATAGTCAAAACACCAAATGCACAAAATAAAGAAAGAATATTAAAAGCAGTAAGGGAAAAAGATCAAGTAACATATAAAGGCAGACCTATCAGAATCACACCAGACTTCTCGCCAGAAACTATGAAGGCCAGAAGATCCTGGACTGAAGAAGCAAATGCACCCAGGAGGAGTAGAAGGCAGGAAATAATCAAACTCAGAGCTGAAATCAACCAAGTAGAAACAAAAAGGACCATAGAAAGAATCAACAGAACCAAAAGTTGGTTATTTGAGAAAATAAACAAGATAGATAAACCCTTAGCCAGACTAATGAGAGGACACAGAGAGTGCATCCAAATTAACAAAATCAGAAATGAAAAGGGAGACATAACAACAGATTAAGAGGAAATTCAAAAAATCATCAGATCTTACTACAAAAACCTATATTCAACAAAACTTGAAAATCTTCAGGAAATGGACAATTTCCTAGACAGATACCAGGTACCAAAGTTAAATCAGGAACAGATAAACCAGTTAAACAACCCCATAACTCCTAAGGAAATAGAAGCAGTCATTAAAGGTCTCCCAACCAAAAAGAGCCCAGGTCCAGACGGGTTTAGTGCAGAATTCTATCAAACCTTCATAGAAGACCTCATACCAATATTATCCAAACTATTCCACAAAATTGAAACAGATGGATCACTACCGAATACCTTCTACGAAGCCACAATTACTCTTATACCTAAACCACACAAAGACACAACAAAGAAAGAGAACTTCAGACCAATTTCCCTTATGAATATCGACGCAAAAATACTCAACAAAATTCTGGCAAACCGAATCCAAGAGAACATCAAAACAATCATCCACCATGATCAAGTAGGCTTCATCCCAGGCATGCAGGGATGGTTTAATATGCGGAAAACCATCAATGTGATCCATTATATAAACAAACTGAAAGAACAAAACCACATGATCATTTCATTAGATGCTGAGAAAGCATTTGACAAAATTCAACACCCCTTCATGATAAAAGTCCTGGAAACAATAGGAATTCAAGGCCCATACCTGAACATAGTAAAAGCCATATACAGCAAACCAGTTGCTAACATTAAACTAAATGGAGAGAAACTTGAAGCAATCCCACTAAAATCAGGGACTAGACAAGGCTGCCCACTCTCTCCCTACTTATTCAATATAGTTCTTGAAGTTCTAGCCAGAGCAATCAGACAACAAAAGGAGGTCAAGGGGATACAGATCGGAAAAGAAGAAGTCAAAATATCACTATTTGCAGATGATATGATAGTATATTTAAGTGATCCCAAAAGTTCCACCAGAGAACTACTAAAGCTGATAAACAACTTCAGCAAAGTGGCTGGGTATAAAATTAACTCAAATAAATCAGTTGCCTTCCTCTATACAAAAGAGAAACAAGCCGAGAAAGAAATTAGGGAAACGACACCCTTCATAATAGACCCAAATAATATAAAGTACCTCGGAGTGACTTTAACAAAGCAAGTAAAAGATCTGTACAATAAGAACTTCAAGACACTGAAGAAGGAAATTGAAGAAGACCTCAGAAGATGGAAAGATCTCCCATGCTCATGGATTGGCAGGATTAATATAGTAAAAATGGCCATTTTACCAAAAGCAATCTACAGATTCAATGCAATCCCCATCAAAATACCAATCCAATTCTTCAAAGAGTTAGACAGAACAATTTGCAAATTCATCTGGAATAACAAAAAACCCAGGATAGCTAAAGCTATCCTCAACAATGAAAGGACTTCAGGGGGAATCACTATCCCTGAACTCAAGCAGTATTACAGAGCAATAGTGATAAAAACTGCATGGTATTGGTACAGAGACAGACAGATAGACCAATGGAATAGAATTGAAGACCCAGAAATGAACCCACACACATATGGTCACTTGATTTTTGACAAAGGAGCCAAAACCATCCAATGGAAAAAAGATAGCATTTTCAGCAAATGGTGCTGGTTCAACTGGAGGTCAACATGTAGAAGAATGCAGATCGATCCATGCTTATCACCCTGTACAAAGCTTAAGTCCAAGTGGATCAAGGACCTCCACATCAAAGCAGACACACTCAAACTAATAGAAGAAAAACTAGGGAAGCATCTGGAACACATGGGCACTGGAAAAAATTTCCTGAACAAAACACCAATGGCTTACGCTCTAAGATCAAGAATTGACAAATGGGATCTCATAAAACTGCAAAGCTTCTGTAAGGCAAAGGACACTGTGGTTAGGACAAATCGGCAACCAACAGATTGGGAAAAGATCTTTACCAATCCTACAACAGATAGAGGCCTTATATCCAAAATATACAAAGAACTCAAGAAGTTAGACCACAGGGAAACAAATAACCCTATTAAAAAATGGGGCTCAGAGCTAAACAAAGAATTCACAGCTGAGGAATGCCGAATGGCAGAGAAACACCTAAAGAAATGTTCAACATCTTTAGTCATAAGGGAAATGCAAATCAAAACAACCCTGAGATTTCACCTCACACCAGTGAGAATGGCTAAGATCAAAAACTCAGGGGACAACAGATGCTGGCGAGGATGTGGAGAAAGAGGAACACTCCTCCATTGTTGGTGGGATTGCAGACTGGTAAAACCATTCTGGAAATCAGTCTGGAGGATCCTCAGAAAATTGGACATTGAACTGCCTGAGGATCCAGCTATACCTCTCTTGGGCATATACCCAAAAGATGCCCCAACATATAAAAAAGACACGTGCTCCACTATGTTCATTGCAGTCTTATTTATAATAGCCAGAAGCTGGAAAGAACCCAGATGCCCTTCAACAGAGGAATGGATACAGAAAATGTGGTACATCTACACAATGGAATATTACTCAGCTATCAAAAACAACGACTTTATGAAATTCGTAGGCAAATGGCTGGAACTGGAAAATATCATCCTGAGTGAGCTAACCCAAACACAGAAAGACATACATGGTATGCACTCACTGATAAGTGGCTATTAGCCCAAATGCTTGAATTACCCTAAATGCCTAGAACAAATGAAACTCAAGACGGATGATCAAAATGTGAATGCTTCACTCCTTCTTTAAAAGGGGAACAAGAATACCCTTGGCAGGGAAGAGAGAGGCAAAGATTAAAACAGAGACTGAAGGAACTCCCATTCAGAGCCTGCCCCACATGTGGCCCATACATATACAGCCATCCAATTAGACAAGGTGGATGAAGCAAAGAAGTGCAGACCGACAGGAGCCGGATGTAGATCGCTCCTGAGAGACACAGCCAGAATACAGCAAATACAGAGGCGAATACCAGCAGCAAACCACTGAACTGAGAATAGGACCCCCGTTGAAGGAATCAGAGAAAGAACTGGAAGAGCTTGAAGGGGCTCGAGACCCCATATGTACAACAATGCCAAGCAACCAGAGCTTCCAGGGACTAAGCCACTACCTAAAGACTATACATGGACTGACCCTGGACTCTGACCTCATAGGTAGCAATGAATATCCTAGTAAGAGCACCAGTGGAAGGGGAAGCCCTGGGTCCTGCTAAGACTGAACCCCCAGTGAACTAGACTGTTGGGGGGAGGGGGACAATGGGGGGAGGGTGGGGAGGGGAACACCGATAAGAAAGGGGAGGGGGGAGGGGGATGTTTGCCCGGAAACTGGGAAAGGGAATAACACTCGAAATGTATATAAGAAATACTCAAGTTAATAAAAGAAAAAAAATTGTGAACTGAGCTAATATAATGTCAATTTGAAGTTGCTTTGGGACACAAATTTACAAATCTAACAATTATCCGTGCTTTGTATCTGGAATATTTGTTCATAAAAAGTAAAAATAGAAACTCCTAAGTAGAAATGAAAGACAATTTTATCTTGCCTCAGCTTCTTTAAAAGGCTATTAACCACAAACTATATAGTATTGTCAACTATATTGTAATACAGCATAAAACAAAATTACACAGTGTATATATGTTTTATAACCTATGGACAGACTTCAAAATCACAATATTCACTGAAAATTTTATAAAATGTTAGTATGGTGAATATAAGATCTTTATTTGAATAATAAATACCAGATTCATAATGCTGAGCACTCTAGAGGGAGTAGAGAGAATGAAACTAAGAACATATAAGACCCATACATCTCTGAATTAATATGGCATTTGTTATGTGACTCTCTGTACTTGTTTGTAAACTGCAAAGTATTTTTTTGAAAAAAAAAAGTATCTGAAGACAAGTGTTAGAATGCCCACCAACACCAGGGGAAGGGGAAGCCCTTGGTCCTGCCAAGGTTGGACCCCAGTGCAGGGGAATATGAGGAGGGGCAATAAGGGGGATGTATAAGGGGAATACCCATATGCGGGAGGGGGAGGGGAGGTAATGGGGGCTTATGGACAGGAAACCGGGAATGGGAATAACCTTTGAAATGTAAGTAAAGAAATATATCTAATAAAAAATTTTTAAAAAGAAAGAATATTGTCTGAAAGGGAAAAAAAAAAGAAGCCCACCAAGGACTGCTCAGGGAGAAAGTGTTCTGACCAACTAATCCACGGGCATATTTGCTCTAGCATGCCCAGGATTTTTATATAAATTTCTAACCACAGTGATTCATGTTGATAGTCATCAGCTGAGTCACACACTGAACATTCATTCTGGCTGTCCTGCAACTCACCTGGGCCCATCATTTTCCCAGAGGGGAAAAAAAAGCACTCATTTCTGATCATTTTTATACTTCAGCTTACAGGAGAGATAAGTTACAGTGAAAGAGATTTTTTGATTCTCACCTGTCCAGGGTACTAATATTAGTGTGTTTCTGAGTCTACAAGGAAAATGCAAGTTCACACCCTGGCTTTTTCTATCTACACAGCATGCCTACACTATTCTTTGCCCTTCAAATTTCAAAAAGTAAGTAGCAAGAAAATCTTTCTAACAAAAAAAGCAAACAATTTCAAATAAATATTTAGCAGTATAGTTAAGCCAAGTTTGTTACAATATTTCTCTTCTTTATTATGATTCCATAATCTCAGAACCAATAGCTACAAGAAAAAGGCTAAGTAACTAGGGCACCCTATGAACACCTTATCCAGGGTCTGGATCTCACCTCTGAAGATAAGGGAAAAGGTGCTAATTCTTTGGGCTTATTGCCCTGATACACAGATACAACCTGAAAGGCAGATTCATACTAAGCAAAAACTTGATTGATCCACTCTGCTAACAATAAATCAAAAACTAGAACCAGTTATCATAGTGTCTCCCATTTGATCAATTCATTTAAAAGACATCAACTGTTATTAGATGGGCTTCAGAAGTGCAAAGGAATTTCAGTACTGTTTCATTACCACATTATTGTAGCCTGGCAACTTCACTAATTTTCCTTAAAGGGAAGAAATAACACAAAAGTAACTTTATTGTTTAATAAGTAATGCTTATAAGCTAGGAGTATTCTTTATGTGCTGTGCTTGGTATACTACTTATCACTTAATTTTACTCTCATAGCAACCCAACGTTTCATGGTATTATACTCATTTTATTAAAGGGGAAACAGTCTCTGAAATGTTAGATGACCTGCTTTTATTAACAACAATTTTACATGTAAGTCTATCTGCTACCTACACAGATCTGCTTCCATTACCCTGTCTTCACTCCAGTAATTAAACCATAAACATCTAAGGCCAGAGCAACCTCTTCTTTCTGGACACTGCTGGAAACACAAATTAGTATCCATTCTCTTCCTACCTTCATTGCAAATATACTTAATGTCCTTGAGGGAGCATTGAGAAACAACTTTACTCACTGGCCATACACTTAATAATTTCCAAGGGTGGATCCCACCTGTAGATAACTCATCTCACATTTTATTTAACTTAGCACATTAATTGTACTCATTAACCTTAATTCCAGGTGGCATTTTGTGACCTGGGTCTTGGTGCATGCCCTATTTGAAGTTCAACATTTACTGCACTATGCTGAGTTGCTATGAGAGCTCATCTGCAACGATCCATAGCTTTGTATTCCTTTTGTGGAAGATTCTATATCCAACTGTCCTAACAGCCAGAATCTGTGCCCCGCTTCCCTAACTCCTGTGCTCTCAGACTCCCCTACTCTGGCACTGAACTCCACACAAGAGGATCTTTGAGAAGCAACCCTGTCCATAGCTGGTCATTCTCTACAACTCTAAACAAAAAATCCCAGGTTTTGACTACTTTAAATCACAAAGTGCTCGGTTGGAGATTTAGCTCAGTGGTAGAGCACTTGCCTAGCAAGCGGAAGGCCCTGGGTTCGATCCCCAGCTCCGGAAAAAAAAAATCACAAAGTGCTCATAGATACAAAGATCTATGACAGATCAATTATGTAATTTTTTTTACTTCACAGCCAAAGAAACCCCATATTCCAAAACATTAGGAGAAAATGAGCTCAGGGATCAAAGAAGGTTTTCTTTGGAGATGAAGCATGTAGTCACAAAAGTATGGCTGGTAAAGCAAGTGAGAAGTGTATTTTAGAGGGTTTTAAATAGACTCATTTCACATAGACAAAGATGAAAAGTTCATTAAAAAGCACCGAAAAGATGAATCAAAGAAGAATGAAAAGCAAGTATTTCAGAGAGAATTATGCTAAGAAATTGTCAAGATAAAAAATACAATTTATAAAGTAACAATAATACCATAACATATTGGTAAATATTAGGTAGATAACTGACTAAGCAAAGTAGCCCATAAACAGATCCACATATTCATTCACACACACACACACACACACACACACACACACACACAAAGATGGATTTGTAGACTACCTGATACAATACTGCTATATAAAGCACCTGAAACTGTATAATCAGAGGTTAGGAGATGGTTCAGCAGATAAGAGTCCTTGAGGCACAAACATGAGGACCTGAGTTCTAATCCTTAGCACATACATAAAAAGTTGGGTGCAGGTGCGCACCTCAGCATCATGGGGAGCAGAGACAGGAGGGTAGCTGGGGCTTGCTGGTTGCTAGCATAGATCCAGTTAAGTGAAAGTTCCCGTGTCAGGATAATAATGTTAAAAGTGGTGGACAGGACTTCTCCTTCTCCCCTACTGCCATGTGTATATCCTCATGCATACATGTACATATGCTAAACACATTGTACATGCTCACAATTTTTAAAAAGTATTAATATCATAAGAATTAATAACTATCTTTACCACTGCTTATAATTATTACAAATTAGTATGGAAAGAAAATATTATTTGGAAAATTTAGTGGCGAAGAAGTATGACCATAGGCAAGGAAGAAAGAAAATGTACAGAAAATAATGTGACCAAAATGTAGACGATACTAGAAGAAGAATTAGTGAATGGCTTAGAAACTTAAGGAGAGCAGGTTATAGAATTACAGGATTGTTACCTCCAGGGAAGGAAGTCTGCCAACTCAAAGAACTAGAAAAAAAATTACAAAAATGAAATCAAAGCCAGGCACGATAGTGCACGCCTGTAATTCCAGCGTTTAGGAAGCTAAGGCAGGAAGATTGCCAGGGGTCTGAGCACAGCAGGGATACATAGTGAGACACTATCATTTTAAAAACAGAAAATTTAAAAATGGAATCAATGCACCCATAGAAAAATCAGCTTTGCAAAAGAAGAGGGTCCCATACTGCTCAAACAAAACGAGGTAACAATGAGTAACACCTGCAGCATAGGAGGCTGAGGCAGGAGCATGAGTTCCAGGTCAGTGTAAGCTACAATAGGAGTTCCCAACAGGTTTCATGGTAGTGAGACCCTGCCCCATTAAACCAACCAACATACAAACGTAGACAGGCAAACTATACGTTTCTTTGACACTTGTTTCTAAAGGCACGCTCTCCCTGGGATGAGCTGCATCAGTGTTGCACAAGATAATTACTTTAAAAAGAAAATGCTTGGACACCATCCCAGATGCTTCTAGTCTGTATCTAGTAATGGATCCAGGAATCTGAATTTCAGTAGTTTATGACCCACTGGATCTCTCCAGGAAAAATGAAAATAAAGGATTTTTCCTACCCATTTGTCCCTAGTGAGAAAACAAAACTGGTCCCCTGTCTGGACACTGCTATGACTCTGCACACCAAATCCCATCACCACTAGAGAGAGAGAGAGAGAGAGAGAGAGAGAGAGAGAGAAGAGAGAGAGATCTTTACATTCTGAGATAAGATTCTACTTAATATTAATCTTCCAAAAACAGTAAAACTCTGAAACCTTCCCTATAACCTGCTAACATAAGTTCTCTGGCTTTAATACAACTTTGATATCATGTTGAGAAACTGCTATTTGACTTTTGTAAGAAAATTAACTAAAACCTCAGTAAAATCTACTGGGCTTGGTGTGTACATGTGCGCTTGCATCTCTCTCTTCTCTCTCTCTCTCTCTCTCTCTCTCTCTCTCTCTCTCTCTCTCTCTCTCTGTGTGTGTGTGTGTGTGTGTGTGTGTGTGTGTGTGTGTGTGTGTGTGTGTTTAGGGGAGGGGTGTCTTTTTCCTTTAAATGCCCTGTCATTTATCCAAATAAGCACTCTCCTCAAGACTGGGCTCCTAAGTGCTTTTAAAACAATCTCCTTTTTTAGCAAGGTAGTAAAATCATCCACCAAGGTAAGGAGAGAGGGAGGGGGAGACAAGAAAGAGGCTTGAGAAGAATGGGAAGACTCTGAAAAGGGAGAAAGAGTTTTGAAAAAAGTAGAATGTCTGAAGCCTGAAGAGGAGTTAAGGTACCATCAGATAGCTTTAGCAGCACCCAAAAGCCTGGCAAAAACACAAAAAATAATAATAATAAAATAAATCTAAATTAATCCCAGACTTAAGGTTGTCAGGGAACGTGCAAGCAAAGGTCAAAGGTCCAAGGACACTCAACAGATCCTACAGAGAGTTACAGAAGAGAGAAGCTCCTCCGGCCCAAACTGCATATGTGAAGGAAGATAACTTCATAGCCATTTTCCTTAGACAAGGCCCTAACTTTATATATTCAACTATAGCAGAAAAGGAATGCTTGCTAGGAGCAGCAACTTGTCAGATTAAAGGAAACCATGGGACACACTAGAAGCTACAGTGTGTAGCTTACTACTTTATTTTTTTTTCGGGGGTGGGGGGAACTTCACAATAAATCATCCAGGTAAAAATCCTTAAGCTTCTCAATGTGCAAACTGTTGTGTGAAGCTGCCATTGAGCCAATGACATATAAAACTTGCCTATGGTGTTGTTCTTATTACCTAAAAAAATAATTTTCAATCAGAGTCATTAGTCCACACTGGCATCATTGTGAACAACTGGGTTCCGCTAGGAAGAGCAAAGCCTTATGGATAAACAGGAAACAGAGCCATGGAGGGAAACCCAAATCCCCAGTAAAGCCAGGACTGCTGCACGTATTAAAAAAAAAAAATCATATAAGAAAGTTTCTTGGCACTATAACTAAAGAGATGAGAAAGGTGGGAAGTAGTTGTTACACTGCAAACATCATAAAGTAATCCTAACTATTTTATCTGCTGGCCAGTTGAATGAGGGTAACATGGGGGTGGACAGGAAAAAGAGAGATGAGCTGGGTGGAGAAGGAAGTGAGAGGAAAAATTTGAGCTCATCCTCTTATCATCATTATCTATGATCTCTCAAAGGAGGTGGCGAGGGCAGCAAAAGATTTTTCACAGGACTTGTCTAGGTGAAGAGAGTCGCTGTTCATGGCAAATCACTCTCGTTGCATCTATAATAAAAATTCTTTTCACCTCCCTGCCTTGGGAAATGACTAGCTGGACTTGGTTTGCTCTGCAGAGGCAGGCTTACCTATTGCTGACACCAACCACAATGTAACAGGATTGGGGCCCACAATTCCAAAAGTGTTATGGTGGAATCTAGGTTATCTACTACATGAAAGTAATGGGGTAGAGCTGACAAACTGAAAACACTGGAGAGAACACATGTAACTGTGCAAGGTTTCCACCACTCAGAGGTGCTCACCGGGAGCCAGTTTGCACAAAACTCCAACTCATTTAGTTATCCGTCTACCCCTAGCTCAAAACTACACTCACCAGAGTGGGCAGTTATAACTGTCCTCCGGTATTCTTAGCTAATTGGTTCCATGATCCACAGGTCTGGAAGTCTGCAGATGTCCAAGTCCCTTATAGAAAGTAATGGAGCACTGCAGATAACCTGCTTGTGCTCTTGCTTACATCTTAAATCATCTCTAAATTACTTATAGCTCTGCATATAATATAAATGCTGCATACAAACCTCACTGTTTTATTCATTTTAATATATTTAATATATCCTGAAACAAATGACAAAATGTTTATGTACAATTACATACAATTTGGCATACAATTACTCAAAACAAAAATAAAATCTATTTCTCAAAACAGAATTTCACTCTGCAGCCCTGGCTGGCCTGGAACTCACTACATAGACCTAGAACCCACAGAGATCCACCCGCCTCTACCGCAGAGTGCCAACACACCCAGCAAAAACTATTTCCTAAGAAAAGACTTAGTGGGAACTCAGGAGTAAGAGAGTTAGGAGGCTATGCTGTCTGATCAGTAAGTAGAACTTCAGAGTTCACAGCTCCAGAAGTGAAGCAATTATAGATTATGATAAGGCCCTGGGTATGGCCATTTTGATGGATGGCTGATGTGGAGTAGAGCCCAGGGTATGACCATTTGACTGGGTGACTGATGTGTGTGGAATCCAGGGTATAATCATTTGACTGGGTGGCTGATGTGGGGTGGAGTTCACGGTATAGCCATTTGAATGGGTGGCTGACTGATGTGGGGTGGAGTCCAGGCTATAGCTCTTTAAATGTGTGGTTGATGTGGGGGGAGACCAGGAACCATGTAAATGGCTGGGTGATGTGAAGTGGAGGACGAATCTGGTGCAGTGGAAAAAATGAATAATGCAGATGTGTCACCAACATGGTTGCTAAGATTTTCCAGAATGATGATGATAGCCAGGGTGGGAAAATGCAATTGCCAAAGTCGTCGCTGAATATGATTATAGGATAAGGAGATTAATTGAAGGGAAAAGTGAGGATAAAGAGGGTGGAGTGTGCATAAATGTATGAGTAGTTGTTGAAAGAAGGCACAGCAGTGAGGAGAAAAAAACAAAATCATATCCACAACACATGATGGAGGGGAGAAAGAAATGCCTGCACTTAGATCGCTGATTCGGGAAAACTCTAATACTAGCTGAAGTGAGGAGGTGGTTACATCAAAAAAAATCCCATTGTGGGTAATGAATGATATGATGGCTCAGGAGTTATGAGCACTGACTGCTCTTCCAGAGGACCCAGATTTGACTCCTAGCATCCACATGGCAGCTCACAACCCTCTGTACCCGCAGTACCATGGGGATCTGATGCCTTCTGGCCACGCAGGTACTGCACACATGTGGTGCACAGATATGAGAACAAAACAGCTATACACAAATTAAAAAGGAAATCCCATTTTTCTTTTTTCTAATTCACTGACCCACAACTCCATGTATAATCATAAAAGAGCAGACTTGAGTGTAATCCATATAGAAATTTGAGTTCATACTGTGCTGGAAATAAAACTGCCAGTTGCACCAACAGAAAACAAAATGTCAAAAAGCCAAAGGCCAATAATCTCTAAGATCGTCAACTTTGGGAAATAAAGTTACCACCCAGTGAAATGGCCTGAGGGAGGAGATAAAGTTTCAAATATTTTAAATGAAGGTCTGATTCTAGTTCAGAAAATGGCCTTGGTTTTGGAAACGGTTCTTGGTTAGATGCAAAGAATAACTAGAGAGAATGACCAACCTATGAAGGGACTTGAGATTTCAGTGTCCAAAATGAACCCAGAGAAAGGGGCAATCAATGCCCTGCAACTTCAATCTTTTTAAGACGGAATTGGAAAAGCCCTTTAGAATAGGGAAGCAAGGCCAGGATCCAGCAGAACTCAGTGACACTTCCCAGTTCAATCCCACCTTGGGGCTAAGTTTCTCCAACATTAATACTAAGTATGCCAAATTCTCAGCTCCATAGCCCAGAAAACCTCACTACAATGCTGAGGTCATGTTAGTAACCCCAGGAAAAGGTAACATACACCCCTGCTGTGCTGAACCCCGATACTTCAAGGCAGATTTGTCCATATCCGGTTATCACTCTTCAACTTAGCCTAGAGCATGTGAGAAACGTAGGTCCCTCACATTACACCTTCCCTTTTTCTTCAAATTCCCCTTTACTCTTGTTTGGAGACCCTGAGAGTATACTACACGAAGCAGAGAAAGGGGCCGGAACAACCTCAAAATAGTGCATTATGTAGCCACAGTTGTTTTTTACAGCTCTAAAATATTTCATTTCCAAGCATCTGAAGATTAAGCAAACCAAAAAACTTCATCTCGTTCTGTTAAAGAATGAGGCAGCAAGACTAAACCATTGGTACAAGAAGGAAGGGTGGATTTTTTTTTTTCCTTTGTGGTGGTAGGGAAAGAACCTAAGATGGCCTCATACATCATACATTCTAAATAGGCTCTGCCATTGAGTGACACTCCTCAGGCTAAATGGTAACTAACTTTAAGATTAGCCAAGTTGGATAAAAATCATCGAACTCCCCGACTCTGTATCAATAATGTACAGATTTTAAAACAAAATGATGACTTGGTTTCACAGACAAAGAAGAAAAACACAACACTGACAAGCTAAGAAAGCAGAGGCATGATGAGAAGGCACCAATAACATGCATAATTTGTCTGCTCTGAGCAGCCTGCACAGAGGAGCATGTTAGTCTAGTTCTACATTCCGACGAAAATAATCCCATCTGATTCTAGAGCCTCCCTCTGGAGCACTGGCCGTCTCCTGCAGGAACTCAATCCTCATGCGGCAAACCTCAACTGCCCTTCAAACATGCCTGTCGCACCTTGCAAATGTCATTCCCTGTGTGATTAGCAGCCCTAAATGAAAACATATTAACACTGAATGGCTCATTGAGCATTAATAGCTAAGAGCACTAAGCATTTCCTATGCAGTAGCCCCACTCTAAGAAGATCCTGGACACTAACTACAAAAACTCTTTGAGGTGTTATTCGTACACATGTATTACAGAACCAAATAGGGGGCAGTTAAATGTCAGGGTCTGAAGCAGTCATTGTAAGCAAACACACACACACACAGATAGTCACAAAGGAGCAGACTCAGTATTTTAAGTATTATCTGATTCGCCACCTACGAGACAAAACAACCAACACAGTGGTTTTATTCAGAAATGCACATGTATAACTTCTAAGCGGCCCTCTCACAATGACTTCCTGCTACCCTAGACTCAGTGTTTATTCATGTTGATGTTTTCAGTCTTGACATCTGAATTTCAAGAGAGTATAAATTGGGTCATCTTAGCCAACTAAACAGCAGGGCCTCAGTGGGAATATGGTTCCCACAGCCAAGTATTGCACTCATGTCTTCATCAAAGTGAAGCCCACATTTCTCACTTTAACAGACAAGATAAGTGGTATCTGCAGTAGCAGAATTTCAGCACTCAGAGATAAAAATAGAGTAAGTTTGGAGAAATAAACAGCTTTGGTGTTCGTTCCCTTAACAAGTATTTTTGGAACATTAACTATATATCTGATACTGTGCTGGATTCTGACATTTGGCAGGGAGCCAAATCAAGTCTTTCACCTCTAGCAACATTCACTCATAATAGTAAGCTAGAAGAGACTGGGGACCAGGAAATAAACAGCAGGTAAGAAATAGGACACTGTGGCAAAATAACCAAGGAGATCTCTTTTACATGGGGTCATAATGAATCTGAAGTGCTCAGAGCCAGGTAGGTAGATATTCAGGTCCTAATGACACATGTCACTAAGTCTTCATTTCAGATTCCCAGGAACTTCCATATTTAAGAACATTCATGATTCTGCAATGCACACTTCTCAACCTTGGGCCCCAGGGCCTGTTCTAGTTCAGACCTGTCCACCTATCTTCTTTCACCTCCACTCCCAAGCACACCCTCTCCATTCCATTTAAGTTAATCTTCTCATTGGCCCACATATACCATGTAGTCTTCCCACCCTGTTCCTCCCCTTACACCTCTTAATTCTGTTTATTCTTCAAGACCAGGAAGTTCCATCGTCTTCATTCTTCTGTGCTGAGTTCCCAGGCTCTCTCCTCATCCACACTACTCCTTCTCTAACAATTAATTACCTAAAACTACAGTTCTATCCCTCCCTCCGCTGTTTTTTTTGTTTTGGTTTGGTTTTTGTTTTTGTTTTTGTTTTTTTTATTAACTTGAGTATTTCTTATTTACATTTCGAATGTTATTCCCTTTCCCGGTTTCCGGGCAAACATCCCCCTAATCCCTCCCCCTCCCCTTCTTTATGGGTGTTCCCCTCCCCACCCTCCCCCCATTGTCTCCCTCCCCCCAACAATCACGTTCACTGGGGGTTCAGTCTTAGCTGGACCCAGGGCTTCCCCTTCCACTGGTGCTCTTACTAGGATATTCATTGCTACCTATGAGGTCAGAGTCCAGGGTCAGTCCACGTATAGGCTTTAGGTAGTGGCTTAGTCCCTGGACTCCCTTCCACTGTTTTACACACACCACAATCTGGGGCTTTGACTCTGACAGAAGGCACCACACTCTCCTCCCAGAATGTGTAGGCAGAAGAGAAAGGGAGTTGGTACTTGAAAGTTCTCGCAGCCAGAGGCAGAGAAATGACTCTGGCTTATCTCCACAATAGAAAAGGGGCCAAGGGCTGGAGAGATGGCTCAGCGGTTAAGAGCACCTGACTGCTCTTCCAGAGGTCCTGAGTTCAATTCCCAGCAACCACATAGTGGCTCACAACCATCTGTAAAGAGATCCGATGCCCTCTTCTGGTGTATCTGAAGACAGCTACAGTGTACTTATATATAATAAATGAATAAATAAATCTTTAAAAAAAAAAAAGAAAAAAAAAAAAAGAAAAGGGGCCAAGAAGTATCCAAGAGACACATGTTCCAAACACAGATTAGAGACACAGACTCTCTAATTGAATAAAAAAAAAAAAAAACTCAACAACTAAGAACACTGGTGACAGGGAAGTATGGGGCTAAAGAGGATTTGAGTGAAACATCGAATTGAGACATAGACAAGCAAGCAGTAACCCAGCCTTACAGACTGCTTCCTACACAGGATAGAGGTAGTCAAGATGTATTAACCTGAGAGGATCAGTTAGCAAATGGTAGCAGAAGGAACTTGGGGGGAAATTCAGAAACCAAGAATGGGAGTCAGATTAAGAGCCTAACCTAATTCCAAACTGGAGAAAGATTGTTAGTGGGCCTGTTAGGGGGGAAATGAATGGGTAAAGTAGATGAAGGTCTAAGAGAAACGAAGGACAGAACTGTTTATGCACAAATTAGTCCTTTAAAGGAAATGGCCTTACCTTATGCCTCATTTCTACCACTCAAAGCTCCTACCTAGCAAAATAAATATACATATAGATTGCATAAAAGAGAAAGACCTGAGATTTGAGCATCACTCAATAAGGAGAAGTATGGCAAGAAACATAAGTCGTCACTTACAAGTTATGGATGGCACAGGTTTACTAGAAGGTTCTGCTCCTTGTAAAAGTGAGAAGCCATGTGATCTGTGAATGAACACAAGACTAAAAATGAGGAGGTGGACTTGGACCAGCTTTGTTAACAACTTCCTATAAGACCCTAAAACAATCCATTTCATTTCCCTGGGATCAATTATTTTATCTATAAAAAGACTAGAGTGACTGCCCAGTTTGTTTGTGTTTCCAATTTCTGGAACACTCTTTTCTCAGATCTTTAAGTGGCTCTCTCTTCCTGTTTTTCCAGTCTTTGTTTAAATCTTGCCTTCTTAATAGGTATTTATTAACTACCCTACCTAATAGTGGAACCCACCCATCCCACTCACATACTCTCTAGTCTGAGATCTTTGTTCTATCTAATACACTTCAAATGACTGAACAATATATGGAAAAGCATAGAAATCCAGTAAATATTTGTTAAGTGAATCTAATATGGGGGAAATCTTGTGGGAAAAAAAAAGACTAGAATAAGGGCTGGAGAGATGGCTCAATGGTTAAGAGCACTGACTGCTCTTCCAGAGGTCATGAGTTCAATTCCCAGCAACCAAATGGTGGCTCACAACCATCTGTAATGAGATCTGGTGCCCTCTTCTGGCCTGCAGTCACATATGCAGGCAGAATGCTGTACATAAAATAAATAAATAAATAAATCTTAAAAAAAAAAAAAAAGACTAGAATAATAAACCATTTAAATTCTCCCTAAGGTCAGTTTCTGACCCATTGTTTATCCCAGTATTTCCTTAAGCCCAATGCAATAGTATGGGGTCAGGTGTTCAATAAGCCCTCATTAAATTACTAATTAAGTTAGGAGACAGCAAAGGCAAACATCCATAGTATTCCCAGGCCACCTGCTGCCAACCCTATTTGGTATCTGCTTAAGCAACTGAAGTGGCAAGAGATGCCACAGGTAAGAGTTACAGGGAACACTTATCTTCCCTGATAAGGACAACCAGGTTTTCCAGTACAAAACAGGAAGTATGCTAATGCTGGACCTCAGATGTCTCCAAAGGTCCCAGGGAAAAGACAATTAAATCTCCTTTGAAGGACAGTAATAACAGTTAAGTGCCTGGCACGGAGGTCCTATGTAGCAGATATTAACTTAAGCACTTTTATATATTCCTTCCTTCAATCCTCACATCCAGTCCATTGATGTATTGTCATCAGTTAATAGGTGAGCACACAGACCACACTCAAGAAAGATGACCAAAGTGCAGATGCTTTAGTTCTTCTTAAAACGGGGAACAAAAATATTCATAGGAGGGGATATGGAGGCAAAGTTTGGAGCAGAGACTGAAGGAATGACCATTCAGAGACTGCCCCACATGGGTACACAGCCCATATATATACAGCCACTAAAACTAGATAAGATTGATGAAGCTAAGAACCTGACAGGAGCCAGATATAGATGTCTCCTGAGAGACACAGCCAAAGCATGTCAAATACAGAGGTGACTGCTAGCTAACAACAAACCATTGAACTGAGAACGAGGTCCCCAATGGAGGAGTTAGAGAAAGGATTGAAGGAGCTGAAAGGGATTGCAATCCCATAAGAACAACAATAGCAACCAACCAGAGCTCCCAGGGACAAAACCACTATCCAAAGGCTATATACATGGACAGACCCATGGCTCTAGGGGCATATTTAGCAGAGGATGGCCTTGTTGGGCACCAATGGGAGGAGAAGCCCTTGGTCCTGTCAAAGTTGGATCCCCCAGTGTAGGTAAATACCGAGGTGGGGGTATTGGGGAGGGGAACACCCTTATAGAAGAAGGGGAAGGGGATGGAATAGGGGGTTTATGTATGGAAAACCGCGAAAAGGAATAACATTTGAAATGTAAATAAAAAAATATCCAATTAAAAAAAAGAAAAAAGAAAAAAGAAAAGTAACAATAAAAATCCACAACTTAAATTAATTAATAAGAAAATTAAAGTCGAGGTGTACACGGATCGTTTGGGGGGTACTGGGGCACACGTGCTGGCCAGTATTATGAGACCCAACTATGCTTCACACTACCCTGACCTGTCAAGACTGACCTTACGCCTAACACAACAAAGTTGCTGGGCTCAGGATTCCGAAGTTCATTCTCATTTGTTTTAGTTTTGGTTGTGAAACAGGGTCTTACCTAGCAGCTCTGACTGACTGGGAATTTACTGTGTAGACCTCAGTAAATTGCTTGCCTCTTCCTCCCGAACGCTGATATTGCGGCCAGCTTTCCTGAATTCACCAGAGAATTTTGTACCTAATAACCAGTTCTGGACCGCTGGAGCTGAGAGCCGCGGTTCCGGAAATGCAGCCCCTCAGCCCGGAAGTGGCTTTTGTATTTCCCTCAGTTACAGCCAGTTGCTCATAGGGTTAAGGACCCTAAGGCTACCTTTTCCATGTGAGCTGCGCAAAGTAATGGACATGAGCGGACAGAACTATGTCACCTCATAGCAGTCTCCCCACTGAGAAAGCCTGGGCGCACCGGAGCCTCTGCATTGCAGGGGAGTGTCCTGGTAAACCTACTGGCCCCGGCCTGTGCTACTTGAAGCTTCAACACTTCCTCTACTTCATCCTAGCTCCCTGTGCAGGAGACAGCGGCGCCCCCTGGTGACCAACCAGACCCGTGGGTACCTTAGTTATCCAAACAACCTTGATGATATTTTACTCAAACGCAGTAGGAAAACGGTTATAGGTGCAGCTTATCTGTTTAAGTGTTATTCTTGTGCGTTTTGCTTCTTTTAAAAAAATGCAGGGGTTGGGGATTTAGCTCAGTGGTAGAGTGCTTGCCTAGCAAGCGCAAGGCCCTGGGTTCGGTCCCCAGCTCCGAAAAAAAA
Source organism: Rattus norvegicus (assembly GCF_021556685.1). Taxonomy (NCBI): domain Eukaryota; kingdom Metazoa; phylum Chordata; class Mammalia; order Rodentia; family Muridae; genus Rattus; species Rattus norvegicus. The sequence continues at coordinate 181,163,274 of NC_141535.1, forward strand.
AAAGAAAAAAAAATGCACCCAGTACCATAAACCTGTTATTATTGAATGCCAACCTATTTTAAGAAGGTAACAATAGATCATAGAAAATATTAGGTATATAGTACACACAATACAGCAAAAATTATGAAAGCAAGCTGGCCTGGTGTTTCATGCCCGAGGTACCAGGACATGGGAAGTAGAAAGGACCGTAAGTATGTGTTTAAAAAAAAAAAAAAAAAAGTAAGGTAGTACTCAAAATCAAAAAAAAAAAAAGTAAGTTTCACAGGTCAAAAGGAATAAATTAGAAAGCTCTTTGATTTTATGTGTGGACTTGACAGGTTTTTGAAATGAACAAAATGAATTTGAAAAATGAGATTAACATTTAAATCATTTAAACTGCATAATGCAGATCCCAACCCCCATCCCCTACCCCTGAGACTCATCCCATCAACTGAAGGCCTGAACAGAACAGCTTTGAGCAAGAAAAAATGGTCTTGCAGACATCTGTACGACTGTGTCTCTATTGCTTCTGAGTCTTCACACTGCTGCAGACTTTAAGCTTACCCAAGTCACATAAACCAATTTCTTTATAGTATTTTTTATAAAACTACAACCCACTGATTCTTTTTTTTTTTTTTTTTTTTTTTTTTTTTTTGGAGGGGAAAGGGGAGTCGTAGTGTAGAAAGTAACTTCAAAAATCCTTGCCTCTTTCTTTTTTTACACTTTCCTACTCCATTTCAGTGTGATAACTAAGGTACCCACGGGTCTGGTTGGTCACCAGGGGGCGCCGCTGTCTCCTGCACAGGGAGCTAGGATGAAGTAGAGGAAGTGTTGAAGCTTCAAGTAGCACAGGCCAGAGAGCTTCCTCAGCCTTATCCAACCAATCAAGAGGGCCATTTCTGTCAGGGGGCCAGTAGGTTTACCAGGACACTCCCCTGCAATGCAGAGGCTCCGGTGCGCCCAGGCTTTTACTAGGTCTGATATATTTTATGCATATTTTATATGTTGATGAAAGTGTAAAACTCCACGGCTAATGTTCAAATGAGTATTCTAACTGTATAGAAGTTTATTGAGTCATACAGACCTTGGGTCTGGTTAATTTTGGTGTGTTGTGTTCTTATTTATCTGTTCCCTCTGTAATGTACTTTATAAAATGAGAAGCAATTCCTTCTTTTGACACTGGGTGGAGCTATGAGGATGGGAGGGCTTGGGTATGGAAAAGAAGATTTGTTGCAAGTGCTCAAAGGCCTAAACCAATAATCCAGCTCTCCTAATCTGAATTCAGAGCTTCAGCTATATTCCCATACATTGTTCTGATCCAAGAAGAGGAGTTATTTTGTACATTTACCCTTGATTCAGTATTCCCTCCTTCCCCTCACACCAGATCTCTTGGCTGACATGTTCTAAAGTACAACTCCTCACTCTTCTTGAACAAGAACAATGTAGAGGTATATATACCTGAAACTACTCACCATGGTTGAATTCATAAATTTCTGTGTGGAGACAGTTCACCAGATGATGTCTGTGGTCTTCACCAAAAGTGAGCATCTTCCCCTCACCCAGGGCCTCTTCCCATCCCTTCCTTTGCCCCTAAAGATTTAACATATTTGGTGTATTTTGGAAGAATCGTTGTCTTAGCTCTGCCCAGCTTTGACTTTGGGACAGAAGAGACTCCCCATGGCACACTCGGAGCCTAACCCGTATCCCTGGACCTACCGCAGGGAGGCAAGTCACGACTGGGTGGGGAAGACTCCACGACTCTGTGTCTAGAAAGCAGTAACTAAAACACCTACAGCCACTGTTGTTTAACACTGCTACTAATGGCATTTTGGAAACCCTGCTTTTTTTCTACTCTACTTTTCCACTTGTTCAGAATAGGGTAAGAAAATGAAACAGTAATGTTTGCTAGAATCCTTTGCAAAACCCCACAATTCCTTCTTCCAGCCCCTTCTAGTACCTATATTAAATAAGACAAAGAAAACATCTAATGAACAAGCTCACAGTTTGGTCCTCACAGGATACATCCATCTTTAAAACACTGTAAGAGTTTTAAGAAAGGGCAATGCCATGTGGCAAACACTGTACAATTAAACTTCTCAGTGCAAAGTGGTTCCCCAGCCCCCCACCCCGGGGACATCATCATCATCATCATCATCATCATTATTATTATTATTATTATTATTATTATTATTATTATTATTATCAGTCAACAGCTACTTTAAAAGTTAAGAGTAGGAGTTAAAGCATTTACCTGTCTAGGTTCGTCAAAACCAACTGCCTCTGGTTATCATCTACAAGAAGACAGCTTGAAAGGATTAATACCATAATGAGCTGTGTGTTGGGCACAGCTTTACTACTCCTACATCCCTGGGGATTTTGCTTCCAGAATATGAAATCAGGATTATTTTACTACCAAGATCATGGAAATAGTAAAATTAAACCAAATATGGAGTTTGAGCTGGTGACAGAATTCATATCTGATACCAATGGACTATTCCAAACCCAGGAAGCTCTCAAGAATTAATGGTAGGGGGGGTTGGGGATTTAGCTCAGTGGTAGAGTGCTTGCCTAGCAAGCGCAAGGTCCCGGGCTCGGTCCCCAGCTCCGGAAGAAAAAAGAAAAAAAAAAGAATTAACAAAGTGCCTACTGTACTGTGACATAGGCCATCATTCCCCAAAATTGCCAGTAGGTGGCAGCATTTACTAACCTTCTGGCTCCCGCACTGCACGCGGTAGTTACAATGGACTCTGGCAGACCAGGCCTCCTCCTATAATACTGTAACTGATAGCATTAACGTGAAGGAGAAGGAAGGAGAGCTGCAGTCAGCCCAGAAAGGAAGCTGATACACAATTCCTTTCAGGAATGAAGTCTCTTACAATAATTAGACAAGGTGGTCCAATATCCTTGAGAAAGAACAATGGTTGAAGGGACACGCAGCTCAAATGGGCTTTTACTTAAAACATGAAGGAGAGCTTCACTCAGATCGAGAATAAGGGGGCTGGAGAGATTCCCCAGGAGGAAAGAGACCAGTGGCTCACAACCATCAGCACTAACTCCAGTTCCAGGAAGGACACTGGGCATTTGTGAGGTTCATGTACATACATGCAGGTGAAACACTCTTGCACATAAATCAATAAATCTAAATAAATTTAGGGGTAGAAGTGAAACTAAGGTAAGGGTTGAAGTAGAAAAGAGGCAGGTGAGAGTTTGGTTTCAGACTCAAGGACAAGGGGTGGAAGTACACATTCTACATGTCAAAGCAAGCCTGGCCTCCAAGGCTCTCCGAACATCCCTCAGTCCCTACATGGCATGTGCTGCCCCAACCTTGAACTTTCCAGCTCAGGGAATCAGCTGGCCTTTCCCGAGAGACTCCTCCCTATACAATCCACACATTTTGGACTCCTCTTTCTCCTGCTTTTTATTCTCTCTTGTGCATGCACCCTTTCTCTCTTTCTCTTCCCCTTCCTCACCCCACCTCCAAATGGGGGCTTCCTTGGCCTGTGTACTTGGAGCCAGTCGACTTGCCCAAGAGCAGCTTCTCAATAAACCTTCATTTAATATAATCTAATCTGGCTTGAATTGGCTTATTTCTCCAGTGAAGAATTGATAAATTACCATGAAAGGAGCGGTGCTTGGGGCTTAGGGGTCAGAGTTCCAGTGAGGAGTCTTCTGAGGAATCTCCCTGAGAATTCTCTAGACCAATCCCCAGAATAAACAAGAAATCTAACTTTTCTAAGTTTTGTGGGGCTGGCAGGAAATGATCTATTCAACACAGCATGTTTGACAAGGAGCAGGTATCATAAATTGAGTTTTCAAGTCACATAGCACAGTCGCTTCTTAAGTCTGTTGCAGAGAGCTGCAGGGAGGTGTGGCCTGTTCAGGCTTTGAGACACCTAAAGGTTCAGGCCTGTGTTCATAATTTTGTTTTTAAACAATTCTTTGGTATAAATATAATTTTATCACTTATGTAAGACTAAGGTAAATTTGCAACTAAACTGGTAGATGTGCTTGTTTATTTTACATAGGGAGCTAATCTAGTTGAATATCTCTGTTACTTCAGGACAGAGTGTCTTCAGTACTCTTCAGTAGGTTGATATTTTGATTTTATAAACCAACACTGAGAACTGCACTCCACACAGACATGTAGAACTGAAGTTCTACTGAAGTCTATTTCCAATTCATCCTAGCATGCGGTTTCCCTCTTTCCCTTTATAAACTGTCATTTGCCTGTGGGCCATATTTGTCTCTTCTCTATGCAGAGGCAGTCCTTTGACCCTCTAGGGCCAATATCCCCTCCCATCCCTCCCTTGCTCCTTTTCCTTCTTCCCTGTCCGCTACCTTCTGTCTTTGTCTCTTATTCCAGGTTCTTTGTCCTTCTGGGACACATAAATCTCCTTTGTACCGAGAACTTGATCTTGGGCTATCTAGTGCCAACACAGGTCATTTCAGATGTAAAAGTATGGAGAAAGAAGAGAAAATGGAAAGAAAAGAGACACAAACCATGGGACACTATGCAGACATGCTGACCTTGTGTGTTTACTTGATGAGCAACAGCTGTAGAGGAAGGAGGCCAGCTGCATGGCAACCAGCCTTGGGGTGGGCACCGCTATACCCCATAACTTGACTTAGTGGGGTGCTGAAGTTTCCATACACAGGCTAACCTTGCAGAGCATGTAGTGGAGAGTTTAAGTCTCCACCCACACCCTGACCTCACTAGGCACTTAGTGGGGAAATGAATCTCCCAACACACACACTTTGACCTCAGAGGGCATCAGTGGGGAACTAAAGTGTCCCCATACCTACTAACATAGCAAAGTAGCTAGCAGTGGGTTCCCAAAGTTTCAAAGCAATCCATGACCTGGGAGCATGACCAGAGGAGATAGTATAAGTTCCAACACTTCTCCTGACCTCAGTGCACAAAAGCCAGAGAAGACTGAAGTCCCCAGTGCCCTCTCTGACCCCAGTACAACCAACAGTGGTGACCTCAAGATCTGTTTTTAATATCCCAATTATTATAATACTTACATACCAGTAATAAGTTTTTGTCTCTATTGTTTGAAAGAACACAATACTTTTAAGTTACAAACCCAGGACAAGCAGCTGAGATGCCTATTTAACATATCAAAACAGACTTACTCTCCAGGTTCTCCCAGCATCCCTCAGTCCTTACCAGTTAAAGCCTATGGCTAATATAAGCTACTACCCCACCTTCTACTCTAAACTTTCCACCCCAGGGACCAGGCTTCCCCTTCCCCAGAGGATATTCCTTACATTACATAAACTAGACACTTTGGTTACTTGCTTTCTTTTCTTTTCTTTTTTTTTTTTTTTTCCCACCGTTGGCTCCTACTTAATTCCCATATCTCTCTTCCCCTCCACAGCTTCCCTTCTGCCTTCCAGGGTCATGATCACTCAGGACTCTCCCAAATGTCTCTGCCTCTGGCTATGTCTTCCTTACCTATCTACAGTAGATTTTCTCTTCCACCATACCAGGAGCATTCATGTCCTGTCCTGTCCTTTCCTTTGTATTTTATTTTAATTTTTTCCATCCATCTGGTTCTGAAACCCAGGACAAGTGGTTGAGGTGCCCATTTGATATCGTAAAGGGTGTGCATCTACACTTAAGCTAGCAAGGGTTTTATTCCTAAGGAAGGCCATCTTACAGTAAAGACGAACTAGGGTTATTCTTGTTTATCACTAAACCTCTGTTCTCCAAGGATTTACCTACACCCTACCTGTAACTTTAATACTAATGGCTCTATACTGTCTGTTCCAGGAAATGGCATCCAGGTCTTTGTTTCGAAAAAATTGTTTATAACCATCTTACAACCCTACCTTTGCTTTAAAAGACTGTTAGGACTTCCTTGTCCTGACCACCTTGCAATCGTATCTTTGTTCCAGGAGGACCACCTTGCAAATTGTGTCTGTTTCTCCTGAGTTATAACTAACTTGTTATGCTTATGTTCTGCTCTTGTAATCCCACCTATTTTGTCCACCAAATTCTCCAAATGGAAAGCCCATATTCCTGAACTATAAAAACCTTTCTCCCATCTCACCTTGGGGGAGGCAGCCCCCATACATGAAGAATAAAGCTTGCTGGAGGTAATTGCTTGTTTTAATTAATTTAGTTATGGTGATTTGGTTATAGTTAGTCTTTCTCCTCCCATCTTTGGGATTGACAAATCTCACATTCTTATGTGGTTGGATAATTCAAAATGGCACAGATTTTAGGGGAGAAATGCACTGTTAACCAGGGACACACTCCTTTTAAGTCTCTCGATTTTGTTTAAATGGTAACAATTCCCCAAAACCGCAGTAATCAGCAGTCCAGGCTTGTTTTCCTAGATTCCTGTTGCCATCCTCTCCAGAGCCCCTGATGATAGAAATCCTGCCGAGTTTCTCAACCAACTTACAGAGACTGTCTTTCAGTACACAAAGCCAGATCCTAATTTCCAAGAGGGCATGTTTGTCCTCATCTCTCACTTCTTCTTCCGATTACCTCCTGATATTAGAAAGAAACTTAAGAGGCAGATGTCAGCCTTCAAACTCCCCAGGAAGATCTGTTAAATATGGCATTTAAGGTGTTTAATGAAAAAGACAAGCAAAGTGCCAGCTCTTGGCAGCAGTCCCTAAATGAGGCATAGAACTCCACCTGGAGCTTGGCAAAGCTGGACAGTGGGTGAAAAACTGCCCTTCACCCTGACCGTCACCAGGGCCCTGTCCAAACTGTGGACAAGCAGGACAATGGAAAATTGATTGCCCTGATTTGCCTAGGCAACGTAGGCATGTCCCCCAGTTTCCTCCTCCACAGGAAAGTCTGTTGGAACTTCTGCACTTGGTAGCCAAAGATTGGCGTGGCCCTGAGACCTCTGTCCCCAAAGAAATCAAGATTACCATGGACTAATATAGACTGTCCAGGCAACTGGTAAGTGTGTCATTTTTAATAGACTATACTTGCTGTTAAGCCCAGTGAAACTTATCCTCAGAAACCTTGGTGGTCTTTGTGGGTGTTGTCTGTCAGCCCCACCAGCCAAGGGCGACAAGCTCCCTCCTCTCTGACCCTAATCCTCATAGAGACTCCTGCCCTGGCTCTCCCTAACCTTGACCAGCCCTTCATCTTGTATACTACTGAAAATTGGGGAATGGCTCCAAGAGTTTGGGGACAAAGAAGAGGAGGACAGACCTTCACCCCTGTTGCCTACCTTTCCAAGCAACTAGATACAGCAGTTAGGGGGACAGCAGATTAGTTTCTGGTCACTAGCAGCAGCCTTCCTACCAGTTCAGGAGGCTTCTAGACTCACTGTTGGTCAGCCTCTCTCTGTGTCCTCTCACCACATGAGTTTAAGGATCTCCTATCACACAGGAGTCTCTCTACTCTGCCATCTTCAAAACTTCAGCTTTTTGGTTGTGAAAAACCCCCTTCTAGGAAACCCCAATTTCTCATTTGGTTCTGCCCACACACACACACATAACCCTGCTACACTTCTCCAAAGCCACTACCTCACCCATTCCTGACTAGAATCACTTAAAATGCTCATTCACAAGAATCCATGACTTTCCATTTCGCCTCTGCACATCCTAACTATACTTGGATTATAGATGGAGGCTCACCTCTCAGCTCCCTTGGCTCCTACCAAGCAGGCAATGCCATAGTCTCCTCTGACCAGACAGTAGAATCTGACACTACCTCCTAGGTGCCACTTCTCAGAAGGCAGAGCTCATAGCCCTCACAAGAGCCTTCACCTTTGCATGAGTCTAGCATATACAAATTCTACACCACCATGCTTCCATTTAGCAGGAGAGGTTTTCTCACCACCAGAAGTATATCAACTACCAATGGGCCTCTGATCCTAAAGCAGCTAGAAGCCACTTGTCTCCCCAAGCAGACAGCAGTTATCTACTACCGGGGTAACCAGGTGCCTAAATGGGATAGCCTTGGGAAATGGTTTCCCTGACAAGGCCGCTAAAGAATCAAGCCAACATTCTTATTCTCCTTCCTCTATTCTCCTCCTGGCCCCTCCAAGCCTAAACCCTACCTACTCTGAATCCCAAGAACAGGCCCACTGAGCTATGGCAGCTCTCATGGGTTCTTGGGACTGGCTGCTTCTTCGGGACAGCTTCTATCTCCCTGAGTCCTTCTGGACAGCTAGTCCTGAATCTTCACATCAAGGCTCCACCTCTCTTCCAAGTCCTGCAACCCCAGGCTGGTCTTCTACCTTAAGGCAGGATGAATGTGCCTCCCGCACTGGAATCTCCCCACAGAAAACCTTGCAACCCACTCTTTCCTTTACCCCACACCAATTTCAGGGTAGTTTCCCGGGGGAGGACTGCAGATAGATTTCATACACATACCTCCTAACAAAACACATAAATATTGCCTTACTCTGGCACATACTTTCTCAAGATGGGTAGAGGCTTTTCCTACTACAGCTGAAACTGCAGAAGTGGTTTCGTCCCACCTCATGAATGATAACTTACCCTGACTCCAACTTCCTAGATCCATACAATCAGAAATGGCCTGCATTCATTTTTTTAAGTCTTGAGGGCCTTACTTAGGGGTACAGTGGCGCCTCCATATTCCCTACCAGCCCCAGTCCTCAGGGAAGGGAGAAAGGGCTGATGGAGTTTTAAGACTCCATCAACTTTATCAACACTGTCTTCTGAACTCCACCTTCCTTGGACTCAACTTCTACCTCTCAACCTCAGTCTCATTAGGACCACACTCCAAGGCTCCTCCTTTTCGTCCTTTTCAGTTAATGTCCAGCCCTCCCATTCTTCTAGGAAATTTACCTCCTTTGTGACTATTTACCCTCTCTCATTCTCTGGAGACACCTTCTCCAGGAACACCTATCTACTAATCCCATCACCCAAATTGTATTTCCAGCATATTGGGTTTATTTGAAAACCTCTCACCCACAGGCCTTCAAACCATGCTGGGTAGGTCTACAATGGGTCATCCTTACCACATCAACAGCAGCTAAACTTCAAGGAACCACCTGTTACAGCTCAAGCAAGCTCCTGGACTCTGATCTGTTAAGTACAGTGCCAGTCTATGGGATCTCAGATGCTCTCATGCCTATCACCCATCTCTGAGAATGGTCCCTTTCTGATCCTCCTGCTAGGGGCTCTTTGTTCTCCTGACCTCCCTCACAGCAGGATCCATACAAACATGGACATTCCAGGTATACACCATCCAAAGCAATAGGTTCCTTGATTGCATCTTCTGTCCAGCCTCTGGCTACCTAACATTCAACTCCCAAGCAGTCTGTTTCCACAACTGTGGAAAGGAACAGGCCAACATCAGTCTACAGGACAACCCCACGTGTCTTTGTCTTCTTCAAAACCAAACAAACTCAACCTCAACTGAGGATCCCTCCTGGGGTGAGTGCCCATATTGGAGCTGTAAGGGCCATTACTCTGATCCAGGATGGTGAATACAGACTCAACAACTTGATTGTGAACTCATACCAGATGTGGTTATCTTCACCTTCAGGACCCCTGGGATTAAAGCATGGTCCAAGAGTTTATGGGGCAAATCTACACCTATATGGTAGGGCTAACTCATCTAGCAGAGGAGGAATGATCTTTTAGATCTCTCAAGGAAGCATCTGCCACCTTTCTAGATGATACAGTAGAGGTTATCCAATGGTCTGAAATCATTCTACAGTCCAGGCCATGTGAGACCAGCCTTTTGGAAGATATTCTATATGAATTGCTGAGTCTCCTCCACATTTATGGCAGAAACTGTGAATCCCTTAATGTAACTCTATGCTTCATGTGTTCTCCCCTGTGACAATCCCTGGTGACAGTTATTCCTCTCAATTATGTAACCCTAAACTCTCCCTTTTGCAACCCCCAAACCATTTTCTCCCCCATCACCTCCAGAGCCTCTTTACTCTCTAGAGACACCATGTGACTACATCAATATGTGTTCTCCGTCCTGCCTTTATCAGCATCTACTAACATACCAATTTTGAAGGAACCTTCTTCTGGTGCCAATTCAAGCTTTACCATTGTATAGACAAATCCCCAGTCTATTACATCTCCATCTCACCCTATACGCAGAGGGAGAATTTTATACTCTCCTCCAAATTTCACAGAGGGATCACTGGCCATAGCTAAGGTCGGAATTATTCTGACAACCTCGGGGGGCTTCTAGGAGTTGGGCCTCAGGAGGCATGGGTCACCGTCTGTATCTATCTTAGGAGATATCCACCCAGCTAACAGATAGCATCCAGGAATCAATCCTGACAAAATTACCTGGTGCTCAGCAAACTAGATGCTTTTGAATGAATTTCTCCAGGCCTCTGACCAGCCTACAAGCCTGAGTTCCCTGCTGTGGAGCAGCATTCCAAAGACACTTCAAAGCAGTCTGTACTTCCCTGCCCTCAGATGGCCCTCTCAGAACCAGTGCAATGAATGAAAAGCCAGATTTTTCTGGCTGTTGCCTGACCCCCTACTTTTCCAGCCTCTAGACCAACAACATTCCAACCTTCCTGGACCTTGACAACTTCATCCCATTTCAGCAGGAAGTAGCTAGAAAAGAGAATACACAACCCCTTTATCATTAACCAAAGTTTAGAATGTCTGTCCCCCAAGAAATTCCTTTTCCCAAGGACCCCAAATTTAGACAAAAGCCCCTACTCCCTGAGGGGTTTGAAGGAAGTTCCTACTTGATAAAAAGGGTGTCATTCTCCTTATCACTCGCAAGAGAAACTTGTGGCCCTTCCATTGACTGTTGTGCCTACTTATTTGTGGAGGCAATGCTACCATCTAAGCTCGCTCCTTCCCTGCTCACAAGCTCCCTTTGCCTCAGTACCATTTAACCCTGAAAACCTTTCCCCAGTTGCTTCTCCTTCCTTTCACAGGAGACAGTCTGGGCAGTTTGGGACAAGCTTCTTTCTTTTTAGCTCAGCTATTTTGGTTTCTTTACTGTGTCATTTTCATTCACTGATCTTCTGATCTTTCATGTACACTTGAGAGTTTGTCTCCTACAGCTCTACAGAGCAGGAAGCAATTAGAAGCATCTGAAAGGCTGTGTTTTATCCCAACTAAAAGAAATATTTGACCCGCGGATCCCGGCCCGCAACAGCTCTCTGCTCCCAGACCCCGTGGGAAAAAGACCTCACCGCCTGGTCAGGTGGGCACTCCTGAGGCTGCAAAGCAGAAGAGACCACCAACACTGCCCACCCCTGCCCACATCCCTGGCCCAAGAAGAAACTGTATAAGGCCTCTGGGCTCCCGTGGGGGAGGGCCCAGGAGCGGCAGGACCCCTGCCTGAGACACCACTGGAACCTGAAGGAAACAGACCTGATAAACAGTTCTCTGCACCCAAATCCCGTGGGAGGGAGAGCTAAACCTTCAGAGAGGCAGACAAGCCTGGGAAAACAGAAGAGACTGCTCTCTGCACACACATCTCCGACGCCAGAGGAAAACACCAAAGGCCATCTGGAACCCTGGTGCACTGAAGCTCCCGGAAGGGGCGGTGCATATCTTCCTGGTTGCTGCCACTGCAGAGAGCCCGTGGGCAGGACCCCACGAGCGAACTTGAGCCTCGGGACCACAGGTAAGACCAACTTTTCTGCTGCAAGAAAGCTGCCTGGTGAACTCAAGACACAGGCCCACAGGAACAGCTGAAGACCTGTAGAGAAGAAAAACTACACGCCCGAAAGTAGAACACTCTGTCCCCATAACTGGCTGAAAGAAAACAGGAAAACAGGTCTACAGCACTCCTGACACACAGGCTTATAGGACACTCTAGCCACTGTCAGAAATAGCAGGACAAAGCAACACTAGAGATAATCTGATGTCGAGAGGCAAGCGCAGGAACCCAAGCAACAGAAACCAAGACTACAGGGCAGCATCGGAGCCCAATTCTCCCACCAAAGCAAACACGGAATATACAAACACACCAGAAAAGCAAGATCTAGTTTCAAAATCATATTTGATCAGGATGCTGGAGGACTTCAAGAAAGACATGAAGAACTCCCTTAGAGAAGAAGTAGAAGCCTACAGAGAGGAATCGCAAAAATCCCTGAAAGAATTCCAGGAAATCATAAATAAACAAGTAGAAGCCCATAGAGAGGAGTCACAAAAATCCCTGAAAGAATTCCAGGAAAACACAATCAAACAGTTGAAGGAATTAAAAATGGAAATAGAAGCAATCAAGAAAGAACACATGGAAACAACCCTGGATATAGAAAACCAAAAGAAGAGACAAGGAGCTGTAGATACAAGCTTCACCAACAGAATACAAGAGATGGAAGAGAGAATCTCAGGAGCAGAAGATTCCATAGAAATCATTGACTCAACTGTCAAAGATAATGTAAAGCGGAAAAAGCTACTGGTCCAAAACATACAGGAAATCCAGGACTCAATGAGAAGATCAAACCTAAGGATAATAGGTATAGAAGAGAGTGAAGACTCCCAGCTCAAAGGACCAGTAAATATCTTCAACAAAATCATAGACGAAAACTTCCCTAACCTAAAAAAAAGATACCCATAGGCATACAAGAAGCCTACAGAACTCCAAATAGATTGGACCAGAAAAGAAACACCTCCCGTCACATAATAGTCAAAACACCAAACGCACAAAATAAAGAAAGAATATTAAAAGCAGTAAGGGAAAAAGGTCAAGTAACATATAAAGGCAGACCTATCAGAATCACACCAGACTTCTCGCCAGAAACTATGAAGGCCAGAAGATCCTGGACTGATGTCATACAGACCCTAAGAGAACACAAATGCCAGCCCAGGTTACTGTATCCTGCAAAACTCTCAATTAACATAGATGGAGAAACCAAGATATTCCATGACAAAACCAAATTTACACAATATCTTTCTACAAATCCAGCACTACAAAGGATAATAAATGGTAAAGCCCAACATAAGGAGGCAAGCTATACCCTAGAAGAAGCAAGAAACTAATCGTCTTGCCAACAAAACAAAGAGAATGAAAGCACACAAACATAACCTCACATCCAAATATGAATATAATGGGAAGCAATAATCACTATTCCTTAATATCTCTCAACATCAATGGCCTCAACTCCCCAATAAAAAGAAATAGATTAACAAACTGGATACGCAACGAGGACCCTGCATTCTGCTGCCTACAGGAAACACACCTCAGAGACAAAGACAGACATTACCTCAGAGTGAAAGGCTGGAAAATAATTTTCCAAGCAAATGGTCAGAAGAAGCAAGCTGGAGTAGCCATTCTAATATCAAATAAAATCAATTTCCAACTAAAAGTCATCAAAAAAGATAAGGAAGGACACTTCATATTCATCAAAGGAAAAATCCACCAAGATGAACTCTCAATCCTAAATATCTATGCCCCAAATACAAGGGCACCTACATATGTAAAAGAAACCTTACTAAAGCTCAAAACACACATTGCACCTCACACAATAATAGTGGGAGATTTCAACACCCCACTCTCATCAATGGACAGATCATGGAAACAGAAATTAAACAGAGATGTAGACAGAATAAGAGAAGTCATGAGCCAAATGGACTTAACGGATATTTATAGAACATTCTATCCTAAAGCAAAAGGATATACCTTCTTCTCAGCTCCTCATGGTACTTTCTCCAAAATTGACCATATAATTGGTCAAAAAACGGGCCTCAACAGGTACAGAAAGATAGAAATAATCCCATGCGTGCTATCGGACCACCACGGCCTAAAACTGGTCTTCAATAACAATCAAGGAAGAATGCCCACATATACTTGGAAATTGAACAATGCTCTACTCAATGATAACCTGGTCAAGGAAGAAATAAAGAAATTAAAAACTTTTTAAAATTTAATGAAAATGAAGGTACAACATACCCAAACTTATGGGACACAATGAAAGCTGTGCTAAGAGGAAAACTCATAGCGCTGAGTGACTGCAGAAAGAAACAGGAAAGAGCATATGTCACCAGCTTGACAGCACACCTAAAAGCTCTAGAACAAAAAGAAGCAAATACACCCAGGAGGAGTAGAAGGCAGGAAATAATCAAACTCAGAGCAGAAATCAACCAAGTAGAAACAAAAAGGACCATAGAAAGAATCAACAGAACCAAAAGTTGGTTCTTTGAGAAAATCAACAAGATAGATAAACCCTTAGCCAGACTAACGAGAGGACACAGAGAGTGCGTCCAAATTAACAAAATCAGAAATGAAAAGGGAGACATAACAACAGATTCAGAGGAAATTCAAAAAATCATCAGATCTTACTATAAAAGCCTATATTCAACAAAACTTGAAAATCTTAAGGAAATGGACAATTTCCTAGACAGATACCAGGTACCGAAGTTAAATCAGGAACAGATAAACCAGTTAAACAACCCCATAACTCCTAAGGAAATAGAAGCAGTCATTAAAGGTCTCCCAACCAAAAAGAGCCCAGGTCCAGACGGGTTTAGTGCAGAATTCTATCAAACCTTCATAGAAGACCTCATACCAATATTATCCAAACTATTCCACAAAATTGAAATAGATGGATCACTACCGAATACCTTCTATGAAGCCACAATTACTCTTATACCTAAACCACACAAAGACACAACAAAGAAAGAGAACTTCAGACCAATTTCCCTTATGAATATCGACGCAAAAATACTCAACAAAATTCTGGCAAACCGAATCCAAGAGCACATCAAAACAATCATCCACCATGACCAAGTAGGCTTCATCCCAGGCATGCAGGGATGGTTTAATATACGGAAAACCATCAATGTGATCCATTATATAAACAAACTGAAAGAACAAAACCACATGATCATTTCATTAGACGCTGAGAAAGCATTTGACAAAATTCAACACCCCTTCATGATAAAAGTCCTGGAAAGAATAGGAATTCAAGGCCCATACCTGAACATAGTAAAAGCCATATACAGCAAACCAGTTGCTAACATTAAACTAAATGGAGAGAAACTTGAAGCAATCCCACTAAAATCAGGGACTAGACAAGGCTGCCCACTCTCTCCCTACTTATTCAATATAGTTCTTGAAGTTCTAGCCAGAGCAATCAGACAACAAAAGGAGGTCAAGGGGATACAGATCGGAAAAGAAGAAGTCAAAATATCACTATTTGCAGATGATATGATAGTATATTTAAGTGATCCCAAAAGTTCCACCAGAGAACTACTAAAGCTGATAAACAACTTCAGCAAAGTGGCTGGGTATAAAATTAACTCAAATAAATCAGTTGCCTTCCTCTATACAAAAGAGAAACAAGCCGAGAAAGAAATTACGGAAACGACACCCTTCATAATAGACCCAAATAATATAAAGTACCTCGGAGTGACTTTAACAAAGCAAGTAAAAGATCTGTACAATAAGAACTTCAAGACACTGAAGAAGGAAATTGAAGAAGACCTCAGAAGATGGAAAGATCTCCCATGCTCATGGATTGGCAGGATTAATATAGTAAAAATGGCCATTTTACCAAAAGCAATCTACAGATTCAATGCAATCCCCATCAAAATACCAATCCAATTCTTCAAAGAGTTAGACAGAACAATTTGCAAATTCATCTGGAATAACAAAAAACCCAGGATAGCTAAAGCTATCCTCAACAATAAAAGGACTTCAGGGGGAATCACTATCCCTGAACTCAAGCAGTATTACAGAGCAATAGTGATAAAAACTGCATGGTATTGGTAGAGAGACAGACAGATAGACCAATGGAATAGAATTGAAGACCCAGAAATGAACCCACACACCTATGGTCACTTGATTTTTGACAAAGGAGCCAAAACCATCCAATGGAAAAAAGATAGCATTTTCAGCAAATGGTGCTGGTTCAACTGGAGGTCAACATGTAGAAGAATGCAGATTGATCCATGCTTATCACCCTGTACAAAGCTTAAGTCCAAGTGGATCAAGGACCTCCACATCAAACCAGACACACTCAAACTAATAGAAGAAAAACTAGGGAAGCATCTGGAACACATGGGCACTGGAAAAAATTTCCTAAACAAAACACCAATGGCTTACGCTCTAAGATCAAGAATCGACAAATGGGATCTCATAAAACTGCAAAGCTTCTGTAAGGCAAAGGACACTGTGGTTAGGACAAAATGGCAACCAACAGATTGGGAAAAGATCTTTACCAACCCTACAACAGATAGAGGCCTTATATCCAAAATATACAAAGAACTCAAGAAGTTAGACCGCAGGGAGACAAATAACCCTATTAAAAAATGGGGTTCAGAGCTAAACAAAGAATTCACAGCTGAGGAATGCCGAATGGCTGAGAAACACCTAAAGAAATGTTCAACATCTTTAGTCATAAGGGAAATGCAAATCAAAACAACCCTGAGATTTCACCTCACACCAGTGCGATTGGCTAAGATCAAAAACTCAGGTGACAGCAGATGCTGGCGAGGTTGTGGAGAAAGAGGAACACTCCTCCATTGTTGGTGGGATTGCAAACTGGTACAACCATTCTGGAAATCAGTCTGGAGGATCCTCAGAAAATTGGACATTGAACTGCCTGAGGATCCAGCTATACCTCTCTTGGGCATATACCCAAAAGATGCCCCAACATATAAAAAAGACACGTGCTCCACTATGTTCATTGCAGCCTTATTTATAATAGCCAGAAGCTGGAAAGAACCCAGATTCCCTTCAACAGAGGAATGGATACTGAAAATGTGGTACATCTACACAATGGAATATTACTCAGCTATCAAAAACAACAACTTTATGAAATTCGTAGGCAAATGGTTGGAACTGGAAAACATCATCCTGAGTGAGCTAACCCAATCACAGAAAGACATACATGGTATGCACTCATTGATAAGTGGCTATTAGCCCAAATGCTTGAATTACCCTAGATGCCTAGAACAAATGAAACTCAAGAGGGATGATCAAAATGTGAATGCTTCACTCCTTCTTTAAAAGGGGAACAAGAATACCCTCGGCAGGGAAGAGAGAGGCAAAGATTAAAACAGAGACTGAAGGAACAGCCATTCAGAGCCTGCCCCACATGTGGCCCATACATATACAGCCACCCAATTAGACAAGATGGATGAAGCAAAGAAGTGCAGACCGACAGGAGCCGGATGTAGATCGCTCCTGAGAGACACAGCCAAAATACAGCAAATACAGAGGCGAATGCCAGCAGCAAACCACTGAACTGAGAATAGGACCCCCGTTGAAGGAATCAGAGAAAGAACTGGAAGAGCTTGAAGGGGCTCGAGACCCCATATGTACAACAATGCCAAGCAACCAGAGCTTCCAGGGACTAAGCCACTACCTAAAGACTATACATGGACTGACCCTGGACTCTGACCTCATAGGTAGCAATGAATATTCTAGTAAGAGCACCAGTGGAAGGGGAAGCCCTGGGTCCTGCTAAGACTGAACCCCCAGTGAACTAGACTGGTGGGGGGAGGGCGGCAATGGGGGGAGGGTTGGGAGGGGAACACCCATAAGGAAGGGGAGGGGGGAGGGGGATGTTTGCTCGGATACCGGGAAAGGGAATAACACTCGAAATGTATATAAGAAATACTCAAGTTAATAAAAAAAAAAAGGAATATTTGAGGCAGTTTTTTTTTAATTTTCATTTACAAAATAATCAATTTTAAATCTCATTTTGTAAAGCCCACCCAACTCCATTTTTGAGAAGATCCATTTTATGTGAGGCCTAACTAGGGGCAACACTCCAATTCCAGAAAGAAAAGCACAGCGTTCACTTGAGCAAACATCCTATGGCAACCCCCTCTTAGCAACAACAGCTAGTCAGGCTACAACAGCAGAATCAAGGTACACATAGATAACCTAAGACATCCTGCAGAAAGTAGATATCATAGCCATCCTGTGGGTCAGGTGGTTTTGCCGCTGTGTTTGGTTTCTGCAGATTATGCCAGAAATGCAGTTTTTAAAATAGTAACTTGCTGACCCATATGGAAACTCAAGCTTTCTGTAACCACAATAAATATCGCACACCCCTAGACTTGAGGCTCTCACTTCTGACCCACTGAGTCAGGGACAGTGAGATAGTCCTTGCTCATGAGGTCATAATAAAGAACCTTGAGTGTTTTCATCAGAATTGGATCCTCATTGGTCTTGGAGTCCCTATGACTTCGGTATAGCAATTTATTTCGGTTTTTAATCTTGTCTACTAGTACCTGATTATGAAAAGTTTATAAGCAAGTTTACAGTTTTAGGTTTTTTTGGTTTGCTTTTTGTTCGTTTGTTTGTTCGTTCGTTTGTTTGTTTGTTTGTCTTGAGACAGGGTTTCTCTGGAACTCACTTTGTAATCCAGGCTGGACTCAAACTCATAGAGATCCACCTGTTTCTGCCTCCCAGTGCTGGGGCTAAAAGCATGTGCCTACCACATCCAACAGTCACTTTCCTCTTCTCAAAACCTCAAGTTAACATGTTTTTGCATGATAATTTCCAAACTTGCAGATTGGTCCACGTTGATTTTCACACCAGGGTGTTTGTTTTGAGGTGCTTCCTTTAGGAGGTGCTGTAAGCTCATCAAGTGTCCTCAAAGTGTATTTTCATGAATTGCTTCTGAGAAGGCCTTAGAGCAGCATTTCCCAAGCTGTGGGGTGCAACACCTTTGGAAAAACCTCTACCTCCAAAAATATTTACATTACAATTCATAACAACAATGAAATTACAGCTATGAAGTAGAAAGAAAAATAATTTTATGTCTGGAGGACACCACAACATCAGGAACTGTACTGAAGGGTGTTAGTGAAAGATCCCACGCAGAGAGACCCTTACTCAAGTCTTGGGAAATCTCGGACCCCAGACACAGAGAGACCATTTTGGATGTAATAAGCAAAGGCGAGGTTTATTACGGAGACCTATTACAGAGATCTCCGGGCCCACATGTTTCTCCAGCAGGAGACAGAGGTGTCGACCTGGAGAGGCTGGGAGAAAGAGCATTTAAAGACAGAGGCTGTGAGCCCAGGGGATGGGGATGTCAAAGGGGAAGGCACCCAAGTCACAGGATTGCTTTACGGCTCCAGGAGATAAGGGGACCCAGAAGGTTTTATGGCTCCCTGGTTCCTGGAACAGAGCTACTAAATCAGGAGAACGGTTGGGTCTTTAGGTCCTCATTATTTTTAAAAGTTTGTCAGAATTGATGAAGAATCTGTGTTTGAAACACCTCTGGTCGTGCTCGCTTCGGCAGCACATATACTAAAATTGGAAACACCTCTGGTTAGGCTTGGGCTGCTGGTTTCCTGGGATGCTCTCTGTAGGACTGAATGGCTGGAAAGCACAAGTAGGGGCTTAAATAAACATCACAGGGGCAGAACAAAGAACAGTTACTCACACTGGGTGATAAGCAAAGTAGTTCTCTTGCATTCCTTTTCTTTATCTTTATGGCCTGTTATTCCTGGCGGCAGGGCTTAGCCCTGAATCTGTGGCTTTTGGGGCTTACTCTTTTAATTTTATATTTTTAAACCTTAAATTCGTATAATTTTCCTTTTATTAGGAAGGTTGAGAACTACTACACCAGATGGAGAGGCCACCAAGGCCCTCCATATGGTTAGCTCAAAAAAAGAACTGCTGAATTTGGAGTGTTTTGTGTACTCTTTCAGGATTCTTGTGCTCTCTTTCAGGGTTTTTGAGTTTGTTATTTTTTGGCCTAAATCTCCATGTCTTTGAGCCTAGTTCCCAGTTGCCTGGAGCAGCAGTAAACGTCAAGTGCACACTTTTACTCCTGGACCCACCATCGTGATGGAGTGAGAGTAAACTCTACTACACTGGATAACTAATGTCAAACTGCTTTCTTACCCCAATGTGCCCCATGCTGTAGAAGATTAGAGCCTTGTCACTGGCACAAGGTCTATCACACTGCACACACTTACTCATCAGGGTCCTCTGCAATGCCCTCGAGCTATTTCTAACCTCCGTGAGTTACTCCAGCCCCAGGGCAAGTGGCTGCCACAGAACTCCTCTCCAGATTTTGTGCACTGAATGGAATGGTCGGTGCACAGCAATATCAGCAATGCTGGTGATCTTAACAAGAATAGCAATACAGGTAGCTACTTGGTAGTTTCTTGTCCTTTTATGAGCCAAGGAAAGGAGACGAGATCTTAATAAAGCGGTGTCTCGCTGTGACTATCGTGTGCTCTGTGCCCAGAGCCTCCATTCACCACCGGTATCAGGAGGAGCCATACAAACCTCTGCCACTCACAAATCCAAAGTCAACAGCAGAGTCTGTGGCACAGCCAGGGAGACATGAGGATACAGCTGAGCCACCCTTGACCCGCTCTGGCATCCGGGGAAGATATGACCTGGGACTGTAACCTGTCCTGAGGGATAACTCTTGAACTCAATTTTAAAAACGATTAAATAAAGTATAAGGTCTGTTTAGACATTTCCCAGAACCAACAGCACCTAAGGAATTGAGCCCTTCCCAAGACTTCCCTTATTTTTCTTTATTTCTTTATTTCTTTATCTTTTTGAGTCTGACTACTGTCCACCGGATCTGAAAGTACCTGAAATTCTTCTTGGAATAAATGGCCCAAAAGGGCTGTGTGGGCCCAGGACTTCCCACGCCAAATCCACGCCAGGACCTATGATTCTCTGTGTCGGTCTCCCTAGGGGCAGGCACCAGGCTTCTTCAAGGCCGGCTTCAGAAGGAGAAAAGCCCTCCCCACCCCCAATGCTCTATGCTTCTTCATAGAAGTACCCCAACTTATAATTATGTGTGTACAGATGTGTATGCTGATTTTACCATTACATTAATCTTGCCCAACTGTCTGAAACCAAGTCTGATCTTGCAAGCATAGAACAAACCTTGTGAATATTTGCATACAAAGGAATGTAAACAAATGATTTCCAATCACTTCTGGGTGCCACATTTTACCAGAGGAGTTAAACTATCAAACATCTGGAGATAGGGCCAGGATTGTGAATAATCTGGAGACTTCACCATGTGAGAAAAAATTAAAAGAACAGAAGCCAGAGACAAAGATGAACATATAAGAGAGGACTTCGCTGATCGTTTCCTGAAGCCACATATGAGAAGGATTTTTTTTTACCTTTCCAATCCATATATATAATTTTTTATTAATTATTTGAGAATCTCACATCATGAACCCCATATTGCTCACCTCATAGTCCTCCTATGTTCACCCCTCCCCCATGAGTCCCTCACCAAAAAGAGGGGGCTCCATTTTTGTGTTGTACATAAACTCACTGGAGCATGGTCAAACTCCTAGTGGCCAGGCCCCCCAAGGGAAGATGAGGTTTTTCTCTACCTACACCCCACCAGGAACCACAACTGAAGAGAGCCTTGCCCAGCAAGGGGAGGTCCAACTTAGCATGGCCCACAAACAGGCAGTATCCAAGACCATGAACTTCAGTGCTAACACAAGCATAAACATCAACATGTCTCCTAGCTGCATCAGGACCATTGACCCACTCATCATCCTCAGCTCATTCACAAACCCTGAGCTTCAGCATGACCTCATGTAGTAATACATGCCACTTACATCCAGATGGACCACCAAGGCAGCAAAGCCAAGACTTCAGTCAGTGGCACAGACTACATATGACCACATGGATCTCAGGTTTTATCTTGGTGTAGACCAGCAGCATGAACCATGGACATCAACAGTGACATTCAGTGGCATCACAGACAAAAGAACATAAAGGTATAGGAGAATGATAAAAATACCTCTGGCCTAAAGAAAGGGCTGAGTCAAACCTTAACCATGCTTGATACCTGCCCAGAGCCCCACCACCCTTGGGCTTGAGGAGACTGTCCTTGTTGTTTTCTTGACTCCTTGTCTCAGACAGCCCAGGGGCCTTTGAACACACCACCTTTCACAACCATTGCAGGCACACAGCTCATCTCTACCTCCTCCCTCCCTGTTCCTGCTTCAGAGAGAGACAGATGGCTCCCCAAAAGGAAAAACCAGCCCGACCAATGCAGACTACTAACTCCTTAAGCCTCTTGATTGCCAATGAAGGGCTTCATAATTATATTGCATAGAACTGACTCAGAGCAAATTAAACCGATTTCCAGTGATTGATGCCCTTTATTAATGGCGTAGCACTGCAAAAGGAATCAGCTAAACTGCAGGATTAAGGATTTAGCTGAGATTCATCAAGAGCCTATTTCCAGACACTACACACACACACACACAAACTACATTAAAAATGTGATCTCATATTTAGTGTCTATTTGCCATCTGTCCTTCTGCTTGTTGTTCTGCTATAGATTAACTCATAAGTGAACAAACATTTTCTATAAAGACTAAGCTGACAACTATCCTAAGTATTTGTGATTTGGGAATAACACATGGGCAATCAAATGCAACAAGACAGAAATCTTTACAGTTTTTGGCAAAATCTAAAACATAATAATAATCAGGTGAAAAACTATAGCACAAAACTGGCAGTAATAAAAACAAAATTCTTGAAGAGGTGACACTTAATTGCAGTGGAATTCAGTTACTGTCATCAGCCAGCCACCAAACTCTCGCAAAAAATAATGCCAATGTATTACAAGGTCTTTGAACCTTCCAAAAAAGAAAATCCCTCAAGATAATGCCAATGTATTAAAAGGGTTTTGAACCTTTCATTTTAATATTTCCACTTCAACATCTTCTCACACAGATATTGCCAAGAACTGATTATAAAATAAATGAGTTGGAGTTAAGGATGCTTCTCACTTGGAAGAGAAGTAATAGTCTTCTACTATGTTTGTCTCTTTGCTTTATAACATACCATTACCATGGCTACTGTGCACTTCCACTTGAAGCCTCAAGAAAATCTTTAATTGCAGATCTAAGTGGAATTTAAAACTTAGAAATCTCTTTTACATTTGTACCAAAAAAGTTGTTCAAAACATATGTTAACCACAAACTTCTGTGGGAATAAAGGTTCCATTTACTTTATTTTATTCTATTTTTGAGACAGGCTCATGTAGCACAGGCTAGCCTTGAACTCACTATGTATGAACTTCTGATCCTCCTACCTCTACCTCCTGATTGCTGGGATTAGCAGAGTATACTACCATGGCCAGGGATCAACCCAGTACAGTACTAAACAGGTGCATTCCAGCCTCTCATTTTAATTTTAACAGCATAGGCATTTTATAAAGCAGCAGGACATTACCTGGGCTCAAAGAAAATGCTGACAGACTGTACCATGAAATCTCACCAACATGGCTGCCTAAGCATGTTTTGAACAATCAAAGCACTAGTAAACATGCTACAGAACTAGGAAAGCTTGTGGGGCTGCAACTAAGAAATCTAAGACTGGAAGAAATGGTCTTCCTCAAGGAAGAGTCTCCTGACTGATTATCCAATACCAAGTAATCAGTGCTGAGATTTTGTATGTATGTATGTATGTATGTATGTATGTATGTATGTTATGTATGCATGTATGTATGTATTAGGATACCATTATATAGATGGATTAAGTTGTACTTATGAATTTAGAAAAATGTGTGTGTGTGTGTGTGTGTGTGTGTGTGTGTGTGTGTGTGTGTGTGTGTGACAGCAAGTAAAGGAAATACTTAAATGACTTGCCACATGTGCTAACCGCTGTAACTTCTTCTCCCAGGGTCTTCTCTTACTCTTACTGCAGATGGAAGTAGAACTTTTTAAAGAGAAGTTTTTATTACACTTACTTATTCACCTGTGTGGGAGGTGAATCTTAAAATTCTTTTAAGAATGTAGAAAAGACCAGAAGGAACAATGCAGGAAGGAAAGGTAGACTTTAGCCTGGAAAACTTATTGAGTTTCCCAGTAAATAATCCTTAAGAGTAATGATAAAATGTGGGTCCCTAATCCCCATGGGCTGTTACGCACCAGTAGGATAGCGAGGAGGAGCTGGGGAGCAGGGTGGGGGAGGGGAGGAAAAAGGACAAGGGAGAAAATGCATTTAATTTGCATATGCGGACCGATTAAAGACAGGCAAACATTAATGATGCACCAATTCAAATACCAACACGTGGGGGCGGAAGCAGATACTTTCCAAGAGCATTAGATTAACAGACTGTCTGTCACATGATTTCTGAGAAGCCAGTTCTCCTGGGGGGTGGGGGGAGGAAGACGGGGGGGGGGGGGGGGGGGCAGAAGCCTAAATGGCTTTATCAACTGGAGTTGAGTAGGCCCAAGCCTGTAGGGAGTGGCTCCACTCCTGCTGTGCTCTCTGAAAGATGTTGAGGTCGGGGCAATGCTCTACGGTCCCTTACCTAGCTTGGGAACCCACACTAAAAGGATAAGGAGCAGGTGAGAGGTAGCTTACATTAACAATTTATGTAAGAGTTGAGAACCCTTTAGAGTGCTTTGTCTAAATTGACAGCTCAACCATCCATGGGTTTAACCACTGCGTGGCACAGAGCTAAGAAACCATCCACAGGCCTTGATAAGGGGCACTTTTGGATGTGCCTATCATTGTAGTCAACGTCAATGGTGGCTGATGTTAGCTGAATGTCTGTGAGCAGAGCTTTGTGCCACACTTCCCTCTTGACAGATCCAGAGACTGTAGCACAGGTAAAGTAAGCACTGGTCACAGAGAACTGTCATTGCTACTGAGCTGTTAGAGTCAAAACCAGAGGCCTAAAAATCTAGTCTTGGTCACTCATTTTTAATATGCCAATTAAAGAGACAAGTGATAGTGAAAATCAGAGAAAGGGTATTTATTTTCCATGGCCATACTAGCAAGAGGCACAAATAAAGCAGTTCCCAAGGCCATCTTTGGGATCCTGGCATGAGTCTTAGGTTTAAGTAGAGGTCAAGAGGTGTGCACAACTCAGCAGTTCCAAACAATTTGTGGTCCCCCTCATCACTGTCTCTGCTTCAGCCTCTCCTACAAGGTTGTGTGGTCAGTTGTCAGAACCGTGGAATCCTTTTCCAAGAGACAAGCTCCCTCCCTAGCATCAGGACCCCAGTCTCCTTCTCTCCCAACATGAGTATCCTAGGAAAATTCCAAGTCTTTGGAAACAATTATTGCAATAGCATGACACCCAAGAGAATGACACAAGTGTCTCCCTTTGGAACAGCTTTGCTCCTGCCAAGATGCTTGCCTCATTACATACAGCACAGCCCTCTGTTTCCTCATTATAAACAAAGCAAATGTGACAGTACTTTAAAGCTTTTTACTTACAGAGTCCAATCCTTGATCTAAACCTTTAACTTTTAAGTTAAAAGCAAATGTGTTGAATAGTTATAAACAGCAGAGACCAATCACAGATCAGCTCACACAGCCCTGGCAAGTACCAAGGACACAAATTAGAAATCAATGGTTAGGAGAGAGGTAGTTCTGGTCTGTTTCAGAAGTTCCCTGTAGGGTGAATTTCTTTATAAAGAAGAGAGAGAGAGAGAGAGAGAGAGAGAGAGAGAGAGAGAGAGAGAGAGAGAGAGAGACAGAGAGACAGAGAGACAGAGAGACAGAGAGAGAGAGACAGAGAGAGAGAGACAGAGAGAGACAGAGAGAGAGAGAGAGAGACAGACAGACAGAGAGAGAGAGAGAGAGAGAGAGAGAGGACATTACTGGCCCTGAGTTTCAGTAGCAGATAAGTAAAGGGGGAAAGAAGGAAGGAAGGAAGGAAGGAAGGAAGGAAGGAAGGAAGGAAGGAAGGAAGGAAGGAAGGAAACAGGCATGACTGCTCCTAGATATAGTGGAAGTGGTTTATTGTAGACAAGAGGGAGAGCATAGCCAGAAGCAGGGACATCTGGGAGAATCCAGAGTGGTTCTAGCCCTGAGCCATGGGAGGAGGAGGAGAGGGTACAGCAGCTACCAGAGCAAAGGGTAAAAACAGGGAAGACAACCAAAATATCTGGATTATATAGTGAAGAGCCTCTGTGAGAAAGAAGGGCAACCCAGCCCTTGGGGTGGAGAGTTCTGGGTAGAGGGCATGGTTTGGCAGCCATATCCTGTAACAAGTAGGGATTAAGGGATGCTGGGAGAACCTGGTGCCAGGTCCCCTTTGATATGTTAAATAGGTACCAGATTAATCCATTTATCTGAAGTTTGAGGCCTAACAATCTCTATTTCCCCCTTAGTTTTATGTGAACTCTATATAGATCTAGGAACTCACCTAATATATAAGACCAATTAACAAGAGAAAGCTTGATTTTTTTGAATGTACATGAGGATGTTCACAAGAGTGTACAATGCTACAAGATCAAAGAGATGACCAAAGCATGGCGTTTTTACAGTCTTCAGGGAGAGCAATGTATTCATGAATGCATGACAGAACAAAGCGATGCCTGGACTAGGATGATTACTTGTTAGGACGTTGCTAAGACATAAATAAATAAATAAGGCAGGGTAGTACAAGGGAGTGGAAGATGAGTGTCACTTCATGGAGCTTGTGATTTGGGTTCATTGCAGGCACAGTTCCCAGACTCTGGTGATTAAAGCTATTTCCAGGTGATGGTGTGTAAACAAGTGAATGAATGAATGAATGAATGAATGAATGAATTTTCATGGCTTCCTGTAGCCAGAAAACTCAAATGAATGGTGAGATTATCTTCAAATGATTTTTATCCTACAATAACCAGTACACCAAATGGCCATATTTTGAAATAGTATGTCCTTAATTTCCTCATCTCCAAGCTCAGTTTGGAGAAAGAGGGGTGGTAAAGTTGGAGACTGAGAGAAGGGAACTCATGTTAGAGAAGACTTTCCACTTGAGCAAACATATGAAGATGGGCCTCTGGGCTCAGTGCAGGGACTATTTTAACTGGGAACTAGGACTTTTGAAGTTGTTCTTGTCAATTTTTGTTAACTTGACAAAAACTAAAGTCACCTAAAATGGAACCCTCAATTAATGAACTGCCTCTATCACATTGGCCTGTGGGCAAGTCTACAGGGTGATTTTCCTGATTAGTGATTGATGTGGGAAGGCCCATCCTGTGAGCTGTATCCTGGGCAGGTGTTCTTTGTTGTATAAGAAAGGCAACAGAGCAAGTTATGGGAAGCAAACTAGTAAGGAGCATTCCCCCATGGTTTCTACTTTGCTTCTTGTCTGCAGGTTCTCGACTTGAGCTCCTTCCCTGGCTTCTCTTTGTAAGACATTATAGCACAGAACTGTGAGCCAAATTAACACTTTATTTTCTGAATCAGTTTTGGTCAGTGTATTATCACAATGACTAGAACAGAAGGGGAAATGGAATCACCAAAACCATAGGTACCCACCCGTCCCGTATCCCCCCCCCCTCTTTCCCTCTCATACACACACACAACCAAGGGAGCTATGGAGCTATTATAGAGTCTGCAACATGCCCCACTGTGACTATGGCTGGCCACCAAACTTTCCTAACACCTGTCACATACATGCCTGACAAGTTCATCAGGTACCACATACCTTGAGCTTTGTTGTCCTAAGTCCAATGAGAAATGAAGGTGGGGTCCAAAAAGACAGGGCCTTAACACATTAGACAACTGTTTCCTGGTTTTCCAAACAGGAGGCAGCTTAAATCCAAAGAGAAGCAGAACTGCCCCATGGAGATATGTGAGGTTCTGCAGTGTACTACAAGGTGCCTAATTCAGGAGGACTAGGAAGCCTTCAAACTGCCACCATGTATTTACTCTAAAACATCACTAATCCCCTGTAACACTCCTGCATTCTTGCAAGTGTGTGGGCAGAGCAGCTATTATCTCTGTTAAATTGGGGAACAAAAGCCAAGAAAGACTCAGTCACGATGACTGACAGAACAAGAAAGCAGAACACAAGAACAAGGTGGGAAACACGAGGAAAAGACAACCTCAAACCTCAGCTCAGGGAAGGCTCCAGGTCCCGCTGGCTGGGATCCAGTTCTTCTCCTGGCTGCTGCAGGTTTTTGAACATGGCTCAGAGCAGTGGGGAAGCCACGTGCCATGTTTGGACCAAGAGATCCACAAAAAACATGGGTCTTTTATGCTTTGTTCATAGTATGCCCTGCTGCTTACAGAAAAGACAGAGCCTGGAATAGGATGGGAAAGAGGCTAAGGCACACACAAAAGGCTAAGACGCACTCACAAACACCTGGCTCCTGAGAGCCAAGAGGACACATACTTGGAATGCGCTACACAATTCGACTGAAAGATGTTTTCCTTTTCAGCAGGCAATAGAGACAGTAAGTGAGTAAATATGCACTAAACTAAGGATGTGTGGAAATGCTAAGAATAAAGAGTAGAGGAAGGGGACAGAAAATTAAAGAAAAAAGCTCAAGTGTTAACTGTTTCCTAGAAGATGGTCAGGAAACCTGATAATTCAGTCTTCTGAACAAAAGTGAATGTTCAAAGTATGTTGTCTATGAAAGTTCCAGACAGTGGGAAGAGCAAGCACAGAGACCTTGAGTTAGGAGAGTCCTATCACCACCAATTTCCTGCTCCATTTTTTCCTAATTTATTCTTTTCTCAAATATGTAGAGGCAGAGTCCTTAGGAAGCCATAGATCAGTAGGGAGGAAAGTCAAGCTGACAACCAGATAGCAGCATAGAGTAAATGTTGCACGAGAAGTAACAACACAGTACAGGAAGATGCAGCCAAGAGCCTTGCAAACAAATGGTGCACGGAGTGCATATCTTGACAGTGCAGAGATTCCTGGGCACCTTGCCTGCATCATAAAACACAGCTATTGTTCCAAATGGATAATGTTGGCTGATTTAGTAATGATAATCCCAATAACAGCCACCATGTACTACTAAGTAGTCATCTAGTGAAGATCACACAACAGATTTCCATACACTAAGCTGGGATGTAGATCAGTTTCCCACTAAGGAAAACTGAGTCCTATCTCCAGGTCTATGTAAACTGAGCTGGATGTATACATCCCAGCACTCAGAAAATGGAAGCAGGAGATCAGACGTTCAAGACGACCTTTAGCCCCATAGCAAGCTCAAGGGTCAGTTTGCACAATGTAACACCAGGTATTAAAACACATACACACACACACATATATATTGAAAGCAGCTAATGTGCTTTAACACCTACTATATTCCAACCTGTACTTGCTTGCTTTTAAACTCAGCCCAGGGTTTCTTGTTGCTAGGCATGTTCTCGACCATTAAAACTACATCACAGCCCTAAAAAATTGCCACAGTGACAACTCTATACTGCAAAAGCAATTAAAAGACCCTCCAAAAGGCCAACCTCTTCAGTTTACAACCCAAAGGAGATGAAACTGTGTGTGTAATAGGAAAAGAAGAGGTACTTAGGATGTTTATTGTACAACTGGAGCCAAAAGACTGGCCAACCATTGTGACCCACATTTCATACCCTCTGGGAAGACTTAGGCAGAAAGACAAAAACGTGACCAAGATACTGAATCTAAAAGAAAGAAGCCACATGAAGCTGAAGCTTCCCACCTGGAGTTAAGGACTCATGCAAAGAGTCACTTGTCAGTGACAGAGGAGAATGCAATTGTATAACAATGGAATGACTGAGTCCCCGGTGAATCAGGAAGTGCAGAGGAAGGAGGTGGCAAACATTTACATTTGCCTGGCAGGTCTACAGCAGGACTCAGCCTTCCCTGCTCACTGAGTCCTTCCAGCTGAGTGAGTTTGAATATCCAGACACAGAAGCTGATTCTTCCGACTCCAGATGATCTTCTCCTCCCCGCTGCACAGTTCCTGTACTTTACACTATAAACACTTTTCACTGAATGTGTTATTGGCATTTGCTCACAACTGAAACCCACAGTGCTTTCGATGGGTTAGAAATGATCGTCCAAAGTCCACAATTGCCATTTGAATTGAAAAAAGAAAGAAAAAGGGGGAAAAGGAAAGATGACTCTTCCTAGGTTTGGTGGAGGGGAAAGTTCACTATAAACACGTGGGAGCGCATAGCCAGAGGCCAGAATCTCTAGGAAAGTCCAGAGTGGACATGACCCTGACACGGGCCATGTAGGAAAGAGGAAAGAGAGGGTTAGAGGGCAGAGTGGAGAACCAAGTGAGTCAGCCACAAGGCTCAAAGGTACAAAAAAAGCAGGGAAGCAGAATAGTTGGGTTATATAGACTAGAGCAGCCGAACCCTCTGGGCTGAAGAATTTAGGGTAGGGAGCAGCAAATGCCATCCAGAAGGGCTTTATAAGGGCAGGGACTGAAAGATGCAGGGAGAATTGGGGCCAGGTCTTCTTTGATATGTTAAAAAGACAACTCATCATTTGTTCTGGGTTTGAAACCTAACACCACCAAATGAATGACCAAAAAAATGACTGTCTTCCCCTGCCCTCGTCAGCAATCTGGCTACCTCCTCTTCTGCAAGATGTTCTGCTGTCCGAGAACTTATCTGTGGAGTTAGGTGGCTAATTATGGGTTATGAAAGGCCAAATTATGACAAAAGTAGAAATGCAGCTTAAAAACGCCTGTTCTCCACGATCCGCATCCTCAACAGTCAAGTTAAAGGCAAAGATCACAAATTCCTCTATTGCTTTTCAGGCAAGGTAATCAGGGCTGCATCCCCCTCTGTGGGTGGCCAGTGTATTAAATAATAAGAATAATCTTTGCTCATAAAACTGTCCTGACACACTCCACCAACAGAAACTGAAATGACGTCAGCAGGACACCTGAGGATCTCAGCATCTCTGGTACCTAGTGAGTCTCTAGAATGTTGACAAAGGCTCGATGATCTCAGCAGAGATGGGCTCTGTGCTCCCTATGCCACACCTAGACAGGACCTCTCAAACATGAGCACACTGAATCCTTGCAACAATCCCAGGCAAATGAGATTTTCATTCATATCTGCCTGGTCCTCAGATCCTCAGATGCATGTGGTCTCTACTTTGAACTAGACTATTAAACGTGACTAAAGTTTAGTGTAGGGCTTAAACAGACTCCCAGGAAAACATACTTGTGTTTGAGATCTCAGATTTGCTTAAGACAGGATTTCACTATACGTCCCAGACCATTCTTAAATCCACAGAGATTACGAGCACATACCAGTCACAGCCGTAATAGACAAGTTGGATTCTAACTGTAGATTTGGTATGGACTTTTTGTGTAACCTCATATGATCTTATAGCTAGATAAATAATTTTTAAAATCACAATTTTTAAAGCCAGACTAATTTTTTCCCCAGAGATAAGAAAGCTACTGAATGAACCTATAGGATAAGGGACATAGAGTTCTAGTCCTTCCAAGCCACAGCTCAACTCCATGCACTTACTCTCCATAGCTGAACTTAAGGCACAGGGTCAGGCTCCGAACACCTGCTTAAAGTGATGGCCAGACTCTCCTCTACATACCATGGTGAGCAGACTGCCAATGCCACAGAGAAATGGAGGCAGACAGCCCAGCACCTGCTGGGTTTCTCCAGCCCTGTAACAGGTCAAAACAAAATCTGACCTGGTCCTCCTCCACTGCCTGTTACCTTCCTCATCCACACTAAGCTCTGAACTATAGCTAACACCTCTCTGCTCCTGGTCCAAGAAGGTGTGAGAAACATTATTCCTTTTCCTGAATCATAACTGGGGTCATTTCGGATCATTTGTAACCACAACAAAGGAGCAAGGGTTTAAAGGCAATGCGTAGGCTGGATTCTCATGGCAAAGTAGTGTAGTAATTAAGCCAAGTCATAGCTGAGGCACACAAAAGGCTATGAGGATGCTAGAGTGCAGGAATTAGGAGCAGGGGCAGAGTGTTTATCCAGGCTTGTCCCGCTGTAGGGAAAGAATCGTGATGATGAAATTCCACTCTATTCCATCCGTGACCCCCAGCTCTTCCAAAACTTCTTTCTGGAATCCTCTCCTCCCCTGATAGATCTGCCTTCTTCCTCACTAAACATTTGACAAAAGAATAAATGAACAAATGAAAGAATGAACCAGGCAAGAAGACAGAGGAAGACACACACACACACACACACACACACACACACACGTGGGTGGGGGAGGGGGAGAGAGAGAGAGAGAGAGAGAGAGAGAGAGAGAGAGAGAGAGAGATCCTTCCTGGCCCCCAGTTCCACTCCCTGTTTTTTCCTATACCATGTTAGGTAGACCTGACCAAGTAGGTGTATCACTCAAGCATTAACTGACCTTACTTATGGGCCCAGACCACAAATCACAGAAGAAGAGAAAAAAATGAAAACAGCACCCTTCCCCAGTCCCCACAATCTCCACCAAAACTCCTAGGCCATTCATCCCAAGTGGCCTCTGATGTCTAATTCACTGGCTGAACTTTGCTGTCAAAGGCTTCAGATTATTCTCCTTATGCAGCAAGACAATTTTGCAAATGGTTTGCTCCTGGTACTCCTTACGTTTTTCTTATTTTCTTTTTTCCTTGTCTTTTTACCTTAATTTTCTTTTCCTAGCAAGGTCTCACTATTTTAGCTTACGCTTATCTTGAACTCACTGTGTAGCCCAGGCTGGCCTTGAACTCCTCACCTTCCTCCTGCCCCACATCCCCACCCACAAGTGCTGGAACAAGTAACTAACAGGCACGTGCTACCACACTCAGCCTGTTCACCCGCTTTTGTCTCTGTGAGCTCTTGGAACTCTGAATTCAATACCCTGTCATACTGGACAGCCAAGGGAACGAGACAGACATACATATGAGCTTAGAAAAGTGATTATCTGCTCTTCTGGAAGCCAAAGAATTGATACCTGCCAAGGATGGCTTGGACATCAACCTGCCTGCATCAGAAGCAGAGCAAGATGAACTCTGGAGGGTCTTTGACAGGTTGAGAACCCTTTGGGGGTTGTTGAATGACCTTTATACAAGGTTTGCTGAGGACCATCAGAAAACAGAGGTATTTACACTGCAATTCATAATAGTAGAAAAATTAGTCATGAAATAGCAAAAAAAAACAAAAC
Source organism: Rattus norvegicus (assembly GCF_021556685.1). NCBI lineage: Eukaryota > Metazoa > Chordata > Mammalia > Rodentia > Muridae > Rattus > Rattus norvegicus. The sequence continues at coordinate 181,195,973 of NC_141535.1, forward strand.
AAAAAAAAACAAAAAACAAAAAACCACAGCTTTGTAGGTTGGCGGGGGGGGGGGGTGTCACTATAACATGAGGAACTTAATCAGAATCACAGCATTAGGAGATTACAAACCACTGGTCTATGAGTTTAATTCTCACCTAGCACTGCCTTCAGTCCTCTCCCTAGCCTGCTCCAAGAGTGCCTTATACACATTGACCAGCATCACGGATGAAGCCAGCCACCTACTGTGAGCCACATGATATACCTGGGGAATGGCCTCCCAGTTAGGCCTGGGAGACTGGACATACAGCTCTTTCTAAGGAACGCAGTTCTTCTGTAGGCCTGGGAGACTGGACATACAGCTCTTTCTAAGGAACGCAGTTCTTCTGTAGGCCTGGGAGACTGGACATACAGCTCTTCCTAAGGAACGCAGTTCTTCTGTAGGCCTGGGAGACTGGATATACAGCTCTTTCTAAGGAACGCAGTTCTTCTGTAGGCCTGGGAGACTGGACATACAGCTCTTTCTAAGGAACACAGTTCTTCTGTAGGCCTAGGAGACTGGACATACAGCTCTTCCTAAGGAACGCAGTTCTTCTGTAGGCCTGGGAGACTGGACATACAGCTCTTTCTAAGGAACGCAGTTCTTCTGTTCCTCCTATGCATAAGCTCTTTACCACAACCACTCCCTGGACTTCTTGACATTATCATGACCCAGCAATTGTCCTGCTTCCAACCCCAAAGGGACATCTTCCAATCCCCTTTCTGTAAGATCCTGTTTTTCATATGTCACAAGAGTCAATAAATTATAATCAGGCTGAATCATGAGAATTCAGAGTGTACATATTTGAAGAGACTGGGTTGTTACCAAGTTCAGCCCAATGGAACCCCAGGACTGTGACAGGGTCCTGGGGCAATGCAAAATGGGGACACTGAAGTCACTGTCCTCAGAGAATTCATCGTGTATTTCAGAGGTAAAAATTACACATAGGAAATAGGGCTGCAGATTCACAGGAAACAGAAGCTGTAAGCTTTAGCATCCTAGTCTACCAGCAGCACATGACCTAGAGAAAGCCACCCCAGCTTATATTGAACAAAACCTGTCTTGTGCAGGACAGAACTTGTAGGAGATAGAGAAAGGAGTTAAGATAAATCTCTCTTTCACAGAGCTCAGATTCTGGTGAGGTTGAGATCGGCAGAGTCCTCTGTAGGATTCAAAAGAGAAACCAGTGAAGAGGGTAAGGATAGAAGATTTCTGATGGAGTAGGCTTAGAAATGTCTGATAGAAAAGATAATTCAAATGTATTTCCAATGAAGAGAATCTTTATAGATTAATACAGACTGAATAAGTTCCAAGAGGAAGAAGCAGTGTGGAAAAAAAAAAAAAAAACAGAAAGACAAGGACGTTGTGGCAGGAGAATCAAGTCCCTTCAATATAGCATAATGAAGAGTCTATCTCAAGAAAACAAGAACAAAGGAAAGAAGGAAGGAAAAAAGGAAGGAAGGAAGGAAAAAAGGAAGGAAGGAAGGGATAGAAAGAAAGAAAGAGGGAAGGAAGGAAAGAGAGAGAGACAGAGAGAGAAAGAGAGAGAGAGAGAGAGAGAGAGAGAAGCAAAGAAAGAGGAAAAACAAAAGGAAGAAAACTGAAAAGATCTGCCTACAATGAAGGCCTAAAAAAGAGTGTGTTAAGAGTTTTATACTGTACAAGTTGGGCATGGTGGCCCACACCTTTAGTACTACCCAGCATTTGGTAGGCAGAGGTAGGCGGATCTCTGAGTGCGAGACCAGCCTGGTTTATGGCTACACAGAGAAACCCTGTCTCTGAAAAAAAAAAAAACAGAAAAAAAAACCCCAAAAAACAAAAAACAAAAAGCAAAACAAAAAAAACCAAAGAATAATAATAATAATATTAATTAATAATAATAATAACAAAAATAATTATGTACTTTACTTTTCTGTAAAATACTAATTCCTAATTCCTTTTATTGTTACAGAAATAGCAATCCTGGGACAATGGAGAGTCAGGGACACAAAAGGGGGTGCCTATGATCAAAATACATTGTATGAATGTATGAAACTCTCAAAGAATTAATTAAAGTATGTTTTAAATCAAGTTAAAATAAAAATAACTCTTCTTGAGATGAGAAAATTGATCTGGTAATATGAAGAATAAATTAGAAGGGAAGACGCAGACGGCAAGATTCCCTAGGTATTTGTAGAATAGTCCTCACAAACAACAGTGAGAACCGGTGTATGGCGAGTGGGGAAGACTGAGGTTTCCACAGAGAATCGGCAGGCAGAGGCCTAAGGAGCACAGATTTGCACAGTTCCTCCAGTTGTTAATGCAATCAATCCCTTCCCTCAATTTATAAGTGAGGAAATCGAACCATGACACACTAATGTCTTTCCCAAGTTCACAATGAAGCTGAGTCAGAGCCTTGAGGGATCTTTCAGTTTTCAAGCCATAAACTCTCCAGAGTACTAGGGTGATGACCCAGGAAAGGCTATGGCAAAAACAATATCTAACTGCTCTAGAGTCAGCAGCAAATGGGAGAGCATAGACTTCTGCACATCACATGGCCTAAGTTCATTGAATAGTGCTGACAGCAGAGGTTCTGAGGAGCACTGAAAACACTCATCAAGTGAAACCCTAATAACACCTAGACTACACTGGAAACTTCACAGGTTACAAAACATAGTTACCCCTACCCGTTTCCCTCCACTCCAACTTTACCTGGGGATATATGCATCCCTTTGATCAACAAATCTTTATCAGGTGCCTATTACCACAGGTGCTTTGGTAGCTGCTGAGTTAAAAGTTGTGCAAGATGGTGGGAGGTGCAGAACAGCAGAGGTTAACTCCATATCCCTGACCTTTGTTGCTCTGCCTCTCTGCAGCTCATTCAGGTGACTTTGCCTATTGTGATCCTCAAGCAAGGGCATTTAAACTAATCATCTCTTGCCATCTTGAAACAACTCAGAACAGGCCTTTCATCAAAAAGTAAAAGACAGAATTTCCACATGATCCAGCAACTTCACTCCCAGATAGAGATGAAATGTAACAAAAGCAGAACCGCACAAAAATACCTGATTTTTCATAGCACCATTACTCTTAAGAGTCCAAAAGCCTAGTCTCCCCAAATACCAATTGTTCATCAAAAGATGAATGGATAAACAAAATGGTTCATTCATATACTAAAAGTATTGACCTGGACGTAGAAATGAATTACTAATATATGCTACAAAATGAATAAACCTTGAAAATGTTATGCTCAGGGAGAAATGGTCCAATGTGCTATGATTCCACTTACTTGAAAGGATCAGAACAGAGCAAATCCAGAGAAACCCAAAGTTTAGTGCCTCATGAGGAGAGTGAAGAATGAGAGATGAATAGTGGTGGACACAGGATTTCTTTTAGGGTACAAAAATGCTTTAAAATTGGGGCTGGAGTAATCATTGCTCTTGTAAAGAACCAGAACTCAGTTCCAAGTACCCATGTTATCCTGCCTTCATGTGTGCATACCCACATATATGTAACCTCAAATTAAAGTCTTTTAAAAAGCATCCTAAAATTAAATAATGGCAATAATTTACTAACAATGGATAGTATTAAAGTGTTGAACTGTACACTTTCAGTGATGAATTGTATGGTTTGTAAATTATCCTAAAGCTTTTGGATGACTGTTCTCTCTTCTTCTTCTTCTTCTTCTTCTTCTTCTTCTTCTTCTTCTTCTTCTTCTTCTTCTTCTTCTTCTTCTTCTTCTTCTTCTTCTTCTTTTTCTTCTTCTTCTTCTTCTTCTTCTTCTTCTTCTTCTTCTTCTCTCTCTCTCTCTCTCTCTCTCTCTCTCTCTCTCTCTCTCTCTCTCTCTCTCATGTCTCTGAAGCTGATCTCAAACTCCCAGCAATCGTCTTGTCCCAGCCTTCCAAGTGCTAGGATTACAGGCATGGATCACCATTATAAACTTCAAGTACGACCATTAGTAACTAGGCTAGACAGACAAAGTGACCCAGGACTGTATTTCTGGGTCTTAGGAGACAAGATCTGGAGAATCATTGCTAATTCAAGGCTCTCCTGGTCTAAGAAATTCCGCGTCAGTTTGTTCATCAGTGAGAACCTGTCTCTAGTATCCACAAAAACAAAGACAGGAGAATAACTGAGTTTACGACCACCCTTCTTACATACCCTCATAGCCTGGGTTGCACAGTCAATAATAACAACAAAAGGAATGAACTAAAACATCTCAGAAACCTGCTTGGAAAGACCCAAATGTTGTTCCATAAAGACATCTGTTTGGTTCTGTAGCATTATCAACCATATTTTAGGAATTTTAAATCCTGTGGGTCAAGTTCAGCAACAGCTTCAGATATTTTCTGGTCCATTTCAATCATTGGATGTGATAGAGCATGAGTTATTAGGGAGAAGAGAGATGGTGGGCTCTTAGAATAGAGTCCAGCAATATAAGAGGTCCAGATATACGCTGGGCATAAGGATCCCAGCTCTAAAAGCGCTCTACCACAGAACCCCCGGGCTGCTTCTCTTTGGCTCAGAGCACACTTTCTGACAAGGCTAAAATATTGCTGAGGCCAGTGGTACCTTAAAAACCCACTGACTCCTACAGATGTCATTTGGGAAAATGGCCTATAATTAGCAGGAAGGTAGTTCGCTGAAAAGAAAGACTTAAAATGGCAATTTATTTATGCAGATGATAATGAGTGACCTTTAAATATCATGAAATCTCAAAAGAGTTTTGAGTCTATTAATTAGTCCTACTCCTTTCTGGAGGGCACTCATTTGCTCCATCTGTAGTTTTGTGCTCCTGTCAAATGCCAAAGGCCTATCAGGAGTGAAGTCTAGCATCACACAGGAGCCTTCTCTTCGAATGCAAACGGCCGTCTTTGGGATTCAGTGGGCTTTACCTCACTCACTAAAGAGGCACCCAACATCTCATCAGAAGGAAGTCTGAGAATTGTGTGAGAATAACCTCTGGTGATTTAACCTGAATCTTCCTTTAAAATCCATTAACTCAAACTCACACCAGTTGAGTGGACCAAGCACATCTTCACCCCAAGGTAAATCAACACCAAAGGCTTCTATAGGGTCAAGAATCCCACAGAGGGATGATAAGATGGCTTACCCACATGGACACCTGCCACCTAACAGTGCAAGCCTATGACCTGAGTTCCATCTCCAGAACCCATGTGAGGGTGGGAGGAGAGGAGAGATGCCGTAAAGTTGTTCTGACCTCCACATGCATCTGTGCAGTAATATTTATAATCTAATAATATATAATTATAATGATCATTACTGTTATTATGTGCATGTATGTGTCTGTGCACACATGTGTATCATGGTGTGTCTGCAGCGGCATGCATGTGGAGGTAGACAGTTTGATGGTATCTTTCCTTTCCTTCCATCTCACATGGGTTCTGGAGATAGAACTCAGGTCATCAGGCTAATTAATAATAATAATAATTTACATGTTTACTATATAATAAATTATGTTATAATATACTTACATAATGCCATTTGATAATTATATTAATAATTATTTTCTAAATTCCCCTTTTTAATTTTTTGAAAGGATACTTAATGGACAAGTAGAAATTTTACCTCATTTCACACCAGTCTCCAACACTGTCAATTGTAAAAGCAAAAGGGCACATTTCTCTTTGTTGATTTCTATGTATGGTCATCTGTCTTCTCTCTTAGAGAATTCATGTGCTTTCAGTGTCAAGACTATATTCAAGCACTGGAGAAACACGGGAAATTAAATAATCGATGCTGGATTGGCTAAGGAAATTCTGTTTCCATGCTAGATTTCTTCACAGGATGTTGTTAGTGAGGTTTTTTGTTTGTTTGTTTTGTTTTGTTTCCATTTGTGTCTATGTGGGAAACTGTTTCTGTCCTTGAAGAATGGGAAGCAAAACAGGTCTGTGAATAAGGACTTTGGAATGAAGAAAACATGAGTTCAGGCCTTAGCTAAGAAAGCTTCAAGTAGCACAGTGTTGAGCACATTTTTTCTTCTCTGACCTTGTCTTCCTCAGTCCCCTTGTTTAGAAAATGAAGGTAAAATCCTCCCTCCTCCGTGGTTTGTTCTGGCGGTTTAGCAGAACAGCAAATATAAAAGCTTAACTGAGGTTAGTACAGAAGACCTTAATAGAAGGCTGCTTCGAGCCTCCTACCTTTGAGCATCAAAATACACTGAGAAACAATAAGCATTAATGGTGTAGGTCTTCATACAGTTTATTGATGCAAAGAAGGTGGCTAAGCAGCCACAACTGCTGCCTTCATTTTTCCATAGAGGAACAATAAGCCTTCATCAAATTATGAATAAAGCAAAATTAATATGAAAGTTCTTGCTAGATCTGATGTTGGAATCACAGAATCTTCGAATATTGCTTCCAAAAGAAAAGTTTTCACCTTAATACAAATGTCCATCTGCCCAATATTAACCCAATTTCCTAAGAAGCCTAGGCTGACATCAAATCTGTGATCCTCCTGCCCTAGCCTTTCTAGTAACAACATTATAGGCATGCAAATTTAATTGTTTTTAACTCTCAAACCTACCCTTCTTCCTGTGTATCTTACTTCCCACTGTGGTTAAGTTTTGCTCTAATGATCTATTTATATTTATTTTATGAATATAAATGTTTTCACCTGCATGTATGTCTGTGTCACATACATTTCCGGTGCACATATGAAAAAAAGAGGAATCAGATACCCTGGAACTGTTGGAACTGTCCTTACAGAAAGTTGTGAGCTACCATATGGGTGGGGAGAACTCTGTGGGAATATCAAGTGCTCTTAACTGCTGAGCCATCTCTCCACCATTAAAGGACTGTAAGCATGAAACCTCAGGAGGACGAGGAGACAGCTTTGTTGAAAGCATAAGAGTCTGACTCTGTATCCTCAGCATCCACGAGAAAATCTAGCACAGAAGCATGTGCCTAAAATCTCAGTGCTGGGGAGGTGGAGACAGAGAGAATCCCTGGGGCTTGCTGGTCAACAAGTATAAGAAAAATACTGAGTTATGGGGCTGGAAAGATGGCTCAACAGTTAAGAGAACTGACTGTTCTTCCTGGGGTTCCGAGTTCAATTCCTAACAACCACATGGTGGCTCACAACCATCTGTAATGGGATCTGATTCCTTCCCTCTTCTGTGTCTGAAGACAGCTATAGTGAACTCACATAAATAACATCTTTTTAAATTAAAAAATGGTGAGTTCTCAGATATGGTGGTGCACAGCTTTAATGTTAGCACTCAAGAGACAGAAATAGGCTGTTCGCTGTGAGTTCAAAGCCAGTGTAATCCACATGGTGCATTCCAGGACTTCCAGAGATATGTAAAAAGATCCTGATTCAAAAAACAAATTGTGAGCTCTGGCTCAGTGAGAGATCCTATCTTAAAAAGTAAGATGGACGGCAACTGGAGACAACACCTAATGTTAAGCTCTGGCCTATAAACACACCTGGTCACACATAGGCCCCCACACAGAGACATAGCCACTCCCACATAGACAAAGAACAGGACCTACAAAATGGCCTTCTGTAAACTCACAGGTATCCACTGAATAACTGACTAGATGATTCTGACCATGCTAGAGAGCTTAGTAAGTATTAAGTGAATTCGTGTACAGAAGATTCAATTTGTAAAAGCATGACAATCCTGTAGCAGCATCAAGTAAAGACCTTTGCCTATTTAGCACTGCAGCCCAAAGAAAGCCAGCTGCTACACATCCCTGACTTCCAACTGTATTATTCTTGCTATGGTCATAGCTATTCTCTTCATTTTCTACCCTCTTTCCCTTCTTCACCTCTAGGTTTAGCCCACTGTCTTGAGGTCTTCCATTCTATTAGGTGAGAAAAGTCACAAACGTAGAATACTAAGCATAGGTGCAAAAGCAAAGGGGATCTCAGTATTAGCCGGATCTCAGGACTTTAAACTGTGCAAACCGGAATAAATGCTGAGAGAGCTACTGTAGAGGCAGCATAGCAAGACCCTTTCAAAGGGCAGAGACTTGGAGAATGCCAGTAGGAGGCTCTTGGTCTTAGGTTCTACCAACCTCATTCAAAAGTGGCCTTCCTTCAGTACAGTGTGGTCACCTAGGTTAGGCTTGGGATGATTCTTGATGTCCCTATCCCCACTTTCTTTTCCACTCATTACATCTGTTCAAAAATCCTATTCTTTCTTTCCATATATCATTCATCTTCTCAATTTAATTTACTCCATCAAGATCAAAGCTGCTATCTTGCTTCACATCAAAGCCATACTACTGACTCCTAACTGACATTCTTTTTCCAGGTTCATCTACACCACAAACTACAGTGATTGACATATCCCAGGCTTCCCAGAGCACCCTCAATTTTAGTAGTCATGTCTAATCTTGGGAAATCCTTCAATTCCAGATTAATGGAGACAACTAGTCACATATTGCAGGGACTATTTCCCCAAAACAATGCTGACAAAGAACAAAGAATTTCAATTCATATTTATCTTTAATATAAATCCTTAAATTGGGTCCTAGATATCTTCCAAAGTATGTACAAAAATGCAAATTAGCCAGGAGTAGTGACATACCTGTAACAACCCTTCTACCTGAGGGACTGAGACGGGATGAATGCCATGAGTTTGAGGTTATCCTGGGCTACATAGTGAAACTATATGTCAGTAAAGAAAGATAGAAACAAAGAAATGGAGGGGAGGGGAGGGGAGGGGAGGGGAGGGGAGGGAAGAAAAGCATACTATACTTGGCAGGTAAACATGTACTTTTGGTCTAGCCTCGGATAACTTTGTGAATCCTTTAGCAGGTCACTCAGGATGACTAGAATTCAGTTTCTTCATCTATAAATTAAGAAGCTAAGACTAACTTTCCTTTCAGCTCCTAAATTCTCTACCTCTACTCCTTCATCACTTTTTACCAGACATAGAAACCCACACTACTTCAGGCAGCATGGGAGTTCTTGGCTATTCAACTTTGGTTTTTGCTTTCTCCCCACAAGAGAGCTTTGGTCTTTGCTCCCTTCTCTTCCTACCTGAATGTTCCAAGGAACAATTTAAGTCTTGCTTACAAAGGTGGAGTTGAAGGAGCACAGGACCAGCCTAGAAGGAGTCCATCTAGATTGTCTGATTATTGAAGACTTAACGTGTCCTACCCTTGACTTACAAAATCTTTTTTATATGAAGCTTCTTTAGTCCAAGTAGACTAAAATCTTTCTGAACTTTTATGATTCTTTGAAAAATCTTAAAAATGTAGTAAATAATAGCAAGTGTCGTTGCAAATAACTGACTGGGAGATTAATTATATAATCAACTCTATTATATAATCAATTATTTAGTATATTATATATTACTGACACTTAAGAGACAAAGCAGAAATGCAGCTAAATTGCTAACTCTGTTCCTTACACAATATTTTCCAATGTGTCCACAGTTGAACAATTCACTTAATCCTTGAAGATTTATTAAGGATCTCTATGATCAAGACATTGTGCGGGTGTGTTACGGTTGTTACAGAGATGGGGAATGAGTGGAGGTCCAGGTCACTAACAATATTTCTGTCTCACAGATATAAGCTTCCAGTTTGTCCCACAATACTAACCTTTTAGTATGACTTAAAAATTCAAATGTCATGCTGAATAGTGGCGGTGTATACCTTTAATCCCACCCAGTAATTGGGATGCAGAGACAGGTAAATCTCTGAGTTTGAAGCTAACTTGGTCTACAGAGTGTGCTCCAGAACCACCATGGCTATGCAGAGTAACAAAACAAAAACAAAAACAAAAACAAACAACAAAACAAAACCACACTCTAGTGTCAGCTCTGCCTTCTTCACCTGCCACCTAATATGTCCCTAAAATTGATTGTACAACTATTTCGCCCACCAGCCCCCAGAAGAGAATAGCCATTAAAAATAGGTCAATAGGATATATGAATACCCACTTTTATTAGCAAAGTATAAGTTTAAGCAAATCTTTTCCAAGAATTATATCCTGACTAGATAGATACGCTCCCTAATCTCTACTTGAGATTTTTGTATAAACATCTTTCTTTGGTATGATGTAACTCAAGTAACAATTTCTAAGGATCAATTCAGCCTGAATCTCTGTCTTCTTGTCAACCCACACAGCATGTAGCACATACACTCCCTTAATTAAGTAGGGCTGAAACTTGAAAAGTGTACCTACGACAGTGACAAACAGGTTCATGAGCAAACAAGGGAAGTAAATAAAGCAAACGGTTTGCACAGGGAGAAGTCAAGCTGGATTGAACTGGGCTAATCTGGGTTGAGCCCAGAATGATTCAGGCCCTACCAACAGAATGGGTGACTCCTGGGATGACTTAGTAGGATAATTAAAAGCCCTATAAATAGGACGAATTTTCAGGTCTCTACCATCCTCCCTGACTCCTGACTCTTCTGCTCATCTTCCTCAAGCAGGTAAGACACGAATGCTGGAACAATAGCAGTATCCATAGGTATGGCAGTATATACGTCTTATAGTATAATACTAAGAGGTGAAGGACAGGACTGCTTTGTCAGTGACACTCTTAGGCACTTTTCTGCTGGCTTTACAGGACTCTATCTTTTTTTTTTTTTTTTTTGTTGAACAATAATTTATTGAGACCTCTCCCTCTCAGCCTGTACAATTCGAGGTCACTTTCTCCACTTGTAGATCTTCTTTGCTAGTTCTAGGAAGATGGATGGGGACAGGGGCACAGAGCACTGCTCTATGAGACTCTTGAGGTGGTTGTAACTGTCTTCCTCGTACTTGAAGAACACATTCTGCAGATCCAGCGCCTCATACAGTGCTTTCACCTGCGCCACTTTTTCTGGGTCCTTCTGCCCATAATTCTCCTCTACTTTCTGGTGTTGCTGAGAAGTGGCTCGTAGGAGACACTGAACCACCGGCCAGCTGCATTTGTTGTCCTGGATGTCAGTGTCGACCTTTCCCGTCACACTGGGGTCTCCAAAGAGATCAAGGTAGTCATCCTGGATCTGGAAGAACTTGCCCATCTCCAGCAGGATCTTTAGAGCATTAGCATGTTCCTTCTCCCTATCGAATCCAGCCATGTACATGGCAGCTGCGATAGGGAGGTAGAAAGAGTAGAAAGCTGTACAGGACTCTATCTTAAACATGATAAATGCTAGAGTGGCCTACCTCTACATCTGTGAAACATAGGCCCTAGATATTCCCAAACTGAGAGTCTGAATGACTGACTGAGAGCTAAGTGTTTTGTAGTAGAGTGTTTACCTTTTGTACAAGTTAGGCAAGGTCCTGGATCATGGGGACTCAGTGATATTCAGGTTCACTATAATAAATGGCCACAAAAGTCCCATGCAATCTCTCATTTGTCACCTTTATATACAGGCATCACTGTATAACTATGTTTTGCAGTTGGGATTTCATTTTCTGAAGCTTAGGAGCATAGTTACTAGACTTTTCACACCACAAGAAAGAATAGTGGCATACAAACTGCAGAAGACCCTAGCTTCCCAACACAGCCAATGTTGAGCAACCTGACTGTGCATTGTCTTTCAAGTGTGCAGTGTGTCTACTTTCTGTAACTGTATTTATTTGTTTATTTGCTTGTTTGTTTAATGATTCCATTTACTAAGCAGGTAAAAGGATTTTCTAGAATTTAACCTCTCAGAAAGGTTTCTTGGACCACTGAAAAAGATATTTAACTTTCTTCATTGTTTAAAGAAGACTCTTTAGAAAATGAATAACTCTCAATGGCATGCATTTACTGTTATCCCCAGTCACTGATAGACAATTATGAACTACTGTGTTTACATCTAGCCCATCCTCAATGAGCTATCCTTAATTTTTCTTCTAACATGAGAATCTCAGCTAAGCAACTCCCAACCAGAGTAGACAGTAAGGCACATAAAATCTCTACAATACATGTTTAATTTTTGGAAAAGAATTTACTCTTTTCTGGCAAAGAAAAAATTTTCTGAATCACTGCCATGATAGCATATGATTGTTAGAGCCTGAGTGTTGATCATATAATGACTAGCCTAAAATTATGGCAAATTATTATAAGAAGGGGCTCTGTGGTTTCTCAAACCTTTCCCAAACCTCCCAAAACACCATTATTCCTCTGGAAATGCTGACTCCAGGTTTTCATCCCAAACATAAACAAAAGCTTACCACTTTTTCTTCTTCTCCTCTTCTTCTTCTTCTTCTTCCTCCTCTTATTCCTCCTCCTCCTCCTTCTTAAGATTCACCAGGGTTTGTCAAGATGCCTCAACTTCTGAACAGCATACTCAACGTGAACAAGGTGTTCCAGAACTATGCTGAACATCATGGGGCAGGCGCTTCACTGAGCAAGAAGGAGTTGAAGCAGCTGCTCCTCGCTGAGTTTGGAGACATCCTTCGGGTAAGATAGATAGATTCTTTGTCGTTTGGAGTGGAATGTGTATGATTCTAATGTTTGCACCCAGGAGATTTTTATTAATATTTTGCTTTACTTGGTCATTCCCCACCAGTAATTTACTGATAAGTACTTTCTGGTACTTCTTAGTGTTCTTACACACACACACACACACACACACACACACCTCCCTCTTTGTATGTGAATTTGGACAAATCAAAGAACAACTCAAAGTAACTTTAAAAGAAATCTGATATTCATATTTTCTATTCATAACCCTGTGCACGCACCTTCTCATGTATTTATTCAATAATTCACTAAGGATTCATTGAGTACCTAATTCTATACTGGCATAATCCTAGTTACTACAGATGCCAACATGAAGAAAACTTAACTTCTTTTCCTTCTAGAATGTCAAACTATAGTGAGAAAGAGGTATATAAACATATAGGCTATACCATGTAAAAAGATACAGTAACTTTTTCAAATGATTCAAATTAATTGTTGATACAATTGTCTATTGCTTGTGGTAATACAACATTGGTTTACCAAGGGATGAGGTTCAGAGAACAAGCTTATCAAGGGTAGAAGCAGAGCCAAGCTACTTAACATTAATGGTTTCTCTGGGGGTGGGGACTGAGTGTATTGGAACATTATTGCTAATATACAATCCAGCAGCCATAAAAGAACTTTTTTTTTCTTCTCACAGAGACCAAATGATCCAGAGACTGTGGAAACCATTCTGGAACACTTGGACCGAGATAGAAATGGATATGTTGATTTTCATGAATACCTCTTGCTGGTGTTCCAATTGGTCCAAGCCTGCCATCATAAGCTAGATAGTAAGTTGCATGGAACTGGAACCTCCTTCCAGAAGGAACATGGTCAGGAAGGAACACAGAGTCATAAATTTTCAGAAAACACAAGCAGACAACATAAGCAGAGGTATCAAGGACAACGCCAGAACTCTCACCACAGTCAGTCTGAGGGACGTCAAAATGTCCAACATGATCAGTCCCAGAGACAAAATAAGGACTCTGAGAAACATGATACAGATCCTCACTATGGTCAGTCAGAGACATTCCATGGGGACTCCCACTATGGTCATTCTGAGAAATCAGACACAGATTATAGCTCAGATCAGTCTGAGTCAGATGGTCAATCTTCAAGCTCTAGTCAAAGACTGAGCTATAAATCTAGTCATGACCAGCCCAAAGGCCAAGGATATATCTTTGCCTTATATCAGTCTGAGAACCCTGCACAGGCTTCTCATTATGGCCAGTCTAAAACATTTGGAGAACAAAGTAACCGTGGCCAGTCTGGAAGATTCAGAAAAGAGTCTTATTCTAGTCAAACCAGTCAAGAATCTGACTCTTATGAACAATATGGAAATCAACATCAGAAATCAGGCCACAGTCAGACAGAGAGACAAGGCCAGAAGTCTCAGTATGGCCAGACAAACAAAAAAGGACATAGTTCATACCATGAGCAGACAGATAGACAAGACAAGAGTTTCCATTATGGCCAGAAAGGAAGACAAGACCAGGGTTTCCAACATGGTCAGAAAGACAAACAAGATCAGAGTTCTCACCAAGGTCAGAAAGGCAGAGAAGACCAGAGTTCTCACCAGAGTCAGAAAGGCAGGCGAGGCCAGAGTCCTCACCAGGGTCAGAAAGGCAGACAAGGCCAGAGTCCTCACCAGGGTCAGAAAGGCAGACAAGGCCAGAGTCCTCACCAGGGTCAGAAAGGCAGAGAAGACCAGAGTTTCCACCAGGGTCAGAAAGGCAGAGAAGACCAGAGTTTCCAGCAGGGTCAGAAAGGCAGAGGAGACCAGAGTTCCCACCAGGGTCAGAAAGGCAGAGGAGACCAGAGTTCTCACCAGGGTCAGAAAGGCAGACAAGACCGGAGTCCCCACCAGGGTCAGAAAGGCAGAGAGGACCAGAGTTCTCACCAGGGTCAGAAAGGCAGACAAAACCAGAGTTCTCATCATGGTCAGATAGAGGATCAAGACCAGAGTTCACGTTGGCATCAGTCAGACAGACAAGACCATGGTTTTCATTATGGTCAGACAGGTGGACAAGGCCAGAGTTCTCATCATGGTCAGACAGAGGATCAAGACCAGAGTTCACATTGGCATCAGACAGACAGACAAGACCGGGGTTTTCATTATGGTCAGACAGGCAGAGAAGGCCAGAGTTCTCATCAGGGTCAGGCAGACAGACAAGGCCAGATTTCACACCAGGGTCAGAAAGGCAGAGGAGACCAGAGTTCCCACCAGGGACAGAAAGGCAGAGGAGACCAGAGTTCCCACCAGGGTCAGAAAGGCAGAGAAGACCAGAGTTTCCACCAGGGTCAGAAAGGCAGAGGAGACCAGAGTTCCCACCAGGGTCAGAAAGGCAAAGACCAGAGTTTCCACCAGGGTCAGAAAGGCAGAGAAGACCAGAGTTCTCACCAGGGTCAGAAAGGCAGAGGAGACCAGAGTTTCCACCAGGGTCAGAAAGGCAGAGAAGACCAGAGTTTCCACCAGGGTCAGAAAGGCAGAGAAGACCAGAGTTCTCACCAGGGTCAGAAAGGCAGAGGAGACCAGAGTTTCCACCAGGGTCAGAAAGGCAGAGAAGACCAGAGTTCCCACCAGGGTCAGAAAGGCAGACAAGACCAGAGTTCACACCAGGGTCAAACAGGGGGACACAGCCAGAGCTCTCACCAGGGATGGACAAGGGAAGAAAGCCAGAGTTCACACCAGGGTCAAACAGGGGGACAAAGCCACAGCTCTCCCCAGGGATGGACCAGGGAAGAAAGCCAGAGTTCACACCAGGGTCAAATAGGCAGACAAGGCCAGAGCTCTCATCAGGGTCAGACAGATAATCAAGACCAGAGTTCACGTTGGCATCAGACAGACAGAAGAGGCCAGAGCTTTCAACATGGTCAGACGGGTGAACAAAGCCAGAGTTCACACCAGGGTCAAACAGGCAGTCAAGGCCAGAGTTCACAATGGCATCAGTCAGACAGACAAGGCCAGAGTTTTCATCATGGTCAGAGAGACAGAGAAGGCCAGAGTTCTCACCAGGGTCAGACAGACAGACAAAGCCAGAGTTCTCACTGTGGTCAGTCAGACACTGGAAAAACTGAATTTCAAGGGCAAAACAAGCACTTTCAAGGGACTGATAGAACAAGAAGAGACTCATATGTTGAACAATCTGGAAGGTCAGGAAAACTAAGTCAACAGAATTCAAGAGAAGAAGGGAATCAAACCCAGAGACAGAGATCCCAGGATAGAAGGGAGCAGCAAATCCAGCACCAGGCATGGAAGCCTGAAGAGGATAATCAACACAAACTCTTAGCTCAGGTACATCAAGAGCCATACTCTCATGAAGAGTATGACTCACAATCACAGAGCAGCGAGCAGGGCCACTGGGGAGAGGAAGAGCATCATCAAGATTGGGATAGACACAATGTTGAGGATCAGGAAAGTCTATATGAGATGCAGAACTGGCAAACTCATGAAGAGGAACAGAACCATCAAAGAAGTGATAGGCAAACCCATGCAGATGAGCAGAACAAGCAAAGACAACACAGGCAAACTCATGAAGAAAATCATGATCACCAACATGGTAGACAGGATGAAGAGGAGCAAAATCACAAGAGACGAGGCCATCATCAACAATGGGATAGACATACCCATGAAGAAAATGAGAAGTATCAAGGAGGCCAAGGCCAATTCAGAACCTTCCCCAACAAAGAAAAATTCCACAGGAATGAAGAGGACCAGTATGAAGGGTCCCAGGGAAGACATTTCCATCCAACACATAGTGGTGAAAGGTCCCAAAGAAGAGAAAAATCTGGAAACCATGCTACCAAAACAGCTAACACCTCCAGCCCTTTCTATGACTATGTCCAAGAGCAGGCAGCATATCATTATTAGGCCTTGTGAGCAGCAGGCTAAAGTAAGTCGAAGCTAAAGAAGAAACCTACATGCCAATTTATTGTTACTTCTGTTTAAAAGGTTGAGATTATATTTCATCCTTCTCTCTTTTTGTCTCTCTATAAGAATGCTTTTGAAGACTTGTACTCATATTTTGAAATTTCAACTCTTTGAATAGCAATTGCATAGTTAATTGATTGTGTGGAGTAAATTAGGTGAACTAATCAATCTTCGTTTTGATCACTTTGTGGATTTAAATCATTGCTAGTTTATTTTCAGTTTAGGTGATACCTTGTTGAATCATTGAATGGCAGAGCGCTCTTCCTGAAGTTCAGAAACAAAAAAAGTGTACTGAAAACTGCTACTACATTTGAAGAAAGGGATTTGGACTTTGGTAAACTTTGGCTCTTATGGATAAAATATCAGGAGCTACACAAGCTTCATGGTCTAGACTTGGATGAAACAGTGAGAAGTCTCCAGGGGAGCTAGAGATCAAGCAGAGTATCTCTAATATCAGTATCTCTGAGGCCTAGGCTCCTATTCCTCCACTGATGGGTCAGAAAAATTGACAAGACCCCTACCAAACCATCACACATAAAAAAAATATATATATTTCATCTTGTTTGAAGATTCCTGGTAGACAAGCCTATCAATTCTGAAAACCTTTCCAACAAAGACCATATGTAGAACATGAAATTATATTAAAAAACTCAATAAATGATTGGTGAGCAATGATATTGACGGCTTTTTCCTTTCTTCGGCGTGGAATATGACTTTCACGTATGGATCATTTTCTAAGAATAAATCTTCATCTCTTAGGGTTGGAGAGATTGTTCAGCAGTTAGGAGCACTTGCTGTCCTTGCAGAGTACTGGGCTATGGTTCTTACCCATAACTCATCCATAACTCCAGTTCCAAAGGACTTGACACTTTTCTGTCCTCTTCAGACAGAAGACACACATGTAATGGACGTAATACATGCAGGCAAAGCACTCATACATGTAAAGTAAAATAAAACAGATTTAAAAGGTCTCATTTCCTATCTTCTAAAATATCGTATGAAGCCAAGCATGGTGGTTTATACTTGTCATCACAGCACTCAGAAGACTGAGGCAGGAGGATCTTAGTGAATTTTAGACCAGTCTGCTCTACATAGCAGTTTTCAGGCCAATATGAAACACCGAATGAGACACTGTCTCAAAGAAAAAAAAAATCTATCTGTTCTCTGAGTTTCTGAACACTTATAAGAGAAATCATTAGAACTGACTAATAACTAGCCAAAATGAACTTTCTGTTCACCTAAACATAATTTTCATCTCTTATCTCTACCAGAAAATTGTTCTATCTCACTCACAACTACTCCTTCGATTCCACATTAAGATGTTCATTAAGTCTTGCCAACTCCAAATCCTCTTTAACTCCAACATTCCAGCTTGGAAAAACAGGAATGCACATCCAGAACTCTTAGTGTAAGAAAGATAAATATAGAAGCTAGGAATGAGTACTGAAAGCCATAGCAACAGTCTTTTCCCTCCGGGTCCAAACGCACTAAGACAGACAGGCATAGATTATCGTTCAAGGCTATGGAGGTTTGTTCGGTTGCTATGCATTGCAATGCTAAATTCTGGGTCTAAAGGGACTTCTCAGGTTTACAATCTTCTGTGGTGCAAATGTTGTTCCTTGATTTAGAACTATTGGTTAAATAAAACTGTCTACAGCCAATTGCTAGAAGGATTAGAGGTAGGTGAGTTTAGAGTGACCTGGTTGAAGGGAAAAGTTGGAAAAGGGAAGAGAAAGGAGGAAAGGACACCTCACCCTGAAGGGAGACGGAAGATGAACCTGTGGCCAGGAGAAGCAGCAAGTTTCTGGAATATACAGCTGGGGAGGCCAGATCTGCAGTTAGAAGAGTAGATTAGGGGTTACCCCCACCCCAGTAATTGTCAAAGCCAAATAAAATAACCACAGTCTGAGCCTCATTTATTTGTAAACTAATTGGGAATAAGCTTAAATTGATCGACAGACCCACTGTCATAAGAACAAGAAAAATCACAGTTGAAACAAAAAGGGGAGTGAGTAAGATAGACTTTCATAGAGGGAAGGCATCTAAGCAAGGACTGTAGTTATGGGAGAAAGGTTTGTGGTGGGCCTCAAGACAAATAGGCATGACTTTCTGCTGGCTGCTTTATTATTATTATTATTATTATTATTATTATTATCATCATCATCACCATCATCATCATCATCATCATCATCATTATTATGATTAACTTTACATCCTATTCACTGCCCCTCTTCTTCATCATCATCATCATCATCATCATCATCATCATCATTATTATGATTAACTTTACATCCTGTTCACTGCCCCTCTTCCCAGTCACCCCCTCCCACAATTCTTCCCCCACCCCTCTTCTCCTCTGAGAGAGTGGAGGCCCCTCTGGGTATCCCCCTGCGCTGGCACATCAGGTCTCTGCAGGACTAGGCCAATCCTCTCCCTCTTAGGCCAGACAAGGCAGTCCCAGCTAGTAAAACATATAGGCAACCTGTTTCAGGAGAGCCCTGGTCCAGTTGTTCAGGTCCCAAATGAAGACCAAGCTGCACATCTGCTACATACGGGGGGGGGGGGGGGGTAGGGGGAGAGTGCGTTCAGCCTATATGTATGTTCTTTTGTTGGTGGTTCAAGCTTTGAAAACCCCAAGTGTTCATGTTAGTTAACTCTGTTAGTCTTCCTGTGGAGTTCCTATCTCCTTCTGTGCCTACAATACTTGTCCCAACTCTTCCATAAGAGTCTCCAAGCTCCATCCACTGTTTGACTGTGATTCTCTGCATCCCTCTGAGTCAGCTGCTGGGTGAAGCCTCTCAGAGGATAGCCATGCTAGTCACCTGTCTATAAGCATAACAGTATTATTTTTCTTTCTTTTTTTTTTTCGGAGCTGGGGACCGAACCCAGGGCCTTGCGCTTGCTAGGCAAGCGCTCTACCACTGAGCTAAATCCCCAACCCCTGCATAATAGTATTATTAATTGTGTCAATGATTGGCACTTACCAATGGGATGGGTCTCAAGTTGGTCCAGTCGGCTGCTTTTTAAATAGCATTTTTTCAATAATAAGAATTGAAATCTTAAAACAAAAAAAAGGAATTGAAATCTTTCAAAAGTAAGAATTTCTTCACAAATGTTTTCTAACTTCCTATCGGTTAATCAAAGAGAATGAAAGGTACCAAAACTCAGAGTTCAGGAAGGCAGTCACTGGTCCTCATATTGCTCTAGTCAACTGCCTAGGAGAAATTTCAATGTAATCCTCTTCTCCAGTCAAACTCATCAAGTCCTTCCTTTTATCACAAAATACAGGATAGCCCAAATCTACGATTCTTTTTATCCCTATTCCCAGCACCTAAGCCACATCACCTCCCCTCAATACACCTTCTCAATGAGTAGACTCCCTTCCCTTTTAAAAACGCATACTGTATCCTGTGATTCCCGGCTAAAAGTTCTCAGTACTTGGCCTCTACCTTGAGAATTGAGCACCCTTTCCCATCCCTTCCTACAGGATGACCTTGCCAGACTTCATTCTGAATGCTTTCCTCTGAATTTACTGTTTTCCAATTGCCCTGACCTTTCTTCCATGATTCCAGTAAATACATCGGCTCTGACTTGGAAACTCTTGAACCAGCCATTTCTCTAGTTCAAAATGGTCTTCTCATTAATAAGTTATAAATCCAGATTCTCATTTCATTCAGGTCTTACCTAATATCACTCCTCCAGAGAAACTTTTTCTGACTTTAGTCTATGAGTGAATCCCTCCAATCTCTATCGCGTGTCTCCTTTTTCATCAATTTTCTTCTTAATAGTTTTTAACTTAAATATTTATTATATGTTTAATATATAATATTAAATTTGTCTCGATTTAAGGACCAGGCCTGATTTAAAAAAGAGGCCTTAAGGTATCAGCTCCAGGAACAGACCATAAAATCCAGGAACAAGGTCATAAAACCCCCCTCCCAAAGAACAGCCTAGGGATAACCACAAAAATGGGGAAATATCTAATCTCAGGATGGGCCAGCTGTTCTGGGCCACCCTATCTCATCCTATGGTTAAATGTTCATGATAAAAGAATTTTTGTCACTGATTCCCTAGCACCCACCAACGAAATTTTAGATCGCCTAATCCTTCTAAAGAGTTCCCCCTGTTTCCTATAGGAAGGCCTGCACCACTTTGTCTGAGGTTGCCATTTCAAAAAAATGGTTGACAACCCCCCCCCCCCCGACCAAATGCTGGTTATTTCTACAGAACAAACATTCTTTATTTCTGCATACTATGTGAGTCTGGGGTCTTCTTTCAGTGATTTCTGAACCCTTACACTAGCACTAGACCTTCAATAGTAACTTGCCATGATGCTTGCCCAATAAATTACTACATTACTTGAATGTTTGTGAACGCCTATTGGGCTGACTTCAGTGGACATTCTAACCCAATTTCCACGCTACTGTCCCTAGACTCCAACCTAACTGGGATCTTTCCAGGACTGACCGTTTATATAATTCTTTTCAGTTAAATGCTTTCCTGATCTTTACCCACCAAAATCCCACCCATCGCACTGACTGTGGCACCTCTGCTCCCACCATTGCCAGAGCTTCTCTTGGTACCTCAAGAGCAATTTTAAACCCATTTCTTTCCTGCCCAAGTGTGAAGTCTACACGTCAGTTACCGTTGAGTCTTCAGTACAAAGCACAACTGTGATTCTACAGGAGAGTGAGGCTTGAAATTTAAAAAAAAAAATCGCGTAAAAGTAAAGCCTTGTTTCATTATAAAGTTTATGGTCTCAGAAAATCTTCTCCTCAAGTCCCAGTTTCCCCATTCACAAGATGGAATTAAAAGTTCCTATAGTTGTTGAAAATTAAATCAAGGTAACATATGCAAAAGTGATTCATAATTGGATTCTTTTGCTTATTTATCTTCTATTTTTCTAGAGGAGGCCTGTCCTTTATTCTTCAAGTCATTGTATCATCTAGAGTATTTCAGAGTAGTTGACAAGTATGTACTAAATCAAGTTCAACTGAATAGACCTCTCCCCATTACGTCATGATTCTGCCTCTTCCGTGACAATAATGACTCTGCCTCTACCATTAATTACATCACGGCTCTGCCTCTTCCATGACGATGATATGTGGTGCCCTGTTAGCATCACACTCCTCCACCAGATCAGGACCCAAATTTCCTCTCTATAATCCTGTGCCCTACCTCCACCAGACCTCACTACAACAAGATCCAGGCAGTGTAAGCAGTTTCCCTGAGCATCATCCCACTCTGCTCCAAACTCAAGAACACAGGCTATGAAAATAATATTTTCCTACACCTTAGATCCTTCCTTCCTCTCTTCTCCCTAGGAGTTCAAATACAACAACTTCTAACACCCAACTCCCAAAAGGGCTGTTGAAATTTTACCATTTCTAGCCCTCCCTCTAGGACCAGCCTTCACCCTGTTAATTTCTATATACATAGATGCTGCAGATGTGTTTTGCTTTTCAGCTGTCCCTATACATAAGGATTCTACTGTTGCTTTCGTTGAATGAAGTTGTTAGATGTCAGGTAACTCAAGTATCCAGAAATAAGCTCAACCTGGACTATGGAAGTTATTTCTGACAGATAAAAGCCAACTTTTTTCAGAAACTTATGAAACCAGTTCTCATCCGCCAAATGGAGTAATTTTCCTCACTTCTGCCAGAAGGGACATATGTCCAGCATACAAAAACTCATGCTGGCCTCCAGGCTTCCATAGTACCACAAATCCCTGTTATACATTTCAAAGTCCATGCTAGTATCCTGGCCTTCCCACTACCCTACCTGTTCATCCTCCTTATAGTCTCTATGATTTGTCCAACACACACTCTCCACACATGCCCCCACCCCCCCCCTCTCTCATGCTATCTCACGTTCTCTGCTATTGTCTCCCATTCTCCTGCGTCCTTAGCATTGGCATGCCCTCTTTCTCTCCAATCTGGACTCATTCAGATGCCTCTAGATATTTTCTTTTTCTTATTCACAATCAAACTCCTCACCCAATGAAGCAGTCATGTAAACAGTTCCTTCCCTGTGTACTCTCACATATAAAAGTTACAATGAAAGCATATATTAAAGAGATATCAGGGCTGGAGTCATGGCTCAGAAGCTAAAAGGCCTGACTGCTTTTGCAGAGAACTCTCTGGTCCTGAGCACCCACCTCAAGCAGCTCATAACTGTAACTACAGCTCCACGGGGTCTGATACCTTCTTCTGGCCTCCTTGGGCACCCATACACACATGGCATACATTAACACAGACATACATAAAAACAAAAAAAAATTAAGAAATATATATCAGAACATTTTTCTCACAAGACTCATCAAAAGAATTAAAAACTTTCATACTGAACATGTAAGACACGGGGAAAGACTTTTTGGTAGTGATCTAGACTATGTCTCCACCAAGATTACAAGCAAAAGTAAATAAGTTGGACTACAGCAAACACAAAAGCTTCTAGCAGCAAAGGAAGCAATCAATGGAATGAAAGGGCAAGCAATGGAATCGGAGAAAGTTTTGCAAACGAAATATCCAATAAGAGATCAAAATCCAGAACATATAGTGAATTCAAACAACAGAAATAAAACAACCCATTAAAGATAGGCAAAGGACCTTAATAAACTTTTTTTTTTTTTTTTGCAAAAGAAACACCTGTGGCCAATAGATACACAAAAAGGTTCTAAGCATCAGGATTAATCAAGGAAAACAAATTAAAACCACAACTGACAGGATGGCTACTCTCAGAAAAAGAGAAAAATGGGAGAGACTTTTTGTGTTCTGTGGGTAGAATTGTAAGGTAGAGCATACAGAGCCATCATGAAAACCAATATAGCTTTTCCTCAAAAATTTAAAGACAGACGTATGATTCAGCAATCTTGGTTATGGTTATATCTTTTTTAAAAGTATCAAATCAGTATTTTGAAGAAATATCTATAGTCTCATATTCATTGAAGCATTGTTCACAATAGACAGGATATACATTCAACCCAAGTGCTCAGCACCAGATGTAGAAAGGGTGAAATTTATGTACGTGTTTGTTTGCCTATGTATATGAATATATGCCATACATAAATATATATTATGTATAAAAATAGTACTACTCAGTGACAAAAAGGAAATCCTGCCATTCATGATAGGATATCATGCATATGTAAAACTCAAAGGTATAAAAATAAAGTGGAACGAGAGAAATACAAGACTTTAATAATAATATTCTAATAATAACATCTATACTCATTAATATTAATTAACAATTAATTATCAATTAGTAACTAATTGTTAACAAATAGTTGCTTACATAAGTGATAGATCTATGCTAATAATATAGCTATAATGATATACAGTAAAATAATGATAAATAAAATAATATCACTTTTCACTAGCTTCTTTAAAAAGTGAACTCATAAAAGCACTCAGTACAGAAAGTCTGGTTGCTCAGCAGTTGAGAAAGAATTTCTGTGGTCAGGCCACACAGACTTTCAGCTATAAAATGAACAGTAAGTTCAGAGGCCTAATATTAATACTGTGTGCTGATTATAGTTAATTAGATTTTATTGTATACTAGGAATTTATATAGAGGGAACACCTTAAACATTTTTAATCAGAAAATAATAAATATGCAAGGTCATTTACATATGAACACAACTTTATTATATTTATTTCACAATACATGTGTATATCATGCCATCACAGTGAATACCTTTAAACTTTATAATTTTATCTGTTGTACTGCAATAAAGCTGGAAAGAAGTAAAATCAGTAAATAGCACCAGGAAAAGGAAGGGAGGGGAGAGGAAGAGAGAAGACATTAGGCATCGAACTTGGAATTTGAACACTTGAGATCCAGTCCTGACACAGTTACTAACGTCACAGCACACCATCTGCCAGTCATGTGCCTTGATTGGGCTCCAGTTTTCTCAGCTTTAAAACACAAGGTTCTGGCACAACACAATTTATAGTGCCATACTGTAGCATGGTGTTTTATAACTAAATGTCTAATCAATCAACTAATGTGGTTGTAGTATAATGACTATAGTAGAAGATAAAAACAAAAACTGTGAGGCAAGATGTGTGTGGGGGGGGCGGGGGAATGTTCCGTGGGGATCTAGTGCCACCTACTGGTCAAAAGATTCCTTGCAGCCTTCCGTGATTACCTGGACAACTGTTGAGAATAAGGTTTTCTCTCTGCCTTTCTAAAGCAGGTATGATTGCTCTCATAGCCATGTGACCAGTTTTTCCTGTGACAGCTGCTTATGTGGAGAGGGACACAGCTGTTGCTTCATTGATGTCCCTGGCAACTATTTTGTGGTACATCTACACAATGGAGCTATCAAAAACAATGACTTCATGAAATTCATAGGCAAATGGACGGAACTAGAAAATATCATCCTAAGTGAGGTAACCCAAACACACACACACACACACACACACACACACACACACATACACATACACATACAGAGACAGAGAGAGAGAGAGAGAGAGAGAGCGAGCGAGCACAGCACACATGGTACGCACTCACTGATAAGTGGATATTGTCCCAAAAGCTCGGATTACCCAAGATACAATCCATAGATCACATGAAGCTAACAAGAAGAAGGAAGGCCAAAGTTCAGATGCTTCAGTCCTTCTTAGAAGGGAAACTAAAATATTCATAGGAGGAAATATGGAGACAAAGTTTGGAGCAAAGACTAAAGGAAAGGCCATCCAGAGATGGCCCGACCTGGAGATCCAGCCTATACACATACAGCCACCAAAACCAGACAATACTGATGATGCCAAGAAGTGCAAGCTGACAGGAGCCTGATATAGCTGTCTACTGAGAGGCTCTGCCAGAGCATGACAAACACAAAAACAATCGCTTGCAGCCAACCAATGGAACTGAGAAAGGGGTCCCCAATGGAGGAGTTAGAGAAAGGACCAAAGGAGCTGAAGGGGTTTGCAACCCCATAAGAACAACAATACCAACCAACCAGAGCTCCCAGGGAATAAACCACCACCTGAAGAGTACACATGGACAGACCCATGGCTCCAGCTGCATATGTAGCAAAGGATGGCCTTGCCAGGCATCAGTGGGAGGAGAAGCGCTTGGTCCTGCAAGGCCCGATGCCCCAGGCCCCAGTGTAAGAGAATGTCAGGACAGGGAGATAGGAAGGTGGGGGAGGATATAGGGGTTAATGGACGGGAAACTGGGAAAGGGGATAACATTTGAAATGTAAATTTTAAAAAAATCCAATAAAAAATTTGGCAATGTATAATACTATGTGCTTTGGGTATTTACAAGGGTTCATGAAATCCCTGCTATGGTGCCAGGCACGACCTAAGCACGAGAGAATTGTTAAGATACGACTCATGGCTATAAAGAGCATGATGTAACTCGGGGGCACTCGTTCAAGGGTGAATGCTGTTTGCCCCATGCTAGTCAAGGGCAGCGACAGAAAGTGGGCAGGCAGTAAGAAAGAACACAGGGGTCTCATGCTGGAATCTTAGTTGTTAATTTTTCTACTCCACCTTTCTGCTCCTTCGGTCCTCTACCACATACTGTGTGACATCCTCATTTATTTCTGTTGGCCAGCTCTGAAAACATACATATACAGACTGAGCAGGATATATTTGGGTATGGATTTATGTATGTATACATAGATACATATATCCACGTAGCAACAATTAATGGAAAAAGAGGCCACGGATTTGAGAGAGAACAAGGAGACCTACATAATTATATTATAATCTCAAAAATAAAGTATTTTTAAATTCATAATTCGCAAGTGTTACTTTCTCACTGGTCTTGAGATCTTCATTTTTAAGGCCTAACAGTGCAATGCCCCTAATTACAGAAACACTACATGCACAACACTAACACATCAAAGCTTCAATTCAAGAGTCGCAGATTCATTCGTTCATCCAGCGAACACTGAGGGTAATCATTCTGGAACTTTTGCTGGCCACTGAGGGATATAGATCTAGAGTAGCCACCATCAGAGACTCATATTCTGTGAGGCAAGAAAACAGATATAATTCCATGGGACGGCCACAAAAGAACAAAACAGTTGTTTACAATCAAGAGTTAAAAGAGAAATGACGATTACTGGCTTCATTAGCACTGGGTATGAGCCAAGCACTAAGCACTTTACTCCCAGGTCACCTGAGCCATGGTGAGTTGGAAACTTGGATATGTCTGCATTTTACAGATGAGAGAGCAGAGGCACAGGCAGATTGCACACCTCAGCCAAATCGCACATCTTCTAAGTGGCAGAAACAGAACTCAACCCGATTCTGACTCTGGGAGCTCATGATTTTAAATCACTCCATTGCCTCCTGAGCCGATGAAAGAGCACTATGTCCAAAGAGAAGACTTGCATGTGACTGAATCAAGTCACGTCGTTCTAGAATACCTTCATGTGATGTTGCACGCAAACACGAATATAACCACACCAGGCCTCAAGAGTGCAGTGTACTGAGAGAGATGGTGGTACAAATGAATCAGAACACATTTTGTTTCGGTGCTGCAAGGCTGGGGAAGGGGGACAGGAAATAACCTGGAATCTGAGTGGGGACTATTGGTGAAACTCTGGCTGGAAGAGGTGAGCACTTGACTTAGGCCTATAAAGATGAGTTGGCGTTAAAGAAGCAAATGTGGGCGAGAAGGTGGAGTGAAGGTCACAGGGTTTAATAAGCCTAAAGATCTGACTAAGGTTTTCATTGATTCTTATCGTAATAGGACAGCAGCATCCTGCTTGCCTTAATAAAGAAGGCTAAGGAGACGTTAGGTTAAATTGACAGAAATAGTGACCAGACAGTTAGGAAATAGAACTGTGTCCAGACATTATGGAGCTCTGAGATAGTTCCCTTTCCTGGGGAGAACTTACAGTGTGTTATAGGCAAGGTGAGTAGTCAAAACTGCCACACAGAATGAGGAGTCATTCTACATTGCTTCAGAGAATAGGACCAGAGCCTGGGGGTACAAACCGAAAGCATGTGATCCTACCCAGTTTTGTAAGAAATGTCTCATTTGTAACAACCACAAAGTTCTCCATTCCAGAAGGCTGTGTGACATTGAGTCAGTACTTCTGCTTAACAACAGCCTGTGTTACCAAGGTAATCAAAGGAGGACTTTTCCGAGGGACAAATGTGGCTCTAAGTAATTTCTAGGTGGACTAAGTGATCCAGCTCTATGATTCTGTGAGTTAAACAGGTCAGAATGCAATGTCCCACATAACCCTGAACTGTTTTGGCAACTTCATCAAATGACCGGCCTTTACTGGAATTTGGTTTTATACCAGGACTGTCCTCATTCTTGTGCCTTTCTCCCATCTTGGGTTTAGTCAGGGGGGTTCCAATTGAACAGGTGAGAAGCAGAACAATGCTGCTTTCCTGCTCCCTAGCCTGTCTGAGTGCTGACAAGTTAATCACCCCTACGTTGATTCCCCAATAACATCCATGATCTTTCCAGCTGCCACCCATGTGCCCACCTTGAAAACAGAAGACCAGAGGGTGCCCATGGGCAAGGTAGCTCTGGATCAATACATTCAGCCAAGATCTTCTGGGAAATAGCTATACTTCCAACTGTTTGATTTTAGACTCCAGGACGAGGGACTTAGGTGCATAGCATACCAAAGCACACCTGGCCTCCAGGTCCTTCCAGTGTCCTTCACTCTCTACCTGGCATACCCTGAAATTTCCAGCCCAGGGGCTGGGCTGCCTTTCCCTGAGAGGCTCTTTCCTATGTAATCCAAACAGTCTGCTCAGTCTGCGCTCGCGCTCTCTCTCTCTCTCTCTCTCTCTCTCTCTCTCTCTCTCTCTCTCTCTGCCTCCCTCCCTCCCTCCCTCCTTCCTCCCTCCCTCCCTCTCTTCCTCCTTCTCTTCTCTCTTCTTCCTCTACTACCCCTTCCCCCATAGACTTCCCTGGCCTTGGTCCTTGGGACCAGAAAAACCGCCTACCCAAAAGTAGCTTCCCATTAGACATGCCTTTAAAACAATCTAATCCGGGGGCTGGGGATTTAGCTCAGTGGTAGAGCGCTTACCTAGGAAGCGCAAGGCCCTGGGTTCGGTCCCCAGCTCCAAAAAAAAAAAAAAAAAAAAAAAAAAAAAAAAAAAACAATCTAATCCGACCTAAATTGGTCCATTTCACCGAGGGCGGAAAGATACCTATTAGTATCTACCCATGGCCCATGGGAACTAATAAGAATCCACTCTGGTTCAGTGAAATAAAAATCTTACCAAGAAACCAACAAGAGGCTATAGTAAGGAAAGAAATCAATTCCTTCAACTATTGGCTCTCTGTCAGCTCAAAATATCACGCCACTAATAACATGAATTCACTCAACAAATGATAAGAGCTTACTCTGTTCCAAGAACCATCTAAACACCAGTGGGGGAAATATCTAAAAATAGATGAACAAAAAGCATGGTTTTCATATAGTTTATTTATATTTCCTAAGAAACAAAATGTCTTGTAGAGCTTTCGGGGCCCACTTGTGGTTTAATATTAAAGACACAGAGACATCTATATAGTTTAAGGCTGTTGGCCTTTTGCTGGAGCAGTCTCTCAGCTATCCTCTAACTTAACCAGACTTGCCTCTCCTGAGGGCCCTCGATACTTACCTCCCTGCCTTGCTTCAGTTCTTCCTCCAGTCTCCAGGCTTCAGGCTCTTCTGTCTGTTCCGCAGGTTCCTCGTACCTTAGCTCTGGCTGGCAGGTCTTTATTATGTAAAAAGTCACATTCCTCATTCAACCAATTGTCTTTGGGGGGCTACTTGATCTTCCCTAAGGCTGCTTGCCTTTCATTACCAGAAGGTAAGGAAGTGACAATCATTTACATATCCGGATAGCCTGACAAAGCCAGCCCAGATAACAATGGAGAACACAGACACACTTTTTTCATAGCCTGTAAATACAGTACTTGTGGGTCACCCCAACAACTGAGAAATAAATACAACACATAGAGTAGACATTGTGCTGAATACTGTGTCACAGAAAAATAAAATTAGAAGATAAGGAATTTTGAACATTACGATTTGAAATAAAACAATAAAAAGATCTCCTGAGAAAGGAGCACTGTCACAAGAGTCGAAGCAGGGAAAAGAAGTAAACCAATAAGCATTTTCTGAGAAACTCCAGCTGGAGCTACATACAGCTACCTCGGTGGTAGGATGGTATCCTGCAAGTGTGCTCCGGAAAGAGTGAGGCGGCAAGTGGATGCTCTGAGAAGTAGGTATGAGTTAGAATAAATGAGAAGGGAAGAAATTCTGACCAGGTATAGTGGTGCACATCTTTAACCCCAGTCCTCTGAAGAGGCGGAAGAATCTGTGTTCAAGCCCAGCCAGTCACATAGCAAGTTCAGGCCAGTCAAATCTACAGAGAGGTGGTGTTGAGGTTTCTCAGAAAACTAGAAATAGATTTGTCGCATCATGATGCTACAATACACTTGGGTGTATTCCCAAAGGACTCTATATCCTACAACAGACATACGTGCACATTTATGTTCACTGTTGTTTTTTTCACAGTAGCTAGGGAATAGGAACAGTCTAGATGTCCAACGGCTCATGAACGGATAATGAAAAATGTGGTATATTAACACAGTGAAATATTAGTCAGTGGTTAAGCAATATAAAATGGTAGAATTACTGAGAGAGGTGGCCCAGCCTCCCAGAGACAAAACATTGCGTGTTTTCTCTTATTTGTGGATGCTAGCTTAAACATTTAGATGCACATGTTTTTCATTTGGCATATCCAGAAAGATGAAGAAAGTAATAAGGGTTAGGGGCTGTATTTTCAAGGAAGGGGAGATAGAATACAGTCTTATGAAGAAGTGTAGGGGTTCAGAGTAGACCTGGGATGGGGCTGCAAAGAAGAAAGGGGGATAATGAAACAAGGATTGAATGGGGAGGGAGGGCAGGGTGGAGGAGGGAGGAACAGCACAGATAACTTACATGAAGGCCTTGTGATAAAGTCAAATAGAATCTTTCTACTGCAGAAGCTTTCTAAAATACATACATACACCTATGTACAAGGACAGTGCCCTAACTAAAAAACTCAGGCTAACAAACTAAAAGGGCCAACACCAGGAATGAGATAGAACTTTGCGAGTTTTTGGGAAAAAAGGCTCCATAAACTCCCTCCAAACATCAGAAGGTAGTGCCAGATAGTAGTCCTCCAGAACTTGACAGTAAGATCCTACTACTGTAGACACCACATTCTTAAGTCATAGAACATAAAGAAGTCAAGCTGGTATAGATCTGGAAGCTTTATCCTTATTGGCTATTCATAGAGCTGGAAGGTGCTGTGTAGGCTCTAGGAAGAAAAAAGTAATCATCGGTCTTACCAAGCCAGGGACTCTGTGAGATATAGTAATGACAGGTCTAGCAAGATTACAACAGTGGCACCAATCACGTTCTTGTAAGGAGTAACCAATTTCCTTCTAAACGAATTTAAGACTTCGTCCACAACATGAAACCCATACCTGCCACCATTATTGGGGCCATGAACCTGTGTCTAGACAGGCCACAGACCATAGGGGAGAACCTATTATTATCACATTTAATAGACATAATATTAAACTGATTCTGAATGGCGTATCACTGTACCCACAGAACACTGCATAACTCAGCTCTCATCAGAGTAGCTTCTTTTTCCTGTAGTTGATAATTACCACAGAGACAGGGAATAAGAGACTGCTGAGTAGCTAGTCTTACATGGTACATGTATATACACCTCCTCCTCTCAAAGTTCAGAGGTCAAAAGAGGGGGTGGAAAATTGTAAAAGCCAGAGGTGGTGAACGACTACAATAAAAGGGTTTTCTGCACATATCAGGGCAGTGGCACACATGAGCTGGACCCAGTTGTGATAGTTTTGAAAGCTCCATTCAGACAAAATTTCAACATGGAGTGAGAAAATAGGCAGGAGATTCCACCCCTAGCTGAGGAGTTCTTAGCAATTTGTAGCTTTTGGGAGAGGGTGAGTTTGATTTTTGTTTTTTGAAAGATAAAACCTCTGATACATCAACTAAGATCTAGAGGATGGTCCCATACAGCAGCACAAAGTCGATGGTATATCTAAATACATTCTAAGTGTGAATCCATATACCCACAGATCAAGTGTAGTTCTCAACTCTCATCAAGGAAACTTTTCTTTGCAACAGAGATCATTACAGAAAATCACAACCAATCAAAATGCAGAGTTGTGGAGGCGAGTCCAAACTCATACATTTATAATACACGTGAGGCTCAAGGACTGTTATAGAATGGGTAGGGAGATTGTAAGAGCTAGAGAAACAGGAAGTTTGCTATGAGGCTATATCTCCTATGCCCCTGAGGTCCCACTAACATGACTACCTAAATAAGGCGGAAGGGGAAAGCTCATGGGCAAAGAATCCTGAGAACAGGAGAGATACCCTTCCCCAGGGAAGAGCACTCTGGTTGGTCATCCAATACCAAATGATCAGTGCTGAAAACAGACAAACAAGAATTAGCCAGTTGTACTTATGTATTTAGGAATGTATACACACACACACACACACACACACACACACACACACACACACACATGCACGCACGCACGCACCACATGCAGATATGTAGGCAGAGAAGGAAAATGAGTCTGGGAGTTTGGGAGGGGTGAATATGATTAAAATTCTTGTAGAAAATTCTCAAAATAAAAGAACAAAACACTTTTTTTGTATGAAATAACTCTGTAGGCCCACTGCTTATGCAGACTTGACTAAGTTTAAGAACTTTAGATCCACACAGAAAAAGCAGCCATTACTTAGTTTTGCCTCAATTTATTTTCATTTCCTGCACACATCCTGAATGATTCTGTTGGAGCCCACAGATTAGCAGTACTGACTCAGGGGACACACCATGCCTCTGTAAGTTGTCACCTGATTCTTAGTCCTGCTCAAAGATTCAGAAGTCCCATCACCTGGTAGCAACATCTTCAAGGACTCGGCATGTGATTAACCAGCATAGGTCAGATAATGCTGTGTGGCTACCCAAGAACAGCAGCCCCTCAGCTAAGCAAGGTCAGAATAACAACAATGTGCGGTTTCTGTCTTCAATTAGTTTATAATATAAGTAAAAAACCAAGCACACCCACTTTAGGATGAGTGCCACATTCATTAATACATTCTACACTATATCTATCTATGTACAACTGTTTCCAGCTCTACTGAGATATTATTGACAAATATTATGGCATGCATGATTATGTATGTATGCTTGTTTGTTTGTTTGTATGTATATAATTAAATTATTCATATATATATACTATACATTATATAATATATATATATTTAGAGAGAGAAAGAGAGACATAGTTATCCTTTTCTTGTGTACTGAGAACATGCAAGACCTACTCTTTGTAATTATAATACAGTTAGTACAGTCACTATACTATACACTAGATTTCTAAAACTGATTCATCTTGTGTAATTGAAACTTTTGTACCCTTTAACTAGTACTATACCATTCTCCATATTTTATTGTTACTATATAGAAATTAAGTGATTGTTAAATGCTGTCACATACATACATACATTCTTTCCCATGCTGAGACACAGTCCTTCTGTATCTAATTTCTTGACAGTTTTTTGTTTTGTTTTGTTTTGTTTTGTTTTGTTTTGTTTTGTTTTGTTTTCCCAGACATGGTTTCTCTGTGTAGCTTTGGCTGTTCTGGAACTCTCTCTTTAGACCAGGTTGGCCTCGGACTCACAGAGGTCCTTTTACCTCTGCATCCTGAGTGCTGGGATGAAAGGTTTGTGCCCTTATTACCTGGTTTATTGACAGTTTAAATCAAGAATAGATGTTGGATTTTGTTAGGGTTTTTTGGGTTTTGGTTTTTGATATCTATTTGTGATTTTTTTTTTATTCTGGATTTTGTTAGGTTTTCTGGGTTTTGGTTTTGGTGTGTATTTGTGATCTTTTTCTTTTATTCTGTTAATGTGATATGGATCACATTTATTAACTTACTTCTGGGAACCCAGAGACATTACTGGATTATGAACCTTGATCTCTTCAGTGGTCTTTCAAATTTGATGTGATATTATTATGTTGAGAACTTTTGTATCTCTTTTCATCAGAGATCTTGAATAATAATAATTTCTCTTCCTACAGTATCCTTATTTGACTTCAAAAAATGCTAGCCTCATAAAAATGTGTTTGCAACTGTTCCCCTGTCTCCCATTTTTAGAAAAGAAGCGACTCTGCTAAGTTGCCCTCAGACCTTCACATGAATGTGGCAATGCCCACCCCGCACACTAGATAAATATATAAAAAATGTCATTTAAAATCAGCAGTCTCTCTCTCTCTCTCTCTCTCTCTCTCTCTCTCTCTCTCTCTCTGTGTGTGTGTGTGTCTGTGTCTGTGTCTGTGTGTCTGTGTGTGTCTGTGTGTGTCTGTGTATCTGTGTGTCTGTGTGTGTCTGTGTGTGTGAGGCAGGGGTAGGTTTTTACTCAGTCTCCTTATTCATTTGTTCAGGTTTTTTACTTCTTCATGATTGAAAATTAGTGAGTTCTACTTCTGGGAATGTAATCTATTTCTTCTGCAAACAGGCATCTGTCCACTTATGATTGTTGGTAGCCATCTTATGATCTTCTGTTTGTCTGTATCGTGAGCTTTCCAATTTCATTTGTTGAATTTTTCTTTAACTCTCCTTTGTTAAATCTTTAGATTTTCAGTTTCTTTTGTCTTTTCCGAAGAGCTCACATCTTAGTTTTTCTTACTTTTCCCGTTTCTATTTGGTTTTGATTTCTGTTTGGTTTTGGTTTTGTTCTGTTTTTATTTCTCCTTCATTTCTGCTCTGATCTTTATTACTCTTATTAGTAACTGTGGATTCATTTTCTCTAATTTCCAAGTTCCTCAAGGTGTGGATTGATGTTGTTTACAGAAATATTTCTTTCATTCGTGTAAGAAATTACATATACCTCTTCCCAAGGAGGCTTCTGCTGTGCGGGTGAAACTTTGCTATGTTGCTTCCGTTTTCATTTGTCAAGGGCATTTTTTTTTCTTTTTTTTTTTTTTTTTATTAACTTGAGTATTTCTTATATACATTTCGAGTGTTATTCCCTTTCCCGGTTTCCGGGCAAACATCCCCCTCCCCCCTCCCCTTCCTTATGGGTGTTCCCCTCCCAACCCTCCCCCCATTGCCGCCCTCCCCCCATAGACTAGTTCACTGTGGGTTCAGTCTTAGCAGGACCCAGGGCTTCCCCTTCCACTGGTGCTCTTACTAGGATATTCATTGCTACCTATGGGGTCAGAGTCCAGGGTCAGTCCATGTATAGTCTTTAGGTAGTGGCTTAGTCCCTGGAAGCTCTGGTTGCTTGGCATTGTTGTACTTTTGGGGTCTCGAGCCCCTTCAAGCTCTTCCAGTTCTTTCTCTGATTCCTTCAATAGGGGACCTATTCTCAGTTCAGTGGTTTGCTGCTGGCATTCGCCTCTATATTTGCTGTATTCTGGCTGTGTCTCTCAGGAGCGATCTACATCCGGCTCCTGTCGGTCTGCACTTCTTTGCTTCATCCATCTTGTCTAATTGGGTGGCTGTATATGTATGGGCCACATGTGGGGCAGGCTCTGAATGGGTGTTCCTTCAGTCTCTGTTTTAATCTTTGCCTCTCCCTTCCCTGCCAAGGGTATTCTTTTTCCTCATTTAAAGAAGGAGTGAAGCATTCACATTTTGATCATCCGTCTTGAGTTTCGTTTGTTCTAGGGATCTAGGGTAATTCAAGCATTTGGGCTAATAGCCACTTATCAATGAGTGCATACCATGTATGTCTTTCTGTGATTGGGTTAGCTCACTCAGGATGATATTTTCCAGTTCCAACCATTTGCCTACGAATTTCATAAACTCGTTGTTTTTGATAGCTGAGTAATATTCCATTGTGTAGATGTACCACATTTTCTGTATCCATTCCTCTGTTGAAGGGCATCTGGGTTCTTTCCAGCTTCTGGCTATTATAAATAAGGCTGCGATGAACATAGTGGAGCACGTGTCTCTTTTATATGTTGAGGCATCTTTTGGGTATATGCCCAAGAGAGGTATAGCTGGATCATCAGGCAGTTCAATGTCCAATTTTCTGAGGAACCTCCAGACTGATTTCCAGAATGGTTTTACCAGTCTGCAATCCCACCAACAATGGAGGAGTGTTCCTCTTTCTCCACATCCTCGCCAGCATCTGCTGTCACCTGAGTTTTTGATCTTAGCCAATCGCACTGGTGTGAGGTGAAATCTCAGGGTTGTTTTGATTTGCATTTCCCTTATGACTAAAGATGTTGAACATTTCTTTAGGTGTTTCTCAGCCATTCGGCATTCCTCAGCTGTGAATTCTTTGTTTAGCTCTGAACCCCATTTTTAATAGGGTTATTTGTTTCCCTGTGGTCTAACTTCTTGAGTTCTTTGTATATTTTGGAAATAAGGCCTCTATCTGTTGTAGGATTGGTAAAGATCTTTTCCCAATCTGTTGGTTGCCGTTTTGTCCTAACCACAGTGTCCTTTGCCTTACAGAAGCTTTGCAGTTTTATGAGATCCCATTTGTCGATTCTTGATCTTAGAGCATAAGCCATTGGTGTTTTGTTCAGGAAATTTTTTCCAGTGCCCATGTGTTCCAGATGCTTCCCTAGTTTTTCTTCTATTAGTTTGAGTGTGTCTGGTTTGATGTGGAGGTCCTTGATCCACTTGGACTTAAGCTTTGTACAGGGTGATAAGCATGGATCGATCTGCATTCTTCTACATGTTGCCCTCCAGTTGAACCAGCACCATTTGCTGAAAATACTATCTTTTTTCCATTGGATGGTTTTGGCTCCTTTGTCAAAAATCAAGTGACCATAGGTGTGTGGGTTCATTTCTGGGTCTTCAATTCTATTCCATTGGTCTATCTGTCTGTCTCTGTACCAATACCATGCAGTTTTTATCACTATTGCTCTGTAATACTGCTTGAGTTCAGGGATAGTGATTCCCCCTGAAGTCCTTTTATTGTTGAGGATAGCTTTAGCTATCCTGGGTTTTTTGTTATTCCAGATGAATTTGCAAATTGTTCTGTCTAACTCTTTGAAGAATTGGATTGGTACTTTGATGGGGATTGCATTGAATCTGTAGATTGCTTTTGGTAAAATGGCCATTTTTACCATATTAATCCTGCCAATCCATGAGCATGGGAGATCTTTCCATCTTCTGAGGTCTTCTTCAATTTCTTTCCTCAGTGTCTTGAAGTTCTTATTGTACAGATCTTTTACTTGCTTGGTTAAAGTCACACCGAGGTACTTTATATTATTTGGGTCTATTATGAAGGGTGTCGTTTCCCTAATTTCTTTCTCGGCTTGTTTCTCTTTTGTATAGAGGAAGGCAACTGATTTATTTGAGTTAATTTTATACCCAGCCACTTTGCTGAAGTTGTTTATCAGCTTTAGTAGTTCTCTGGTGGAACTTTTGGGATCACTTAAATATACTATCATGTCATCTGCAAATAGTGATATTTTGACCTCTTCTTTTCCGATCTGTATCCCTTTGATCTCCTTTTGTTGTCTGATTGCTCTGGCTAGAACTTCAAGAACTATATTGAATAAGTAGGGAGAGAGTGGGCAGCCTTGTCTAGTCCCTGATTTTAGTGGGATTGCTTCAAGTTTCTCTCCATTTAGTTTAATGTTAGCAACTGGTTTGCTGTATATGGCTTTTACTATGTTTAGGTATGGGCCTTGAATTCCTATTCTTTCCAGGACTTTTATCATGAAGGGGTGTTGAATTTTGTCAAATGCTTTCTCAGCATCTAATGAAATGATCATGTGGTTCTGTTCTTTCAGTTTGTTTATATAATGGATCACGTTGATGGTTTTCCGTATATTAAACCATCCCTGCATGCCTGGGATGAAGCCTACTTGATCATGGTGGATGATTGTTTTGATGTGCTCTTGAATTCGGTTTGCCAGAATTTTATTGAGTATTTTTGCGTCGATATTCATAAGGGAAATTGGTCTGAAGTTCTCTTTCTTTGTTGTGTCTTTGTGTGGTTTAGGTATAAGAGTAATTGTGGCTTCGTAGAAGGAATTCGGTAGGGCTCCATCTGTTTCAATTTTGTGGAATAGTTTGGATAATATTGGTATGAGGTCTTCTATGAAGGTTTGATAGAATTCTGCACTAAACCCGTCTGGACCTGGGCTCTTTTTGGTTGGGAGACCTTTAATGACTGCTTCTATTTCCTTAGGAGTTATGGGGTTGTTTAACTGGTTTATCTGTTCCTGATTTAACTTCGATACCTGGTATCTGTCTAGGAAATTGTCCATTTCCTGAAGATTTTCAAATTTTGTTGAATATAGGTTTTTATAGTAAGATCTGATGATTTTTTGAATTTCCTCCGAATCTGTAGTTATGTCTCCCTTTTCATTTCTGATTTTGTTAATTTGGACACACTCTCTGTGTCCTCTCGTTAGTCTGGCTAAGGGTTTATCTATCTTGTTGATTTTCTCAAAGAACCAACTTTTGGTTCTGTTGATTCTTTCTATGGTCCTTTTTGTTTCTACTTGGTTGATTTCAGCTCTGAGTTTGATTATTTCCTGCCTTCTACTCCTCCTGGGTGTATTTGCTTCTTTTTGTTCTAGAGCTTTTAGGTGTGCTGTCAAGCTGCTGACATATGCTCTTTCCTGTTTCTTTCTGCAGGCACTCAGCGCTATGAGTTTTCCTCTTAGCACAGCTTTCATTGTGTCCCATAAGTTTGAGTATGTTGTATCTTCATTTTCATTAAATTCTAAAAAGTTTTTAATTTCTTTCTTTATTTCTTCCTTGACCAGGTTATCATTGAGTAGAGCATTGTTCAATTTCCACGTATATGTGGGCATTCTTCCCTTATTGTTATTGAAGACCAGTTTTAGGCCGTGGTGGTCCGATAGCACGCATGGGATTATTTCTATCTTTCTGTACCTGTTGAGGCCCGTTTTTTGACCAATTATATGGTCAATTTTGGAGAAAGTACCATGAGGAGCTGAGAAGAAGGTATATCCTTTTGCTTTAGGATAGAATGTTCTATAAATATCCGTTAAGTCCATTTGGCTCATGACTTCTCTTAGTCTGTCTACATCACTGTTTAATTTCTGTTTCCATGATCTGTCCATTGATGAGAGTGGGGTGTTGAAATCTCCCACTATTATTGTGTGAGGTGCAATGTGTGTTTTGAGCTTTAGTAAGGTTTCTTTTACATATGTAGGTGCCCTTGTATTTGGGGCATAGATATTTAGGATTGAGAGTTCATCTTGGTTGATTTTTCCTTTGATGAATATGAAGTGTCCTTCCTTATCTTTTTTGATGACTTTTAGTTGGAAATTGATTTTATTTGATATTAGAATGGCTACTCCAGCTTGCTTCTTCTGACCATTTGCTTGGAAAGTTGTTTTCCAGCCTTTCACTCTGAGGTAGTGTCTGTCTTTGTCTCTGAGGTGTGTTTCCTGTAGGCAGCAGAATGCAGGGTCCTCGTTGCGTATCCAGTTTGTTAATCTATGTCTTTTTATTGGGGAGTTGAGGCCATTGATATTGAGAGATATTAAGGAATAGTGATTATTGCTTCCCGTTATATTCATATTTGATGTGAGGTTATGTTTGTGTGCTTTCATTCTCTTTGTTTTGTTGCCAAGACGATTAGTTTCTTGCTTCTTCTAGGGTATAGCTTGCCTCCTTATGTTGGGCTTTACCATTTATTATCCTTTGTAGTGCTGGATTTGTAGAAAGATATTGTGTAAATTTGGTTTTGTCATGGAATATCTTGGTTTCTCCATCAATGTTAATTGAGAGTTTTGCTGGATACAGTAATCTGGGCTGGCATTTGTGTTCTCTTAGGGTCTGTATAACATCAGTCCAGGATCTTCTGGCCTTCATAGTTTCTGGCGAGAAGTCTGGTGTGATTCTGATAGGTCTCCCTTTATATGTTACTTGACCTTTTTCCCTTACTGCTTTTAATATTCTTTCTTTATTTTGTGCGTTTGGTGTTTTGACAATTATGTGACGGGAGGTGTTTCTTTTCTGGTCCAATCTATTTGGAGTTCTGTAGGCTTCCTGGATGTCTATGGGTATCTCTTTTTTTAGGTTAGGGAAGTTTTCTTCTATGATTTTGTTGAAGATATTTACTGGTCCTTTGAGCTGGGAGTCTTCACTCTCTTCTATACCTATTATCCTTAGGTTTGATCTTCTCATTGAGTCCTGGATTTCCTGTATGTTTTGGACCAGTAGCTTTTTCCGCTTTACATTATCTTTGACAGTTGAGTCAATGATTTCTATGGAATCTTCTGCTCCTGAGATTCTCTCTTCCATCTCTTGTATTCTGTTGGTGAAGCTTGTATCTACAGCTCCTTGTCTCTTCTTTTGGTTTTCTATATCCAGGGTTGTTTCCATGTGTTCTTTCTTGATTGCTTCTATTTCCATTTTTAATTCCTTCAACTGTTTGATTGTGTTTTCCTGGAATTCTTTCAGGGATTTTTGCGATTCCTCTCTGTAGGCTTCTACTTGTTTATTAATGTTTTCCTGTGCTTCCCTAAGTGTGTTCAGGTCTTTCCTGAAGTCCTCCAGCATCATGATCAAATATGATTTTGAAACTAGATCTTGCTTTTCTGGTGTGTTTGGATATTCCATGTTTGTTTTGGTGGGAGAATTGGGCTCCGATGATGGCATGTAGTCTTGGTTTCTGTTGCTTGGGTTCCTGCGCTTGCCTCTCGCCATCAGATTATCTCTAGTGTTACTTTGTTCTGCTATTTCTGACAGTGGCTAGACTGTCCTATAAGCCTGTGTGTCAGAAGTGCTGTATACCTGTTTTCCTCTCTTTCAGTCAGTTATGGGGACAGAGTGTTCTGCTTTCGGGCGTGTAGTTTTTCCTCTCTACAGGTCTTCAGCTGTTCCTGTGGGCCTGTGTCTTGAGTTCACCAGGCAGCTTTCTTGCAGCAGAAAATTTGGTCTTACCTGTGGTCCCGAGGCTCAGGTTTGCTCGTGGGGTGCTGTCCAGGGGCTCTCTGCAGCGGCAGCAACCAGGAAGACCTGTGCTGCCCCTTCCGGGAGCTTCAGTGCACCAGGGTTCCAGATGGTCTTTGGCTTTTTCCTCTGGCGTCCGAGATGTGTGTGCAGGGAGCAGTCTCTTCTGGTTTCCCAGGCCTGTCTGCCTCTCTGAAGGTTTAGCTCTCCCTCCCACGGGATTTGGGTGCAGAGAACTGTTTATCCGGTCTGTTTCCTTCAGGGTCCGGCGGTGTCTCCGGCAGGGGTCCTGCCGCTCCTGGGCCCTCCCCCACGGGAGCCCAGAGGCCTTATACAGTTTCCTCTTGGGCCAGGGATGTGGGCAGGGGTGAGCAGTGTTGGTGGTCTCTTCCGCTCTGCAGCCTCAGGAGTGCCCACCTGACCAGGCGGTTGGGTCTCTCTCTCACCGGGTCTGGGAGCAGAGAGCTGCTGCGGGCCGCATTTTTTTTTCTTTTGGTTCCCTTTTGACTTTTTGTGTAGAATTGTTACTCGATATCCCATATTTGTGAATTTTCAATGCTGCTTCTGTTATTGATTTCCAGTTTCACAGAATGTGGCAAAGGGGAGAAGATACTTAATATCATTTCAACTCCTTTAAATCAAAGATTGTCTTGTGCCCTAGCATGTGACCTATGTTGGAGAATGTTTCAAAAATACTTAAGAAAAATGGGTATAGTCCACTGCTGTTTGGTGGAATGTTCTGCGTGTGTGCTAGGCCCATGGCATTTAAGTTCACTCTGTCCTTGTCCTTCTTTATTTCTTATGTGATCAATCATTCTGTTATTAAAATTTTGCACATTATTTTACCTGTGTGTAGATGCTTTGACATTGAAAATATACATATACACAATTGTTATTTCTTCTTAGTTTATTGATTCACTTTTTCTCATAATAATGACCTTCCTTGTCTTTGATGGAAATTCCTGGTTTAGTCTATGTTTAAGGAGATATTAGTATTTCTATTTTGGTTACTTTTGGCATTGAATATCTTACATACCTTTGCTTCAGCCTTTGTGCACCCTAAAAACTAAAGAGAGTCCCTCCCTTATAGATAT
Organism: Rattus norvegicus; assembly: GCF_021556685.1. Classification (NCBI taxonomy): domain Eukaryota; kingdom Metazoa; phylum Chordata; class Mammalia; order Rodentia; family Muridae; genus Rattus; species Rattus norvegicus. The sequence goes on from NC_141535.1 coordinate 181,237,329, forward strand.
CTTATAGTACCATTCAGGTACTCTGATTAGAGAATTTAAAGTATCCAAAGCAATATATTTACCAACCAAGATTTATACCTGCTACTTGGTGTTTCTAGTCTTCTGCTTTGTAGCTCTCCTGTTGCTTCTCTTGTTATCTGCTTTTGTGACTTCATAAATGTTTGATTGATTTTTGGAGTCCTAAGTTTTGATTCCTTTCCTTTCACATTTTAAATCTACTATAGATTCTTTTTTATTTAATGAATCTCATTTAAAACATTTTCTAGGGGATAAAGAGATAGTTCAGCAGTTAATCTTACAGAAGGTTTATTCCTAGCACACATATGGTGGCTCACAACCATCCATAATTCTAGTTCCAAGGGATCCATCACCTTCTTCGGGCTTTTATGGGCACTGCATGTTCATGTGCATGGACATACGTACACATAACCCAAATATCTATATACATAAAAATAAATAGTTTTCTTTAAAAAAATCAAATAAATGTCTATCGTTTTAGACACTAACATCTTCAAAGTACATCATTTTTGTGCAAGAAAGGATTTAGTACAAATTGTGCTGACAAAAAACAAATGTAAGTAATTGAGGTGCCTCTCTCTTCTTTTGGATGGTACTCAGGAATGGCCATTTCCAAACTCTTACCACTAAACAAAGTGGCAGAATTCTTTGCCTGGAACTTCGGGAAATCATGCAGATAATTCAACAACAAAGCAAGAATCTTCTCATGCAGAAACATATAAGCGGCATTGCTCCCATCTGTACAAATAGTCGCAGGAGCTGTGGCGTTTCCAGGTGATCTGAAAGAGTGTCTGCAGCTTGTGGTTGCTGTAATTGGTAAAGTACTTAACTCCACAGTACACTGACACCTTCTTTCATTTCTGCAACTACTACACTAATACCATATTCTTGTAATGCCTGCTTCCTGGCTATGTCTTATAATTTGCATAATCCTTGCAGAACCCACATTCTTGGCAGGAAGATAAAAGAGCTGTTTTTCCCCTTGTAATTAAGTCTTACTCACCAACAAACTTCAGGGATCTTTACTTAAACTTCAACTCCTATTGCTAAATATTTCCTCACAACCCCAGAGATCATTAGAATATTTTCTTCAGAAACAGATGTTTCCACACAGAACTGCCATTTCCACTCCTGGCTGTCTGCCTCCCCTTCACTTCTTTGTTTCTCTTTCATCATTTTTTTCTGTTATAGAGACCAATGTCTTCTTTCCTGTGGCAGTTGCTCTCATCTCTGTTTAGGCTCCTGATTGGCTCTCTTAGAGTCTTAGGGCTTCTGTAGTATTCATATCATCAAGTACTCTGCTACATTCCAATCACTGTAGGAAGTAAATAAGTGTAATGTGTTTTTAACTTCCTGGAGAAAAGTTTGAAGTGATCAACTCCCTCAACCTTTGTGTCTCTATGGAACTCTACCACTCTCTCTTCTGAAATGAAAGACCGGCAAGATATAATGTTCTTGTTTAGCAATTTTTTTTCCCTTCTCAATGCTCTCCCGGGCTACAGAACACTTACTGAGGCATCTGCTCTTGACTTAGCTCGGCCACTCTGTGCTTTTGTTTGTTTGTTTTGTTTTGTTCTGCCAATTCTGAGTCTAACCGGTATGGGGAAGGTTTTGCATCTGGCCAGTGACATGGCTGTGTTGATGTGAACAACACATGTTTATTCAAGGCTTACTGCGTTCCCCACAGACTTGAAAGAGGAGTACAAGCAGACCTCCATAGGCCATGAGCCAAATGGTAACAATTACGTGGTAGGATACTGCTCCTCAAGAGCAATGGGGGCTGAAGCCTCTGTCTTCCCAAGACTGAGGGTTGGAGACAGCTGCAGGGTGGCCACTGAGGAGCCTCTCAGGCATGATTGGTTATGTTGCAGCTTTTCTAAGTCTTTGGTGCTGAGCACCTAGAATCTTAAGGCTTAAGGTGTAGCCTCTTGAGCTGGGAAAGAATATGGGGAGAAGATGGACCACAGTTCACAAAGGCTTCTGGAGCCTGTTACTGCCTATATCCCACCTATTCCAAGGACAGCTTCCTCCTGATCTCAGGAGATGGGACAGTTGGCAGAGGGGAGAGTGAAGGAACCTTTGATGATAGGGTAGAGTTGGAGATAATACCCATGAGGAGTGGGGAGGGGAGACAAGTGCCCCAGTCTTGGAGGCCAGCAGATGGGCATCTGTCTGGCAGTGTGCTGAGAGCCCAAGATTACCCAAGTTAATGACCAGCTGAGGCCCTGCTTCTCAGGGCTTCCTCACTGGCTCTTCAGGTAGGAGATGCAGTTGGCTGCCAGGTGTCACTTCTGGTTGCTATGGAGAAGCTGGCACTAGACAAGATGGGACAATATTCCAGAGGGTAGTCAGGGCACAGCACTAAGTACTTTTTCTTGCAGGTTCCAGATGAATAAGAGTCCATCATGGTAGGAAAACATAGTAGCTAGCAGCAGGCGTGACAGCTGGATCAGGATGCTGAAAGCTCACATCTTAAGCCACAAACTCAAAACAGAGAAGAAGAGATTTCTGAGATTTTTATCTAGCAGTTTGTAGATCTCTATTTCTTTAGCATCCTTTCTGGTGTTTTGAACTGTTCATTTTGCTAGGCCATGATATATAATCTGTGTGGCCTTATGCTAGTTGTCTGCACATCTGAAGAAGTAGGTATCCCTTGCAATATGAGCTTGTGCAGAGAAATCTCAAGACCAGTCAGCATACCTGTAGAATCTAGGTGCACCCACTTAAAGGGCAAAGGCTGCTGCTGAAGTCCTCAAGTACATTGATGTGGTACCTGAATTGATGTATGAGTGGAGCCTGTATCCATTGACACAGACCTGGAGTTTGGGTATACATGGACAAACTGAGAACCATGAGGACTGGAATTCATTTGGGATCCACAGAAGCCAGTTGGCAGGTCCTGGGTCTGATCTGCCTTTGTAGTAGGCCTGGAGCTTGGGTCTTCAGAAGCAAGTCTGGAACTTGGGATCATGGGAACAGACATGGAACCTGGGACTCTAAGAGATGACCTGGCACTGGCACCAATTGAGAAATGATATTTTTAGAGCTCAGCTCAATAGTTAGGTCTGTAGAGTCTACACTGGAGACAGGAGTTGCTGGGGTTCTTGGCAAAAATCAGACATCATTTCCTTCATTCACATTTTCTTGGGAAAAAGATCTCTCTCTCTCTCTCTCTCTCTCTCTCTCTCTCTCTCTCTCTTTTCTCTTATGTGCCTTTTATCTTTGGAGGAAATGCATCATGGTGTATTAGTCATCTTTCCATAGCCGTAACAAAATACATAAGACAATGGGCTTAAAACGAGAGAAAGGTTGTTTAGCCTCATTGTTTCCCAAGTTTCAAACCATGTTCACTCAGCCCTGTTGCCTTTGTACTGTGTAGAAGGTTGAAAATCCAGTGTTTCTCATAGTGTGGCTCAGGCCAAATGAGAAGCCACAGAACCAGAAAGGTATTTCAGCTCCCAACTTGGTCCAACTTTGTATCAGGCAGAAATTCTAGAGTGCACAGACAGAAGAAGCTGGAGTTCTTTTTCTAAGATGTGCCTCAGGAGAAAGCATGTTCTACTCTGGGGAGCTTTTTGGAGAGAGCTTTCCACCTTCTGCTTCTCACTGACTCAATAGTACCTAGCAAAACTGAGGTTTCCCCTGTTTACTGACCAGTATCCTGGTCTGTTGAGTATACCTCACACCATCTAACTTCCTTCCTATAGTGTCTACCTCATAAAGTATCCTGCACAAACATGTCCTAAGGCAGAACTTGCCAACTACATAAGTAATGACATGAAGACTTTTTAAAGCTTGGCTTTAGCTTGCGACACTCAACTTGTTCATCTAAGTAAATCTGACCACCTAGGCCCAACCCACCACGTGCTTATTCCTCTTCCTCAGTCTCAGCACCTGTTTCTTTCTCTGTATCTGTCTAGAGAATCACCCGCCCAATATTCCCCTTCCCAACCCAACACCCCACCACTCCTACATCTTCACCCCCCTTTCTCGTGCACACTTCTCTGACTCTTACCTAGAGCTCCTATACTTGCCCGAAGTTCCAACTCTCCTCTCCTGTCCTGCTGTAGGCCATTCACTTCTTCATTAAACCAGTCAGAAGGTGATGGAGAAGTTGTTTACAAAACTTCCAGGCAAATGTTATCATACAAATAACAATACCACTAGATGGCTCAGCAGTTAAGAGCCATCTCAGCAGTTAAGATTGTTCTTCTGGAGTCCTGAGTTCAATTCCCATCAACCACATGGTGGTTCACAACCATCTGTAATGGGATCCAATGTCCTGTCCTCTTCCTGTGTGTCTACAGACAGCTACAGTGTACTCATATAAGTAAATCTTAAAATAAAAGCAAGTAGCAATACCCAAGTCTGGCCTGTATTCAAATCTTGGCCGTTTCAGTAGTACAAAGACAATCTTTACGCAATCCACAAGGTATTATCCCAACCACAACCAGACATCATACTTTATAAGTTCTCTTAGTATCCCTCCATTGGGTCGAATTAATACCCAGAATTAATCAACACTGGGGCTGGTGATACAGAAATCTACCATCTTGTTGATGTGACTCTCTCATATGTATGTAGCCTTTTATAATCTCACATGAAAATCTTTATCAGTTCTTCAAAGACATTGTTTCTATGAATACATCACAGGTAAACACATGGAATTTAGTGATTTTTCCCCAAGGAATTCAGTACATTAATATGAAATGGCTAGATTAAATTTAGTTCTTCAGAGTCTAGCTCAGGTCTCTCGTAATCTCTCTAGGCCACCTTTGACACAGAACTAATACATAAGAAAGCATCTAAGGGGGAATCGTCAAAATCAGGTAAAACTTAATGAGGTGTTCCTCAGAAGAGGAACTCTGAGATAATGTCTTTAAAACACAATGGGTGTGGTTGGCACTCCAGAGAAAAACTCTGGATCTGCATATAGAACCAGTAAAGACACAGATACACATCTACCAGGCTAAAGGCAGAAGCAAGCAGATTACATAGCCTATGCTTGGGAGTAACTGAAGATTATGTTGTACAAAGCACACTTTTTTTTTCTGAGTTCTCACATTTTTGTCTGTAGTTCCCTCGTTTTCTATTCCTGGAAATGTGAGGCTTTTCCCACTTTCAACCAGGTTTCTCAATGCTGGATGGCATTTTATAATCTGGAGAGTTTTTTTTTTCTTTTTTTTTTTTTTTCGGAGCCGGGGACCGAACCCAGGGCCTTGCGTTTACTAGGCAAGCGCTCTACCACTGAGCTAAATCCCTAACCCCAATCTGGAGAGTTTTAAAACACGATTTCTCAGATCGCATTGCTAAAATTCTAATTTTCTTTGTCGGTGATATGACTTTGTCTATAGGAATGCTCAGACATTCTCATAGGTGGTTCCAATGTGTGTATGGGGGGAGTGGAGTACTATATCCTTCCCCAGCCAATCTCATTTTTATTTGAGATTTTATTTATTTTATATCTATTTGTGTTTTTGCCTGCATATATGTATGTGTACCAAATGCCTGCAGAGACCAGAAAAGGCATCAGATCCTCTGGAACTAGAATTACAAACAACTGTTAGCTGCCGTGTGGAAGCTAAGAACTGATCCCAGATCTCTGCAGAGCATCAAGTGCTCTTAATCACTGGGTCACCTCTTTAGCACCTTTGCTTGAGATTTTAAACATCACACTCTTCTTGGTAGCTTCCGAATCCATGTTAACAGTCCAGACTTCTCTCCTGAGGTCTAGACTTGTGTGTCCTACTAGCCCCTGTGCCTTTTTGTCTACACGTTTCACAGGCATCTTAAACTCAACAGGCTTGAAGTGAAAGTCTTCCCATGTTTCTCTCCACCATTTTTGCCTCCACCAAAATTTAGATTGAAGCTTAATTAGCGTCATGGTAGTGAACATAAGTAAGAAGTAGAACTCTGAACTAAGGTATTTGCATCTGAGCTCAAGAAAAATCATTTAAATTATAGACTATAACACATAGTAACTTCTCAAAGTTTTGACCCTTGAAAAGGTATTTGGTTCATGAAAGCCCCATCTTCCCCAAGAGAATGAGTTTCGTTAGGAAGCATTTGATTCCTTTTGTCTGACCTCTCTCTATCATGTGCCCTCATGCCCGCCACCCACTTCTATGAACTAGAATCACAAAGTCTTTAAAAGAAAAAAGATTATTTTATATATGTGAGTATACTGTTGCTGTCTTCAGACACATCAGAAGAGGGCATCAAATCCCATTACAGATGGTTGTGAGCCACCATGTGGTTGCTGGGACTTGAACTCAGGACCTCTAGAAGAGCAGTCAGTGATCTTAACCTCTGAGCCATCTCTTCAGCCCAGAATCACAAAATCTTATCAGATGTAGCCACCCAACATTGGATTCTTCAACCTCCAGAACTGAATCAAAATAAACCTTCCTTCTCTATAGATTTCTCAGCGTTGGATACAGGATTATGGTAAGAGGAAATGGACTAATTAACCTTGTTAAATTCCTACTTCCTTCCCAGTTACACAAGCCGGTGTCCCAGACCTGCCTGATTCCTTCTTCTTCCTCACCTTCTGCACCCAATGTGCCATCAAAACCTATGTGTTCCTGTTTCTTAAACTCTTTTAAACTAAATGATCTTTCAGCCCAACAATTCTCAATGTTACTAAATGACTTCAATGTCTCTAATCTTATTTTCTTCCAAGTCATTCTCAGTATGAATGAAGATGACATTTCTAAAAATATAAATTTGACAATGTTATCATGTCCTGCCAAAAAATCTTGTCATGCTTCTCCATAGTCTACAGGCCAAGACCTTTAGTCCTTTTGCTTACAGAGTCCTTCATCATCTCCAATGCTTGGGTCTCCCAACCTCATCTTTTGTCATTCCCTATACCCAACTTGTCACACAGGATGTGGCATAAGCTTGACCATTGAGCCTCTCTCCTTAAGTCTACTTTATGGATGAAGAACCCCTTCAATATGTTCCCATAATACATCCTACCATTGCCTTTCTTATCCTGGATTAAAGTAATGTGTTGATTTAGATGACTCTGTGACCACACTTTAATCTCCTCAAAGGCTGGGACATGTATTACTTCCCTTTATACCTCTGGTTCTTTGCACATCACAAGTACTTACTTAATTAAGGTTGGGTGACTAAAAGGAAGACTGAATGATGTCTGAAGAAGGTCAGCTATCAAAAAAAATTGAAATGCTGGCAGTTTTATATTTAGCAGTAGATGTTCATTGTAACCTTCTCAACCAGAAGAGGGACATAAATATAAATAAGACAGGAGAAAGAACTTTTTGGTACTAAGTTATCTGATACAGATGAACCTTACAAGATGGGTACTGCATATAATGATATTCTAGGGTTTGCTTCAGATCAAGGAGCCCACGAGTGACTGCTAGTGTCTTTCATCTGCTCTCTGACCCATCCCACATAGTTTGTTATAAAAATATTCTTTTTTATGTCCCTCTTCTGATGAAGCTTACAGTGACCACCTACTGTTAAATATAAAATTGTCCTCTATTTCACATTTTTTTGACAGCTGACCTTTTTTATTAGTCTGTTCTAAGCTAAATAAACTACACTAAAATCTTGGACACTTCCTGAAACTGTAAACTATTATACAAATGGAATAAATTAAAATTATGTAAATAACAAGAGCTTTGAGGCCAGCAAGGTTCCTCTGTGGATCAATAAAGTAGAAACTTCCTCCAAGTCTGAGGACCCAAGTTCAATTTCTGAGGCCCAACTGGCCAAATAACAGAACAAACTCCAAAAGTTGTCCTCTGACCTAGACACACACATATACACCAGGGCACAAGCATACACACACACACACACACACACACACACAAATAAATAAATAAATGGAATTTTAATGAGGTCATAAAGAACTTTAGTTAAAAAAAAAAAAAAAAAAAAAAAGCACAGGCAGCACAGCTCTGTGAAAAAGAATTTGCCAAATACCAGCTCCCTATTTCCTTGTCATGTGACCCTCAGGAGATCACCTGGCCTTTCTTATGCCAGAGCTAGACCTCATAAGCTAAATATACATAGGTTTTTTTATACCAGTTTTATACCTCTTATACCTAGCATGACGAACAGAAGGCAGTCAATAAATTATAGCTTCCCATTCTTCCTGAGCTGGCACTCCACATTTAGCCTGTGAGATATTACCCCATCATCTGACCAATGTACCAGAATCAGAATCTAGAGTAGGTAGAGGGATACACTTACTTAGGCTTCTTGTAAATGGGAGAAAGGGGGTGAGAAACTCTTCACAACCATCTGAGAACAAGAAGGTAATGCGCTCAACAGTGATTTACATAAATGAATTACGTCAAAGATTAACAGCCATGGGAGAGGATAACAAAATAGCTCTGGAACCAGAATTCTAAGCAGGTGGGTCCATGGCAGAAAAGAGACTGGGTGGTGTAATGGTCAGGTAGTGAGATCAGGGGCAAAGAATCTCTCCTTCACATCCCTCCTCCCTTGTGTTCATGAGTCATCCTGTGCCTTAGGCAAGTCTTCTAAAGGCTGTCTCCATCTCACCCTCCAAAAATGGGCACCATACAATTGTAAGTACAGCAGCAAACTGAAGCCCTTTGGTTTTCCGTAGCACAAAGCTGCTGAGATGTCACATCCTAATGGCCTGATATAAAAAGTAGCTGGACCACCGAGGCCTGGATTTCTTGCATACCCAGTTAGACCACTGGAAGAAAGAGCACCCATTGAAGGTGTCTGAAAAATCTGTTCCCCAAATCCTGACTCCTTGTAGAAAAAATATTTAATTTGGAAATAATCACAGTAAATACCCTACAACAGCAGAAACTTCTGATAGATGGATAAAGTAAAAGGGCAGAACTCAGTGCTCACGGAATGTCTAATGGAGAATATTGTTCCACTTGAGGCTTGTGGAGTTCCCCACACAGGAATCTCTTTCTAACCTCACCTCTCTCTTTGTGGATCTATTCCCAGGATTCAGAACTTAGCTGCTAGGAGAAGAACCTTAGATTCTCTTCCATATTGTTTTTCTAAAAACTGAACATACTCTACCGTTTATGATCTCACATCTTATAGAGCATGTGTGTACACATACACAATCTTAAAAATGGAGGAGTCATTATTGTAATTTTATGAGTAGATAACTCATGCTCAGAGAGTTTAGTTGACTCACCTAAGATCACAGAGAATGCCAATTCTGAGATGAACCTATAAGACAGAACCTCAGGCTCCTAATTTGCCGTATGGCCAGGCGGAATCGATTAAAAAATTAACTGTCTCCAAAGAAAATACATTTTTATGTCCTCGCACTACCTTACAAAAAAGTTCTCTACAGTAACTTACATCCCTAGCATGTACTCTATAATCAAGACCAGTTTAGCACATTATAGATGGTATAATGAACCAAAGGCAAAAATTAAAGTTTAGTTCAGAAGATGCCCAGCTCATTTTCTGGTGTTTGTTACAGGCTCATGCCTAATGGTCTATGAGGTATGGAAGATATTTCACTTCTGTTTCCTATGAGAATTTTGAAGGGAACGGTTCCTTCTGTGGTAAGTTTAAGGAACAAAAATGAAACCCAGTGAGTAGGCGCAGAAATAAGGAAGAGGGCAGCAGCATGGAGCATTCATGCCCAGACATTCTGTAAAATGTCATTCTGTAAAATGCCAACCATCAGAAGAAAAATGAAAAAGAAAAACTGTCAGCAACCCACAATTTTCAGAAACGATTTCTGGTAGAATTCTGATTGGAGACTCCCAAAGGATACCACAAGTTCTGAAAAGCCTCTGCCACAAGAATAACAATAAGCAAATGAGTAAATAACTGTTTCCACTTATTCTTGGACTCTGAGATTCACTACCATTGGAGTCCAAGTGCCTGATTCCCTGAGAGGAGTCCATGAACCTAGAACTACAGCTCTATGTACAGAACAGATAATGCCATCCCCAGGAAGCTTCTCCCTTGACTTCTAATCAGCAAGCTCAGAACTGCTCATCATCTGTGCTCACCACTAAATGCCTGGAAGTTGGAATCATTTCTCACATTAATTTCATCTTTTGGAGAATAAAGAGAAAGCTACTTTTTAAAAAGGAGAACCCAGAAGAGGGGGAGCAATAACAACCCTTTTGCTTTTGATACATCAAATTCTTGATACCACATGTGAATTCATAGTAGGGGAGAAAACAAATTTCAAACATCTGCTCAGGTCCAGATCCCACACATACTTTCAATTGTTTTAAATCCCTAGGGTTCCTGCACCAGCAGACTGGCTCAAAGGAGAAAGCCCTTCCTAAACCGTCCACCAAGCTGTAACCCCAGCTCAGCCGCTGGATGACCTAGGACAGGCCATTTAACCTTTCAGTGGCCCCGTTTCCACACCTGAAGAGAAGAGGCGGCTGCACTTCCGTCAGACTGGGCTGGATGAAGAACCACCAATAAAAGCAGGGTTGTAAAAACCCTTTGCAATGCATTCAGTGCCCTGTAAAAGCTTAATGATCATAATCAAGCTGTTGCTACAAGTCTGCAAGCTCCCCTCATGACACTCATCAGTCACTGCTGGTGTCTGATAACAGAGGCACTCTCTGGGCTATGCCACCACCACATACTGCACCTGGTCCTGACCAAGATGTGTTTCTTCACACAAAGTTTTCAGGGGAGGGGAAAGTTCCAGTTTCAAACGGTTGTTCTAATACCACCATGTTTTGTTGGTTACAAGTTCCTCCTACCTTCCCAACAGAACCTTGGACTTCTGTTACCCAGGCTGAGGGAATCTCCTTCATGAAGCTGACACTACTGCAGAAAGTCACCCTACTTATCCTTCTAACCTCCAGGAATCTCTTGTTAAAGGCTAAATCTGGGCCTTCCTGTGTCAAAGGGAGGAATATCAAAGGACAGACAGGAATATGCATTTTTACAGGCAGTTAGGTTTGCATTCAAATTCCACTTTTGCCACTTGCCAATTTCTTTGATCTCGGGTTCATCACCTAACATCTCCAAGTTTCTATTTCTTCATCTGCAAAGTGAGAATAACCATATCTACCAGCCAGAATTGATGTGAGACCTAAAGGAGACATCTACTTTTCCTCCCAATGCTGAAGAAATCCAAGACCTCATACCTACTAGGCCAGCAATCTGCCTTTGAATAACATTACATCTCCAGTCCTCTCAACATTCACTATTTCTTAGAATGAGTTGCTCAAATGAAACTGGGTGTAGAGGACCAAGCAGAATGAGGCAGATGGCTACACCGGAACAAGAGGCTCCTTCAGAACTACCTTCTAATGTGGGCAAAACCCATCCACTTTACTTCATCTAGGGTGGTGCCTCAGGCGGTTTCCTCACCGAGACAAAATCTGCTGATTCAAGCCCTCATTTAAATAATAATAGCAGAGGAACCCTAGACTGGCTGGGTGATACTCTTTGAATTGTTTTTGAGATACAGATACAAAGCCACCCCCATGGCAAAAATATTTTTTTCTGAACTTTTCCTAATCTCCAGTAGTAAGTGCTGACTAGGCTATGGGCTTCTCACTGCCTTTGCCCACTCCATCTTCACTCTATCTGCTATACCAGGATCCAGTCACCTATTCTGTTCTCCTAGCAAGATTTAGAAAGATAAAACTCCTCACCCCCTTACTAGTGGCTCTGACTTTTTTTTTCTTTCAAAGCTTCATCTCCTACCTTTTCTCCTCGTCTTCTCACTGAAGAGCAATTCTGAACTCTAACAGGATACTTTCCGGTCATGCTCTTGGGTGTGATACACAAATTCAATTCACTTGTATCAGCAATTCGTTCCTCGGTGCTGGTTGGCAGGCACTGGAAACAAAGCATCAAAAAGACACAGAATCTAATTTCATAGAGCCTGCATTTTATTGAGCTCTGTTCCTTCATACGATAATAAATATATGACTGAAACAATTGTTCTCTTCTGTAAGGTCAAGTGTTTAAAAGGACTAGAGGGACATAACCCTGTGTTAAAGGAGGATCAAGTCTACACTGTAGGCAGTTGCCTTTATTCTAAAACGCACCCTACTTGATTCCACACCCTTTCCTCACACTAGCTGGAATGTCTTCATACCTCTTGTTCCACCTAAAATCTATTATAAGCCTCTTCTCTTCATTGAAGGCTTCCCAGACTACCTCGCTCGGTAGTAGTCCTTCTTTCTTTACCTGTAGAGTGCTTGTAGACTAGCTGGTCTTCATCACTCCCCTAGCCCCTGAGGAATAGGATCACTTCTTTTCCAGGGCTTATTCTCTCCTTCTGATTTTTGGTAAGCTAGGTAACAAACTATTGTGGAATTCATGGAGTAGACGGAGATACAGAAATTAGTCGTCTAGAACTTGTATTCAAAGACGTCAGTGAATTTTGCCTCTTGAAAAGCCTAACTCTATAAGCTAATGTTTTTTTAAACTGCTGACCCTGAGAGAAAAGGTTATACTAATATCAGAAACATAGACTTGCTCTCCTGTGTGAAGCACTGTAACTATCCCTCCCTTTTAACACACACATGTTGTAACTCACTTCAAAGATCCCAGTTGTGCTGCCAAAAGCATGATTTTATTTTTGCAATTTGTAAGGTACTCTCAGAAGATGTCCTTATAGATGAACCTTTAATGATTCAGCCTCTAACCAGAACTGGTGATGAGCCAGCAGGGAGCCAGAACAAGGTTGAGCCTGGTCAGATACTCAGCAAACAGCATCCACACCATTCTTCACCTGGAGATAAACCTCCAACCACACACCTGACAGACTAGCTGAGTGGCTATTTTGAATTGCACAATCACTCTAGGGAGTTTTAATTTTAATATTTTAAATAAAAAATACTCCTCCAAATTGTTTAAGGAATGACAATGGGAAAAGGTTTGGGGAGTGACAATGGGAAATGGGTTTTCAATGAGTAAGTCTCTTTCAGTTTGCAAATATTCATTGGGCCTTTTATTCTATTCTAAGTAAGGAACAAGACACTGGACTATGTTGTGCGTCACACAGTATAAGAACAGTTTCACAGCATTTGTATTGAATTGGGCACTGACAGTAATCCAGAGAGACAGAACATGGGAAGATATGCACACTGTACATGCAAATTCTACTACAACTAAGTGATTTGGGAATCACTGAGATCCGGGAACAAACTTCCACAGATACTGAGATACGACTGAACAGGTCCATCAGTAAAACGTGGCCTTCTTTGTAGAATTAAGATTTTCTTAAGGCAACTCCAAATCATCAAGTGCTGTAGGCTTCAGCTATGCCTGAAATGAAATGGGGTTCAACAAATGTGTATGGACCAAAAGACACTCCCTGTTGGAAGAACCGAGCAATATGTAGCCTGTCTTTGATCTTCAATAAAGCTTAGCTATGTCATGTTCTCATTTGAGGCAAAACGACAAACACATCTGACTGGTCCTCCCAAAGCCCCTTTATCCTTATCCTATTTTCTGACTTTATTTTAAAATGGCCTTAAGGGGGGAAGCCGGCAAGGGGAATGTAAAAGGATACAAGGAGAAACCAGTAAGAAAAAACTGTGGAAGCAGGCTACTGAGTCTGGTATGGAACTCCGGAGAATCATGGTGAGTCAGCAAACTGAAAATTCACTCTGAATCTAAGCCCCTGCTTTCTTCTACTTCCAATCTTACATGAGTCCTGGGTGGGATTCCCATAACCAAAGCAGAGGATGCTAACCCACTAACTGAGGATGCTAACCCACTAACTGAGGATGCTAACCCACTGACTGAGGATGCTAACCCACTGACTGAGGATGCTAACCCACTGACTGAGGATGCTAACCCACTGACTGAGGATGCTAACCCACTAACTGAGGATGCTAACCCACTAACTGAGGATGCTAACCCACTGACTGAGGACATCAAATTACAAATATCTGGGTCTGAAGAAAGCCTGCCAAGCTGAACCAGCACATGCCTGCCGGTTCCACATTAGAAAGGCAGCAGCCCAAAGCATTTATTTCATGTTACACATTACCATCCACTTCCTTCATGGTGTGCCTTTTCATCGTTAACAAACTTCTCTCAAAAGATACCCGTTCCCTGCCTCACACCCCCAGAAGGGTCATCACTCTCTTCGAAACACAGCTAAACCTAAAGAGAACATAGAGTCTCGCACAGCACCTGGAAGAGCCCCAGCTCTTTTTCACACAGCATCTGGGACTCCATAAAAAAGAAATCATAGTCTCTAGGGCCTACCTAGATACCTGCTTTCTCCGTTCAAGGTATTCATTAAATTATAAAAATTAAACCTATTTGTCCATTAGGGGCAAGATTTTTGTTTTGTTTTCTTTTGTTTTTGACAAATCCCAATGCTCTGTAAATTGGAGGAGTCACTCAATGGGCTACAGTTATGATTGTAAACCAGGGAAAACAAAATGACCTAAAAATCTATGACCAGTTTACTAAGAAAGCCAGGCTCACTCTGCCACTGTGACAGGAAGGTAGTAGTGTTATCCTTGGGCACCCGTGCCAGTCACCCTGCATGGCATGACGTGAGATGAAAGCGTCTGCTGACTCTTGGAGGTATAATTACCTAAAGGGTGGGGGTGTAATTAAAGTAAGGATAATTTACCTTAAAGAAGATAAAAATTAAGAATATTAATGATCATAATAATTAACTCTTTTATATCTAAGAATCACAAAATACTTTACAAGCTGTAATTATCACAGCTCCCCTCTGAGGAAGGGATTCATATCTTATAGTTCCTTGTTTAACAGAGGGGTGAAGTGATGGACAGGGAAGAAGGAAGAGAGGGTGGAGCATGGCTTCCTCCCTCACCTGCCCTGTAAGCAGCAAATCTCAAATGAGGCCCCGGAAGGGCTGATTCCCATTACGGTGAGAAGCCTCATCCATGCCGTCACTCAAACAGGTGACCCATCCTAGCGTAAGCAACTCGTTCATTCTGACCTGCTGGCCACTTAAACTGCCAATCAAATCATATCAGTGAGGATTAAGCATGCAGTAGAAATAAAGGTACAGAACTGCTTTCAGGGAACTTAAAACCTAATTGAGGAGACAGAACAAGTATCCATTAAATTAGATATGAATATGAAATACTAACCAGTATCTGAGGTTACATGATGTTGGTGATGCTTCCTGTAGGGAGATGTTGTCTCTCCATGGAAGGTCATTGCATGTGAAGATTGAGGACAGTTTGGGGGAAGAGGTAGAACTTTAGTGGAGCATCAAATTAACTCTATGAGGTTTTTGCCTGGCAGATGGGAGTGCCGGTCACTGAATAATATGAAATAGTAGGGAAATTTGAAAGATTTAATACATAAAGAAAAAGTCTCCAGAAAAGAAGTGTTAAAGCTTAGCAAGAGTCTCACTCCTTTCAGAGTCATTTAAAACATCCTACTTCGGATGTTTCCCCAGATTATCAACATCATGGTTAAGCATTTAATAGTCAACATTAAAATCTTGAGAAGTCTTCTGGCTGATAAGGACACTGGAACATTGTAAATTACCTAGTTGATCTCAGGATGAGCCTAAACCTGGTTAAATGGCACAGAATGTCAATTCCTGGATTCTAGCAAGGAAAAAGTTTGTCAGTGAGCCCTTGAGTAAGATGAAAAACCAGGAAAAGCTAATACTTTCCTTCCTGTTTGTTACCACATTACAGCCTCACCCCCAGAGATTCAGCACTGAGAAAGGCTTCATAGCTGAATGATGCTAAAATAAATGAATGACATAACTTTTATTTCTGGGCCAGTATGGCAAAAAAGCCCAGCTGAAAAAGATTCTTCTCACTGAGGATAATGACATTAGATCTTTAAGGACACATGGTCAAAGAAGAGAACCAGCTCCCACAAGTTGTCCTCTAACTTCCACACTTGTGCTATGACACGAGTATGCGTACACCCAGACACACACACACACACACACAAATAAATGCATAAATGTGATAAAAATTCTTTATAAATACATCTAATTTCTTCCTTTTAATTCTTCTGTAATAAAAGGCCCAAGTCCCAATGTAAGTATAGAATTACATATATGTTCTAAAAATCAACAGAACTCAAGAAGAAATGGAGTAAGGTAATGAGTTCATTCCCATGCTAGTTGCTAATGCTTTTTGACCTCTCAAGTACCTCAGTTTCCAGTCTTAAAACACAAAGGGCCAGTGAGATGGTTTAGTAGGTGAAGGTACTTGCTACCAAGCCCAAGTGCCTGAGTTCAATCCTTAGGACCCACATGGTGGACGAAGAAAACTGACTCCCATAAGTTGCCTTCTGAACTTCACAATCATGCCCTATACACAAGCAAATAAATGTAATTTTAAATATAAAGATTTCCACATTATAAAAACAACATTCTCTACGATGAACCATGAATGCACACTCTCAGTCTCAATTATTTCTAGTTAGCTTTAGTTAAAAAGATACTGGGCCAATTTGTTAGAAGTTAATTTCCTTTTCACTCTTGTTGCTGGTGTTAGAAGGAGTCTTACTAGGTAACTCTGGATGGCCTAGAATTCACTCTGTAAACAAGGCTGGTCTTGAACTTACAGACATCTGTTGGCCTCTGCCTCCCTAGTGCGGGTGTTAAAGGCATGTAACACCACACATAACTGTTTTTGTTTATTTCTATATTCTTCTAAAAATTATGTGTGAATTTGCCTACATATTTGTACATGTATGAGTGCCTGAGGCTGAGGGGCTAAAAGAAGGCAGCAAAGCCTCCGTAACTGAAATAGGTTGTCATCGTCTTCTGCAAGAGCCACAAGAGCGCTCTTAATTTCTGAGCCATTGGTCAGACAGTAATTGTGTGTGCATGCCTCTGTGTGTGTGTGTGTGTGTGTGTGTGTGTGTGTGTGTGTGTGTGATGTGTGTCGTGTGTCGTCTAGTCTCCAACTTCTGAGTTTCCTATTGTCACCTCATGAGTCTGCCTATTTTTATCCATTCATGTTCTGTTAGAAAATTTCAGTCTAGGCTTTTCCTTGGAAAAGGTTAAATCTTAGATTTAATAATGCCTTTCTTATGCATTCCTGTCTGAAGTGAGTACAACATAAAGGACAATATTTTAAAACCTCCACAGGTATCATAGAATTGACTCCTCCTCCTCTTCTTTCTTGTGTCTATTTCTAAATAAGTGCAGTCTTATACTATGTTATAAGAACAGCTACATGTGTCCTTTTATATCAGACTAAGTATAAAATAAAATAAGAATATTATTTCAGGGAGCTAGACCAATGGGTGTGGGAGAGAGAGAGAGAGAGAGAGAGAGAGAAAGAGAAACAGATAACAAAGAGACATAGGTTGTTATAGGGAATCCCTTGAAGGATATCTATGCGAAATAACAGAAATCTCAGGAAAAGACAAAAAAGCCTTTGATGACCTGTAGTTAGTTATGTGTGTCCATTGCTGAAGTTGGTTCAAAGATTAAGAAACTTGTATAAAACCTTAGTTAGGACTGAGTCAGAGAAGCCGTACTCTTTAAGGGTTTGCCATATTAAATCAATTCACTGACCCCAATAGAAAATGACTGTTCTGCCAAAACTTGGAAATCACAGACGTTGGTACTTAAGGACTTGAAGAGACAGAAATGAGCTAGATTTCCAATCATCTTTTCATCTCTTATCACCTCAACTTTCTAGTTAATCCATGTTAGGGATACCACTAAGCAGAGTAAGAAATGGACATCAAGAAGGGATCTATTCTTCTCAAAATTCCCAAAACCAATACTTGCCTTTGGTGGAGACAGAATTTCAGAGAAGCTGTTGAATCATTTAATAGTCTCCATAAACCAATTATGAACCAAAGTTGCATGTAGTATGAAATGGAAGGGTGGGAGTCACTGACAACCAGGGGTGAATCCTGTTCCTTACAATAAAATAGCACCGAGATTCACAAATGATCACCAGGGTTGAGAAAGCTCTAATGGGCTAGAATGACCTTAATGTGCTTCCAGAAGAAGCCAGCTCAAGTGTTTAGATGTCATAACCATTAGTAACTTAGGCTGAATGCCGTGATTATATCTACAATGATGCATTACACTAGCTCTTTTTCTCCAGGGGCTTCAATATGCTAGAAAGAAAAACAGATGAGCAAATTTTAGATTTAATATCTCTAACAATAAAATTTCACAGTACACTTTTTCATCAACAGTTTAATAAACACACATTTTAAGATATTCTTCAAAATTAGTTACTTAAGAGGCAACCCCTAACCTGTAGGGGAAAAAATGAGGAATAGAATGTAAAGTAAATTTCCATCTGAATTTTTTTTTTTTTTTTGGTTCTCTTTTTCGGAGCTGGGGACCGAACCCAGGGCCTTGCGCTTCCTAGGCAAGCGCTCTACCACTGAGCTAAATCCCCAACCCCCATCTGAATTTTTAAAAAAAGGTATTTGCCCACCCCCTCTTCATCTTCATGGTCCTTACCATAGAGAAGTTAGTCAGTTCTCATGGTTTATGTAAGTAACAAAAAAAGTCCTGTTTATTGTCAACATAGAATTTGTATCTTTCATAAAAATGAATTGTTTAAGGGGTGAGAAATATGGCTAAGGAGTTAAGAGCACTTATTGCTCTTGTAAAGGACTTGAATTTGGGGGGACCAGCCCTGGGGGAATCTGACATCTCTGGCATCCATAGACACCTAAACTCATATGTGCACGTGCAATACACACACATTTAAAAATAAATCTTAAAAACATGACTAGAGGTTGTTCTTTTTTGAAGTCATAATAAACCAAGTTTTAGAACACTCATCACCTTTGATTTAATGTTTTTAACAATTAAGGAAAATTAGAAAATCTGGAGAATATTCTCCTTTATGTATTAGGTGGGGCCAGTACACAGTCAGGAGGCAAGTCCTGTGAACCTGGTGCCAAATAGCTACGTGAGCAAATAGTGAGATAAACAAACCATTCCTGGAGACAGAGGTGGAGCTGGGATTTCAATGAATCAGCCCATCCCACAGAGTGGGTGTATCCTTCCCAAGTTGTTCCCTGGGGCACAGTTAAAATCCCTATAAAAGGCCAGGCTCCCAGTTACCTAGCACACTTGCCAGCAGTGTCAGCGAGCACTTGACTTCTTCCTCTGGTGAAGTGGGTAAGTTCCATTCTATGGAATGGTATTCTATGATTCTTTGTTTTCTAGCCATGGTACACTTTGGGCGAATAGAGGTCGGTCCTGTCTTCCAGAAGGGACCTCCACCTTCTAGTGTTGGCTAAATCTCACTTCATCTGCCTTCTTCTCGCTTTCTTCCTTTTTGACAAGGTCTTGTTTAGCCCTGTCTGGCCTAGACCTTACTACGTAGACCAAGCTGGTCTCAAACTCATGGGAATCCACTTGCCTCTGCCTCTGGGAAGCTAGGATTAAAGAAATGAACCATGTGCTTGGCTTACTCCATCTCCATTAGTTGAATGAAAAGGAGCAATTCTGAACTCAATCAAAGCTCTGAACTCAATCCTCACATCAAGAAATCTGGTGCGTGCCTCTGAAGTAAGAGGCTCTTTTTTCTAAAACAACAAAACAAAACAAAACAAAAAACCAAAAAACTATGATCTCAAAAGTATGCAAACCCTTTGGATCTCTTTTTTATGCACAGGCATCTTAATACAGTTCACACCTGAATTGGCATATGAGGTGTTGAAGTTGAAATGATATAAAGAACTCATCTAAGTGAGGTACTATTCAGGTAGCCAGCAAGCCATCCAAATATTCTTTTAACACCAGTCTGTTGCTGGATAAAGCTTTGTTGTTGCTGTGTATTTTGCTTTGTTATGACATTCTGAGAATTGAACTTATTATCTTAAACATACTAGCAGTCATTCTACTGCTGAGCTACATTCCCAGAACTCCTCCCCCCTTTATAACCCAACATACAAATTATTTACTTGAGTTTAACAAAACCAGCCCTAAGAACAATATCATCCAAACTTCTCCAGGTTTCTTTGGCCCACTGATTCTGATTAGCCAATCAGAAAAGATCTCTCAAATAATTTCCAATAATAGAAGATTATATAGCCATACTATATCTGAGTTAAGGTAGATAGCATGCAGTCTATTTTTCTGCCTGGCTCTATCTAGATGCTACAATGTCTTATTTTGATGGCATGATGGCTACACACATTAAGGAATAATTCACATTTCCTTTGCCCTGTTGTTTGTTGCAATGTTTTTGGAGACACAATTGACATACATGGCTACATATTGGCTTCTGAAGATGCTCAAGTCTCTCTTCACATCTTTTCTTTCACCTATCCTCTTTGCTCTACTTTAAGACCTGCTATGAGTAGCAATATGTAGAATTTAAATTCTTGCCCTCATCTCTCCACTCCCTGCTCTGAAATATGCTGGAACAAAAACAAGGGGAGGGAGATTATGGATAGTCTAGACTGATGGACAATGAAAAGTTGACTGTAATATAGTTCGAAGATGGTTTCTTGGCTTAGAATTTTTTAATATTTCTCTTCCTCTTCCTGAATACAGTATTCAGAGATAAAATGCTCTGAAAATGCAAGTTAAAATAACTGTGAGTGACACGTTCAAAGATCTGTTTAAATCAGTGTGAATGAAGTTTTCCCAAAGTCAGAAGCAGAGATTTGATTTTGAATCCTATTTTATTGTTCTAGGTTTACTTGAATTTTAAGAAAAAAAATGTCTCCACTTATAAGAAGCATTGTTGATATCACTGAAGTTTTCAATCAATATGCATCACAAAGTTGTGATGGAGCATCGCTTAGCAAGAGAGAACTGAAAAACCTCCTTGAGAGAGAACTTGGAGATGTCCTTCAGGTAAGACCTCTCATACACAGAAGAAATCTACAGGTATTTGGCTTTCATTGTACCTCTCAAGAAAGACCAGAACAATTAATATTAATATTGTTTGGAAACATGACAGGTCTACATTCACTTTTGAGCCTGAGGTATTTAAATGTGTATTGTAATCTGGGTACTAAAGAAGTTAATAGCATATATTTAGTGGTCTTGAAGACATTGTTAATAGAAACGAAGTATGAGTTAATAGGGCATTACCACTAATGATGCCTAATCAAGTTAGTAGACCTGAAGAGACTCCCCCCACCTTCCAACTTTCAACAACAGAAATCTTGTTTCTCAGTTAAAATGGAATTGCTGAAAATATTTCAGTTCTTCTTCAAACATAGAATACAAATTAAATCAGGAGCACTGGCTATTTCAAGCAGAAATATCTGTTGGAAATCTTCATAAAATTTCATTTTGTTGATCACGAGGCTGAAACCATTTATATTTATATACATTCATCTAGGAAGAATTTGTTGTTTTGATCAGCACACAATTACAAAAATTTCCAACAAACGTGTGATTTGAAATGAGTTGTTCATATATCTGGGAAAACAAGATACCGTGCATTTTCTTTTCTTTCGTTCCTTTAAACGTTTATTTATTTATTTATTTATTTATTTATTTATTTATTTCATATGAGTACACTGTCTCTCCCCTCAGACAAACCAGAAGAGAGCATTAGATCCCATTGCAGATGGTTGGAGCCACCATGTGGTTGCAGAGAATTGAACTCAGGACCTCTGAAAGATCAGTCAAGTGTTCTTAAAGGCTGAGCCATCTCTCCGGCCCCACTGTGCATTTTCTAATCGCTCCAAATATCCCCCACTAAAACAAGTGTGAGAGCAAAACTTTACTATTTGTAAATAATTAATTATAAAACTTTTGTTTTAATCTTTTCATAGAAACCACATGATCCGGAGACTGTAGATCTGACCCTAGAACTTCTGGATCGTGACTGCAACGGGCGTGTTGATTTCAACGAATTCCTCCTGTTCCTTTTCAAGATTGCTCAAGCTTGCTATTATGCTCTCGATCAGGCTGCAGAGTTAGGCGAGAAGAGAACCCTAACCAAGGAAAAGAGGAGCCTGTCACAAGATCGCAGGCAAGAAGATCAAAGGAGATTCGAGCCCCGGGACAGACAACTGGACGAAGAACCTGGGCGCGGAAGCTGGCAGAAGAGACGTGAGCAGGAGGAGCGCGCTGAGGAGCTGAGGCTGGAGCAGCGCGACAGGCAGCACCGCGACGAAGAGCAGCAACTGCAAAGGAGAGAACTGCAAGAACTGGAGGAGCGCCTTGCAGAAAAAGAGCCTCTAAGCTGGAGTAAGGGTCGTGACGCTGAGGAGTTTTCTGAGGTAGAGGAACAGCAAAGGCAAGAGAGACAGGAACTCAAGGGCAAGGGCCAGACAGAGGAGAGAAGGTTGCAGAGGCGCCGGCAAGAAGAGCTACGCGAACCCCTGCTGAGGCGCGAGCAGGATCTGAATCGTAGACAGGAGCTGAGGCAGGAACTGAGGCGCGAACCAGAGCTAAGGCGCGAACAGGAGCTGAGTAGAGGACAGGAACAGAGGCGCGAGCAGGAGCTGAGGCAGGAACTGAGACGCGAGCAGGAGCTAAGGCGCGAGCAGGTGCTGAGGCGCGAGCAGGAGCTGAGGCAGGAACAGAGACGCGAGCAGGAGCTAAGACACGAGCAGGAGCTGAGGCAGGAGCTCAGGCGCGAGCAGGCGCTGGCTGAGGAGGATGAGCAGACGCGAGTCCGGGAACCCGACCAGAGCATCACCCAGAGGTGGCAGTGGCAGCTCGAAAGCGAGGCAGAAGCCCGTCAGAACAAGGTCTACTCTAGGCCTCGCAGGCAAGAGCAGAGGCTTCGCCAGGAGCTGGAGGAGCGTCAGCTCCGGGAGGAGGAGGGGCAACGCCGCGACCTCCAACGGCAGCGTCCCGCTGAGGAGGCTCGCCAGCGTTACCAATGGGAGAGGCCGCAACGGGCGGAGGAGCGCCTGGAGCAGGAGCAGCGGTTCCGCGACCGGGAGGAGCAGCGCTTCCGGGAAGAGAGGCTGCAAAGAGCTGAGCTCCAGGACAGCCTCCTTGAGGAAGAACAGAGGCGACGTCAGGCGGAGCGCCGAGAGCCAAACGCGAGCTGGGAGCTTCGGGAAGAAAGCCAGAGACGCCACACACTGTACACCAAACCCAGCCTGAGGCAGCGTAGGGAGGAAGAGCTACGCGAGGAGCGGTTGTTGCAAGAAGAGCAGCGCCAGCAGCGGGAGAGGAAATACCGCAGGGAGGAGGATCTGCAGCAGGAGGAAGAGCGGCTGCAGCAAGATGAAGAGCAACTGCAGCGGGAAAAGAGGCGCCTGCAGCAGGAGAGGCAGTATCAAGAGGAGGACCTGCAGCTGGAGGAAGAGCGGCTGCAGCAGGAGGAAGAGCGGCTGCAGAGAGAAAGGAGGCGCCTGCAGCAGGAGAGGCAGTATCAAGAGGAGGACCTGCAGCGGCTGCAGGATGAAGATCGGCGCAGGGATCTGAAATGGCAGTGGCAACCTAGGAAAGAAGTCGAAGTTCGTAGTAACAGGCTTTTCACCAAACGCAGAGAGGATGAGGAAACGATCCAGCAGCTGGAAGACTCTCGAGAGCAAGGGAGACGTCAGGATCGGCGGCCTCTGCAAAACGAACAGGAAGAGAGAAGAGAGCTGGAGCAGGAGAGGAGGCGCCTACAGCAGCGCGACCGGCAGATCCTAGAGGAAGAGCAGCTGCAGCGAGAGCAGCAACGGGAAGCCAGAAGACGAGATGAGACGTTCCAGGAGGAAGAACAGCTCCTGGAAGAATCGAGAAGACAGCAACAGGAGAGAGAGGGCAAATTCCTTGAGGAAGAAAGGCAGCTGCAGACGGAACGGGAAGAACAGAGGCGGCATCAAGAACAAGAGAGAGAATTCCGAGAAGAGGAGGAGGAGCGCCTCCAAGAACCTGAGAAAGAACTTCGGCAGGAGCGTGACAGAAAATCCCGTGAAGAACAAGAGCGCCGCCAGCAGCGTGAGGAAGAGCAGCTGAGGCGCCAGGAGCGGGACAGAAGATTCCGCCGGGAACAAGAACAACGCCAGGAGACTGAGGAAGAGCAGCTGCGAGACAGACCATTCCGCCGGGAACAAGAACGCCGCCAGGAGCGCGAGGAAGAGCAGCTGCGGGACAGAAAGTTCCGTCGAGAACAAGAACCCCGTCAGGAGCGCGAGGAAGAGCAGCTGCGGGACAGAAAGTTCCGTCGGGAACAAGAACCCCGTCAGGAGCGCGAGGAAGAGCAGCTGCGGGACAGAAAGTTCCGCCGGGAACAAGAACCCCGCCAGGAGCGTGTGGAAGAGCAGCTGCGGGACAGAAAGTTCCGCCGGGAACAAGAACGCTTCCAGGAGCGTGAGGAAGAGCAGCTGAGGGACAGACCATTCCGCCGGGAACAAGAACGCCGCCAGGAGCGTGAGGAAGAGCAGCTGCGGGATAGACCTTTCCGCCGGGAACAAGAACGCCGCCAGGAGCGTGAGGAAGAGCAGCTGCGGGATAGACCTTTCCGCCGGGAACAAGAACTCCGTCAGGAGCGTGAGGAAGAGCAGCTGAGGGACAGAAAGTTCCGCCGGGAACAAGAACGCCGCCGGGAGCGTGAAGAAGAGCAGCTGAGGGACAGAAAGTTCCGCCGGGAACAAGAACGCCGCCGGGAGCGTGAGGAAGAGCAGCTGAGGGACAGACCATTCCGCAGGGAACAAGAACGCCTCCAGGAGCGTGAGGAAGAGCAGTTGAGGGATAGGCCATTCCACCGAGAACAAGAACGCCGCCAGGAGGAGCGCGACAGACCATCCCGCCGGGAACAAGAGCTCCTCCGGGAACTCGAGGAAGAGCAGCTGCGGGACAGAAAGTTCCGCCGGGAGCAAGAGCTCAGACGCGACAGAAAACTCCGTGAGGAAGAAGAGCGCCGCCAGGAACTGGAGGAAGAGCAGCTGCGTGGCCAAGAGCGAGACCGTTTAAGGGTGGAAGAGCAACTTCGCCAGGAGCGCGAGGAAGAGCAGCGGCGCCGCCAGGAACGTGACAGAAAATCCCGTGAGGAACAAGAGCTCCGCCAGGAACTCGAGGAAGAGCAGCTGAGGGACAGAAAGTTCCGCCGGGAACAAGAGCTCAGGCGCGACAGAAAACTCCACGACGAAGAGCGCCGCCAGGAGCTAGAGGAAAGGCAGCTGAGCGGGCAAGAACGAGAGAGAAAGTTCCGCTTGGAACAAGAGCTTCGCCGGGAGCGCGAGGAAGAGGAGCGCCGCCAGCAGCGTGACAGAAAGTTCCGCCGGGAAGAGGAGCTCCGCCAGGAACTGGAGGAAGAGCAACTGCGGGACAGAAAGATCCGCAGGGAACAAGAGCTCAGGCGGGACAGAAAATTCCGTGAGGAAGAAGAGCGCCGCCAGGAGGAGTTCGAGGAAAAGCAGCTGCGGCTCCAGGAACCAGACAGAAGATTCCGCCGGGAACAAGAGCTCCGCCGGGAACGCGAAGAAGAGCAGAGGAGGCGCCAAGAACGTGACAGAAAATCTCGTGAGGAACAAGAGCTCCGCCAGGAACTGGAGGAAGAGCAGCTGAGGGACAGAAGGATTCGCCAGGAACTCCAGGAAGAAGAGCTAAGGCGCCAGGAACGTGACAGTAAGTTCCTTGAGGAACAAGAAATCCGCCGGGCACTCCAGGAAGAAGAGCTAAGGCGCCAGGAACGTGACAGAAAGTTCCGTGAGGAACAAGAGCTCCGCCAAGAACTGGAGGAAGAGCGGCTGAGGGACAGAAAGATCCCCCGAGAACAAGAGTTCCGCCGGCCGCGAGAGGAAGAGCAGCTGCGGGACAGAAAGTTCCGCAGGGAACAAGAATTCCGCCGAGAGCCGGGGGTAGAGCAGCGGCGCCGCCAGGAGCGCGAAGAGGAACAAATTCGCTTTGAGGAGCAACAGCAGCGCCGCCAGGAGCGCGAGCAACAGTTAAGACAAGAACGCGACAGGAGAGTCCGGGAGGAAGAAGAGCTTCGTCAGGAAAGGGAGGAGCTGCTACACCGTGAGGTGGGTGGCAGGAAATTCCGGGAAGAGGAGCGATTCCGCCAGGAAAGAGAGGAACAGCGGCGTCACCTCCAGGAGCGGGACAACAGAAGATTCCGCGAGGAAGTAGAGCTCAGGCAAGAAAGGGAAGAGCAGCAGCTGCGTCAAGAGCGCCAAGAGCGTGAGAGAAAATTCCGTGAGGTAGAAGAGCTTCGCCAGGAAGAAGAGCAGCGCCGCCGCCAGGAGTTTGACAGGAAATTCCGGGAAGAGAAACGCCTGCGTGAGGAACGCGAGGGCCAGCAACTGCGGAGGGAGAAGCGAGATGGTCAGTACCCGGCTGAGGAGCAATTTGCCAGGGATAAGATTCGTCGCCAGGAACAAGAACTACGTCAAGAAGAGGAACAAAGACGTCGCCAAGAGCGGGAGAGAAAATTCCAAGAAGAGCAGATCCGTCGTAGGCAAGAGGAGCAGAGGCGCCGCCCAATCCTAGAGCCTGGCACACGCCAGTTTGCCAACGTCCCAGTGCGTTCCAGTCCTCTCTACGAGTACATCCAAGAGCAGAGGTCTCAATACCGCCCTTAAAAGATGCTGCGAAAATCCTGGCACCAGCCAAACCTTCAAGCAAAAGAAAATGAGAAACACTGGGGTATCCAGCGATAACTCACGTGTTTCTGGTTGTGGGAAAACTCTCTGATCTTAGAATGTGTCTTTTCTTACAGAATCTTAAACTATACCCATTTCATTTCTTTCAATTCCTGTCTTTCATTCTTCCTCAGGTAGTCCTTTTTTGCAAGATGTCATTGTTCTTTAGTGCAGATATGATGTGCACTTTTAAAAGTAAGTCATTTAATTTTTTGAAAAAATTTGTTTGAGAAGCACATTGATTTATGGTCTTCATAAATAACAAGAATAATGTAGCACTCTGGTATTCAAAGTAATTGGGTCATTATTTTTAGTGGTGGATCATTTTGTCTAGAGCTTTCATTTTATAAGTTCAAGTTGGCATTTTGTTTGGCCTAATTCCATTTGTCTTGACCTCCAAATGGTTTTCTCAGGTTTTGTTGCATAATTGTGACAGATTCCATCAGCAGGCTGAAATTTTACAGCCCTCAAATAATGCAGGGGGAGAATGATTTATGCAGAAAATACCATATGAAATCAATTCATAACTGAAACAAATCTTTATTAAGAGAAATGCTTGGTAGACAATTATAATTTGGCATTATATTTTTATATTTTGCATCACCTAAAACAATCTCATGAAGCAAAAGCAAAGTGCTTCTCAAACAACTCAAATTTAAAACTGTAATTGTAGCATTCTGTTCCATTTCCCCAAGTTTTGTTGGGTTTGAGAATTTTTCTACTTTTGTATATTTTGGTTTGCAGGAAACCTACTCAAGATTCTGTAAACATTTGTCTTGTTTGGGTCCAATAAGAACTCACAGAGTGATGGAAGAAGGAAAGGGGGAAATGTATAAACAGATGACAAAATTCTAGAGGTCTCTTGATTATACTTATCAGCTCACAATCCTTTGAGGCCTTATACTACCTGGAAGACATTCTTGTTCAAATAATTTGACTGTTAAAAATCAATAAATGTTTGGCAAATAATTTGTTCTTGTCTGTTTTAATTATGCATCTATCATAACTCATATCTAATCTGGAAATTCATTTATTTCCAATATCTTGTATTTTTACTATTAGCTCTGTCCAAATATGAAAGGAAGAAAGAACCTTTGATTTTTCCTACAAATTTTCCCAATTAAGGTGACTCCTATATTAAGAGTAAGACTTGGACAGCAAATTTGGCATTATACTTGTACTTAGCACCACTTAAAATTTCATAAAACAAAAGCAAGGTGTTGCTCAAGTGATTCAAATTTATAACTGCTATTCCATTTCCCCAAATTTTGTTGAGTTTGAGAATATTACTACTTTTGATATTTTGCTCTAGAGGGAACCTACTTAAGACTCTGTAAACATCTGTCTTGTTTGGGAGCCAAAAAGTTTTCAGTCAGTGTTGGATGAAGTTAAGGAGACCCTTATATTATTCTCAGTACTACATAGACTCTCTTTCCAAGTGTTTTCTTCTTCTTTTTTAAAATGATACTAGATCACTGCTTACAAAAACCTGCAGGAGCCCTCCTGTCCCTCTCCTTCACAGTTCCCTTGGTTTCCCTCCCTGTCTCAGAAGAACTGAAACAGAGCAGACATGGAGCAGCTGCCACCGCTGAAAGGTGCTGAACTCCGGCTCTAAGCATTTTATAGAATAACAGTTCCTCCATGTCCATTTCTGGGGGCCCAAAGGCTGTATGGATAGCAGTGTTCCAAATAGCCTGGCTCAGACCATCATCCAGACCAGAATGAAATGATGTGAATGTCCTCCCGCCACCAGACCTCTTTCTCCTTTTAAAGTCCCATTCCCCTCCCTACCCTTCACCCTCTAACTTAACCCACTACTGAGATGAGGCCCAGAACTGTGAGAAGGCATGGGGCCTACAGACTGTAGAATTTGAGGCCCCTGTCTATGCTGGTTGAAGCAATGAAGATGAACGTGACCTTGTGCCCAAAGGCCACTCCTCTAATGGTCAGGCCCACTGTACTCTGTAAAGTGAAGAATCTCTGTCCATTATTTACAGATTCAGATCTGAACATCTGTACCCCTAATGCCAGGTAGGTACCGCTCTGGTCAAAGATTAGTGACAAAAAAAAAAGATTAGTGACTTCACCTCAAAGTTGGCTAGCTGCAATGTCTTGAAGTTCTTCAACTTGTGTAAGTCCCAGAGCTTGACTGAGGAGTCATCAGCTACTGTGGCCAGGTAGTACTCGTTCTCAGAAAAGGCAATGGGGCAAGAATGACCAGGGAAGTTGTCCACATTGGTACACTCCTTCAAGTCCCGGATCTTGATGTGGGAGTACATGGTTCCTATTCCAAAGATGAGCCCATTAGGGTGAAACTGCTCACAGGTAAGAGAGCAGCTGGAAATCTCATCTGTCACCTTGGTGAGAACACGCCCAGTCTGGATGTCAGAGAAGGCCCAATACTGATCATCAGAGAGCTCAGGAGATAGTCTCCAGTAGCATGGAGGCTGAGGCCTGTCACTGAACTCTCATGAGCCCAAACAACCTGTACAGAACAAGTGTTCAGTACCGACCAAATCCTGATAGTAGTATCAGGGGACCCAGAAAACACCAATTCCTGAGAAGGATTGAAACACCACACTAGTGACCTTCTTGGTATGGCCTTTGAGAATGGCCAGGATTTCCTCAGTATTCTTGTCAAAGACAACAACATTTTAATCTGCCCCACCAGTAAGAATCTTGTTCATGTGTGAGGGACACAGGTCCAGAGTAAGAATCCCAGGAATGCTAGCACTGTGTAGCCTACATGGGATGCCACCTGCTGGTACTTGCTGAGCTCTTCAGCTCCTGAGAACAGTCTTTCCTTACTTTGTCTTGAAGCTTCAGGGTAATCTCAGGGGTCATTCCCACAAGCTCACCCAAATCCATGGGGTCTCCTGCACCCACAACACTGGGCTGTGAGCTTGACATAGCCTGAGGTACAATAAGGCCAGCCTGTGGTTTCAGAGTAGTCAGAGCTTCTGGAGCAGCAGTGAATTCCTTAGTGAGCCAGCAATGACTCTGCAGGGACCATCGTGCTGGTACAGCTCCTGGTGGGTTCTCTGTAGCTGCTGACTAAGGGTGAAGTTGTGCAGCATGACTGCATCCCACTCATCCTGCAATGCTTTCAGAATGGCTGGGATGCTGGTGGCAGAGGGAGGCTTGGGCTGAATTGGGTGAGAAACGCTCGCACAACTGCTTCACGTGGCTGTGGGGAGGTGGCCAGCGGCGCACCTCAGCTTTCTGCAGCTAGCCAAGTGTTTTCTTCCTAATTCTACTGCTTTCTGTATCATTTCTTACAGAGACTCACACTCTGGAGTAGCTACTTTGTGCTTAAGCTGGTGATGGGACATGATGTAAAATTCAGAAGCAGATCTATAGACATAATTAATGACCCAGTAATTTAAGCAACATATATAGTCCATGAGGTTTCTGACTGAATCAGAAAATGCTAAATAGTAATTAGTCCAAATGTTACATTACTATCCCACAATGCAGACACCCTTGTGCCACTCTATTATCACTGTATTGGATTCGTTATTTGAGTAAATAGGGAAGATTTTCTAAAAGACTTTATTAAGATTATCACTATTATAGGCCATGTATAGTGGCACACAAAGGCAGGTGGGTCTCTGAGTTAGAGGCCTGCCTGATTTACAGAAGAAGTTCTAGGACACCCAGAAATACACACACACACACACACACACACACACACACACACACACACACACAAGCCTATATTAGAAAAGAAAGACAGAGAAAAGGGAGGGGGAGAAAAGAAAATTCATATTTTTATTTGTGAAAACCATGGAAAATGCCCTAAAGTTATAGTCAACATTTCAGCCAAAGGCTAACAATACAGCCCCGAGTGTCATTTTGGTTGAATAAGGAGACACTTAGTTGCAGAGTCTAGACTCTCTCACACTTTAATACAAATGTAAGATGTTTATCAAAAACAAAGCTAAGGAACCATTTTTCCTCCACATATTTTTTTTCTTCTTTTAAGTTCTTCACAGAAGCTCTGGAAGAAATTCTGTATTTTTTTCCCTAGGATCCTCATAAAAGATTCTTCTTATAAATCCTCAACCTAGGGACATTATACTTACCAGTTATGCTACAGTTCACTGGTAGTAATGAAACCATCCAGACTTCTGATAGCACTTTACAAATGAGGAAAACATCAGTTTCTATAGAAGAAATTATTGTTTGATAAATTTTAACAATGCCCTTTTTGACAAGTGTATCAGTAAAGCTCTAGCTACTCATAGCATAGTAGCAGGAAAACTTGGAGGTCAACCATCTTTTTACAGCTGAATGGTGTACCTATCAGGTCAAGAGCTTGATGTTATTGGTCAATTACATCTTTAACTTCAAACTAGAAGTTCTAGTAGCACTGCTTCAACTGCTACTAGGAAATGGAATGGAGAACTGTTGGATGACAGACTTCTCCTGGGAAGGCACAACACGTGTTTAATCACCCCAGACCTAGAACTCATGACAGACCAAAGAAACAGTTGCCCCAACATCCAACTTGGTTAACCAGTGAGGTTTTAGGAGGTTACTAACAGAAGTACAGGTGAGAGGTAACTTAGTAGGAGTAGAAATTACTCAAAAGCAGCTACATTATTGAAAATTCACCTTCCCAACATGAATAAATGTTCACAAAAGCTACAACTCTGGAACTTGTCTGTGACTTCACAGTCCAATAATCTCTTCTCTCTGCAATTCTGCTGGTCAGAGTCTCTTTCCCTGTACATATTCCTTTTTATACTACTGGAAGAATACACTTCTTTTTCCATTCCTGTGGTCAAAAGTCCTCCAAGTGTTGAGCATTGAACACACAGAGACACAGACCACAACCAGACAGACACAAACACACACACACACACACACACACACACAGAGAGAGAGAGAGAGAGAGAGAGAGAGAGAGAGACTGGTTTCTATGTTGTAGCCTTAACATTGAGTAATTTGGAATGTATCCTTATTTAGAGGTGTAATAGTTAAAGAGGTAATTAACATTAGGTTGTTAGTTTGGGTCCTAATCTCCTATGGCTGTTATCTTTATAATAAGAAAACTGAGCACAGACACAAACAGAAGTAGGGAGCTACAAAAACAAAAAAGAAGATCATTACATATAAGCCAGGGGTAAAAGTATAGAACATACCTTTTCTTTATAACCCTTAGTAGTCAGTCCAGCTGACACCTTGATCTTTGACTTCAAGCCTTATAGAATGTGAAAAATAAATATATTCAAGTCAGTAGTCTGTGGCACTTTGTTATGACAAGCCTGAACAATTAATGCATTATATAAAATAAAACTGTGGTCTGTTGGTAGGTAAACAAATGTATTATCATCTTATCCTTAACATTGTGCAAACAGGTCTTGCTTGTTTGCTTGGTTTGATTTTTGTTTTTTAAAAGATTTGTTTACTTATTATATATAAGTACAGTGTTGCTGTCTTCACACACACCAGAAGAGGGCATCAGATCTCATTACAGACAATTGTGAGCCACCATGTGGTTGCTGGGATTTGAACTCAGGACCTCTGGAAGAGCAGTCAGTGCTCTTTACTGCTGAGCCATCTCTTCAGCACCCAATTTTCATTTTTTGTTGCATAATTATCACAGTTTTCTCCATAAGGTTGAAAATTATAGCCTTTGAATAATGCAGGGAGAAACTACTACAGAAAAAAAATCCATATGACATAAGTCCATAACTGGAAGAAATATCTATTAAGAGTAAGATTTAGTTGGAAAATTAGAATTTAGCATTATATTTTTATACTTAGCATCAGTTAAAATATCATGAAGCAAAATAGGAATTCAGAATTCAGAGCAGTTTTGTGGTGCAATGAAAATAATCCTATGAGGAAATAAGGTTCCTTCACTCACCATTCAGTCAATGAATATTTATTGAGCTCAGGATCTTTGCAAAACTTTGATTCAGGCACTACACATGCAGGGGTGAAGTAGTGATTCTGGGCTCTTCCTTCACTTTATTGTCTTGAGATCACTTTTTAATTGGTTATTTTATTTATTTACATTTCAAACGCTGTCCCCCTTCCTGGTTTCCCCTCTGCAAACCCCCTATCTCATCCCCCCTCCCTCTGCCTCTATGAGGGTGCTCCCCCACCCACCCACCCACTCCCTCCCTTACTACCCTAGCATCCTTCTACGCTAGGGCAATCCTCTGCTACATACATAGCTGGAGCCATGGGTCCTTCCATGTGTACTCTTTTGTTGGTGTTTTAGTCCCCGGAGCTCTGTGGGGTCTGGTTAGTTGATATTGTTCTTCCTATGGGGTTGCAAACCCCTTCAGCTCCTTCAGTCCTTTCTCTAACTCCTCCATTGAGGACCCCATATTTAGAAGCTGGAAACAACCCAGATGTCCCTCAACAGTGAAATAGATGCAGAAAATATGGTACATTTACATAATGGAGTACTACTCAGTTATTAAAAGCAGTGACTTTGGACTGGAGAGATGGCTCGGCGGTTAAGAGCACTGACTGCTCTTCCAGAAGTCCTGAGTTCAAATGTGGCTCACAACCATCTGTAAAGAGATCTTCTAGTGTCTGAAGACAGCTACAGTGTACTCATATATAATAAATAAATCTTTAAAAAAATGACTTCATGAAATTCGCAGGCAAATGGATGGAACCAGAAAATATCATCCTGAGTAAGGTAACCAAAGAACACATGTGGTATGTGCCCACCAATAAATGTATACTAGGAAAAAAGCTTGGAATACCTAAGATAAAATTTACAGACCACATGAGTCTCAAGAAGAAGGAAGACCAAAGTGTGGATGCTTCAGTCCTACTTAGAAGGGGAAACAAAATAATCATGAGAGGGAGGGACCTGGGATGAAAAGAGGAGGGAAAGGGGAAAGGGAACAGGATCAGGTGTGGGAGGAGATGGTTAGAAGTACAGAAGGTCAGAAAATTGAACAGAAATAAGTAGCCCTGGGGAATGGAGAACTGGGGGTAGACACTAGAAAGTCCCAGATGCCAGGGAAGCAAAAAGTTGATATTAGTTGAAGTACCCAACAAAGGAGAGATAGAATCTGTAGAGAGCCTATCCAGTGGATAGGCACAGCCCCCGGTTGAGGAACAGGGCCAGCGAGCCATCTCAAAAAATTTAACCCAGAATGGCTCCTGTCTAAAGGAAATGCAGGAACAAAATGTGGAACAGACACTGAAGGAAAGGCCATCCAGAGGCAGCCCCACTTTAGTCCTAGAATTCCGTTCAAACAAAACTTCAATAGCCATTAGTATTCAACATGAGGCCCATGTCTGCTTCATCTTCTATACTAATTTCACATGGCTATTATATCCATTCCATCTTGATAATTGTTTTTTTGAGCAAGTGTTCTGAACCTGTAATCTTCTGGAGATTATAATCTATGTAATATGTAACATATAATAAGCACATTCCCTTGTCAGTAAGGAGCTGAGAGTCACATGGAATAATCTAAAACTAGTCCAAAAGATTCTAATCATTTATCAGTTTTTGAACCCTCAGGCTGCTAAAGACAAGCACATAAATTACAAAACCTTTTAGAATTTGGTTTTAATTACTCCCTTTTAAGAAATGTGTCACATGCTTAGCAAGATAAAATGTAGATCTTAAGCTTTTAATTTAATGTCTGTCTGTGATAGACACAATCTAGTGTCCATCACCATCTCAACTAGGATCTCACAGTATCCTTAGCACCAACTATGTGCTCAAACCTAATCATTAGTACAACATTGATTGTCCTGGCTTCACAGACTTATGGTAGAATTGTACCTGCATGGTATTCCTCCTTCCTTCCTATATCCAAGGGAAATGTATAATCAATTTATAAGACCCAGATTGAATTCTACCTCCTCCCTAAAAACTGTGCTAATCTCTTTGACACTCAATATTGCTTTTCATTGGGATTCAACAATATGTTACCTTCAGCTGGGTGTGGTGGCACACACCTTTGTTTTCAGGACTAGGGAGGCAGAGGCAGGTGGATTTCTGTGAATTCAAAAGCCTAGTCTACATAGTAAGTTCCAGGAAGTTAGAGCTACATAGAAAGACCCTGCTTAAAACAACAACAACAACAACAACAACAACAACAACAACAACAAAACAAAACAAAAAAACCAAAAACCAAAAAATATATTTTATTTTTACCATCCATTAATTGATTACAATATTCTGTCTTAGTTGGCTTGACACTTGTTTCATATTTCTAATTAGATTGTTATAAGGCTTCAACCATTTTGGCCTTGTAAAATTTTGTTTTTTCCATGATGAAAAATAAGCAGTATAGGCCTTTGAAGTTCTGAAGAAATATATAGCCCCCCTCACTAGAAAAAAAAGCATATTTAAAACTTTAGACTGGGATTTGAAAAGTCCTTAATTAGGATAAACCATTCTTAACTTTCTACACCTGGAAAAA
Organism: Rattus norvegicus; assembly: GCF_021556685.1. Lineage (NCBI taxonomy): Eukaryota > Metazoa > Chordata > Mammalia > Rodentia > Muridae > Rattus > Rattus norvegicus. The sequence goes on from NC_141535.1 coordinate 181,272,194, forward strand.
GTGGAAGAGTAGAAGTAGAAGAGGTGAGTTCATGCCATCCAGGTTTCACAAAACCTAGAATAGACCAGGCTGTAAAAAGATAGTTATTCATTTTAATCCTATCATTTTGTCAAAGTTGTTTATCAGCTGTAGGAGTTCTCCGATAGAATTTTGGGGGTTGCTTATGTATACTATCATATCATCTGCAAATGGTGATACTTTGACTTCTTCCTTTCCAATTTGTATCCCTTTGATCTCCCTTTGTTGTCTGATTGCTCTGGCTAGAACTTTTAGTATTATATTGAATAAATATGGAGAGAATGAGCAACCTTGTCTTGTCCCTGATTTTAATGGGATTGCTTCTAGTTTCTCTCCACTTAATTTGATATTGGCTGCTGGTTTGCTATATATCGCTTTTATTATGTTTAGTTATGTGCCATGAATTCCTGATCTCTCCAAAACTTTTAACATGAAGGGGTGATGTATTTTGTCAAACAAATCAGTAGCCTTCCTTATACAAATGAGAAAGAAATTAGAGAAACAATATCCTTCACAATAGCCACAGATAGTATAAAATATCTTGGTGTAACTCTTACCAAGCAAGTAAAAGCTTTGTATGACAAGAACTTTAAATCCCTGAAGAAAGAAATTGAAGAAGACCTCAGAAGATAAAAAGATCCTCCGTGCTCATGGATTGGTAGGATTAACATAGTGAAAATGGCCATCTTACCAAAAGCAATGTATGGATTCAATGAAATCTCTATCAAAATACCAACACAATTCTTCACAGACATGAAAAGAGCAATTGGCAAATTCATTTGGAATAACAAAAAAAAAATGGAAAACTATTCTCAACAATAAAAGAACTTCTGGGGGGAATCTCTGCCCCTGATCTCAAGTTGTATTACAGAGCAATAGTGATTAAAAACTGTATGGTATTGGTACAGAGACAGACAGGTCAATCAATGGGATATAATTGAAGACCCAGGAAATGAACCCACATACCTATGTCCACTTGATCGTTGGCAAAGAAGCCAAAAGCATAGTAGAGAAAAAAGAAAGCATCTTCTGGTCTACCTGGCAGTCTGTATGTAGAAGAATAAAACTAGATCTATACTTACCACCTTGCACAAAGCTCAAGTCCAAGTGGATCAAGGCCCTCAATATAAAACTAGATACATTAAATTTAATAGAAGAGAAGTGGGCAAGAGCCTCGAACTCATTGGCCTAGGGGGAAATTTCCTGAACAGATCACCAATGGCCCAGGTGCTAAAATCAACAATTAATAAATGAGACCTCAAGGAACTGAAAAGCTTCTGTAAGACAGAAGACACCAACAATAGGACAAATCAGCAACCTACAAATTGGGGAAAAAAAACTTCACTAACTGTACAACTGATAGAGGACTAATAACCAAAATATATAAAGAACTCAAGAAGTTAACCCCCCCAAAACCCAAATAACCCAGTAAAAAATGGGGTACAGAGCTAAACAGACAATTCACAAAAGAAGAATCTCAAATGATTGAGAAGCACTTTAAAAAATGTTCAAAGTCTTTAGTCATCAGAGAAATGCAAATTGAAAGGACTCTGAGATTTCACCTCACCTGGATCAGAATGGTGTGATGGTAAAGATAAAAAACTCAAGTGATGTCGACAAGGATGCGGAAAAAGAGGAACACTCCTCCATTGCTGACTGGATTTCAAACTGATATAACCACTCTGGAAATCAATTTGGAGGGTCCTCAGAAAACTGAAAACAGTTCTACCTGAAGATCTAGCTATATCACTCTTGGGCTTATACCCAAAAGATGACCCCACCATACCACAAGGACATCTGCTCTACTATGTTCATAGCAGCCTTATTTGTAATAGCCAGAAGCTGGAAACAACCCAGATGTCCCTCAACCGAAGAATGAATACTGAAAATGTGATTTATTTACACAATGGAATATTACTCAGTTATTTAAAAACAATTACATTATGAATTTTGCAGGTAAATGGATAGAACTAGAAAATATAATTCTGAGTGAGGCAACCTAGACCTAAAAGGACATGCATGGTATATACTCACTGATGAGTAGATATTAGCCCAAACGTACAGAAAACCTAGGATACAACCCACAGACTGTAGGAAATATAGCAAACAGAAAGGCCAAAGTGAGGATGCTGTCAATCCCACTTAGAAGGGGGAAGAAAATAATCAAGGGAGGCAGAGGGAGGGAGGGACCTCTGTGGGAGAGGGGAGAAGGAGGGGAAAGGAGGGACAGGATCAGGTGTATTGGGGAAGAAAGGTGACAGAAGAGAAGTCCAGAGGGCAAGGAGAATGAATGGAAGTAGGTAGCCTCAGGGCAAGGAGGTGGGGGGACCCTCTAGAAAGTACCTGAGACCAGGAGGTGAGAGATTCTCAGGACTCAATGGGAGTGACCTTAACCAGAATGCCCAACAATGGAGAGGGGGAACTCTAAGGGTCCACCTCCAGTAGATAAATAGGGCCTCAAGTGGAGGGGCAGGGTTACTAAACCACAGTCAAAACAATTCTGACCCAGAAATGCTCTTGTCTAAAAAACTACAGGAACGGGGCTGGGGATTTAGCTCAGTGGTAGAGCGCTTACCTAGGAAGCGCAAGGCCCTGGGTTCGGTCCCCAGCTCCGGAAAAAAAAAAAAGAACCAAAAAGCAAACAAACAAACAAAACAAACAAACAAACAAAAAAAACTGCAGGGACAAAAATGGAGAAGAAAGGCCCAAGTTGGGATCCATCTCATGGTGTGTGTATGTGGGGCAGGCACCAAGGCCTGATATTATTACTGATTCTATGATGTGCTTACAGACATGTGCCTGGCATTGCTGTCCTCCGAGAGGCCCTACCAGCAGTTGACTGAGACAGACAGGGATACCTACACCATTGGATTCCTATGGTTGAATTAGGGGAAGGATTGAAGAAGCAGAAGGGGAGGGCCACTCCATAAGCAGACCAGCAGTCTCAACTAACCTGGACCCCATAGAACTCCCAGAGACTGAGACACCAAGCAGGCAGTATACACAGGCAGGTTCAAAGCCCAATCCCTCTTCCCCAGCACATATACAGCAGAGGACTGCCAGGTCTGGCCTCAGTGGGAGCCTTGAGGGCCCAGGGAAGGGGGAAGCCTGCTGTTGGTGGGTAGTAACCTCTTGGAGGTAAGGGGAGGAGGAATGTGATAAAGAACTGTGGGAGGGGGGACTGGGAATGGGAGGCAACAGATGGGTTGTAAATAATTAAAGCAAGCAAATAAAAAAGATAGTTATTAACAATTCAGAGAAGCCAAGTAAAATAATGCTAAAAAGTGCTTATTTGGGAACATGTCCATCAATGATAGACCCAAGGAAAATAAACAGAAGCATAGGAAGACAGGTCTCACAAGAATGTGAACTGTAGGGGTTGGGGATTTAGCTCAGTGGTAGAGCGCTTGCCTAGGAAGCGCAAGGCCCTGGGTTCGGTCCCCAGCTCCGAAAAAAAGAACCAATAAAAAAAAAAAATGTGAACTGTCACAGGCAGAAAGGAGGTTAGGTTTAGGTGGGGTTGAGATCCATGACAGGACTTTGCAAAAGGAGATGCTTGCGTTTGTTTTAATGCTTTAATGAGAAATGACAAAAGGAGGATGGAGTAGAAAGAAGAGGACATGCCCCAGAAAGCAGTCTTAAATACCTTCCTTCCTTCCTTCCTTCCTTCCTTCCTTCCTTCCTTCCTTCCTTCCTTCCTTCCTATTTCCTTTGCTTCGTTCTTCTTATTCTGTATCCTGTTCTATTATTACGGGACATTTGTCTGACTTCTAACTGGTGCCCTCAAACTCCTGTCTCTGCCTATAAAGTGCTGGGATTTGCAGACATGTGCTACCCTACCAATGTCTATACGGCAAGTTTTGTGAGATGGCAGAACAGAACATCCACAGAAAAAGGGAAAGCTAGGCTTAGATAAGTTCCTTTTCTGGTGGAATAGAAATAAAATATAAAAATAAATAGATGTCAGTGAGTTTGTAATCTGATGCAAGAAAGTTAAGGGATTCTGCCTAATGATTTTTACTCTAAAAAATGTATGTGCAGGTGTGGCAGGTGTGTGTGTGTGTGTGTGTGTGTGTGTGTGTGTGTGTGCACGTGCATGAAGGCCAAAGAACAACCTCATGTGTCATTCCTTTGGCACTTGTGGACTTTTTAAAAGTCAGGGCCTCTCATTGACCTGTAGCTCTCCTCCTATGCCAAACTGACCAACAAACCCAAAGACCTGCCCATCTCAACAACCTCAGCACTGGACTACAGTTGCCCACCACCTTGCAATTTTATCTGAGTAGATGCAAGGCCAGCACTTTGTTGAGCTAAGCTATCTCCCCTAACCACAGGCCAGGTGGGGGTGCTTCTAGGAAAGATTACCAAGGTAATACGTTCTAAAATAATTATTCTCTACAAAATTACCAGACTAATTTTCCCTGTTATTTTTCTTACAAATTCTGTTGGAATTTTTATAGTTTCGTTTTATCTATATTTTATTTTATTAGATATTTTCTTTACATTTTATATGTTATCCCCTTTCCTGGTTTCCCCTTCAGCAACCCCCTATCCCATACCCCCTCCCCCAGCTTCTATCAGGGTGATCCCTCACCCACTCACTCACTCACTCCCTCCTCCCTGCCCTGGCATTTCTCTACACTGGGACATCTAGCCTTCACAGGACCAAGGGCCTCTCCTCCCATTGATGCCCAACAAGGCCATCCTCTGCCACAGATGCAGATGAAGTCATGGGTCCCCATGTGTACTCTTTGTTAGTAGTTTAGTCCCTGGGAGATCTGGGGTGTCTGGTTGGCTGATATTGTTGTTCTTGCTATGGGGTTGCAAACCCCTTCATCTCCTTCAATCCTTTCTCTAACTCCTCTATTGGGTACCCTGTTCTCAGTCTAAAGGTTAGTTGGCTGCAAGCCCCCACCTCTGGATTTGTCAGGCTCTGGCAGAGACTCTCAGCAGACAGCTATATCAGGCTTCTATCAGCATGCACTTCTTGGCATCTGCAATAGTGTCTGGGTTTGGTGATTGTATATGGGATGGATCCCCAGGTGGGGCAGTCTCTGGATGGCCTTTCCTTCAGTCTCTGCGTCACATTTTGTCTCCATATTTCCTCCTGTGAGTATGTTGTCCCCTCCTTTTTTTCTTGGATTTTTTATTTACATTTCAAATGTTATTCCCTTTCCTGGTTTCCCTGAAATAAGCCACCATCCCCTCCCCCTTCCCTTCTTCTGTAAGGGCCATACCTTCCACATCCATCCCCCTTCCCACCCCACCCCAGACATTCCCCTACACTGGGGGTCCAACCTTGGCAGGACCAAGGGCTTCTCCTTCCATTGGTGCCCAACAAGGCCATTCTCCTGCTACATGTGCAGCTGGAGTCATGGGTAAGTCCATGTAGTCTTTGGGTAGTGGTTTAGTCTGGTTGGTTGGCATTACTGTTCTTATGGGGTTGCAAGCCCCTTCAGCTCTTTCAATTCTTTCTCTAATTCTTCCAACAGGGGCCCCATCCTCAGTTAAGTGGTCTGCTGCTAGCATTCGCCTCTGTATTTGACATGCTCTGGCTGTGTCTTTCAGGTGACATCTATATCCAGTTCCTGTCAGCATGCACTTCTTAGCATCATCAATCTTATCAAGTTTTGGTGACTGTACATATACGGGTCACATGTGGGGCAGGCTCTGAATGGCCATTCCTTCAGTCTCTGTTCCAAACTTTGCCTCCATATCCCCTCCTATGGATATGTTTGTTCCCCCTTATAAGAAGGAGTGAAGCATACACATTTTGGTCATCCTTCTTGAACTTCATGTGGTCTGTGGGTTGCATCTTGGGTAATTTGAGCTTTTGGGCTAATATCCACTTACCAGTGAGTGCATACCCTGTGTGTTTTTCTGTGATTGGGTTACCTCACTCAGGATGATATTTTCTAGTTCAATCCATTTGCCTACGAATTTCATGAAGTCATTGTTTTTGATAGATGAGTAGTACTCCATTGTGTAGATGTACCACATTTTCTGTATCCATTCCTCTGTTGAATGACATCTGGGTTCTTTCCCACTTCTGACTATTATAAATAAGGCTGCTGTGAACATTGTGAAACATGTGTCCTTGTTATATGTTGGAGCATCTTTTGGGTATATACCCAGGAGTTATATAGCTGGGCCCTCAGGTAGTGTAATGTCGAATTTTCTAAGGAATCGCCAGACTGATTTCTACAGTGGTTGTACCAGCTTGCAATCCCACCAATAATAGAGGAGTGCTCCTTTTTCTCCACCTCCTTGTCAGCATCTGCTGTCACCTGAGTTTTTGATCTTAGTCATTCTGACTGGTGTGAAGTGGAATCTCAGGATTGTTTTGATTTGCATTTCCCTGACGACTAAGGATGTTGAACACTTCTTTAGGTCCTTTGCAGCCATCCAATATTCCTCAGTTGAAAATTTTTTGTTTAGCTCTGTATCCCATTTTTAATAGAGTTATTTGATTCTCTGGAGTCTAACTTCTTGAGCTCTTTGTACATATTGGATATTAGCCTTTTATCAGATGTAGGATTGGTAAAGATCTTTTCCCAATCCATTCGTTGCCATTTTGTCCTATTGACAGTATTCTTTACCTTACAGAAGTTTTGAAATTTTATGAGGTCCCATTTGTAAATTTTTGATTTTAGAGCATAAGCCATTGGCGTTCTGTTCAGGAAATTTTCCCCTGTGCCCATGTGCTTGAGGCTCTTTCCCCCTGTTTCTTCTATTAGTTTCAGTGTATCTAGTTTTAAAAAATATTTTTTGAAGCAGAATCTTTCTATGGAGTCAAGATTATTCTAAAATTTGCAATTCTCCTGCCTTGGGGTCTCATGAGCTAGATTACATGCATAAACTACCAACCTCAGGTACTTCTTTAAAGTTTAAAAAACTGAGTGGTTCTCCAAATACCTTTTCAATCAGTGCAAAGCACAATAGACTTAAGTGACCTCACAGTTTTGAGGGATGAACTGAATGCTTGTGTCCCTTCAAATTTCATTCTTAACTCTCCAACTGATGGTAATAGAAATCGAGACCCTTAGAAAGTGATTAAAACACAAAGACACTGCCTCACTTAGGATTACTATTGCTGTGATGAAACACCATGACCAAAGGCAGTTTGGGGAGGAAAGAATTTATTTGGCTAACACTTCCACAACACTGTTGATCCTGAAGGAGGTCAGAACAGGAATTCAAACAGTGCAGGAATCTGGAGGCAGGAGTCAGTGCAGAAATCATGGAGGGGTGCTGCTTACTGGCTCTCTTTCATTGGCTTGCTCAGCTTGCTTTCTTCTAGCACTCAAGGTCACCCACCAGTCCAGGCCTGGCACCATCTGCAATTGGCTGGGTCCTCGCCCATAAATCACTAAATAAGAAAATACCCTACAGGTTTGCCTACAGCTCTGGAGTCAATTTCTTAATTGAGATTCCCTCTTCAGATGACTTTAGCTTGTATCAAGTTGATATAAAACTAGCCAGCATGTGTACAGTACTTATGAGTGGAACTAGTACCAATATAATGTAAAGATAAACAAAGATGACATTGATGAACCAGAATCTGGTCATATGAAAACATGCTTTCAGGGCTTCAAAGTTTCAAAGTACAAGACATAGATTTCTGTTGTTTATAAGCCACAGTACTCTATAAGTTTATGTCTACACAGTACTTTGTTATGGTAGCTTCATCTCATCAATCCCGGAAGGAGGTGGCAGCAAAGTCTAGCAGACAAACTTAGGTTTACGATGAATGGAGACCCAGATTCATGGGTGGGCAAGATGGCTAAGTGGTACAGGCACTTCCACCAAGTCTGATGAGTTTCATCCTTGGAACTTGCATGGTAGAAGCAAAGAACAGACTCCAGAAGTGGGTTTCTGACTTCCACATGAACGTTCTGGCATGTCATGCACTCATGTTTATACACACACACACACACACACACACACACACACACACACGAGAGAGAGAGAGAGAAAGACTAAATAAAAAATAAATAAAATTTTTAAAAGTAATTTTTTAAAAGACCCAAATTTGTCTTTGTAACATGAAACAATTTATATAATACCTCTAATCTCAGCATTTTATAAAAACCCTAGTCTTTGGAATCATGAAAAGTAAGAATGACCTGTGCAAAGTATAAAGTGGATAGTCCACGAATAAGGGGGATTCCACTGTCTAGTTCAATATTCATGAACATATGAGAAATCTACAAGAAAATGAACCTCATGGTAGGAATCAGCCCAGTCCTCTTCCATAGTCTTCCTTAGTAAACACTTTGCTAAACACAGCTGTGCTGCAGGCATTGAGCTGGCCTTCACACCACAGTGATCAAGCCAACCATGACTGAGGTGTTAGTTCAGCAGAAAACGCTAGAAGACAATTGTCTTGTAAGACATGTGTCTTTCCCACAAAAGTCCTGTTATTCCAGATAATTTACCCTCCTTTCCTCATTTATGGCTAAGGTAATCAAACTCAGACACTGTAGAAATTTACTGAAGGTCAGATAACAAATTAAGTTCAAAGTTGGACCCTATGGAGTTCTTCATTTGTCTATTCAAAATCATTCCTTAGTCATCTGATAGGCTCATGGAGTGTGAGTATAAACTAACAACACTGTACATACTGATTTTACATATATGTATATATACATATATACTAGTAAATATACTATTAAGTACTTGCATAACCCACACGTTTTTCTATTTGAATATAAAAGGATGTGTTAGCTCTAATAAACATCAACCATTTAATTTACAAAATTGTTCTTAATAACAATGGCTTCTTAAGTGGTAACTTGGAGGAGTCAATGACTTTAAAAGTTTGAGCAAGATGTGCACAAAGATTGATCCACAAGATATCCATTATGTCATAGATAATAATAACAAAAACTTGGAAACAATCAAAGTATCTACAAGTAGGTAGTGATATGTACTATCATACATCCATTCTTATGGCAGAGTACTGCACACAAATCTGAACATTTTAAAAATCATTTGATAAACTGGAAAACAAACACATAGAATAAAATGTAAACACTGGTGATGAGTGAACTGTAGTGCTAGAGGCTGCTGTTTAACCCAGTCTGTCTAATTTTAACTGAAGTGGGCTGTTTTCCCCAACATTCAAGAGCTCATCACCACAAGAATCTGTAACTAAGCTCTTCTTCTAGGCCATTCAAATGCAATTTGGAAGATACCCTTGATGCACACAAAACACTTAGGAGAAGAGCTGATAAATCTCAGTTTACCTGTATGTTCTATAATTAAATATTACTAACATACCAAGTCAGTTCAAATCGTAAATGACAATATATTACATAGTAATAAAATCTTATGAAACAGTGAATGAAATAAATGTTCTGCTCCATACTAGGCCCATTCTTTGGTGAAATGCTGAGTCTTCTGCCTCAGTCTCTCTGTCTCTGTTTCTGTCTCTCTGTCTCTCTGTCTCTCTCTCTCTCTGTGGGGGGGTACATAAAACATTGTGTGCATGGAGTTCATAGAACAACTTGGCTGTCAGTTCTCAACTACCACCTTGTTGAGACATAGTCTCTTTGTTGTTTGTCACAACAGACAGCAGACTAGTTGGCTCCTCAGCTCCTGAGACTCCTGCTGTCTCCACCTCCCAAATAACCAGAGAAGCACTGCCATTATAGACACATGCCAACCCACTCAGCTTTTTGTGGGTTCTGGGGATTAAAACTCATGTTTTTATACTTGTATAGCAAGATACTTCACCATCTTCCCAGCCCAAACATCTATTTTTGTTCTTATTTTTCAGACAGTAGCCTTTGATAATAAAATTTTTTTTATCATTCAAAAACTATTTTGAATTATATCTAAAGTAGCAGGTGAACATTTACTTACTGAGCCATATTGCCAATGACTGAGCAATTAATTCTTAAACAGATGTTTTTAAACTTCTTTTCTGTTTTCTGAGTTATATCTGTTTTCTCTAGAATTGGTTTTTCTATCCTGGTTTTTATCTTTCATGCTACTAACATTCATATATACAAATATTGTTATTTGCCCACTTATATCAATAAAATAATAATGTATTCATCCTATTGTGCATTCACGGACTAGTTTTCACAAAATTTGTGACAGGATTAGATAACAGTTTGCAATATACAAATCTTAAGTGGCTTGCTGGCTGCAGAGTCCCTCCACACACCCAAATGTCATAGTGGAGCATATTTTACCAAAAAGTTCATGATTGTATTAGGTATTGTGGCTCTCAGTCAGTCTAGAAGTTGGTCAACATAAACTGATAGAGCACTGTATTTCTGGTTCTCACCTCCCTAGGCAGACCCCATCTCTCATCTCTAGTTCCACAAATCTCATATCTAAAATTTCTAAAAGATTTCCATTGTGTTTTATTTTTTATTATATATATATTTCTTTATTTACATTTTGAAACTTATTCCCTTTCCCGGTTTCTCAGATATAAGCCACCTATCCCCTCCCACTCCCCTTCTTCTGTGAGAGTGTTCCCCTCTCCATCCACCCTCCCTTACCCCCTGCCAACATTCCCTTGCACTGGGAGTCCAACCTTGGCAGGACCAAGAGCTTCTCCTTCCACTGGTGCCCAACAAAGCCATTCTCTGCTACATATGCAGCTGGAGCCATGGGTCAGTCCATGTATTTGGTTAGTGGTTTAGTCCCTGGAAACTCTGGTTGGTTGGCATTACTGTTCTTATGGGGTTGCAAGCCCCCTTCAGCTCTTTCAATTCTTTCTCTAATTCTTCCAACAGGGGCCCCATCCTCAGTTAAGTGGTCTGCTGCTAGCATTCGCCTCTGTATTTGACATGCTCTGGCTGTGTCTCTCAGGAGACATCTATATCCAGTTCCTGTCAGCATGCACTTCTTAGCTTCATCAATCTTATCTAGTTCTGGTGAATATATATATATATATATATATATATATATATATATATATATATATATATATATATATGGGCCACATGTGGGGCAGGCTCTGAATGGCCATTCCTTCAGTCTCTGTTCCAAACTTTGCCTCAATATCCCCTCCTATGGATATGTTTGTTCCCCCTTATAAGAAGGAGTGAAGCATACACATTTTGGTCATCCTTCTTCTTGAACTTCATGTGGTCTGTGGGTTGCATCTTGGGTAATTTGAGCTTTTGGGCTAATATCCACTTGTCAGTGAGTGCATACCATGTGTGTTTTTCTGTGATTGGGTTACCTCACTCAGGATGATATTTTCTAGTTCAATCCATTTGCCTACGAATTTCATGAAGTCATTGTTTTTGATAGATGAGTAGTACTCCATTGTGTAGATGTACCACATTTTCTGTATCCATTCCTCTGTTGAAGGACATCTGGGATCTTTCCAGCTTCTGGCTATCATAAATATGAACATAGTGAAGTATGTGTCTTTGTTATATGTTGGAGCATCTTTTGGGTATATGCCCAGGAGTGATATAGTTGGGTCCTCAGGTAGTAGAATGTCCAATTTTCTGAGGAACCTCCAGACTGATTTCCAGAGTGGTCTAAAAGATTTTTAACTCCTTCTGGGAGGATTCAGTTAATAACTTATTAGGAAAAAAACTTTACAAAGGAGGTTAGTTAGTAAACACCCACATGTCCGTGGTATGTGCTTACAAATGGAATAGGGAGGGGAAGGATACCACTACAGTATTTATATATAAAATCCTAAAAACAAATAAGAAGCCAAAGTATCACTTCTTAGTAAAACTTACAAATATGCACTTACTGTATTCTACAGTCTTCCACAAAACAATAAAATAATAGACTAAAATGGAGGAAGAAGATGGAGAATGACCCCTTAGACATGTCTCTTACACAAATCTGTCTACAGCCATGTGTCCCATTGTCTATCTTGTCTCCCATTTCTGAATTCTGCCATAATCTGAAAGGAACCTTCATTGCATTTTGAATAACTAAAATAAGATTGTGAAAATAAGCTGAAACTTTCACTTATTGCCAAACATCCCATTATTATAATCAATTAAAACTATAAATTATTTTATTGGCTATTCTATCCAAAGTAGCTATCATATGTGTTTTACTTGGTGCTTTTATTCAAGCTCTAGTTGTGACCTTTCAAGAGGTTCTTGGGCTTTGTCCTCCCTCCCTTTCCCTGCTTCCCCCATTCCTTAATCTCCCTCTCCAGCTCCTCACCCTTTCTCATTTCTATGTCATACTTACACAAAATTAGAGGAGTGAGAATATTACCCAAGATTGATTCCAAAGATCTGTTTAAGACAAAAGAAGGCAACTAGGCTCTTCATTTTGGCCAGGGTAGCAGTATCTGTGACTTATTGTACTGCACACAAACAGAGCAATCACCTTTCTTCTCTGACTCCCTCTCTAAGTCACTTCTCATTCTCAGTAGGAGTATTAATAGCATAGTTTTCAGTAAATGCTGGAACAATAAAAGGAATCAGGAGTCTTCTCTTACAGTGTTCCAAGATAAGGCAAAAGGCAGGCTTGCCTTTCTGAATAGGAACTATAACATAAAGCCATAGACATTTAACACTGGAAAGCTAGGAGTTAAGAGAGCTTGGACTATACATGGACTGACCCTGGACTCTGACCCCATAGGTAGCAATGAATATCCTAGTAAGAGCACCAGTGGAAGGGGAAGCCCTGGGTCCTGCTAAGACTGAACCCACAGTGAACTAGTCTATGGGGGGAGGGCGGCAATGGGGGGAGGGTTGGGAGGGGAACACCCATAAGGAAGGGGAGGGGGGAGGGGGATGTTTGCCCGGAAACCGGGAAAGGGAATAACACTCGAAATGTATATAAGAAATACTCAAGTTAATAAAAAAAAAATAAAATAATCATTACATATATATATATATATATGACAAAAAAAAAAAAAAAAAGAAGGGGAGGGGGAGGGGTTAGAGGGATGTTGGCCCGGAAACCGGGAAAGGGAATAACACTCGAAATGTAAATAAGAAATATTCAAGTTAATAAAAAAAATTAAAAAAGAAAAAAAAAAGAGAGAGAGCTTGGGGATCTGGCAGAGGAACAAATCTCAGTTCCAGCACCCACCACCTATAGTAGGTAGCTTAGAATTGCAGCTCTAGGGGACCCAAAAAACCATGCATACAAACGCAGAAGTGTTAAAGTAAATAAAACAAAAGGTATCTAGCCAAGCAAGGCACAATGTCATGTAACAGTAAACAATTTAATCTTTGGAATCTGACACCTTATCAAGAAAAGGCTGCTGTTGGTATCATCCCCAAGCTAACTAAACTTGCTAGATGCTGACTATGGGTGTCTTGTGTTTCCTCATGAACTATTTAATTTTCCCATGGGAAGTCTCCCTCCATAACCTAAGATTCAACCTCTCTGTGAACCGATCTAGGAACATGAACTCATGCTGTAGGAGAGGTACTGCTAGTGTCAGGCAACTGTTCATCAGAAGGTCCTTAAGAAGAACTCAAGTCTGGCTTCTAGAACGTTCCAGCTATGTAATCTGTAATCTTTTAGCTGAAATTAGTCTCTGTATTACACAGATCAGGGAGCTGTGAGTTAATAGGAAGTCTAAGGTCTCAGAAACATGTTCTGGAGACATTTAGATTCCAAATCTTGACACTTCCATTTACTGGTCATACGTCTACACAGAAGTTGCTCAACAATTAAGAGCTTTAACTTCTCCATCTATTAAGAGGATAATAACTATGTACACATACTCCCAGGCTTAAAATAGCCCATGCAAAGCACCTGATATATCATGAACAATCCTTTTCTTCCACACCCATGGATATAGCTGCCATTAGAAGACAGTTATTTGTAATCCCCACCCAATGTTTTTTTTTCCAACTGAGACACATACACAAGTTCCTTCAACCACTTCTCACAGACTGACCATTGTACTCAAAGACAAGAATACACAACACAGTCAATGCTAAGTAAACCAGTGTCTGACATCCTGTTTGAAAACTAGTTTGTATAGCTAGAATGCTAACTAGTCAAAACCAAACTGACCTCATGCTGATGTTAATTTTCGGTAGCAGTTTTCATTGAGAGGAGGGGGATGATGAGAAACTGCTAGATGATACAAACTACCAGAGGGGGATTTCCCCATCCCTTAGTTAACTTGTACTTACCTTGCCAGGAAACCCAGAACAACGGTTTTGTTAAATAACAGCTCCTCCTTTAGCCTCTGCTGTCTCACCTAACTTCCCATCTTCATCTTTTCATTGACTTCACCTTTGCCCTTTCCTCTTGTTTCTATGGATCTATCTGCTTCTTATATCCTTTGAAAAAGAGGCAAGGATGTCTGTCTTAAAACACACACCATTCTCATTTAAAGCATCTAAGAAGATAAAAGAATTTTGTATTTTGAAAAAGGAGTCAAAATTGTTTAACAATAAAAAAATTCTTCCCAATGAGCATCTTAAACTCATTTCTGTCCTACCTCAGCTTCCATAACTTCCTGTCCCCATTACAGAGAGAAGCCAACAATGTGGATGCCAATGTCTGAGCTCCTTAAATGATAAAAATGCCCTTTAAATGCAGATGTCAATAATATTTTTAAAAATAGCATCATCTTGTGGAAGCAAGGTTTTGTGTATCTAACAATAGATTACTTTTTCTTTTTTAAAAAAATCTTTTTCTTTTCTTTTATTGAATATTTTCTTTGTTTCTATTTTAAATGTTATCCCTTTTCCCAGTTTCCCCTCTGGAAATCCCCTATCTCATTCCTCCTCCCCCTGCTTCTATGAGGGTGGTCCCTCAACCACCCACACACTTCCTCCTGCTTCCCCATCCTCTGACCTGGCATTGCCCTACACTGGGACATCTAGCCTTCACAGGGCCTCTCCTTCCATTGATGCCTGACAAGGCCATCCTCTGCTATATATGAAGCTGGAGCCATGGGTGCCACCATGTATACTCTTTGGTTGGTGGGTTAGTCCCTGGGAGCTCTGGGGTGTCTGGTTGGTTGATATTGTTGTTCTTCCAATGGGGTTGTAAACACCTTCAGCTCCTTCAGTCTTTTAACTCCTCTGTTCTTAATCCAATGGTTAGCTGTGAACATCTGCCTCTGTATTTTTCAGACTCTGGCAGAGTCTCTCAGGTGACAACTTAATCAGGCTCCTGTCAGCATGCACTTCTTGGCATCTGCAATAGTGTCTGGGTGACTATATATGGAATGGATCCCCAGGTGGGGCAGCCCTGGATGGCCTTTCCTTCAGTCTCTGCTCCATATTTTGTCTTAGTATTTCCTCCTGTAAGTATTTTGTTCCCCCTTCTAAGAAGGACTGAAACATCCACACTTTGGTCTTCCTTCTTCTTGAACTTCACGTGGTCTGTGAATTTTATCTTGGGTATTCTGAGCTTTTGGGCTAATATCCACTTATCAGTGAGTGCATATCATGTGTGTTCTTTTGTGATTGGGTTAGCTCACTCAGAATGATATTCTCTATTGACTTCATGAAATTCTTAGGCAAATAGATGGAACTAGATTACTTTTTTCTAACTTGGCCCCCAAGGAAAGCAGAACATGAAAACAGCTGAATCAACCAGTGTCTTCAACCTTGTCCCATGATTAAGCAGGGCTTCATTTTAAATACTTGATTGACACCCCTTCCTCAAGGATAGGTCATACAGAGGCCAGACTGCAGGCAGAGGGAGGAATCAGATGACTTCAGAGGTCTCTGCCAGTCCTGTGATTTGTCAAGCAGAAATATAATTATGTCCTCAGGTTAAGAACAGAAAGGCTATAAGAAAACAAGTCTCTTTGCCACCCCGAAGCCCTGGAAATACTTCAAAATTAAAAGCTACAAAAATCAGTACATGAAAAAGAGATCTTCCCTCTTCTTTTTAGTGAATCTGATAAGGCTTAACTGAAGCTACCTAAAGGAAGAATCATCACAGGGAATGCTGCAGGCAGAGAAGGAGGGGGACTGGGTTGGATGGTGATGAATCATATCATTACACTCAGAGGGTGTCTCCTTCTAACTAAGCGATTAGAGACTCAATAAAAAGGTCCAGGTGCCTGCGTGGCTCACAGCCCGCTGCCCCACACTGCCCCACATTCCACTTGCTCTCGCTCCTGAACCAGGTAAGTCACTCTCGAGCGAGCAAGCGAGCCTGGGCTCTGCTGCTGCTGCTTTGCTTATGCATGAGACTTATGGAGACAGTGCCGGTGGCTCAGAGAGAAGCCAACCCCTTCTCAGAATGTTACTCTGGAAGGTCTGCCATCCAAGATGCAGTCTTCCAAAGAATATAAGGTCTATAACATAAATTCTACTGAATAAGGCATGGGACTCAGATTTGTATTAAGATGTAAATAGTAGATTAATTTAAATGCTGACTAATGAGGTAGGGTTAGAACTTTTATCACTGAGCTCTCTGAAACAATGTCATTTGGTCAAAATGTCTTACACAAGGGTTGGTTTTCTGAACATGACCTCTCTTCCTTCCAAAAGCTTTATTAACTTGATAGTTATATGCTGTTTCTTAGCAGATAAGCTAGACTGAGCCAAGATGAGAACAAAGAAGATTGACATTCTCAGGGGGATTGAGAAGTTTAACTTCCCCATGCCCCTCTGCTGGCTTCATTTGTGTATGTTAATACTTAGGCTTGAATTCTTTTCTTTTCTCTTTTTTTCTCTGTTCTTGACATAAAGTGTTCCCACACAACACATGAGTGTTGCTGTTTATCACAGCACAGACTGAAATGCCTGTTCTAACACCTACCAGCCCCTGTTCTTCTACCAGCCCCTGTTCTTTCTTGCAGCCTCTTCTGACTTGATAAAGATGTCGAGGCTCCTGAGAGGTATCTTCTGTGTCATTGAGATATTCCACAAGTATGCCAGCGAGGATGGCAACAAGGAAGCAATGCTGACCCACAGAGAGCTGAGACAGCTCCTTGAGGGAGAAATTGGGGACTTCCTTCAGGTGAGGAGCTCACTCTTCCCCCATTTGCCACTTTGTAACCCAAGCAGAATGAGCACAAGAACTATCTGTGGGGTTGCGGTTTGCACTTGGTGAACCAGTTCTCTGCCTTTCACTGACCTTTCAACGGGTTCTTTTTTTGTCTCAGCTGCCTTCTATGCAATTGCTTAGTCAGTCATACAAAGAAAGGGAGGTTTCCATTATGCAACTGTTGCTTCATCGAGGCAGACCTCTGCACAGAGTCACAACCCTATTATGCCTCTAAGTCAGCACACATGTGATGTAATTGCTAATACTAGGCTTAGTGCTGAGATACAATAAATGGACCCAGAATTGATGGGTTCTCACTGGTTAAGCCTATTTCACTGTTAAAAGAAGTAAGGTTAAAAAATTTGTTCTTAAGGTTCTTAGGAGACATGAAGTTATTCAGAACACATGACACCCTGGGAATAAACTTAGTTTTCTTTGTGTTTGCATGCAGCCACATGTCTTTCATGCTGTGGAAAGAAAGTTGAACCTTCTGCATTTTGACAGAGATGGCACCATCAGTTTTGAAGAATTTCTCCTTGCAATCTTCAGCCTATTGAACCCGCCTTATTTTGACATATCTTTACTAAATTCAGAACCAAGACTGATGTCTAAATCAGAGAAGACGGATGCTGTGGATTTGGGAGCAATCACTGG
Organism: Rattus norvegicus; assembly: GCF_021556685.1. NCBI lineage: Eukaryota > Metazoa > Chordata > Mammalia > Rodentia > Muridae > Rattus > Rattus norvegicus. The sequence goes on from NC_141535.1 coordinate 181,289,795, forward strand.
AAGCACTCAGCGGGTAGTAGGGGATGGGCCAACTCAGGAAAGGCTCATATTTCCACCAGAAATGTCATTATCAGATCAGTCCCGCAAGGAAGAAGGTGAGGCAGGTGATGAGCTTATGGTGAGCCCATGGGAAGATGTTAAGACCCACGGCCTGCCAAGAAATGTGTCTGAGCCAAATGACCCTGAGAAACACCAGCCAAAAGAAGATGCTCAGGAAATCGCACAAACTGTTCCAGCAGCAGAATATGATGTAGTCCAGTATCAGAGAAATACAGCAGTAGAAGTATCCAAACAGAGTGCTGGCCCAACACAGGAGATCCCAAGTCAAGGGAATAAAACATCCAGGAGGCAAAGTGACACCAAGATAAGTGACTATGTGATTCAGAGGCCAACTGACTATGAGGAGCGCGCTTCTGCAACACAAGATCCAATCCTGCAAAAAGAAGACAAAGTCGCCGGGTCAGCGCACACTGACTTGCCAGTAGTAGCTGCTACCGGGAAATCATCTCAGACACAGGAAGTTCTTGAGCCTACCGATGATACGAGACTATCTGAGACTCAAGGAACTGGAAAGGATGCTGGCAGAATGCCACCTGAAACCACACATTTAGAGGAGCCCAAAGCCGATGCTAGTGCATCTGGGAGCCACAGTTTGCCAGTTCAAGAAAGAGAACATGTCCAAAGCCGTAGCAGAAATGTTTCAGAAACATCTAGTAGAGGTGATTTGGAGGAGGAATGTAAAGAGCACGAAAGAAAAACCAGATCTCTAGCACCAGAAGCCGAAACACCGGACGAGAAGTGTCAAGAATTCCCAGGATCACAGAGGGAAAATGATGTGGAAAGGGGCACTGCTGCGCTAGATCCAAGCTCTGGAGAAGGAAATCAGAATCTCCCTGAAGTCAAGGAAGAATCTATCTCCGAAAAAAAGGCAAGACACAGTGAGAAAGACACAGTAGATACATTTGCAATCAACAAAACCAGCCCGGCAATTGAAGAGACACCGGAAACAAGAGAAAGGTCCCAAGAGCTGGCACCGCTTGAGGAGCAATCTCAAGGGAAACAGCATAGAGCTGCCAAGACTCATGACGAGTCAGTCAGGAAGGAGGACCACAGTGAGGGAGAAGACCCTGAGTTATCACCTACACAGAGTGATGAGGGCTTTTGTGAAACTCCCAACAGCCTGGCTCCAGAGGTAGGTAAGAGCAGCTCAGAGATAGCTGAGACACGTGTACCAGGGGAGTCACAGAGTCAGGTGGAGCACCATGGAGATGCTAAGCAAGAAAGTCACATTAACAACCCAGATTCCCAGAAGCAGGGAGTACCAGGCGAGAGCAACAGAGAACAGGAGGAGGTAGTGCTGTCAATCCAAGAAGATGGACAGCTCCCAGAGGAACAGGAAGAAGAGAGAGAGGAGTGACAGTCTGAGCTCAAGGACCAAAAGAGGCCCAGGGGAGCAATGGAGCCCAGTGAAGAAGGGGACGCCACAGCAGGGAGTGAAAACAAAATCACTAGAGGCAGAGGGTTCAGAGGCCCAGTGAGTCTACTGAACGTTGATATATTTGACTTGATGGGGACTTCGGATTAAAGTTGACAATTAAATAACCTGAAGATCAATTTCTTTTGTTGGCTTATTTCTTCTTCCCTTTTCCATCTTACCTTGGAGACACTGAACAGAAACAAACACAATCAGTTACTTCTGGGTTTTGCTTTTTGTTTTCTTCTGAATACTATAATTAGAGAATGATGCACTTGATCTTAGTAATGGCCCAGGGAGCGTTATATTTTCTGAGACCCCCTTCTCTTGGAATTCTGTCTCAATATTATTTTTCAATTTAATTTGTGTCTCTTAGAATAAATATATTTTAGAAAACTTAAAATTCAAGAATTTTGCCTTTTCCCCTTCTCTCCACTTTTGGCTCTTTCTAGGTTCTTTGTTTTTTGTTTTTTGTTTTTTGTTTTTTTTTGTTTTTGTTTTTGTTTTTGTTTTTGCTTTGTTTTTTGGAGAGGAGGGAGGTGATGGTGTTTATATGCACATGGAGATTCAGATAGAGATAGAATGTGTTCTTTAATTGACCTCCTTATTTTGGGAGGTCAAGGTCTCTGACTGAGCCTGGAATTCATCAGTTCAGCTAGACCATCTGGCCAGCAGTCCCCAGGGATCCTCCTATCTTTGTTCCTTAGTTACTGGATTAAAGGTAAGCCACCAGCTCTGGCTTTACACATGGGCACTGGGGACCTGAGCTCCAGTCCCTGTGTTTGAATGGCAAGCACTCTAACGACTGAGCTAACTCCCACTCCCAGTTCTTCACACTCCACCTTCAAATATAAAGAATGCCCCTACCTGATAAAAACAATCTTAAAGAAGCAGATGACATGACTCCACCCCCTCTCCCTGCAAACAGAGATACACACACAAGAGCATAAGCTTATCAATTTATTTGTCAAAATAAATTTATGAGAGAGACTATACTGATGGCCAGTGTCCGTGTTGCTGCGGTTTAGATGTGGAATGTCCCTCTAAGTGCCACATGGTAAAAGCTTGGTACCTGGCCTGTGATATTGTTAGGAAGTAATGGAAGCTTTACGAGATAGGGCCTGATGAAAGATCACTTTTGAGGAGATATGGGACTCTGGTCTCCCCTTTCTTTGCCTTTCAGTTTGTCTAACATGTGCACTTTGCCCTGATGTAAGTGCTTGCCATGATGTATTGACATGCACAGGCCCAGAAGCAAAGTGCCATCTGGTCATGTACTGATGCTTTGAAAGTTATGAGCCAAAAGAAGCCTTTTCCATAAGTCATCTGTTACAATAATTGAACATTGACTCATACAGATGAAATCCTCATGGAAAAGCACATTAAAATAATTTTATTATTTTTTAAAAATTTTTTATGTATGTGCATCTGTGTCTGTCTGTTACATGTGTGAGGGTGACCAGAAGAGGACACAGATAGCCTGGAACTGGACTTACAAGCGGTTGTGAGCCACACACTAAGGGTGCTGGGAACAAAACGGCTAGTACTTTTAACTCGTGAATTAGTTTCCTGCTTTCTTTTTTAATTTATCAATTTAGTAAAAGTAACTTTCTTACTTGCTTTTAATACCCTAGGATTAAGGTTGAAAGCATGGGAAAACAAAAACTATCAAGTTGAGTGAGAGTTAAGTTAGTGCTCTCTCTAGGAAAGCAATTGCAATGACATGGACCATGTATTTAAACATTTTCCCAGGTAGCAGCACAAAGGAATAACTGGCGTTATAGAGTGATAACTTTCTACAAAGATACTCTACCCTGTAGCATATTAAAAATCGCAATGTGCAGATGTACCCTAAATGCTTATCATTGTGAAATGGCTAACTAATTTGTGGTTTCTAGATCCTGTGAAATGACAGAAACTCAGACATTATGAGGAAGTTTTATTTAGACAATAAGAAAAGATTATATACATTGTAATATACACACACGTACTCTTCTTTATTGTTTTGGGTACCATGCCAAGAAATATATACATAAATGTTGTTTATTTATATACGTATTATCTTGTACTTCCAGCTGACACATCTGAATACCTAAAACTTCCTTGGCTTTGGACATTGTAGCACCAAGAACTGACAATCACCTATCCACAAATGTTCTCTTTATGCTCTTTCTCCATGCCCCTTGTGAATCTGTCACCTTCTGTCTCCAAGACTGTGGGCCCTTCTTTTTCTTAGCTTGCTCCTCTACTCCTTGCTTCATTTATGTTATTAGCATCTCTTCTGCACCAATACTTTGAGTCTGTCTTGTTCAGACCTGACTCCCTCAAATACTCACAGTTGTCACTTCTGAGACTTGCTAGCCATTGCCCCATACTCTCTAGTTGACCTCTCCATTTCCTTTCTTCTGTCATTCCCCCAATCCCCATTCTGTCAGATTTCAAAGACACAATGAAATCCATATTGAAATACTGAAATCATTATTTGTCTATTTTCTTTTTAATTCCTTCTTTCTAACCCACCACAGTATCTTTTAATAAGTTTTTTTTGTAAATCTATCTTCCAGAGAGATCATCTGTTCTTTGCATATAAGACCTCACCTATCTAAACTCATGTCTCTCCCTTCCATTTTACCAAATGTCTAAATGCAGCCTATTCTATGGGATCTAACCCCATTGACACTTCACTTGTTCTAAAATGTTTATTTCTTTTTTTGTTCCCCTCCCCACCTACCCCCATTACTATCCCCCCCAATAATCCCCTACATTGGGGGTCCAGCCTTGGCAGGACCAAGGGCTTCCCCTTCCACTGGTGCCCCAACAAAGTTATTCACTGCTACCTATGGAGTTGAAGCCCAGGGTCAGTCTATGTTTAGTCTTTGGGTAGTAGTTTAGTCCCTGGAAACTCTGGCTGGTTAGCATTGTTGTTCTTATGGGATTGCAAGCCCCTTCAGCTCTTTTAGTCCTTTCTCTAATTCCTCCAACGGGGTCTGGTTATCAGTTCAGTGGTTTGCTGCTGGCATTCACCTCTGTATTTGACATGCTCTGGCTGTGTCTCTCAGGAGAGATCTATATATGGTTCCTGTCAGCATGCACTTCTTAGCTTCATCCATCTTATCTAGTTTTGGTGGCTGTATATGTATGGGCCACATGTGGGTCAGGCTCTGAATGACAGTTCCTTCAGTTTCTGCTCTAAACTTTGCCCCCTATCCCTTCCTTTGGATATTTTTGTTCCTCTTTTAAAGAAGGGTTGAAGCATCGCATTTGGTCATCCTTCTTGAGTTTCATGTGGTCTGTGCATCTAGGGTAATTGGAGCATTTGGGCTAATAGCCACTTATCAATGAGTGCATACCATGTGTGTTTTTCTGTGATTGGGTTACCTCACTCAGGATGATATTTTCTAGTTCCATCCATTTGCCTATGAATTTCATGATGTCATTGTTTTTGATAGCTAAGTAGTACTCCATTGTGTAGATGTACCACATTTTCTGTATCCATTCCTCTGTTGAAGGGTATCTGGGTTCTTTCCAGCTTCTGGCAATTAAAATAAGACTGCTATGAACATAGTGGAGCATGTGTCTTTGTTGTATGTTGGAGCATCTTTATACCAGGAGAGGTATAGCTGGGTCCTCAGGTAGTCCAATTTTCTGAGGAACCTCCAGACTGATTTCTATAGTGGTTGTACCAGTCTGCAATCCCACTAACAATGTAGCAGTGTTCCTCTTTCTTCACATCCTTGCCAGCATCTGCTGTCTCTTGAGTTTTTGATCTTAGCCATTCTGACTGGTGCGAGGTAGAATCTCCCAGTTGTTTTGATTTGCATTTCCCTGATGACTAAGGATGTTGAACATTTCTTTAAGTGCTTCTCAGCCATTTGATGTTCCTCAGCTGTGAATTCTTTGTTTAGCTCTGTACCCCATTTCTTAATAGGGTTATTTGTTTATTTCTTTAAAATACAGAGTGCAGGGTTAGAAGAGGTCTCTCTGGTTAAGAGCACTTTTTTCTCTTTTAGGGGACCCAAATTCAATTCCCAGTACTCACATTACATAGTTACAACTGTCTGTATCTCCAACTACAGGAGGTCCAGTGACTGAACATTATTAAAAACAAATTAAAAAAAACCTATGGTAGTATGAGATACTAGGTGTGGTTTTAGGCTTATAACTGAAACAAGGGACAAAAAGAACTCTTCACCTTGGAGTTTACAGTGTAGTAAGGGAAGGGAGAGTCAAACAACAGTAGAACAAGAAATAAACAAGAGCACTCCAGATAGTACAGTATTAAAGAGGACAGAGCATGGGGGTGATGATGTTGGAGATGTCAGAAGTACTGCTTAAACCCTTTGACACTTTGAGGTCCTTCCTGCCCAACAGATCTAATCTCCTTAGAGTCCCATAGTCCTCAGATGTTTCTGCTTTTCTCCTGAGTTCTAATTATGGGTGTGCTTGCCATGTAGAGTCTATCAATGTATAGAGTCTTTGGTGGCAAGATTTACAATGTGAGCATTTTACTCTCCTTCCTGACCCTAGAGTTTGACCTCAGATATCTATTATGGTTCCAGTAGGTGTTTGTTGAGCAAGCAAATGAGTGGCTGCGTCATTTCAACATCATCTTTGCTAGGTTCTCACTGCATCCATTCCCATTCAGTCACTCTTGAATTTTGCAACACTGTCTTCATCTCTTTACCTCCCTCTATTTATGAACTCTCAAGGATATCTTGTACTTTCCCATTTGCCACATCAAGCCCAAATTGACCAAATTCTCTATTATATCCCTTTAATTACAATTGACCAACTTCCTGAAGAAATCTTCCTGAGAACATCGACTTGCTCATCTAATTGTCTCTAACCACTACTTTGATTCTATCCTACTAAGTTCATTGGGATATTAATGGGATTGGATGCATTTAAGTATATTTATCAAACACTGGTTCTATGCTAGGCACCATGGTAGATATGGACATGCTCAAATGAATAAAAAGGTCTTGGTCCTCACCTTCATAAAGGAAGCAAGCCCTGCATGAGACAACTGGAAAGTCCTGCAGGGAGTCAACCAGAATTCAGCAATAATGTTACTTCCTGCCATCTCTATGCCTCTTAGTCTTGTCATTCACCAGCTCTGAATCTCTCTCCCCCTTCCTCTCTACTTCCAACTGTAGCTTGTCATTAAAGCCCTGGACTAAGTCATACCTCCTTTAATAATCTCACACTAATTCACTCAACCTATACCACTCAGATTAGTACTTACTATATAATATTTCTTACTAATTGTTCTCTAAGTGTTATTTCCACAGCTACACAGATTATAAGCACTGGAGAAAATGAATCATTGTACTACTTTAACACCTCAAGTGTCCCCAGGTGCTTCCTTAACTTCTCTTATAACAGTACCCCCTGTGTAAATGTCATCTAATCTGTGGGGCAAGTGGAACTGTGTCACCAGACAAGAACTTGGTAAGGTCGAGTGGATTCAGAAACCCTGGTACTCTTATACCTGAGAATGGTAGGAGTTTCATCTACTCTCAACCAGGTTCCTCTCCTGGAACATGTGACCAAATCACCCCATGGAGAGCAGGCAGTACCCAAAGCCCCTCCATATGTAGATGAAATGTCCCCAACATCTCAGACCAAGCCAATAGAAAGCATCTGCTTTTAGACCCCAACCCCACCCTAAAATTTATATATAACCCTGTCCACAAGGAATAAATCACACACGAGTTATGTCATCAAAAACTGGCTGTCTTACAGGCTTGTAACACTTTCAAGAAGAGAATTCTCTCCTGAAGCCTTAGAAGCTGGAAGCTGGTTAAGTCCACTGCTGTTACTTCCCAATCTGGTGACCCTGAACTTGGCTTCTAGCCACCTGTGGCCACAGAACCTGCAGCTCACATTAATCTGACTCCCCCGCCCCCATCCTCTTCAGAGAGCACAACTTTGGCCACAGTAATATCATGTGGGAGCAGAGATATAAAGCAACTAGAATTTTCATCCTGGAAATAGGAGCACACGCATACAATAATCCTTTGGACAGATATGTAGCAATAACTACTGTAGGGCATGTCACATGCTACAATTCTACTGCAGAAATGAACTCATCCCCAAATGTTTTTAACCCAAGCACTCAGGAAATAGAGAAGGGGAATTGTGAGTATGAAGTTAGCCTGGCCAATATAGCAAGTGTAAATCTAAAAAAAAAAATCATACCAGTATGGTTCACAACAGTTCAAAAGAGAAGACAATCCAAAGGTCCACCAACTGAAAAACTGAAGAGCAATATGCCTGTGTTAAATACATACAGCGAATGGCTGTACAACAATGAAACCAAAAGAATTAAACCTGTGCACATGTCACGAACATGATGCTGAACAAAATAGAGCCAGACACAAAAGCCTTCATGTTGAATGACTACATTTACACAGAGATTACAATGAGAGGAAAAATTAAGCCGCAGTGCTAGAAATCAGGATAACACCATCACTAGGAAGCAGGGACAGGGTAGAATATATGCAGTACTGGGACTTAATGGGCATTAGATGACATTCTATTTGTTAACCTGGGTGTTGATAACATGAGAGTGTCAACTTTGTGATGGTTCGTTAACACATACACTTGCGATTTGGATAGTATGCCTTAATAAGAATATTTGCTTAAATAAATGATATATGCGAGATTGCCCAGCAAACCAGGTGCCATTTCTATAACATTTAAAGTACATGACTCCCACCAGCTATTATAACAATTCAGAATAAAAATTCACAGCTTCTTAAAATGTCTGAATGCAAGTGTCTAAGAACAGAGTAAATGAGGCATGAAGTAGGGACAGGGAACACAGACTCTGGATCCAGACAGTGCCCAGGGTAGATTCAGTTGTAGGTCTGTCTAGATGTAGTGTGTCCTTGGGCAACTCCCTTAACATCTCTGTGCTTTATTCTGTGCATCTGTTAAAAAATATTCCAAAGGGGATGGAGAGATGGTTCAGTGGTTAAGAACACTTGTTCTTGCAGAGGCCCACGTGGTGACTCGTGACATCAGTTTGAGAGAACCTAACGCCCTCTTCTGACTTTCAAGGGCACCACACCAGCTAATCAAAGGTGCACATGCATACATGCAGGCAAAACATTCATGCACGTAAAATAAAATAAATGTTAAAAAATTGCATAAAACCTCAAGTTCACCAAGTAACACTGAATATTACCCAAGGAAACTGTTTTTAAGGATACCTAAACCGCATATTATGAAGTAACACACTTGTGTCTGCCAAAAGACGATATGAATTCTAGAGAAGTTAGGTTACTTCTTGTGGTCACGTAGAATTTTGCAGGCAGAGCCAAGACTTGCCCACAGGCTGCCTAACTTCCAGTCCATCTTCAGTTTCTTAGATTTGCCTCCCAAGGTAGGGGATACCCTAGCATATTCCTTCATTGCTTCATTGCTGTGAGACATTCAATTTCTGAGTCCGTACATCTAAATGGAAGATTACTCTAATGGCAGAAGGTACTTCTGGCTTTTCTTCTAGCACAGCTTTCCTTGGGAGACGTCATACAGAGTCAGAAATAGCACTAATGACTCCTGGGATTTTTGACAAGCCTGTTGAAGATGCCAATGTCCTGAATACTAGCCCCTGATCAAAGCCTCCAATAGGGCAAGTGGCAGCCAGTTTCTCGGAGCTCATCAGCACCACCTCATAATTACACCTCATACCTCTTCTGCTTACCCCACTGTTCCTCATGAAAGTTCATGCCACTTGGAATGGCGCCATTCCTGATGCTCTTACTCCTGAGTGCAAGAAGTCAGGGATTCTAATAGACAGAAATTTGATATTGCCCATCTCCATGAAGAAATGAGGTTATTGTCTACCCAGGAAAGAAGACTGCTATAACATCTCCAGTTTTCATGGCATATTGCCTGACACCTGTTCTTCTGGATTTGGGAATATAAAAATCTACTCCCCAACACAACATCTACAGAACTAGCACACTATGTATCAGGACCTCAATGCAGGCCCAGCTGAGCATAGCATTGGCCAGAAATTCAGAATATTAAGATGTTTAAAGTCACCCATCTTTGTTCAGTTGATAACTATTTTGAGTCTAACAGTGGGTGGTCATTTTCTAGGTCCTGAGATTAAAACAATGAACAGCATAGGCAGAACCTTTTCCCCTGAGCTGTGTCCTCACGCAGAAAATAGAAAATGCACAGATTTAAAGAACAGTTTTATAGAGTGCCAAATGGAAATACACATTAGGGAAAATTAAAGAATGAGAAGAAAGGAAGTCAGGGACAGCAGAGTGGTCAAGGCATATGCGTGTGTGTGTGTGTGTGTGTGTGTGTGTGTGTGTGTGTGTGTGTGTGTGTGTGTTGACACCTGTAGCAGTTGAGGAATGAAACGTTATGATGGTTCCAAAAGAGAGCACATTCCATCAAAGGGAACAGCATGTGCTAAGGCTCTAAGGACAGTGTGCATCTTCAAGACAGGTCTCATGCCAAGAACTGGGTGAGCAATGACAGAGACAGTAAAAGATGAGGTCAGAGGCTACCAAGACTCCACCAAGTCACATGTTGTTTTGCTCTGGATGTGGATTGAATGCATTCCCAGAAGCTCATGTGCCTTGGTCCTCAGTATAAGAGGTGATCCTTTAGGGGAGGGAGAGTGAATGTGAAGGAATGAGATGAATGGAGGCATCACCTTGGTTACCTTTCTATTGTTGTGACCAAACATCATGACCAAAGAAACTTACCAAAGAAAGCATTTAATTTGGCTTAGGGTTCCAGTGGGTTAAAGTCCATGTTGGCAGAGCAAGAAACATCTGAGAGCCCTCATCTTAATCATCCACAATCATAAACAGAAGGAGGAAGCTCACACTGGAAATCACGAACCTTTTAGAACCTCAAAGCCTGCCTCCAGTGACACACTTCTCTAACAAGACCACACCTCCTAATCCTTCCCAAACTGTTCACCAACTAGGGACCAAGGATTCAAATATATGGGATTATAGGGGCCATTTTCCTTTAAATTGCCAGCCTTCTGAAGAAATTAATGTAGTTCTCATAGGATCAAGCTACTTCCTATGAGAGCAGGACTTAATAAGGCCCAGTACAAAGAACTCCAAGTAGTCTTTAATCTGTGAGGGGAATTTTAAGGTAAACTCATCCCCACCCCGCCACCAGGTTAATATGAAGAGATAATATGAAAAGCATGAAGTCAGGCTTTGGGATGTTCTTATCCTGGTTGTCAGTGATGGCCCTGATCATCCATCACTGTCAAGCATACGATATACTGCAATATCTTGCAAGAAGACCTCTTCCCTGGATGAGCAGAGCATATGAGCATAAGAACTTCTATTCTCTTTGCAGAGTAAAGACAGACTTATCTGTTTCCAGTGTTCTTTTGGTGCTGTCTTCTCTTGTAGGAAGTAAAATTTTAATCAAAAGAATCAAAGAGAAGATTAAAAAGAAAAAAATCCCAGATGTTCTTGAAGGACTGGAACCAGAAAAAGGGAAAGAGGAGACAAGGGAAGGAAAGGCAGGAAGAGAGAAGGGGAGAGCACAAAGTTTGAAGTGTTGACAGGAGGGAAAGATGGAAGGAAGGAAGAAAAGAGAATAGACAGAAGAAATAAGAAAATGAGAGAGTAAGAAAGGAAAAACAAGAAGGATACCAGGAAGGTCCCAGAACTCAGAGACAATGTCAGTGTTAGAGACAGCTCTGGCTGTGACCTTGTACAAAACTAGAGACAGTGGATCAGTACTGCCAATGACTGACCTACTGTGACAGTGGGGAGGTGTCACAAATATAATTCCTTTCAAACAGAATATTGTTCAAAGACCTATAATTGTATTGCTTTATTAATTATCCCAACAAAAGTCCTTCCCTTTAGTCACCCAGCTCCAGGGTCACATAGGGTTGGGAGCCAGTCTCCTCTTTGCCTCCCTTAGTAGCAGAAAACATTTCAGCCCATGCCTGGAACATAACAATGTGGTCATCTGTTAGGTTCATTGTTCTGATGCCAGGAGGAGGGGAGTCGTGAGAAGCTGGGAGGTTGAACTCATTTGAAGACTCACTGACATGTAAGACACACTTTATTTACTCCACGAGAGGGCTGCTATGCTGGCAGCTGCCAGCAAGCACATGCAGGGGCTTTGGGGTGGAGGAGGGTGCACACAGGTCACATGGTGATAGGCACAGAGGTCTACTAACAAATAGGCTGGCAAATGCAAAGGCAAAGTCTCAGCCCTCTGACCATAAGACCATATTTATACAGAAGCACATAAAAGTGACACTTCATAAAAAGTAGTTATATAACAGAGGACATCACTATTTTATGGTTTCCCAAATATCAGTTGTTAGCCATTTTGTACTGCTTCCTAGTCCCAAGGTGCCTGATGCCAGCTGGGTTTTAGCTTACTCATATCAGATATCTTAATGGGCACCATGAATTGGCCCTTATGGCTTTCTGTTTTTCCCAACAGTAGCAAATTTAAAAAGAAGTTAAGTATTGTTGAGTATACAACATTAGAACAAACTCCTTACAAAAGCTGTTTTCATTGTTTAAACAAACAATATACTTGGTGAATTTTGAGAAAATTACCTGTCCAGTGCAATGGAGCTGCTTAGAAAGAAACCGGTTTATGTTTTCATACCAAATACCAGAAGAAAATTACAGATATCTTTTCTATATACAAAGTTGGAGCTTCTAGAAGAAAGCATGAAATATGCAATTAAGCAAGCAAAATTGGTGGTTAAAAGATTTAATATCCAGGTCTATGTCACTTTGGGAATTCCAAGCTCTCAGCCTCAGGAATGGAGATGAAATAGGTTACTTGTGGGGGAATTTCAGAATCAGCATTCAAGAAAAAGTTATCAAGCGCCTCAGAAATGAATCCACAGCATTCCCTTCGATGATTTTATAGTCCTTACTAATCCATTACATCTAACAAGGACACTAACTAATGGTTAAAGTTGTTAATGGTCAGAGTAACATTGGAGGAGTAGCTATCTCTAAAAATACTTAAAATTTTGTCAACAAGACTGAGTGGAATTCTTATTGTCATAAATGATTCTATGGTAGTGCACCACCTGTACTTAGATAGTTTCATTAGAAAATGAGGAATAACTTTTAGGGACATTAGGACAGAAATAGTGTATGTAGTGTGTATGCATGTATACATGTGTTCATGTGTAGGTATATCTGCATATCATCCCTGGATGTCATTCCTCAGGATCCAGTCACATTAGAGGCTTCCATTGGCTTGGAGCTCACCGACCAGCCTCGGCTGGTTGGCTGATAAGCCTCTGGGATCTGACTCTGCTTCCCAAGAACTGATATTAGAAAATTGACTACCACACCTGTTTAGCAGGTGTGCTTTGTTTTGTTTTGTTTCTTCATGGGTTCTGGGGATTTCTTTTTCTTCACCACAGAGTGTCACTGTACGTATCTGACAGACTGATTACTCTCTGTGTAAAGCAGACTGGCCTCAAACTCAAAGAGATCTGCCTGCCTCTGCCTGCCAAGTTCTGGAATTAAAGGTTGCACCAAAATGTTGAGTATACTTCTGGAGATCTTAAATCAGTAAGCACTTTTCTGACTTAGTTACTTCCAAAGTTCTGTAAATTTTTAATAATAGAATAAAAATCAAACTTCTGGGCTCATGAGAAGATGTTTAGAACCAAATAGGAAAGGCTCCTATATTAGCTACTTTGATATTTCTGTGATAAAATACCATGGTCAAGACAACTTATAGAAAGAAGGGCTTATTTGAGCTTACAGCCCCAGAGGAGTAAGAGTCCATCATCATCCTGGCTTAGACGTGTGATGACTAAAACAGTAAACTGAGAACTAAAATCAAGAAAGAAAAAATTTAGCTGCCCTAGAATTAAATAGCAATCAAAAGACTCCACACTAAAACATAAATGATAAAATGTAGGCAATTCTATAAGGGGCATTTATTAGAGTTCTATGTACCTATATCACAAACTTATACAGATATCAACTACATCACTTAATAATGTACCGTAAGGCCTCAGAAAAACAAGAACAATCTAAGTGCGAAACTACTAGACAAAGAACTAAAACATCTAAATATGAAGGGGGAAAGGGGCTATGGAACTGAAAAGAGTTCTGAAATGACTCAGAAACATTTTTAAAAGTGTTCAACATCATTAGTCATCAGAGGAATGCAAATTAAAACTTCCATGAGATTCCATGTCATCTCAGTCAGAATGGTTATCATAAAGGACTAAGATGGCAACACATGTTGAGAGTGTGTGGAGAGGTAAATTAGTACTGACATTATGTGGAGGATTCTGCAAGATAAAAATGGAGCTACCACAGGACACAGCCATATCACTACTTGTTATATACCCAAAAGACTCCATATCCTACCACAGAGACACTTGCACCTACGCCCACTGCTGTTCTATTGACAATTACTAGGAAATGGAGTCAACCGGGGTCAGCTGACCAATGGGTGATGAAAGTGTGGTACCCATGTGCAACTGAGTTTTACTCAGCGGGTTGTAACAGTGAACTTAGGAAGTTTTCAAGAAAATGGGTGGGAATGGAAAACATTCTACACTTCAGGAGACACAAACACTATTCTTGTTCATGTGTACACCCTGCATTCAAGTTTTTAGATTTCTGTTTTTAAGTTGGAGGGAGTGTTTACAGAGGCCAGGAATCAAAACAACAACAACAACAACAACAACAACAACAACAACAAGTGGGGGAGGGAAATACTAAAGCTTTCATGATCTGATCCTCTCTGAAGCCATGGCTTTGTTTTGGTGTTGGTTTTGGGTGTTGTTGTTGTTGTTGTTGTTGTTGTTCTTAGTTTGGTTTTGTTTCATTTTTGTTGGTACTGTTTTTTAAGACAGGGTCACTCTATGTAGTCCTAGCTGTCCTAGAACTCATTATATAGACCAGGCTGGCCTCAAACTCAGAAATCTTCCTGCCTCTGCCTCTCAAGTTCTGGGGTTAAAGGTGTGCATCGCCGTGCCTAGCCTTTTAAATGAAAATCCAGGTTTGCTCCATAGTAAGGAATACAATGCCTGCTACTGCAAACCTGCTCAAAAGCCTATAGTTGAAGAGTCAGGAGCCCTGCTTCGGGGAACACTCTACAGGTGTTTGACTAAATGGACACAGAGTAAAACTGACTTCTAAGTATACACTAGTAGGCTAGCACTATTCTCAGCCTTGGTCAGAGAAGCTGCTTTTTGCAATGGCTGATGACTAACACCAAGACTGAGAAAGAACAAGTCAAACTAGCTTCCAGAGTCTTCTAGCCCAGAGCTTAGCCCTCTCTTCTGGCATCCATGACCCCTGTCATTACTGGGTGTCAGGGTCTGTATCCAAACATCTTGTGATTCCTGATGTCTCTCTGGGGATTTTAGTTTATCATTTGGTAGTGGTTTGATTTTTCATCTTGCTATGTGAGTCCTTGATTCTCACATCTTGTCCCTATTTCCTTTCGTTCACGGCTGAGAATGGTTTTATTCAAGTATACTAGGACTTTGTAACTCAGAGCACCAGCAAAATGAGTTCACTGAAATGACTTACTGTCTTACCTTTGCGATGCAGTTGTTGAAGGAGTTTTCTGTTTTTCCAGAATGATTTGTGCTCTATGAGGAGAATATAAGAACAGAAATAGTCTTGTAATCTTCGCTTACTTTCACTTCTTTTATGTTTTCTCATCTAGAAATGTGACATCGATATTCTATTGTCTAGCTCTGGTTTGGGCTCTTTGTCAGTTACCTCATTCATTGGATAGTATTTCCTGACAGTATTTGTTCTTCTTCCATTTCCCTCAGATACATGAGGGATCAAATGTAGCCAATTTAGTTTGAGGCTGTGAGTGCTTGAAACTCAGCTTCCTTTCCTTCCCTAACAGTGATGAAGTTCTGCTAACCCAAAGCTGGAAAGCAGGTTAATGGGAGGAAGCCAGAGGCAAAGAATCCAGGTTCCAAGGTCTGACCATTACATTCCCACTGCCCTTTCAGAGAAACCCATCATTTACCTGCCTTGCTGGGGGCCAATTCAGAAGTTCAGCAATGTCATGTGGCTGCAGATGACTGCATGGGTCCATCGTTCTCCACATACGTTCTCCCCTCTGGTCTGAATATTCTATATTAACTCTCCCATATACATTAAGCAAAATTTGAATCCATGTGTTCTGTTTCTCCTTATGAGATGCATTCAGTCTTGACTTTTATTTTTTAGCACCTAGAGGTAGCCCTTTCCTAAGTACTGCTAATAAAGAAATATACAAGTGTCCAGATTATAAACAAAGTACATTTTTATAGTTTGGAATCACAGGGCATTTATTCCTCACAATTATTTCTAAAGTTTAGTATTATTCCATCAACTATCAGTCATTAGTAGACCTTTTCTTTCCCAGCTCTCACCAATCACTGTTTCACACATTTGCCACCAGACCAACTGAAATTCATTTATTTGTCTAAGCAAAGGAGCAACCTTTCCTTGGTTTGTAGTTCCCTTTCTGAAATAATAGAGGATATTTGCTTCCTCCTCCTAAAGCTATCTGCTTGTGCCCTAGAATAAAGCCTTTCCACACATTCTGAGACTTGGTTATGCATTCCCATCCTTTCGTCTCCCCATGTCGTTACTCCCATTCTCAGTTAAGCCTTCAGACCACAGTGTTGCCTGACGCTTTCCTGTCATGTGTGTTCTACTATCTCTTCTATCCTAAAGGCCTGTTCTTTTTCCCTTTCTCACAAATGCTTTCTAGCTTGCTGACATCTGTAGACACTTCAAGTTACATGCCCAAAGGTAAAAATTTGAAGCTAGAGTCCACACATGAGAGAGAAGATGTAGCATGTGTCTTTCTGTGTTGGGAGCGATGCTCTTGAAGCCCTCCATTACTAATGTTATTATTATGGTTAGAACTAAGTATGACTAGGTTCTTGGAAAATCCCCAGTCAGCTGCAGAAGACTAATACAAATCTGGTGGTCAAAATAAATAAAAATATGATAAAGCTGTGACCTTGCTGAGAAATACATCTGATGTCAAGAATGTGATGATCTGTAACCTTTCTGAAAGACCAACATCCTGCTGACTAATAGATATGACAAACCTGTGACTTTTCTGACAATCTGTCAACATCAGCTTATTCCCTGACCACACGAATATTGTGTCCTTGGCCTGTGTAAATGTTTCTTACTTCGCCCTCCCTCTGTTACCCATGTTATGGTATAAATTCAGCCTTAGGGAAAAAATAAAGTTGTCGCCTTGATCAGACTCTTGTCTTGGCGTCCTTCTTTGCGTCCCTTGTTCTCCATTCTCTTCCAGGTACCCTCAGACACCTTTGCTTACATTTCTGGGACTGGGTTACCTCACTCTGTAGAATATTTTCGAGTTATATATATTTTCCTGAAAACTTTATATAATTTCATTTTTCTGTGGAGCTGAATAAAATTGCATATACATAGCACATTTCATTGACCATTTGTCAGTTGATAAATATATAGCTCTTGCCAATAGAATAGCATTGAATATGATGTGCAAGTAACCCCCTGGTAGGACATGGAGTCTTTGGGTATATGATATGCACTCTCCCTGGTAGGACATGGGGTCTTTGGGTATATGATATGCACTCTCCCTGGTAGGACATGGGGTCTTTGGGTAGATGACATGCACTGACACCGTTGGGTCATAAGTAGTTCTGTTTTTAGCATGTTTAGGACCCTTTACACTGAGTTAGTGTAAGCACCAATTTACATTTTTACCAGCAGTGTCTGAGGCTACCACACTTGAACCAATATTTGCTGTCATCCTTTACATGATGATAACCATTCTGACTGAGATGAAATAGAATCTCGGAGTCATTTTAATTTGCTTTCCTCTGATAGCAAATGATGTTGAACACTTTTTTAAAAATGGTTACTAGGGAGAGATGGAGAGAAATTGCTCAACTATTAAGAGTATTTTTCGTTCCTGTAGAAGCCCTGGGTCTGATTATCAGTACCTACTACATAGCTCATAACCATCTGTAACTCAAGTTCCAAGGGATCCACTGCCTTCTTCTGACCTCTACAGGAACCACACACACATACACACACACACACACACAGTGAATATACTTACATATAGACCAAACATTCACACATGAAATGAATAAAATAAATCTTTCTTACTTAAAATATTTATTATTTGTATTTTTCTTCTAAGAACTCTCTGCCAGGTTCCACAGCTCATGTTTAGAATGGATTTTCTTTTTTTCATGTTTGGATTTGTTTTCTTGAAGATTAGTTTCTTGAGTTCTTTATATATTCTACATTCTAATCTTCTGTTAGATGTATGGCTGATAAAAAACTTTTTCCCATTCTGTGGGTTGCTTTGTCACTGGCTGATATTCCTTGATATACAGAGCCTTTTAATTTCTTGCGATCCCATTTGCTGATTATCAAGTTTATTTCCAGAGCAGTTGAAATCTTGCTCAGAAAGTCCTTACCTGTGCCTATATCTTAAAGTGTACTCCCTACTCAGACTCAAAACTAGATAAAGCATCATAGTTGCAAGACTCTAAAACAGGATTACCTTTTACTAATAAAATAGATACGCTTCTACCATTCAATCAATAATGTTCATATACATTCTTATATTGAATTTCTGTTCATCGACCCTCTCCCCTAAGAAATAAAAAGCAAGTAGTGCTGTATGATACTGTCAACAATAATCCTAAAATAAACCTTTGCTCTTAAAAGTTAACAATGGGAAGGTCAGAGAGATGGTGGAGCTTTTAAGACTACTTGTTACTCTTCCAGAAGAGAACAGTTAAGTTCCCAATATCCAGAAGTTCCAAGCCAGCCTGGGCTACACAGTTACACTCCCTCCCCAAACAAGCAGAAAGTAAAGTTTCGGACAGGTATGCTTCATAGGTGAGCATGCTTGCACATAAAGGAGAATAGTTTGATTGCTATTTAAGCCAGTCACAGAACATGCAGAATGTTCCATAGGCTGCTGGTAGGTCACTCAGTGGATAAAGTGCTTGTAGCTCAAGCATGAGTATCAGAGTTCAAACTCCAGAACCTACATAAAGGGAAGAATAAAGGCTCAGGCTTGGCACATGCTTGGAACCCTGGCACTGAGAAGTGAAGGCAGTGATTGTTGGGACTCATTGGCCAGTCAGCCTAGCTACTTAGTAAGATCCAGGCCAATGAGACACCTTGTCTCCTGTTCTGTAAAGAAGATCATTTATCTCCTCTTAAACTCTATAGAAGAGAAATCTTGGAGATCCAATTCCTTGGATGTGTGTGTGTGTGTGTGTGTGTGTGTGTGTGTGTGTGTGTGTGTGTGTTTATATGTATATATATATATGTGTGTATATATATGTGTGTATATATATATGGTTTGTAGTTCCCTTTCTGAAATAATAGAGAATACTTGCTTCCTCCTCCTAAAAGTTAGTCTACATGCTTGTGCCCTAATATATATATATATATATATATATATATATATATATATGTATATATATATACATATGTGTGTGTGTGTGTAATTCAAAATTTTGAAAAGGAAAACCTGCCTAAAATTAATAACATCATAGTTAGCAGTAGAACAGCATTCCACCAGTGTTTACAGAGCACCTCCCAAGGAGCAGGCAATGGTTTGGCTCAGATTAGAGCCTAGTATTACACCAATGTTTACACAGCGCCTCCTAAGCTACAAGCACTGGCACGGCTCAGATTCGAGCCTAGTGTTGATTATGGAAACTAAGAGACAAAACCACCCATCCAGAGAGAATGGGCATTCTAAAATAGAAAAGCAAGGATAAACACCAGTTAGAAGCAGGGTAAGAGAAAGCCTGATGCAGAAGGCCCATGTGAGTATGTCTCACACCCACAGGATTTCCCACTAAGACAGAAAGAACAGAAAAACAAAGATAATAAATACACAAATTAAATAGAAAATCGAAAGTACAACATTTCTTCTTAGGACAGTTGAAGAATTGTCTTAAAAGGTACCAAAATTTAGTAATATGGGATTTTCATATTTGATTTTAATTAAAAGTTTGAGAAGTGGTAACAGGTACTTACTGAATAAAAATAAATAAAAATTCTTATATACCCATAGAGCTTGATATACACACACACACACATATACAAACATATATGTATATATATACATATGTATATGTATGTGAAAAAGACTCTGTTTACAACAATAATGTTTACCCCAGCATATCTAGGAGTGATTAATATGAAACTGATTAGGGAACCAGGTAGTCTGATGCAGCAGCCAGCAGGCTGCTAGACCTCCTGTGACAAATGTACACTTAAAGTACTTATAATTAGGGGACAAACAAAACAAAACAAAACAGGGAACCCTAGACAAACTGGGTAAGAGCAGCAACCACCTAGGGGCAACCACTTTAATGGAGGACTGTGAGTCTCCTTTTCCTTGCAGTGTAACACATTAGCAAAAAAAGAGCTTCACTCCAAGGTATGATTTGAGTGTAGCACATTTGAGCAATGGGAAAAGTGATGTTTGTGCACTGAAAATTTCTTTGCTTTCACTGAAAGGGCTTGAATATTAGAGGCTCTTCATAGAGAATAGTTTTGACACCAGAAGGTAAACTGAGGTAGGTAGCTGATGAGGGGTCAGTGCTGAGAGCAGCTGATGGGGGTGGATCCAGATACCTATATATATAGAAAATTCACACACACACACACACAAACACACACACACACACACACACACACTGAGTGGACAAAACAAAAAGCAGAGTCCAATAACTTCATACATACAAATGCATACATTCATACATATGCATACATTCATGCATACGTGCATTCTTTCATAACACAATATTCATAAAAAACATACATATAGACCTATAGACAGACATATATACATACACATTCACAATAAAATGGTTAGAGCAAAGCTCCAGCAAGCAGGCTCCAAGCATTTTAAACGTACATACACATATACACTCAAGTGGTGGATAGAGCAAGCTCCAATACACACCCAGATAGGCTTTGCCTATATACATACATAACACGGAGTTGATGGATGGAAGGAACAATGTTCCAGCCCTCACTCATCCAAACCTTATACATATACATATACATACATACATACACACACACACACACACACACACACACACACACACACACACACATAAAACAATGTGCTAAGCCCCGTACTTTATTTTTTTCTTCCGTAGCTTACATACCCTAGCACAATCCTTCTAGCAGTATAAAATTACAATGTGATTACATTTTAGCTTTCTTCTAGGGAAATACTATGAAAAGACAGTGTGTTCCTCCAGTACCTTTACAAGAGATGGCATTATGTAGTACAGGTAAAGAATACGAAGTATTCCCAAGAATCCACGCACATTCCTAACTAAGCAACTTGTTATAGATTAACGAAGCTTAAGCAATCAAAGCAGCTTTCTCAGCCAGTTTCTCCTACTGGCGACAGCAATTTGCAGTTACAAAGAATGGAGTATTTTATTATTTATCTTCAAAAGTAATCTTGAAAGAATCTTAAAAGAATCACAAATCTAAATTTTCATATAAAAAAAACAGTAATATCTACCTTAAAGCATCAGAATGTATATCTACTCATCAGCAATTATTAATAAATCATATCAGGAAGCCAAAGGCAAAAATAGGTATAAAAAATCAATCATCATGAGAGTTATGTCACCAGTGCTGACATTATTCTTGTCCCATGACCATAAGAGGTCCCTAGCTTAACTAATAAGAGTATGTCTTTCTGAACTTCAAATTGTTCCCTAAGATCTTCCACATTAGCTTCTTCGGAGGCAAGAAGATCATCACGAATTCGGAGCCAGCCTGATCTCATAATCAATTTCAGAGTAGTCTGGACTACAGAATGAAATCCTGTCACAGAAGAAGAGATGGGGAAACTGGAGAAATTGCTCAGTGCTTAAGAGACTTCTCTAGAGGTCCCAAGTTCACTTCCCAGCAACCACATGGTGGCTCACAACCATCTGTAATGAGATCTGATGCCCTCTTCTGGTGTGTCTGAAGACAGCTACAGTGTGCTCATATACAATAAAATAAATTGAAGAAGATGAAGAGGAGAAGAAGGAGGAGGAGGAAGAGGAGAAGGAGGAGGAGAGAGAAGAGGAAGAGGAGAAGGAGGAGGAAGAAGAGGAAGAGGAGGAGGAGGAAGAAGAGGAAGAGGAGAAGGAGGAGGAGAGAGGAGGAAGAGGAGAAGGAGGAGGAGAGAGGAGGAAGAGGAGAAGGAGGAGGAGAGAGGAGGAAGAGGAGGAGGAGGAGAGAGGAGGAAGAGGAGGAGGAGGAGAGAGAGGAGGAAGAAGAAATAAGAAGGGGAGGAGAAAGAGGAAGAAAACTAATTAATACAAGACTAACACAAATAAACTATTTCTTATTTGGGCAGAAAATTATAGAAATCAAACAGCTTTAGGAACCACATAAAATAATTCTAAATACTGTTGGAAAACAAACATATAGGCAAGAATAGTCTGGGAAATTTTGGGAGAAATAGTTAGGAAAGGCTTATTCTGTTACACATTGAAAACATCATATGGTAAAATCTGCAATACACAACGGTAAGTAATAATAATAATGAAAGAGAGAAGTCAGTTTGACGCTGTAAAAATGTCAGATTATGCCCCACACTTAGCTGAGAACCTAGAAGAGATGTTCTAAAATCAGGATGCAAAACTTTGAAGACATTTGTGTGAGAAAGAAATGGAGGATGGAATGTGGGTAAGAGGTAGAGATCAAGAGGGCTTGTCTTATTTGATAAGCAGAGAGTCATAAATGGAGGGTAGAAAAATGAAGGAAATCGTGGAGATAATGGACAAAAATGAAAGCTGAGGAGACAGGAAAGTAGTGTAGGTTCAGAGCATGGTAAAGTGGCCATAATGAAGGTTCTGGCAAGATTGGATTGGGGTGTGGGTGGAATGGGATGGACAGGACCTGAATGGGGAACAGCCCTGCATGTTCTACAGTATAGACAGCAAGCCTGTCTGCCAAGAGACAGGGCAGCAAGTAAACACACTGAACCTCAACAAGAAACAAAAACCAGGGGGTCAGGTCACCTCGAGACAGAAACTAACCAGGTAACATTTGACTCAACACTTACCCAGCCCTCACGTGTCATCCTCTGAAGAGAGGGCCTAGTTTCAGCCATTGGATGCCCTTTTGGGTGACGATGACATCAAAGAGACAAAATTACTGAACTAAACAAAGAATAAAAGTCTATTCTGTGCTTGCCATTGTAATGATCTCTTGAATGGCATTCAAGCCCAACTCAGTAACTATGGTTCTTATACAGCCTTCCAGTGCCACTGTTTTCTGATCTGTATTGCCTGTTGGTTGTAGGCATTCATTTAATAGACGTCATTACTTTTATGAGTGAATCCTGACATCCCTCCTCATTCATGCTTTGCAACCATCCCCCAACTCCACACCCACACATCCTCAGCTTCACAGAGTCTACCCTCACCAGGATCGGCCAAGCTTTGAGTGTACTCTTATCAGTACGCAAAAAAGACCGAGCTCCAAATTGCAATGTTCTCATGGCCGAGGCTTGTCTGCCACCTTGTGGTAATTTGATGTAATGTCCCATGTGGACCTGACCTGAATGGAAGCTCTAACATCTTCTGATGCTTTTTGGAACTTCGGACAGACAGGAGACTCCCTTTCACGTGCTCATCTGCAGTTTAGACTGTAGAACAAAGATGACTGTACAGTCCCCAAATCCAGATCTGTTGCGAATACATACCCTTCCTTCTAAAACACTGAATTGTATGTGACCCCGAGGGGCATTTGGGAGCAGGCAATTGAGCATTACAGTAAATAAAAACTTCTGACTTAAAATATATATGGGCTGTGAAGTAAGTAGTCAGAGGTAATGTGCATAATTTTTTCCTTGATCCAGAAAACCCAGAAAATGCTACAAATCAAGGGGTTCAAAACTTTGAGTTCACTTTAAGAACATCCATCAAACTTGCCAGGTTGTCAAAGGCATGCATGATTTGAAAAGCTACCAACCTGAAAGATGTCACTTGAAACCTGTGTGTTCGGTTCCAGTGAGACAGTGGCAGAAGTGGCAAATGTGACAAAGCCAAACAGTGGGGTTGGATAAGGGGTCAGGGGCCCAAAAGTTCTGACTTTCTGTTGCATATGCTTTTAGATGCAGATTATAGTTATGGATAGATCTAAATAAGCCAAGCACCCTTGGTGCCTACAGAACCTGTGGATGGATTATCTTACTCATGAGAATCCTGTTCACACTGAAAAGCGAATTTCTCCTACATCAGAAGGAAAGGATACACTTGAAGTAACAGGGTTAGACCGAGAGAATAAACCTAACACAAATGATTTAGTTTTAAGTAAAAGAGAAAAACTGCATCTGGATTTCAGAAGTACTAAAGTATAAATAAATGAGTAGTCTAGGTGGCTTTCATTTTCAGCATCTCCTGGGCAGGAAGTTCAGTGTTCCTCACAGTCTGGGGTCTGTTTGTTTTAGTGCCCCTGATTCTGTAGTGAGGTTACCCTGAGTTAACAGAGGGCCACTCATTTGCTCATGATAAGACCGCACACTGAAAATTAACTGTGCATCTTTCCATACAACTTGCTGAGTGGTAACCATACATCCAGAAGCAGTGCCTCTCCCCCAACCTCCTGCAAAGCACAGATGCTGTAGCATGTATAGAAAAGGAGAAAAATCCCAATATGATAATTAAGTAGCTCTGTGGAGTGGAGTGGCCAAGAAAAATGTCCTGACATCAATTTAGAGTAAAGATGCAGATGAGAGGATGCACCAGCTATAAAAGATGGCTAATGGGGTTAGAATAAATGGCTCAGTGGTTAACAGCAAGGTCTGCTCTAGTGGAGTACCCTAGTTCACTTCCTCGTACACATTTGGTGACTTATAACCATCTGTAACTCCAGTTCCAGGGGATCTGATGCCCTCTTCTGGCCTCCTTGAGTACTTCACAAACATGGTGTACCTGCAGACAAAGTACTGAAACACACAAAATAAAAATAATATAAAGCTTTGTTTAAAATGTGGATGACAAACTTCCATCCACAAAATAAAAATGAATCTGAGTTTTTCTAAGAGAAAAGAATGAGGAATAACCCAAATGTTGTAAAAGGCTAAAAGCAGTGTACACTGAGATGGGGTGATAGAAATCTAAGGACAGAAGTGTCTAATTGTCAGTGTCAAGGAGCAGAAAACCCTTGCTGAAAGGCAACCATGAGAACATGAGCATGAGAGCCCAGGAGACCTACAGAGATCACCCAGAAGGGGAAGGCATCCCACTACCTGTGGCTTTAGTGAGGGCATGGCTCCAGACTCAGAGATACATAATATATGTATAATATATGTCATGGGATTGTGCAAATTCTCCCCCTACCTAACTCTACACCTTTAATCCAATCTGACCTGCTCATGTTCCAACCACTTAACAGTCAGTACAAGAGGGTACCACTGACATTACCTGATATGTAAGACTAAGCCCCGTGTGGTAGTTTATGAGAATGGTCCCCATAGACTGATGCTTGAATCCTTGGCCCTTAGCTGCTGGAACTACTTGGGACAGATTAGGAGGCCTTGTTGGAAGAGGAGAGTCACTAGGGGTGAACTTTGAAATTTTAAGAGTCTATGCCATTTTCCAGTTAGTGTCTCTCTGTCTGTCTGTCTGTCTGTCTGTCTGTCTCTCTCTCTCTCTCTCTCTCTCTCTCTCTCTCACACACACACACACACACACACACACACACACACACACACACACAAATTGTCTCAACATGTAAGCTATGGCTCCAGCAGCACCATGATGGCCTATCACCATGCTCCCTGCCATGATACTCAGGGACTCATCCTCTGAGCTGTAAGGAAGGCCCCAATTAAACACTTTCTTTTATAGATTGCCTTGGTCATGGGGCTTTGTCACAGAAATAGAACAGTCGCTGGGACACCCCACCTCCTCACTTCCCTTCCTCCTCACTTCCCTTCTTTTCTGGTTCCTCCTATTTTCTGACCATCACCTCTGATCCCCTAATTCCAAATACACGTCTGCTCCTGCCTCTGTGTGTGCCCTTGATCCTGTGACTGAGATTTGGTGTGGTATTTTCCTCATATACCAGATGACTTTGAAGACAATTTTCAGGGGAGCCTAACTCCCAAGACGCCCTGAAGGGCAGAAAGGGGCTGGGACCAAATAGAATGTTTTTTTCTCTAAGTCTTCTTAAAGACATCCATGATGGACTCAGCAGCTGCCTTCCTCGCAATTCTCTGGTTGGTGACTATTTGCTGTACACTAGTGACCTCCTGAATTGATATCCATGAATATGAAGTATAAGAACTTGGATTGTTAGCTCAGTGGTAGAGCGCTTACCTAGGAAGCGCAAGGCCCTGGGTTCGGTCCCCAGCTCCGAAAAAAAGAACCAAAAAAAAAAAAAAAAAAAAAAAAGAACTTGGATTGTTAACAAGCTCTCGAGGGATGCCTAAGCACTCTGAGGTTGGACAGCCACTTCCTCCTCAAGGTAAAGTGGCTTGTGCTACGATAGATCTTGAGGTCAAGTTTGAATTGCTGGAGGGACCATATCAAATCTCAGGGAACAGGTAGGGACAGGGTTAAATACTAGATGCTCCTGGACAATCTTTTTTTTTTTAATTAGAATTTTTTTTATTTATTTATTAACTTGAGTATTTCTTATATACATTTCGAGTGTTATTCCCTTTCCTGGTATCCGGGCAAACATCCCCCTCCCCCCTCCCCTTCCTTATGGGTGTTCCCCTCCCGACCCTCCCCCCATTGCCGCCCTCCCCCCACCAGTCTAGTTCACTGGGGGTTCAGTCTTAGCAGGACCCAGGGCTTCCCCTTCCACTGGTGCTCTTACTAGGCTATTCATTGCTACCTATGAGGTCAGAGTCCAGGGTCAGTCCATGTATAGTCTTTAGGTAGTGGCTTAGTCCCTGGAAGCTCTGGTTGCTTGGCATTGCTGTACATATGGGGTCTCGAGCCCCTTCAAGCTCTTCCAGTTCTTTCTCTGATTCCTTCAACGGGGGTCCTATTCTCAATTCAGTGGTTTGCTGCTGGCATACGCCTCTGTGTTTGCTGTATTCTGGCTGTGTCTCTCGGGAGAGATCTACATCCGGCTGATACCCAGTGTTGATCTTTTGTCTCCACACATATGTATGCATGTATGCACACATAAAACATGTATGCAAAAAATGAAATGACATGAAAGACATTATAATGAAAAGTGATTTTAAAATAATAGAATCTGATCCCATTTTATGTATCATATATTTATATATTTCCATCAAATATAAACCAGGAAGAACACACTCTTAAAATGTTACTGCCAGCGGTATTTAGCTTATTAGTAGAGTGCTTGCCTAGCAAGCACAAGGCCCTGGGTTCAGTTCTCGGCTCAAAAGAATTTTTTTGTGCCCAATAGAATTGCAAGTGTGCCAACAATTGTAGATGTATCACATTTTCATTAGCTATTCTTCAGTTGAGAGACATTTAGTTGTTCCCAGTTCTTTATGAATAAAGCTGCTATGAGCATAGACTTTGTGGGACGTTGGAGCATCTTTTGGGTATATGCCCAAGAGTGGTATAGCTAGGTCTTGAGTTAAAACTATTCCCAGTTGGGGCTGGAAAGATGGCTCAGTGGTTAAGAGCACCGACTGCTCTTCCTGAGGTCCTGAGTTCAAATCCCAGGAACCACATAGTGGCTCACAACCATCTGTTGTGCATGAGATCTGATGCCCTCTTCTGGTGTGTCTGAAGGCAGCTACAGTGTACTCATATACAATAAAATAAAATCTTAAAAAAAAAAAACCTATTCCCAGTTTTCTGAGGAACCACCCAATTGATTTCCAAAGTGGCCATACAAGTTTGCACTCCAAACAAGGGGGAGCAAGGGGGACTGTTCCCCTTGCTCCACATCCTTGCCAGCATGTGCTATCACTTAAGTTTTTGACTTAAGCCATTCTGACTGATGTAATATGGAATCTCAGATTTGTTTTGATTTGCATTTCCTTGATGACTAAGGACTTTGAACATTTCTTTAATTGTTTCTAGAGCATTCGAGATCTCTCTGTTGAGAATTCTCTGTTTAGTTCTCTTCCCCATTTTTTTTCTGCCAGACAGTCTTTTATTACATCATAAAAGCAACACTAGGCACTAGATCTTGCAAAATATGCTCTGACCAACTTTCTGAAATTAAAAATGCATAACCACATCTCTAAGATTTTTAATGAACAAAATAGTTAAATACAAACTTTCATATGCAAAATAGATGACTGTAAACCCAGCAACCTCAGAGCCGAGTCCGAATCTCTCCCAAGGCTCAGTGGGGCTGGAGTAGGGCATGCTGCTGAGCCAGCAACTTAATTTCATATATATATATATATATATATATATATATATATATATATATATATATATATATATATATATATTTAAAAAAACTCTGAGGAAAAATAGGCTTAAATTGAGGCCATCTCCTGAAATACAGCTCAGGCCAGCCCTTGCCACTGTGAGCTCAGGCTCACTACACCTAGGTTTGACATATATGGTCACAGTTACTTTGAATCCAGTTTCATGAGGAAGCCAAGCTATTTCAGTTCTAGAAAAGAAAGTCTTGAAGATGAGTGCGCCCTGCGGTGAGGACTCACGGACAATGTTCCTTGGCCACTTTCCACGAACTGTGCCCGTGTCATAGCATCAGACTCTCTAAAGGCAGCCAGACCCCTACAACAGAGCATCATCATTTCTTCTGGCATTTCCAAGTCTTAAAGGAGAACCTTAACTGTGCGTTAAGTTCCCAGCACTAGAGAAGCTGGCAAACACCTCCTTCCTCCCCCTGCTGACATCTCTCAGAAGCAGGGAGTGGCAGTTTGATTAACATTCTTTTCAGAAATAAATAGTCCAAACAAATTATTTATAGCTAATTATAAAAGAGCAGTGGGAAAGGGCACTGCCCAGTGTTTGCTAATGAGTGAGTGAATATGTGTGAACACACAGAGAACAATTCATATAACAAATCCTGCATTTCCCACATTCATATGGAAATAATGCCTTAAAACAAAAGACATTAGGGTTGGGGATTTAGCTCAGTGGTAGAGCTCTTGCCTAGCAAGCGCAAGGCCCTGGGTTCGGTCCCCAGCTCCGAAAAAAAGAAAAAGAAAAAAAAAAAGAAACCAAAACAAAACACATTAATTAGTATTTGTCCTTGTATGGGGCTAACAGTCTAGGGCTCTGAGCAGACACAGCCTTACAAATAGGGCTGCAAGCAGCTCCTCCACACCTCTAGTCAGGGCCGCTGTGGAGAGGCCTTCATGCACTCTGGAGAGCTCAGTACCTGTGAAAGAAGAGAAATGATAGGGACTTTTTAACCCACAATGCATGAGGTATATGCAAACATCCATGAAAGAACCACCAGCAGCTAGAAGACCAGACGGGGCATTGTCACAGCAAATGCTGGTGAAGGATTTCCCACACCATCTTCTTCCGGAAAAGAGGCATCTGGTGCTTACTGAATGTGATAGGTTTGTCCCTAGAAATATAATCTGCGTATTTACAAGTAAACATTCCACAATCACTCCCATTCAACTGTTGAGGAATCTCATGTGGCTTCATGCTGTAGTGGGTCCACTCTAAGAGACTGAGATCTGTATTTCTTTTGGTCTTGCTTTCGTCCTGTAAATACTGAAGAAGAATCTCACAGATCCTGTGGCCTTTTTGTCCCATAGAATCCAGATATTTAAGACACCTTTTTCTTAGGTCCATCACCACCAGGCTCCAATGTACCTTCCGATGAATAGGAACCAGAACAAGTTCTTGATCGAAGAGATTCACCCATCTTTTCACTGCTTGGTAATCCAGACTTTAATTTAGGATAGAAGAATGTATTGAGTGCATGAAGTGCTGGATAGCCTTGCTTTTTACTCCTCTCCACTAAAAGATTCATATAAAAATTAATGACCTCATCATTGAGCCAGTGATAGTTCTTTAAGGTCTGGATATCTCCACGGGTGATTCATAACTTGAAACCACTGTTCAAAATCTCATCTGGAGGGCCGTGGCCTAGGGCATTACTGATTTCCTTTTCCATGTCCTCTGTAAGTTCAAAGAGATCTTCTGTTCTTCTGTCTTTCTCTTTGCTTGGGAAGTTCTTTTCCTTTGCCTCAAGCACTGATATTTTCCTTCTGAGTAAGCCATTGCTTCCACTTCCCAGGCAAAGCTGGGCAGACACTTCTTCTGACAGATCAGGCTCCAACTGGTGTCCTCTTGTACCATCCTTTTCAAATCGGAGTTCCACACCACCTTCTCTGTGTCAGCTTTTTCTTTTAAATACCTCTTGTCACTTCTCACTGAACAGATAGGTCCTCTTGTTTCAACAACTCTATACTGTTTTGGAACAAAATGGGTTGTTCTGACTCCATGATTCTGCTCCTCCATCCAGCCTTTGGTCTTTAATGTGTCCATCTGAATTCTCTGAGAACTATGATGTGAAACTGCAGGAGGAAAAGTGCTTTCGTGAGCACCTTCTTTAAGACGCTCCAATAGCTTTAGGTATTTTTCTCTTTCGTCCTTCTGGACACCACCCTCCACGGTGCATTGGGGACGTCTCGCACCCTTGCCACCCTCTTCAGAAATCATCTCTGTTACACCTTGCTCCTGAGGTTTCCACGTTAAGGAACTCTCTGGATTGCTTTTGCTATGGCGACGGCCATTTGGTCTATTATAGCCTTCTGATTTCAATGTAAAACCAAAGGAAGGCAGGACTCTCCGTGGCTGATCTCGGGCCACTGTCACTCTGATCTCTGGATAGTCACGTATTCCATTAGGAGATTTATTACCCAGCTTCAGCATGCTGCTGCAGGATCCAGAACTCATCAGTTCACAAGAGGGAGAGTTCGAGAATACCTCTCCTGAAGGGGCCGCATTCCGTGTTCCATTACAAGCAGAAGACACCATGGGTTTGGTGGTCAGCTGGAATGGGAATCCAAATAAGCTGGCCTCATTGTAGAGACTGTTCTTTGCTTGGTGAGTGAAGCAATCTAGTCTTGGTCTTTTAGCTGGGATTTCATCAGTGTCCACTGCAGTAGAAAACAGAGAGCTGATGGAGCGCCGCCTCTTGAGCAGGGCCTGGGCCCGGGGCGCGGGGCGCTCACACCAGCGAAGAATGGTGCCGAGAACCTTAGTCAGCCATCTGTACATTCCAGGCCTGAGCAGCAGCAGCCGGCCGACACACCCGAGACTAGACGAGAACTCAAGAGCTGTCGCCGCTACTGCGGCCTTCGCCGCTTCGGCCGTAGCCAGGATCTCTCTTCCCCATTTTTAATTGGGTTGTTGGAGTCTAACTTCTTGAGTTCTTTATAAATTTTGGATATTAGCCCTCTGTCAGATGTAGGGTTGGCAAGGATCCTTTCCTAATCTGTAGGCTGCCATTTTGTTCTGTTGACAGTATCCTTTCTTCTACAGAAGGTTTTTAGCTTCATGAGGTTCCAATTGTCAATTATCTTAGAGCCTGAGTTTTGTTCAGTAAGTTGTCTGCTGTATCAATGAGTTCAAAGCTATCCTCCACTTTCTGTTCTATTAAATTTAGTGTATCCAGTTTTATGTTGAGGTCTTTGATCCACTTGGACTTGAGTTTTGTGCAGGGAGATAGATGTAGATCTATTTGAATTCTTCTACATGCAGACATCCAGTTGGACCAGCACCATTTGTTGAAGATGCTTTCTTTTTTTCCATGTATGGTTTTGTCTTCTTTGTAAAAACAAAAAATCAAATGTCCATAGGTGTGTGAGTTTATTTCAAGGTCTTCAATTCAATTCCATTGATCAACTTCTCTCTTCCCATGCCATACAATTTTTATTGCTATTGCTCTGTAGTATAGCTCGAGGTCAGGGATGGTGATACCTCTGGAAGTTCTTTTATTGTTCAGAATTGGTTTTGCTATCCTGGGCTCTTTGTTTTTCCATATAAAGTTGAGAATTGCTTTATCAAGGCCTAAAGAATTGCCTTGGAATTTTGATGGGTATTGCTTTGAATCTGCAGATTGCTTTCGGTAAGTGATCTGATAAGATACAAGGCACTATTTCAATTTTCTTATATCTGTTGAGACTTGCCTTGTGACCAAGTATATGGTCAATTTTGGAGAAGGAGCCATGAGGTGCTGCAATGAATTTATATTCTTTTGTGCTTGGGTGAAATATTCTATAGATGTCTGTTAGGTCCATTTGATCATCATGTCTGTTTGTTTCATTATTTCTGTTTAGTTTTTGTCTGGATGACCTGTCAGTTGGTGAGCATTGAATTCTACCAGTAGTAATGTGTGGGGTTCCATGTGTGTGCTTCTTGTTTTCAAAAGATTCTTTTTCTGGAATCATTGTTTGTTATATTTACGTAGCTGATGTTTTGGAGACAGCTATGCTTATCACTAAATCACCAATGCCTCACCAAATAGACAAGTTCTTCATAAGTTAGGATGAAGCTGAGACTTAAATGTTATTAGTTGGAATATTATGAGGACATTGGTAACAAAATATGACTTTTAGGCAGCACTGTTCTGGTTCAGTCTTATGAAAACAAAGCTTGGGGCTGGTGACATGTGTCACAGTGAAGAATACTTGCTGCTCTTGTAGGGGATCCCTGTTTGGCTCCCAGTACCCATATTTTGCAAAATGAAAGGCAGAAGAGGCCATCAGATCCAATTTCAGTTCTACTGGATCTGATGCTCTCTTCTGGTCACAGAAGGCACCAGGCATGCATATAGTACACATGATATACACTCAAAGAAACAGATAAAGTAAAAATAAATAAATCATAAAACCCAAAACTTTTAGGAAATACCATTTTAAAAGTTCTATTAGTGTTATAAGCAATATATAAACAAGTAAATATTTTGTCCTTCATTTTGCAAGTAAAAAGTCTTGCAAGTACTTTGTGTAGTTAAGTAATACTTCAGGATTGTATTATTTAATATTAGCCTGATTTCCAGGCTGGGTAGATGACTCAGCAGTTAAGATCACTGACTGCTTTTCCAGAGGACCTGTGTTCAATTCCCAGCAACCACATGGTGACTTGGAACCATCTGTAATGGGATCCAACATCCTCTTTTGGTGTATCTGAATAAAGTGACAGTGTACCCACATTCATAAAAATAAATAAATAAATAAATCTTTAAAAAAATTAGACTGATTTCAATGGCTGTAAAAATTGAAGGCATTGTATCTGTTTGTGAATCCTTTGTTTTTTCTAAGTAACTGAAAAATTACAACACTAATATGTAAACTTTCTTTCCTTCTACATCAACTTTATTTCTCTAATTTTGATAAATATTGTTTACATTGTAAGCTTTTAATCATCATAATTTAAAATTATGCTTAGAACTAACGTACTATACATATTCTGTGGTGTTTGTGTGTGTTTTGTTAAAGAGATATTTTCCCAGGCTCCTGTTACTTGATTAGTCACTTGACTAGAAATAATGCTACTCTGTCCAAGAGATGTCATTTTACAGATGAGAGTTTGTTCTTTGTCTTTTGGTTAGGGGACTTTGGGGTTTTTTTGAAATGAGATTTTATATATCACAGACTGGCCTGGAAGCCTCAATATATCCACTGGTGACCTTGAACTCCTTGTTCTTCTTTTTCTACCTATACCCCCTCCACACAGCCCATACAGAGATTGCAAGTATGTCCTACTGTATGCCACAGCAGATGTTTAAGTCAACATATTAGTATTTTTTTTCCTATCTCTGGATTTCTGTGTCAAACTTAATATTGTGTGAATCGTATCAAGTATCTTTGGATTGTAGTTCAGTAATATTTTATAAAACAACAGATGCCAAAAGCTACACATATGACTAGTATAGAAAATAATCAATTGTTTAAATTAGTTTTAAAAATGCTTTCCTGGGGGGCTGGGGATTTAGCTCAGTGGTAGAGCGCTTGCCTAGGAAGCACAAGGCCCTGGGTTCGGTCCCCAGCTCCGAAAAAAAGACCAAAAAAAAAAAAAAAAAATGCTTTCCTGGGCTGGAGAGATGGCTCAGCAGTTCAGAGAGCACCAACTGCTCTTCCAGAGGTGCTGAGTTCAATTCCCAGCAACCACATGGTGGCTCACAACCATCTGTAATGGCATTTGATGACCTCTTCTGGTGTGTCTGAAGACAGCTACAGTGTACTCATATACATAAAATAAATAAATCTTAAAAAATTCATTTAAGAATGCCTTCCTATTTTATTACCCTAGGAATTATCACATCATTATTATACTCAAATATACTGAAAAAAGAGGTTTTTAAAAAGACCAGTGATGGTATCACACAGATTCTGCAAGGGAGAAACAAATCATCACCATAACATTGTTTACATAACCCTTCACTGTTGCCATGGTGATGGCTAAACCATCAAAGTCAGCTTTTGTGGGTTGCTTTTTTTTTTTTAATTTCTAGTACAAGGTTAGTTTTAGTGTTCCTTGGAGACACTTAGGAATGTGAAATTTTATTTTCTTCACAGAAAGGCAAAAAGAACATTGGCCAAAGAACACATTTGTAAACCAAATGTGTCATAAGATGAGTATGGGGAGCCATTGCACACTCTGGCAGGAATGGTGAAACTGGCCACGTAAGTGAAAGTTTGTACTATGAATATGACAGTGCCCTGGAGAGTGAAATATGTTCTTTATGAGATATTTCCACCTCAGGGCTCTGTGGAGGCTCTGTCTTGGTGAAAATATGCCCATCTTCCTTCATTTGTCACTCCCAAGGACAAACGCTAATCCAAAGAAGAGAGATTGTTCTAGAAAGAAGACTGCAGATAGGTCAGGTAGCCATTATGGTCCTGAAAAGAAGAGGTTTCAAGTATCGATCAATCGGGACAGAAGGTGTTCATGAGCTCGCAGGAGCACTGTGTCACGCAAGAAGAACTCCAACCATCTCATTTTTCAAAAATGATATTGTTATCCTTTCATCTCATGTGCTCATGCCTCAGAATGTGCCAAGGTAATTTCTTACCAGACAGATGCCAACAGTAACTAGGCAACTGGTATAAATAGATGCATAGTAAGAAGCCTTTTATGGAGTTCATTATTTGAACTAATATTTATAAATGGTTTAAAAAAGACAGCCACCATTTTTCAACAGAAATCCAGAGCCATCAAAAGACTTAAAAAGGGGGGGGGGGGCGCTAGAAAGATGGCTCAGTAGTTAGGGGCACTGTCTGCTCTTCCAGAGGTCCTGAGTTCAATTCCCAGCAACCACATGGTGGCTCACAACCATCTGTAATGGGATCTGATGTCCTCTTCTAGTGTGTCTAAAGACAGCAACAGTGGACTCACATAAATCTTTTTAAAAAATGAATTGATTTTTATCAATGCAACTGCAAGAAAAAACAAACGAATAAAAACCTGAATAAGCTAGAGCTTGTTACAGATTCGATATGTATGAGGTGAATTTGTTCCAGGTTCATGCATGAGATTTCACAACGGCTAATTACATTAAAAATATCATATATATTACACATAGCTAGACACACAAATTCAAATACACAGAATATAATCAAATGTATGTATGGTTTGGGGAAGTGTTGGTTGGTTGGCTAGTTGGCTTGGTTTGGTTTTTGAAGTAAGTTCTCACCTAGAGTTTGCTATGCCCTGAAACTTCCTGTGACCCTCCTAAGAGACTGCAGGAGTACTCCTACACACACCAAATAGTTATTATCAGTGAGCCTTCTTCTGTAAGTTACATATAAAAATGACGTGACAGATAGGGAGAGAGACATTGCTGGATTCGAAGCAGCAGTGATGGTTAGATTTTGCTGCAGTACGTAGGTTCCTTTAATTTTCAAAAGTTCCTCTTTAGTAGAGGAAGTAGGAAGCAAAATGGTCCGTGTGGAACACGCCCTCCCTGACCACCAGACCTGAGCTTCTCAATTCTCTACTGTGAAGGTATGTGGGGGATGGGACACCACAACCGCACTTCCCTGTTGCTGCTAGTTGTAGCATTAAGGGAGGAGGGAGAAGATGAAGACAGAAGGGCTGGGAGCCTGGGGGCTTGGGTGGGGCAGCTCTAAAGTTTCCATTGCCTGAGGTGTGACTCCTTTAAATCTGACTCCGGCTGCTTAAGTCAGGAAGGCTTCCCACAGTCTGAGATCCCTGCACCAGCACACCTGGCCAGGCTCAGAGACCCACACCCATTCGCCTGCAGGGGAAAGGGACCGTGTGCTGACTCAGCAAGTTTCTGAGTCATTTCCTGGTCACTTAGATACCTTGACTCTCCTCCAGGATACCACCCAGCAGAATCAAATGCACTTTTCCATTCCGTCAACAAAACTCATAGTTTCCTGCCCCACAGCCAGTTCTCTTTAAGCAGTGGCTCAGAGCATCCAAGTCTACTGACCGTGCACCCAATAGCCTCAGTAAAAATTTACTGAGTATGTAATTTTCTCAAGTGCCCACTATAGTCTTTGTAAACTAACTCCCCACCCCCCACCCCCCCACCCCCCACCCCCCGTCCCCGTGTCTGTGTTTGTGGGTGTGAGTCTGTGTGTGCGCGCGCCCCCCCGCTGGAACTCTAAATCAGGCTAGCATTGAATTCACAGAAATCTGGATCAAAAATGTGCTCCACCATACCTACCTGCCCAGAGTTCACACTGAAAATTCAAACTGTTTAACTCTACACCAGTATTTGATTTTCTCTCTTCCAGTAAGCCACGCCCGCCAAACCACAAGGAGAGGCACTAATTAACCAAAAATAAAATACTTTAAGAAATGTAGCTGGAAAATAGCAAACGGTTCCAGCAACCAGAGGCTAAGAAACAGGTAATTCCTGTTAGTTGGCTTTTGCTTTGGCTCTGCATCTCGAGATGACTAAGAAACCGGATTTCTACCCAGGTGGAACAGTGAGAGCTCCGAGGCTGGCCCGCGTGCAGGAGCCGTTGTTCTGCAAGTGTCTCCTTAAGGCAGAAATAAGCATGCCTGAACAGAGACATCTATTGTTAAGTGCCTGGCTTCTCAAGCAGACACACTGCCTTACAAACCTAAAAAGGACTTTGTTTGCCTCCCCCAAAGCTTTAATCCTTGAGGGGCAATTTTGTATAATCTCAAATTTCAAAATGTTCATATCCTGGAAACCACTGGTGTTCCCTTTGGGAGGTTTTCCTCAGCAATGTCTAGGTATGCAAATATTCTGGAGTATTTTTTGGGAGAAAAATTAACTATAGTTGCTTTTCAATAAAAAAAAAACACCATTAAACACTTGGCATGTGTCTATATAATTAAAGTCAACTTAGTTGTTAAGAAAAATAAGACCCAGGCATGGAAGTGCCTGCCTATAATTTCAGCTTATGGGAGTAAAGACAGCAGGATATAGTGTTCAAAGCCAGCCTGAACATTCAGAAATCATGTTTCAGGAAAACAAAAAGGAAGAAGTGAAGAAGAGGGATGTGCACACTGATATGAAAGGGTGTGCAAAGTTGATCTCTTGGTGAGTGCATGGGTGATTGTGTATCCATTAGCCCAGCAATCCCTGTGTCTATTAAGTTTTTGGCTAATATAACAAAGATGGGTTTCACAAGGTAGTACATGCATATCGTGACACACTTACTCTCATATGTACATATCCTATACGTGGTTCTCATTCACCTCCCTGAATTGCCCTCCCCCACATCTTCCCTTCCCTCTTGCTGGTCTGTGTCCCTTTCCTACCAATTACTATTCCTTGCTTCTTTTGTGACACACATATCCTGTTGCCTTCTCTTGTTTCCTCAACCCCAATTAATGATCTTAAATTTTATTTAAAAAATCTAAACAGAACAAAGTAAAACAAGATCTAAGAATGTAAGATCCCTCAAAACCAGGGCTTCAGAGGACTTCAACCAATGACATAGCAGGAAATCCATTTTAATTAGCTGCTTTAGGATTAGCTGATTGGTTACAGAGCCTTCTTCTGCATTCACTAGAGCTCAGTTTCCCTTATCATTCTGTGTTGGTGTCTACTACTGATGCTCATCTAAGCAGCTCCCACAAATCATGGCCTCCCACCATCTCTAACCCTCAAAGGGACCACAAGAAAGTGAGTACTGGCAAGCTTCTCCTCCTGTCTAGGCTCTTCCTTGGTTTGATTTTTTTCCCCAGTATGTCTCTTAAAAAACAATAACCAAAAGAAAAATATTAAAGTCGACACACACGGGTTGGAGATTTGGCTCAGTGGTAGAGCACTTGGCTAGCAAGCGCAAGGCCCTGGGTTCGGTCCCCAGCTCCGAAAAAAAGAAAAAAAAAAAAAAAAGTCGACACACACTATACAATGTATAAACAAAACACCTTATTATAATTTATCGGAGCACTTGATCTAACAGGCAGGATGAGTAGGAGAAGGAATAGGCAGACTGAAAATCAATATTATTAGGGGAGACTTAGGAACCTTCTGGTCATTTGTTTATATCTGAAGTGTGTTATGCTTTGTTAATTGAAGAATTAGGGAAATGCCTAATATATGACCTTTGTTTTCAAAGAACTTACAATGTCTTCCTGAGGAGATATGTGTGTAACCAAATGGATCCCGAAACTGTCACATGTTCAGAGGGCATTGTGGTGTTTCCCCTTCCTAAGACAGACTGGTTGAAGATTCCAAAGAGACACTATGATAGATAGATAGATAGATAGATAGATAGATAGATAGATAGATAGATAGAAGATAGATAGATAGATAGGTAGAAGATAGATAGATAGATAGGTAGATAGATAGATAGATAGATAGATAGATAGAGTGAAGCAGGGAGATTGCTCAAACCTGAGCATTTGAAACCAGCATGTTTGACATAGATGAAGTTAACTACCAACCAGGGCATTCAGTGTGATCCAATATAGTTATCGTAGGAATTTAGAGTTCATGTCCTCATGACAGACAAGAGAAAGATGTCCTGTTTATGTCTGCGATTTGGTGTCAGGTGGAGCTTATATTAAGGTTTAGAAAATTTGGCTTTTAGTCATAAGGAGTCCAGGAAGATCTGCCCTGCCAAGAACATCAGATCATGTGGTTTATACTTTAGCCCTCCCTGCTCTCAATCCTCTGAATAAAATTATCTCACCACCTCTACCACCCTTCTCAAAAACAAAACAAAAAGTCTCTGAGCTCCGGGTCAGTTTCTTCCAGTGTTTTGGTCAACAACCTAGAAATTTTTTTTTTGGTTCTTTTTTTTTTTTGGGGGGGGGGGGGGGGAGCTGGGGACCGAACCCAGGGCCTTGCGCTTCCTAGGCAAGCGCTCTACCACTGAGCTAAATCCCCAACCCCCAGAAATTTTTATCACTGTGTGGAAATGTTCAGGACCTGAGCTTGGGTTTCAATTTGCTAGGAAATGCATGGGCTGATTGGTCATAGTCTGGATACCCTGTGAGTCTTGCTCATGTGTGTTTTTGGGGTGGAGATGGTGGTCAGCTCCAGAAAGGAAGGGCCTCTCAGTCAAGTCAACATGAACACATTATCTATTTAAAACCAAGAATGCTGTCTTTGACCTGCTGCTGCTTCTCCCCAAGGCCTGAAACACCCCTTGTTTCATCCTTTACATTTCTAATGGAGCCAGCTCCAGAAGTGCAGTCAGTGTAAAAGCATTTCATCGAGCAAGTAATTCAGTGTCTTCATGATCCTTATAAGAAAATCTGTAGGGGGCTGGGTGTAGGGCTCTGGTATCACCGGCCTCTCCCATGGAGATCTCTTGCCCCACTAGATGCTCAGGTTCGGGCGAGGGGGAGAGAGCTTGCGCAGGGAGGGGGAACAGCTTTCACCGCCCCAGCTGCCAGTCCTCCTTTCTGCAGCTGCTGCTTGGGTTGCTCAGGCCGGGCTGAGCCAGGAGGAGACTGACTAGCCAACGAGGGGTACAAGGGAGCTTCTGGTGGCGATTTCGGGAGAGGAGATCTCTTCCCCAAGCTGCGGTGTTACAGCTCTGAAGATAGAAGCGCTCGGACGATGGAACAATTCTTGCACACGTTTAATTCTGAACACGACACTTAAATACTGGTTTTTGGATGGAACAGTGTCTGACAGCAGGTACTTCCTATTGGTTTGGCCTGAGAGCTTGGGAAGACCTCATCTACATATTCGGGGGTGTGGTCCTGTTTATGACTGCTCTGTCTCGCCTATTTTACAAGACAATGTCTTTGTGGGATGGTGCAGCTGCGTGAGGCCCCGATATTCTGGGAGACTGGGAATGCATCTGCTGTCCCTTTTAGGGTCTTCCGGAGATTTGACCAATCTCGATCAGGAATCAAGGTACCGTTCACTGACCTCTGCCCCACAGCTGGGGAGATTTCCCAGTGGTTAAGAGTGCTTGCTACTTTTCCAGAGGACCTGGTTCAGTTCCTAGCACTCAGAACAGATAAACAGCTGTAACTATAGCTTCAGGGGATCTGCCCCTTAGCCTCCCCTGGCCCTTGGGCTTACACACACACACACACCTAATTAAAAATAATAAATAAAAAAATAGAAGTTCTTAATCCCAAACATGGGAGTAGAAAAACCACTGACCCTAGTCATTATGACCAATTTAATTAAAGCAAGCTTTTTTATCCATGTACCTGGGCTGCCTTCCCTAAGGTTTGAGGGGTCAGCATTAGACATGAGGAAAACAAGGTTTTTATAGCTCAGGGATAGGTGGTTTTCAAATAAGGGATTTGGTGGGCAAAGTAGGTGGGACTACAGGAGCAGAACTTAAATACAACAAATTAGTCATTAACAGCCTCGTGAAACAAAGGCATGATTCCAAGGTAGTCAATAAGAACAGGGAATCATAACCAGGTAACCATTAAACCATTTTGAAACAAAGGTAAACTTTGGGAAATTACAGACATACTGAGACTTCTCTGCAGAAATTGCTTTGAATACAAGGAAGTAAACCAACTGTAGCAAATGATGGTGGAACAGCATTCCAGGGAGGTGGGGGCAGAAAACAAACCCAGGATGATAAAGCAGAGGACCTGGAAAGCAGCAATTCCTTCAGCCACATTGAGTTTAGTAGCTTAGCCAGATCCCAAAGGGATTGTTTTATTATTTATTATTTCTATAGATTTCCTTAAGCATTCATTCTCTCTTTCAAATAAAATAAATGTCAGCCCATTTAAGAAATGTTTACAGAAATTATGTGGAAACTATTTTGACATCCACACTCAGGATCTTTGCTTCTAGAATAAGCAAGAGAAAGAGGGCTCCTCCTTCCAGGGTGGTGGGTGTAGTTAAAGCTTAAAGACTACATCATTAATCATGATAATTTTCCTTGGATCCCAAACATCTAAATTATAAGCAGCAACCTTGCACTGCAACTTGTGATGGTTTAAATATGCTTGGCCCAGGGAGTGACACTATTAGGAGGTGTGGTCTTGTTGGAGGTGTAGTCTTGTTGAAGGTGTGGTCTTGTTGGTGTCACTGTGGGGGTGGGCTTTGTTTGAGGCACTTATGCTCAGGCTCCACCCAACGTGAAATGAGAGCCTCTTTTTGGCTGCCTCCAGAAGAGAGTTGCCTTCTGGCGGCCTTTGGATCAAGATGTAGAACTCTTAGTTCCTCCAATACATGGATGCTGCCATACTTCCCACCATGATGATAATGAACTGAACCTCTGAAAGTGAAAGTCAGCCCCAATTAAATGTTTTTCTTTATAAGAATATAAAGGTCATATTGTTCCTTCATGGGGGAAAAAACCCTATCTAAGACACTTGTCAAGGAAATATACAAAATATTAGTATTGTTACAAAGTTGAAGGCACTCACCGCCAAAACCCATGAGGGGCAAAGAAAACCCTGAATGTGTATAAAGCAGATGAAGTCCTGAGTGAACATGAGCATGGTCATCTCAGGAATTCAGTGCCTCAGACCCATGGCAAGGCCTTCCCCTGGTCCTTGGGCAAACTTCAACAATGTGTGCAGAAAATGTCAACCACAGCTTCCTCCTCTCTGCAATTCACAGCCTGAGACTGCTCTCCTATAGAGACCTCCTACCCAAATTAACCAAAACTGCCTCCTGGTCACCTGTAAACAATAAACCTGCTCCCTTGATCCATATGTACAGAATAAATGTGTTATAATTCAAAGTTGCTGCTGGTGGTGTGTCTCCATCAGAGCACACAGCCCACTCAATCACAGCTTTTCTGTATGCATGCCTCTGTTCCCTGTCACCCCAGTTAGGACAATCCCAAAGCCGCACAAGTTGCAGCACTCCTGGTTCCTAAGATCAGTGAATAACTCAAGCTTAGCCATAGAATTCTGACTTCAAATCTTTCGTCGATCTCTTCACCCCCTGCCTTATGCTTCACATCTAGCCCAATGATCGAGTGGGAAACAAAAGGAAGCGCTGAAGAGACAGGGATTTCCACACTGTACCCCCATCCCACTGTCTGCTGCTGTGTAACAGACCAGCTTATAACTTAGGCATGAAACAGCTGTCCTGAGCTCACATGGTATCAGCAAATGCATTGAGACCGAGGCTGGAGGATCTATGGCTGAGATAGTTCTCTTAAGAGTTGGCAATCAATAGCCAGTAGTCCTCCCCTGTGGGTCTGTTTATCAGACAGCTCGAGAGACCTCACAGCATAGTGCTGACTTTCCTGAGTGAGTGCCGGAGACAGCAGGCCTGGAGACATTAAAGCACTGTCTCACATTAAATCTCAGAAATCATATAGCAACGGGAAGGGGCCAAAAGCTCGCCCAGATTCAAGGAGAGGAAACTGAGGTCCCACCTCTCTCTGCAGTCATTTTCATTTTCTGTTAGAGACAAGGTGTCAATTAGCCCAGACTGGCCTCCTTGTGAGGGAGGGTCACTTTAAACTCCTTATCTACATGCCTCCACCCCATGCATATGTGAGAGTGACAGAGAGAGAGAGAGAGAGAGAGAGAGAGAGAGAGAGAGACAGACAGACAGACAGACACAGAGAGAGAGAGAGAGACAGAAACAGAGAGACAAAGACAGACAGACACAGAGACAGAGACAGACAGACAGACACACACACACAGAGTGAGAGAGAGAGAGAGAGAGAGAGAGAGAGAGCATACTACACTGCAAGTTCCACCTCTTGATGGGAAAAGTGTGAAGCTTCATTGGAAGAAGAGTATGTAGAGGTGAGTAATATTGCACCATTTTAAAAACACAATCTACTATAGCTTCGCAGCATCCAATCGACCCAAACAAATGGTCTCAGCTGATTAAAGGAATTCTGTCCCTTCGGCCAGTGATTGGTTAGGGGATAGGCAACTCTAAGCCATCTGGGGCAGTGTCTCTGACAAAAATTCAAAAATTTCTGGAGGCTGAGAAGTCCAAGGTAAAAGGTGCTGACAGCTAAGTGTCCCTGAGGGGCTGTTGGCTGGGTCATAATTAGAAGCTTCCGGTTGTCTCCTTGTGTGGTGAAAGAAACAGAGGCTCAAGGCTTCTGGGAAAGAGAAGCAATTCTTACCTGCTGAACATGCATAAAGTAATGCATGTTCCTGAAGTAACCCTGCTACTAATGGCCACTTCATGATTACAAAGGTAACACAGGCCAGAGGGTGATAGGGAAATGCTTCGTGATGATGCCATCACTAAATCTAAGATCCTTAGAGTTTACCTGCCTTTTCTGGAGATATAAATAATATTTAAGTAATTTTTAAGGGGCTAGAGAGATGGTTTAGTGGTTAAGAACACTGGCTGTTCTTCCAGAAGACATGGGTTCAATTCTCAATATCCACATGGCAACTCACAATCATCTGTAACTTCACTTCCAGTGATTCAGTGCCCTCTCTGGCCCCTGAAGACACCAGACAAGCATGTGGTGCATAGATATACATGCAGGCAAAACACCCACGTGCACAAAAAAAATAAATAAAATTTATGGTTTTTAAAAGATTGATTTAATTTTAATTTATTTTTATTGGATATTTTATATATTTACATTTCAAATGTTATCCCCTTCTCCCCTCCCAACCCCCCATTCATTTATTTTATGTATGTGAGTACATGGTCACTATCTTCACACACACCAGAAGAGGGCATCAAATTCCATTACAGATGGTTGTGAGCCACCATGTGATTGCTGGGAATTGAACTCAGGACCTCTGGGAGAGCAGTCAGTGCTCTTAACTGCTGAGCCATCTTTCCAGCCCCAAAATATATGTTTTGTTTTGTTTAAAAAAATTTTTTTAAATTCAGCTCGAGACAAGTTTCTGTGATTTCCTGAAGTGGAAACTTAAGGGTTCTTTAAAAAGTTGGTTGTATCAAATGGTGTTGTGAGGAGGCAAACATGTGAAGGAGTGTTTTCCTAAAGAGGACACAGGTGAAAGGCTAAGGCTGACTCATGAAGGAACATTTTACTGAAGCAGACACAGGAGAGAGGATGTTCTGCTAAAGCAAGCATGTGAAAGGACTCATGAAGAAGGATTCTTTACTAACAACATGCATGTATTGGTCTGTCTAACATTGTATAGCTGTGTTATATTGTAGTGACGCCACAGAGAGAAACCTGTCAAAAAAATGTCTGGTGGTGTACTGCTGCAGTTTCTTGCCTCTTCTGTAGACTTGGGCTTATTGGCAGTGATGTCAGCTAAGACAAATGCACATGCTGAGGCAAGACATGTGGAGGATATGTGATGTTTGGAGGAAGTATAAAAGGACTTGACACGGACAGCAATGGAGGCTGAGCTAGGCTTGCTTATAGAGCTAGCTGTGCAATGCTTGTTGGTCTTGTGTCTTCACTGATCTTTGCTTCAATGAGAGAGGCACAGTTGAGAACTTTCCCTGGAGTTTCTGTTGACCCTGGTCTCTCCTGCTGACTTGTGCCAAGGCTGAGGACTGTCTGACTCTGCTAGGTAGTGGCACTGCTGCTGATTCATGTTTGCTATCCCAACTCTACCCAACTGGACTGCGGGTGTATCTGTGAGGTATTTGCGAGTGAATCAAGCTGCTGTTGCCTGCTAAGCTGTGAACTGAACTGCCAGTTTCCAGACAACACAGACAGGAGTTGCTCCAAAGAACCATTCATAAACAGGCCTGCT
Organism: Rattus norvegicus; assembly: GCF_021556685.1. Classification (NCBI taxonomy): domain Eukaryota; kingdom Metazoa; phylum Chordata; class Mammalia; order Rodentia; family Muridae; genus Rattus; species Rattus norvegicus. The sequence continues at coordinate 181,334,263 of NC_141535.1, forward strand.
TCCCTCATATCCTTTCTGTCCACTGCCTCAGGTGGTTGATAGGCTAAAAGCAAGGTTAAAGCATTTAAGAACCATCATTAAAAATAGGTTTTGAAAAAATTAAAGTAACAACTTCCACCCACAAGTACTTCAGTAGTTCCTTCTAATGACAAGAAAATGCTGAGCAAGCCTCTCTACCCCTACCTGCCTCTAACCATCTCAGGAAGGATGAGTGCAGAAGAGACGAAACCAGAGGGTGAAAGTGTTAATGAACTAGTTTCTTTGTCCCATATCCAGAATTGAAGGACTTGGTTCTCTGGAACGTGAATAGTGCCTTTTAGACTCCAGAGTCTGTCCTGAAGGAGGTGACTGCTTAAATAGGAGAGATGGTTAGCTGTCAATTTTGACTGTATCTCCAAGCACAAGAAAAGTACAGATACAGGGGAGTGATACATACAAAAACAAGACAAAACAAAGCAAAACAAAACAGCAACAAAACCCAGTTTCCTTAGTCGGAAGATGTAAAAGGAACTAAGCCTTTTAGCTAGCTTGTATAAAAGATTCACAATCCAGGTATTAACCGACAAGCTACAAACCTAGATTGGACAGGTTTCAAAGCTACTCTAATTTGTATCCCAACCAAATGTCCCTTGCCACTTGCTGTTACTCCTGGCCAAATGCTCATGGTCCATCTGCTCTCGTGGCTGCCTCCTCCAGTCTCTGTGTTCTTTCTTTCTTTCCCCTTTCATCTATCCTGAGACCCATCACTCAGTACTCAAATCCCACCTTTCTCCCTCTGTAGCTCAATCACAGGCTCCAGTCTTTTGTTGACCAGTTAACCTGGGGAGAATGGTTTACATAGTGTACGTGGTGTACATGAGGATCTGCTAGTGGACAGCAACCATATCTGGGGAGCCAGTATTTAGCATTTAAATACAAGCAGCAGTAGACTAACCCACTACAGGCAGAGACAGTGCAAGCTTCATAGAATAGGTGATTTTGTTATTGTTATGTATTTATTTTTAAAATCACATGTATTATGTAGTTAGGTAAGTAGGTGGGTATATATGATGTATTTAGGGAAATGTTTGACTGTGCCATGGTGCAGAGGTCAGAGAACAACTTGTGAGATTTCATTCTCTCCATCCACAGGGATCAAGGAAATTGAACTTCTTGGCGGCAAGAAGCTTTTCTTGTTGAGCCATCTCACCAACCTGAGAGTCATTAAGTAAGTACTGTGTTAGCATCTTAATGCTGGAACAGATACCCTAGAAAATCAACTTAGGAGGTAAGAATTGTTTCAGATGTTTTGATGGTTTCAGTCCTTGGATTCTATGGAAAGGTAACCCAGCACAACAGAGAGCATGTGGTGGGTAGTTACTCAGCTCATGACCAGAACGGACACACAACACACACACACACACACACACACACACACACACACACGCATGCACACACACCACATATGCAAATATTTGCAAACAACATAAATAACACCCGAACTCACACACATGTACACATACACACACCATACATACCACACATACATACAGCCACACAGCCACACACCCACCCCCTAACCCCCCACCCCACAAATGAACATTTCTCCAGGAACCTTCTGTTAGAGGAGGAAATGGTCGAAGCCCTGAGGGTATCCAGAACAGGAACTTGTCTCCAGGAAAAAGATTTACAGCTGTCAGATGATCTTGCTGGAGAGACTGAGCTGAGAGAGAGAAGAGGTAGGCAGGGCGAAATCTTGAAACCTATTAGCTGAACATACCTGTTGCTTTCTATTTAAGCCTTACATTGTGAGAAATGGTTTTGTTTTCTATTAAAGGTGGCTAGCCCACCAACAGCAGATATTTTATGAACAGTCCGTGTTATGAAATTCTTGTGTACGTGCATGTTAGCCTGCACAGCTGTAAGACTGAACTTTCTTCCCCTTTGCACCAACTAGGACTTAGTTCATAGCTTCATTGTGAGGTCAAGCTCCTACTGATTGGGTAAGGCGCAGTTACTGAGTCAGACTAGAACCCAGACGAACCTCCTGCAGTGGTGTGCTTGCTACCCTGCCTTGGGTTGTTTTCTTGGTTTATTTTTCAAAAAGAAAAAAAAAATTGCCTTGCTGGTTACTTTCATGTAGTTGGTTTGTTTATTTATTTATTTATTTATTTATTTATTTATTTTTATTTTTGTGCCACATTAAATATATTCTTTTTTAACACCCTCAGTCAGGACCCTCAAAGATGGGCTTAGGGTAGTCACTCTCTTTTTGTCTGTCCTCCTAATGTGTGTACATTCAATATATCTTCTTTCCTTGCTTTTCACTTTTATTCTGGTTCCCTGCCAACAGTTAGCCAAGCCTGGCTTACTGAGGGTACAGGCTGCAAGCCGTAATTCCATTAACAACAGTTGGCTGGAAAATAGAGATAACTGGTTCTTACCAGTAAAAAGTCGCTGGGAAATCAACCCTGCCTTTAGGTAGCAAAAGTTCAACTTGACTAGAATTCATAATGAGTGAAAAGAAAACAACAACAAAAAAATAGTTGGAATTAGGGCACAAAGGAATTTGAACTCCAAGATGAAGAAGCTGGATCTTCAAAAGTAATTAAACAGGGCTGGAGAGATGGTTTAGTGGTTAAGAGCTCTGGCTGCTCTTCCGAATGGACCCAGGTTCAAATCCTACCACCCACATGACAGTTCACAACTCTCTCTAATTCAGGTCCAGGGGATCTGATACCCTCACACAGACATACATGGAGGCAGAACACCAATGTAAATAAAATAAAAAAGTAAACAATATAATGACCCTCTGTGGATCATTCACTAACATTTTCTGGTCATAATGGAGTGGACATGTGTATTTTATGTCCTTGGAGTATATGTATGTCACAACTTCCAGAGGATCATTGTGAAAGAGAAAATGTCTCAATTCTGCCAACAGCAGTAGAAAAGTTAACAGCTATTTTCAAGGGCTAGTGTCATGTCCTCTAACCGTCAGTAGGAACGAGGTCTGGGAGAGCGTGAAGGAATGTACTGTGTAAGTAGTAGAGGCAGCACACACTTGGCTCTCACCAGCTGTAGGACATGAGAGGAGGGAAAAGTCTGGAAGGACAACAGTAATGACACCCTAAGTCTGCAAAGTGGTTTACAAAGGACACTTTCATTTAATCCGCAGAGCAATTTTATGAGAAGTAATTAATATTTGCATAACACTACCCCAATTAAAGAGCTTTTTATGTTAATTATCTCCTTAATTATGACTCCCATTTTAAATGTGAAAGCCTGAAGCTCAGAATTAGAGAGCAGCTGCAACTCACTTAGACCCTTGCTTGCCTACCCCATAGTGACATCAGAGACCTAAAGACATTCCTCAGCTTTGTGGATGTGGCCTCAGTGCCACTGGAAGTAGCTAATCATTAAGGGGGGGAATTTAGCAGTTTTCCCGGTGTAGTTCTGGTAACATTCTAGCTAAGGAGAGAGCTTCATCCTGAAGACTGGGCCAATTCCTCCTGATTCAGGTGGCACAGTTTTTTGGGTTTTGTTTATCTTTTTGTTTTGTTTTGTTTTGTTTGCTGTCCACGATATTGTTGTTGTTTTAGTTTTTTTTTAGACAGGGTTTCTCTGTGTAACAATCTTTGGCTGTCCAGGACTCACTCTGTAGACCAGGCTTGCCTCGAACTCATGGAGATCTGTCTGTTTCTGCCTCCCAAATCTGGGTTCAAAAGTATACACCACGACACCCTGTGACTCAGTTTTTAAAAGAGGTTCATTCTTGTTGCTTCAGCCAGATTACACCTGAGTATCCTTTAAGACAGAAACAATGACTTTTCAAAATCTTTGCATACTCTGAAGCTTAACTAGTCAATATATACTTTTTAAATTACTAGATGAATAAAGAAACATAAATTGAAGACCTTTTGAAGTATCTTGAGAGTCTTTAAAACAAACAAGAAGAACCAAACAATTATGGGGGCAGTGGGTTATTTAACATTGTTGTAAGTTCTAAATGATAAAGAATTAAACTAGACAGAATCCTACACTGAAAGTTTACATTCCATTCTACTATGTGGACAATCATCCCATCTTGCCATGTGCAAGTTGCACAAAGATGAGCAAAACAGATCTATGGTTCAAGGAACTCAAGTGATAGCTGAAAAGTTAAAGCACCAATATCAGCTCTATAAACATATAGCACAATGTTACAAATTCTTTTTTCAAAATGTTTCTTTTTAATATTTCCGGTTACAAAAGAGAGATCATACAGATTGACATAACGGGAGAGATTGACTGAAGGAGCCATTGAACCATTGAATATCCCTTGAGAAAACTAAAATAGATCTGCCCAAAAGGGAGGAACTCAAGTAATAGCCGAGATTATAGAAGATTTCCACTTGATTAAATCATAAATACCTGAATAAAAATGGCAGGTGATATTTTGACAACCTCAGAACCAAACTACGAATGGCACACACCAGGCCCCTCAGACACGGCTGCCTGCACACAGGTTCACATCCACATCACACTTCCCCCTCAAGTTCCTCCCTCCCAGCTCCTGACTCCTTCATGCTTGTTCCATCGAACAGCCATAGCTATGTCTGAATTGTAACACGGGCTCTACCTACAGAACAATAAACTTAGTGTGGCATTGGTATTATAGCGGTAAAGATGGTGCCTTCCAAAATAGTAAACTAATGGAAAGGTTGGATCTTACCAGTCGCTTCTAATGTCCCCAGTCCTACCCTTCTTGTTTACTTGTGCTTTGACACCTCCTGCTTACCTCCCATTCCCTTCCCCTTGAATCCCACACTCAGTACCCCATCAAGTGAGCTCATTTCTTATTTACCTCCTCCATACCTTCAACTCCTTCTCTTTCCTTGCACTCCTAACTAAATCCTTTCTGCAAACTTCTATCTTTAATCCAGTGGCTAGACTTCTAAACACTACTGGAAACCGCCCTACAATCACACAGTCATGGGACCATGTAGATTGTAATCATCACAGAATTATGGTGTCATCTCTTTGTTTTTATACCACTCAGCCTTTCTAGGTCTTTCCCCTCTGTTTTACCTGAGGCCAGTCTCCTCTAGTCTCTACTCTGAACCTGTGCCCACTGTGTCAGTATTTAGTGTCTTCTCACAGAGGTCCCCATCTCTGCTTCCAGGTGTCATAAAACGTGTGCTGGAAGATGCCTCTGTCCGACACTTCCAAACCTATGGTACCCAGCTCCTCTTTTCTACCCCAGGGGAGTAATCCCAGCTACTCCCAACTCCTTAGGACCTGACTCACCAACTATTATTTTTTTTTTTTTTTCGGAGCTGAGGACCGAACTCAGGGCCTCAAGCTTGCTAGGCAAGCGCTCTACCATTGAGCTAAATCCCCAACCCCCAATTATTTTTTCTGGCCTTAATTAATTGCACTTTTTTGGGGACAGTTTTTCTGTGTAGCCCTGGCTGTCCTGGAACTTGCTCTACAGACCAAGCTGGCCTCGAACTCACAGAGATCTGCCTGTCTCTGGGATTAAAGTGCTGAGATTAAGTGCATGTGCCACCACTGTACAGTTCAGTGATCACTTTTAACCAGTAAACCATCTTTTCAGTCTTTCCTATTAGGTTTTTAAATCCACACATTGTCCTCGATTCTGCTTCTTCCTTCCTCTTCCTCTCACCTTCAATGAGCACATGAACACACCACATTTTCCACCCCCTCTTCATTTCCCAATCTTCCCTCAGCCCACTGCCATCTCCTTTTCTTATACTATACCACATCTGCTCCATCAAAGACCTCTAAGGATATGATTGCCAAATTCAGTGGAGGTACATCATTTTGTATTGCTCTCTAGCTCTGTGTAGTCTTTCGCCTTGTAACCTCCTTTCGGTGCTTTTGGTGACACCAGCAAGGTTCCCTTCTATTCCCCAATCATTTCTCTTCTTACCTCTATGCCAGAACACCTTTCCCCACTTGCTCATTAGCTGCTGTTTATTTACCTGAAGTAAGGTAGGAGGCCCACCTTTAGAACAGAGCATGATCTGGCCTTGCTAATCACCATCACCCCAGTGCTTAGACAGCTCTCCACACACAGAGACCTTCCTTTCAGAAGTGCTGAATGTTGGAAACGCTGTGGTCATCAGGGCAGCATCTCCACCCCTCCTTCTGAGAGGCAGACAATTATGTGACAAGAAGATGACAACAAAGTGTATCGAGAATGATGATGCCAGGATCCATGGGAGAATGAGCTGTATGGAGAACTAAGTCTGTCAACACTGAATTGTCCTGCTGGTCTCGGCTTCAAATGGAAGTTGGGTATCAGTATGGAACTGTTATCTAATCCTACCCATCTCTAAATATTAAACACTTTGTATTGTCCCACCATTATGCCCAGTTACCAAGCTGAATACCTAGCAGAACCCTCAATTCCTCTCTGTCTGACACACATCCAAACAACAGCCAAGTATCCTAGTTTGGTTTCCATCAATGTGAAAAACATCATGATCAATAGCAACTTTGAGGAAATCATTTATTTTAGCTTATAGTCCCTTATGAGGGGAAGTCAGGGCAGAAACTTAAGGCAGAAACTGAGGAAGAACCCATGGAAGGATTTTTCTTACTGACTTGTTTTTTCTGGCTTGCTCAGTTTAAACTCTTACACACCCCATGGGTGGTGGAACCTCGCCTTCCTGGTGATGGCACCACCCATGATACCCTGAGTCCTTCCACATCAATTAAGAAAATACCCTGCAGGCTTGCCTATAGGCCAGATTAATGGGTGCGTTTTCTCACCTGAAGTTTCTTCTTTCCAGATGACTCCGTGGTGTGTCAAGTTGAAAACAAAACAAAACTTAGCCAGCAGCATTCAGTAAGCTTGCACACTGACTTGCCTTTCCAGTGCTTGGCAGTTCCTTGTTCCCATCACCATAGCCATCTCACTTTGGTTATTACAGTGTTCTACAATGTTTTTAGCTTCTAGTCTATCTTCTCTAGTGCATTTTCTATACTTACAAGCGTAAAAAAAAAAAAAAAGATTATCTCACTAGCCTGCTTAAACGCCTTCTTTGGTTAGGATCCAAATGTCCAGGCACAGCATTTAATGACCTGCTTCTGCTTTATGTTCACTATTATCCCATCCCTGGATGGCTACCATCCACTGTGCTACCCAACCCTCAGTTCCCACTGATAACACATGGCGTGTCCCATTCCTCTTCATCATTGCACTCCAGTCAGTAAAACTTCCTCTGGATGTGGCCAGGCAGTGTGGCACATGCCTTTAATCCCAGCACTCAGGAGGCAAAGGCAGGCAGATCTCCAAGTTCAAGGCCAGCCTGGTCTATGAGTAAGTCCCAGGATAGCCAATGCTTCACAGAGAAACCCTGCCTCAGCCAAAACAAAACAAACAAACAAACAAAAAGCAAAACCCAAACAACTTCCTCTAAATGCACTGATCAAATCCTTATGCATTCTATAAGAATAACTCTTATTCTTCTGTCACTATTTGTATAGATGAGAGCTGGCAAATCAATCAGTTTAGCTAAGATGTCACAAGCACAAAGAATTGAACCCTAGTCTAAGGACCATAGTCTGCAACTCTAAAATGTTCCTGTGAGACCTGACCTCACCTTAGTTCACCATGGTACCCATCAACTGGCAACTTCTCCCCCATTTTTGAATGTCCAACTCTAAATTCACTTTTTCTATGACACTCCCCTTACTCCCCCAGAGTTGATTACTCACTTCCTTCCCAGCATTGCTGTGGTAGCTGGTCATAATCCTGTCCGTACAGTTATCACACTCTTATATGCACACTTAAGGATGCACTCAGTTCACACAGAGACCAGGTTACATATGAGAATTACCCTGGATGCGGAAATTCCCACATTTATTTCCTGATCCGTGTGCCATTCACCATTACCTCATCCTTGTTTCTTGTTACCAATTTATCTGTACACACACACACACACACACACACACACACACACACACACACACACACACCTTAGCCCTTTCAATTGACTCATTGTTTGCCAACCTTGCCGAACTTCCTTTTTCCAAAAAGCTTGATCTGAACCTCACTGGTGCCCATCAGTCTGGCCTGGAAAGTGACCACCTCATGCGACCGTAGATGAGGTTAACCACCCAGCTGGCGCTGGCCTTCGCATTTGATTTGGAGCTGCTCAGGCTTGTACAGCACCACAGGAGCCTTCTTTACTTTCAGTTCCCAGCTGACTTGTTTTCTTCTCTCTGCCACATGCGTTCTCTAAATCTCACAGCTTCCATTTACTCTTGCTGTCTTGTTCATATTTCCGAATTGCCCTGACCTTCTAGCTCTCTCTATGCCTCAGTTCTTCTAACTGCCGAATTCTGTACGTGTTTCTAATTCCAGCTTCCAAGAACAGAGGCCTGATGGGTCTCAATTCATCTTATCATGAAGCCTTTCCAGCTACATTCTTATGCCCTGTAGGTGCTGAGTCCAATCAGTGAGGACGAATAGTCAAGCCGTGCAAACCTTAGTCATTGTGTCTGCCCCTTCGGCAGAGGCTGTAAGTGAGGTATTTCCCCTTTAAAGAGATTGTGGTGCGGACATGGCTATGATTAGGGTATAGAGTAACTTATTAGACGGTGGGCTCCTTAATAACTTTTATTATAGATATTTTTGAGAATCTGGTGAAAGCTACAGCCCTTCTTCTAGGAAAAGTAATCTGTTATGCAGAAAACTTCACACAGAACTTTAAGATCTTAAAGAATCTTACCTCTGTCTACAATGCCCCACCCACATCTGTGTGAAGACTATTCATGGGGCTCCTCAAAGGCAAGCTTTATCACACTTGTGTTTGTATTTGCAGATTCCAGAACAGTGCTTGGCACACAGTAGGTTCTCGCAGACACTCAAAGGAATAAGTTGACATTTTAGTTTATTCATTAAGGCTAAATAGGTTATTCGGGGACACAAAGAGGCTAAGAAATTTGGATTTTTAAAAATTATTTATTTTGTTATTAACTATTGGGGGTGGTTTTGCCATGACACACATGTGGAGGTCAAAGGCCAACATATAGAAATTGGTTCTCTTTTTTTACTACTTGAGTTCCAAGGATCAAATTCAGGTTATTGGGCCTGGAGGATGCACCCTTACCTTCTGAGCCATCTCTTTGTCCCAAGCAGTTTGGTTTGGTATAAAAGAATTAGTAAGTCACTTGGCTTCTGTTTTGTGTGATGTCTTGTTCTGAAGTAAGCAGTTAATCAGAATTGCACATCAGGAAAATGTGTTTTTATTGGAGGGCAAGGGTCCAGTTATGAAATCAACAGAAAAAGGGAGTGGAGATGTAAACTAGATCAGTGGGGGTGGGGAAGAAGGATGGATGGGTCTAAGCACAGTAAAACTGAAATTCCAAGGGCCTTGATTTTAAAAAAATCATGTAAGAAAGTATTTTTTTTAAAAAAAGAATGATGCTAATTTTTTCAAATAAGGAAAATGGAGAAATGGTCACATTGTTGGCAGAAATGGAAAGGGGGTGGATCTAATTACTTCTTGGATTATTGTTGGAAACACAAGTGTGTTTTGGTTTAGATTTTAGTTTTCTTATGAGACAAGATCCTACTCTGTAACCTAAGCCACTCTGGAATTCACTATGTAGCCCACAGGCTGGCCTCAAATGTGCAGTAATCTTCCTGCCTCAGCCTTGCACAGGTTGGGATTACAGTCAAGGGACATCATGTCTGACTTCAAGGATTCCTAAGCAAGTGGCAGGAACTGTAAATCTGAAGTAACGATGAAGCTGGAGGTGAGGGTTTGACTTTATGCTCCCAGGAGTCAATAGCAAAAGCTGTGAGCAGATACTAGGAAGCACTCACACAATGCCCTATTCGCATCTACTCTGCAGTTTTTGAGATGCCCTTTAAGGGTATCATTCGATGTGTTAGTCCTAAAAGACATTCTGTGTGCTTTACTGAATAGTAAAGCCAGCATGGCCTGTTTATAGATGAGGAAATAGAAGCTCAGAGGAGCCAGGGGGTCTTGTCAAAAGTACTGCAGTGATGTTATGGACCTAGGATTAGAAGCTGGAAGTGCTTCATGCAATTCCCAACTTTATTGAAACACAGACAGGAAAATGCCTCACTTGCACAGGGTAATGTTTTGCTGCCATTTTAAAACTTGAGGGCAGGGTGAAAATTACCCCTAGGCAATAATCACCAATATTCTGATGGCAATAATCACTGCCCTTACGTAGGCCAGGTGGTACACACCTATAATCCAGCACTTGGGATGCTGGGGTAGGAGGCTAGCCTGTGCTACACAGAGAGTCAAAGTCAGCCTCAGCTACGTGGGAATACTATGTGCCAGAAAAATTTAAAAATCATCACTGTTTATTAAATTTCTTCAGTGTAGCAGAACAGACAGGCCCAGCTCCTAAGGACCTTTTTGCCTCCTTCAGCAAACCCTACCAGCGGTGTGCACCACCACAACCCAACCCGCCCTAAGGACCTTTTGATGAGCATGACCCACACTCTTTTTAAAGGGACCTTTCTGCTTATCTGATCTGAACTGCAAATGGGTCCATGCACAGAAAAGAGCTAGGAGAATGGACCGACTTCCCCCAAAGCCAAAAATCTTTGAGATTCCTAGGAGAGAGGGACAGAGGGACCTGTTGAGTCCCAGGGACTACAACGGTGAGCTTGAGTCTAGAGTTCGACACCGGGACAGGCCGAGGCCTGCAGAGGGGCGGGGCGGGCCGGGGCGCGGCCGGAGTCGGGCTGAGGGGAGGGACCGGGACCCGGGCTGCCACTCCTGTCCCAGCAACCGTCAGCCTCAGTCGCAGCCGGGCCTCGCTCCTCAACTTGGTAAGCATAACTTTTGAACTTCTCAGATTTTCTTTTTCTTTTCAATGAAAACAACAAAGGGCTATGAATGCTCTTGGCTGGGTGTATCATGGACTAATGTGTAGACGTGGCAGAAAATAGTTAGGGAAGACGAAACTGTGGGAGGCAATTAGAGAAGAGTGGAGGGCACGACGAAGCCCTAAAATTACACCCTAATGACACCCTAGCGGGGAAGAACCGGGGATCTTTTGTTCTTCCAGGCAAGATAAGGTCTAGCTAGGGCTGGGTGTGGCTGCCTGACTGGCCGAAGCCCGGGCTGGGTGGGGCTGGAGTACACGGGGCTGTGATCCCCTGAACCCAACCAGCAGCGGGGTACCTCGGCCTCAGCAACTGAGAAGGCCAGGAAACCTGCCAGAGAACTGCAGACTCGGTGGGAATTTGGGGCGCTGTCGCTAGGCGTTTGTAAAGACCAGAAAGGAAGCAGTTCAGAACCTAGCATTCCTGAGTTCTGGGGGGAATCTGCTGCGGGAAACCGTAGGCAAACAGCCAAGACATACAGAGAGACTGAGAAAACGGAGCCTGTTGCAGTCATTGCGACCGCCAACAAGAATGTGGGAGGAGGCCAGTCCCTCCCAGCCACTCCTTTCCTCTCCCCCTTATTCCACATCCTGCCATCTTTTTTAGCCACTCCCTGCATCACCTGCCTGTCTCCTACCTGCAACTTCCGTTCCCTTTGCTTTTTTAAAATGACGTTTCCACTAATTCACCCCTCCGCCCTAGTCTACCCCTTCCTTTGTCTCTTCAGAGAGGATCAGCAAACTTTGGAGACCCAAGTGAGTTTCTGCCCTAGTCCCAAACTAATCATAGATTTTGTTTTTAAACGGTTGGAAGACAGTCAAAAGGAAAATGATCCCTTGTGATACATGAAAATGATATGAAAATCAAATGTATAAAGTATATAGGCACGGCCACACCCTTTTGCTTTACGTATTGTCGCCCTTGCTGCCTGGCTATGGCAAAAGAGTGACAAGACCCTCTGGAGCATAAAGAGCTAAAAATATCCACAGCTGTCCCTTTATTCCAAACCACAGCAACGCAGAGCTTGCAGACCCCCTTGGTGTGTCAGTCTTTCATCACTTCCTACTTCGTCTTTCCTTCTGCTTTTCATCACACAGGGTAACTAGAGCCTAGCAGCCCAGGTTGTGAGGTGGAGGGAGATGTATAAGACCCTGAACCCTTGAGCTTTGGTGCTGGTTGAGAAAGAGGTAATAGTTGGTGTGGTTACCTCTTTTTCACATATTTCTGTCAAGGGGAGGCTTTCCTTGAACGTTGCATTTTACAAAGGACTTCACTGTGTCCTTTCACAGTGATTTTTTTTTTCCCCTTCCTGCCATCATGCAAAAGGGCAGTGGTGTGGGCAGTGCCCTCTCTTTCAGCCACTGAGCCACATGGGCAAAACCTTCCCATTCGAGCACTCTGTCCTAAGGGAAAGAGAAAGGAAGCACCTATAGGTGTGGAAAACAGTCACAAAGCTGGGCTCCTCAACCTGGAACCCCCTACCTAGTCTACTGTGCCCTCCATGCCAACTCTCCTGACAACGTGTGACACACTAATAGTAAGGCAGCAAGGTTTTAGTTCTGACAAGAGGACCATGTTGTACAAACACTTGTTTCTAGGCTGGGGTGTTTTGGGTTCTTTTGTGCATGCTCTGAACTTAGCCATACTTTTCTCTTCTTCAGTAAATGCTCGTTTTCAGGGAGATTAAATCTCCTACATTGCGACTGTTTGGAAAGAATTTATCCCCAGAAGAAGGTTCAGGTACTCTGGACATTCCTAGGTGCAGTGAGCCACGGCAGTGTAACTTTGATAATAAGTTGTCTAAAAATAGGTGTTAGGAAGAGAGACCAGAGGCCGTGGGGCTGCCAGCATTTGTTACCTTTAGCATGTACAGCCTGAAAGCTTCCAACTTTAGTATCCAGAAAGTCTATCTTAGAAGGCAATCACAAACTAAATACTAAGTTCCATTGTTAATATACATGCAAATCATAGTTAACATCAAGCGGGAAAGTTTCTGGGTGTGGTTGGCAGGGTCTAGGAGATCATGGAGTTGCGCTTTTACCCACCAGGGGGAGCACAACAGCTCAATTCTTGGTTCTGGTCTCAGATCTCAACTGGAATGACTCAACTCAGTAGAATTTCCTTTAGGGATTCTGCTGTGAGAAAAGCAGAGTCCGGCACGGAACTTGAATTATGCTCTTCTTGGTATAACCACAGCTTTGTTTTAACTCTGTATTAAGAAATTCCAGCCACCCTTTCTTTGGAAATGAGTGGCACTTGGATGAAACACAGGAAGGCAGAAGTCTGTAGAAGGGAACCCGGTAGCTGAGAGCCCAGGGGTGACAATCCCTGCTAGTTGCTTTCTCATGTCTAAGTTCTGCACAAGTAAATTTATTGGCGTCTAGCTGTCTGCTTTACATACACACACACAGTACATCTATAGTTTCACTAGGTAGCCCAGGTTAATCCAAACGCTTGATCATTCAAAGGTATATGCACTCCCACACCTTGCTGAATATATTTTCAAACATCTAGAATGTCTTCTCTCACTCCCAGTACATGACTACAGATGTGCTGTTCATTTTCTTCAGAGAAATTCATGAGATTACTTTAATGGTGTTTCATCCATCACTGTAGCTTCTCTATGCTCTTGGGGAATGGATCACTGTAATCACCCTCCAAAGTTCAGAATATGTGTGTGTGGATTCCTGTATTCATACACACAGGTTAGTCACCTGTTTTCTCACTGTCTAAGAATTTCAGAACAGTTCTCCCTTGTCTGAGTCACCTAGGGTTTCTAAGCACTCGGAGTTCCGTGTGGAGTACCTTACTGTGTGCACTGGAGCTGTGAAAAAGAAGCTTACCACAGAATGTCACTTTCTATTCGTCCCTCTGGACGCTGATAAATGAACAAGACTTTAAGAAACTGCTTCAACCAAAAATGAGGCGCTGTGATCCTCTGGCACACTCTGTTCTCTAGCCTTCCTAATTATCAAAAAAAAACATTAGAATAAAGAAGGCAAGATTTGAATTATAATTCAAAATAAGAAAAGAATGCAATAGGAGCAAAGAAAAATAAAGGAAAACTAGTATAGGGCGATTAGACCAATGTTTACATTACATGTGAATGGCTCACAACTAAATACTACACGACTAGCAAAAAATTAAATATAAACACACATGTATATTTAAATCAACAAAATTGAATAAAAAGGCATATGCTGTTAACACTCAACCCAAGAAAACTGGGTGAACTATGCTTATTAGGTAAAGTAATTCTCAAAATATTTTTAGCCGGTTGTGGTGGTGCACACCGGTAGGATTTGCTGAAGGAGGCAGAGGCAGAGGCAGGAGGATCACGAGTTCGAGGCCAGCCTGGACTACACATTTTGGGCTGGAGAGATGTCTCAGTGGTTAAGAGCATCCGACTGCTCTTCCAGAGGTTATGAGTTCAATTCCCAGCAACCACATGGTGGCTCACAACCATCTGTAAAGAGATCTGATGCCCTCTTCTGGTGCATCTGAAGACAGCTACAGTGTACTTATATATAATAAATAAATCTTAAAAAAATTTTTTTAACCTGAGCCCTGCATTTTTTTTTTTATTCTTCAAAGGCAAAAATGCCTACAGAGACTGAGAGATGCATCGAGTCCCTGATTGCTGTTTTCCAGAAGTATAGTGGGAAGGATGGAAATAGCTGTCATCTCTCCAAAACTGAGTTCCTTTCCTTCATGAACACGGAGCTGGCCGCCTTCACGAAGGTACCTGTCCCAGCCACCATGCCATGAGTGCTTACTGCACAAAACAGGAGCCTGGCAGAATGGCTTTGCATGAAAGATCCTTACTCCAGGCCAAGGGGTCCATTTCCCTCATCAGCAATGATGGAAGTAAAGTTCTATTTTCTCACTATTAATGCCACCAGTCACATGGTTGTACCAAACATCCTACTCACTTGAAATATGGCTAATGACTTTCCCAATTAATCTGAATGTAAATGCAGGGAGTGGCGCGCGCGCGCGTGTGCGTGTGTGTGTGTGTGTGTGTGTGTGTGTGTGTGTGTGTGTGTGTATTATAGGATATTTGAATCTGTTTCTAGTTAGGGTGTGGCCCCACCCTTAGACACACCTTCATCCCTTAAGAAGAGAGAGGAAAGAAAGGGAAGGTACTTAAGGAAGAGACAGTACACGGGAAGAAAATACAGTACAGGAATACAGGAGAGTTTGTGGAGAGCAGTGCGGTAGACTTGAGAGGGAGAGTAGAGCAGCAGAGAGGGAGAAGGAGGCAGTTTAACTGGGAGAGTCGTGCAGAAATAGGTTGCAAGAGAGAATAAGCTGGACACAGTTAAAGGCAGAACAGGAGAATAAAAAGGAATCAGAAAATTAGAAAAGATTGGTAGAGTCAGTCTTAGGCCAAGCAGAGCAATTCAGAGGCCAAGAGAAAAGTCAGATTGAATCAGTCAGCTGGAAGAGAGCAGACCAGTCAGCTAGAGTTCAGAATGAGCTAGAAAGTCTCAGAGGCTAAAAACATTCTAGGCCTAGGTTAGATAGTACAGAAGCTAGAAGCTTCCAGGATGAGGCCTAAGTTAGCAAGATGAAGCAGTGAGCCTTCAAGATGACAATTACATCAGGCAAATAAAAGTTACTTTTACGTGGTGTGTGTGTGTGTGTGTGTGTGTGTGTGTGTGTGTGTGTGTGTGTGTGTGTGTGACATAGATGGGTGGAGCATGAAGCTCTTAGGCAGGCCCTGTAACTTTCTATCTGAAACCACTCACTTCCTTGTGCTTTACATGTGGGAGTTGCATGCAACACTTTTCCAAAGTTGAATAACCCTTAATGTCACAGAAAGAACAGGACAAGGGGCAGAGGTTTGGGTTTGTGTCCAGGTCTACTGCTGAGGCAGCTCACTATCAGTATCCCCTCTCCTGGACTTCATACCCCACTGAGAATAAAATATGGTGGCATATTCAGAAGCACCAAAGAAAATGAAATATAAAGATGTTACTGTTTTTTGCAGAACCAGAAGGACCCCGGTGTCCTCGACCGCATGATGAAGAAGCTGGACCTCAACAGTGATGGGCAGCTAGATTTCCAAGAGTTTCTCAACCTTATTGGCGGCTTAGCTATAGCATGCCATGAGTCCTTCCTCCAGACTTCCCAGAAGCGTATCTAACCCTCTCCATTCCCTTCCAGCCACCAAGTCATCGCCTCCTCCACTCCTTCCCCCATCCACACCTGCACTGAGCCCACCACACCTACCACACATGCAGCCCACGCCTGACAGGGAAAATAAAACAATGTCATTTTTTTAAATGTACACCGAGAGTGAGTAGATTTGTGTAAGGGAGTGCGACAAGGAAGCTGGTAGCAGAAACTGCCTAGTAAACAGGAAAGATGCCTCTTGGGTGTGCACGAAATCATGACCGATGGATGAGGAGCCAGAGTCAGCTCAGATTTCTCAGGTTGCTGCTCAGAGAGCAGTGGATGTCACAATTGGCTGACTAAACATCTGTATCATAGGCCTGACTGAGGATACAGTCAGAAAGCCAAGGACCTTCTCCCCAGTGAGGACCTATGTCCCAGGAAAGAAGGAAGGTCAGCTATCACTGTGACTGGTCAGTGTGCTGCTCATGTGTGAAAGACAAAGGAGCAAGCATTTCAGGGATGAACAGGACAGTTCAGGAGAGAGAGCTGGGAAGGGGAAGGGACAGAATAGGGCAAGAGATGCCAGTGTTTCATGTATGCTATGGACTTCCTCACCTGTGACTGGCTTTAGCAGATAGGAAGTCTTCAGTTCCATAACAAGGCAGTATAGAGAAGGCCTTGATGGTGGGGAGCCAGGAGATAACACACTAGAGAAAACGAGGAGAGGGTAACAGGTTGTAGCAGAACAGTGTCCTTCCCGAGAACTTAAGCAAAAAGCGGACCAGATTATTTGTGGGGTTGTTTAGGCCAGGAAAGGTCCAAAATGTTAGCTTCAGGCTAACAAGTACCATGTTTTTTAGGTATAAGTATGACTTCCTCTGAAGGACCTCCTTAATTGCCTAGCAGCAAATAAATAGGGGAGAAGTCTGCAACCTGTAAAGGTCTCCATATCCCTTTTGCGGGTCTACCCCATCTTTTAAATAGCAGTAACAACAAAAATCTAAACTACCCCAGTGAAGAGATGGAAAAGCACCAAGCATATTAAGGTAATGCTGGTCTGTTGGCTATTCTACAAGAGATCAGTGGCTCCCTTTAAGACATCAGGATTCAAAGAAGCTAAATGGGACATCTTTACTTGCCCAGTGACATCAAGTTCTGCTAAGAAGTAAGACCAATTGGTATCGGCCTGTTTGAAGATTCCAACAACCAACCCCCCCTGTTATGGAGTGCCTGCTACCTGCAAAGAGTGGTGGAGAGACGCCAGGAGGAGGGGTTGTTTTCATAAGTTCAGGGATATACCATTGGAAGGTTAGTGCCAGTGACCACTTACGTCTCCTGACCTCCTAGACCTCCTTCACATAAAACAATATGAGGAGCCTCTGTTTTATGTATTCACAAATTAAGCAAATACTTGAACAGTAGGGCCTTTTTCATAGTACCTAACATGTATAGGGAGTATTTTTCTGGGGAGGGGGTTCTTAACACCTCCCTTTGCTTTCAAATAAGGGGGTTTCTACATCCACTTAGTGCATATAGCTTCTGAATAAAAGACACAGAGACCTGGTATTTTTATTAACAAGCTGCTGGCACTCTATGCTGGGCAGGTTCTGAGCTGTTCTAATCCTCTAAGGCTATTATATCCAGATCAATGCCCCATTACTGCCATCTCAGTCTTACCTTGGCTCCCTCATGGCTGCTTGTTAAAATAATGTTTAAATCCATTTTCCTTTTCCAGTCCTGCCGATGACTCTGGGACTAATTATTTATTATTAAATGCCTTAGCCATAAGCTTTGGCTCATTTCCTGGCTAGCTCATAACTTACTTAACCCATTTAAACTATTCTATGTCTACCACTTGGTTAGTTACCTTTCCTTGATCCCAGCCTGCTTCTTTCTTTGTGTCTTTGCAGCATCTCCCCAAATTCATCTACCTGCTAGTTTACATCTGTCTCCCATCTTTTCTCTTATGTCTCCTTTTATTCTCTCACCATTTCCCAGAATCCTTTGTGTTCCTGCCAGTGTCCCACCTATTTCCTGCCTCAGCTCATTGGCTTTCAGCTTTTTTATTGGCATCCTTATAAGAGATTCTTTCATCGCAACCTTATGGTGAATCCTCCTGGTGTCTCTACATGTGTGGTCTCTCCACACCTTCTCTTTGTGCCCCTCTCTCTCTCTACCTGTGAACCCTCTCACTGGGATCCGATATCCTGCCTCTACTGCCCTCTCCTGTCAACTGTAGGCTTATCAGCTCTTTATTAACCAACCAGAGATGGTAGAAAACGGTTTTTACATAACATTGAGACCTGAGATACTTGAACATCATCCATTTAGTAACCAGATGCCTGGGTACAAAAATCAACATCCGAGTATATCATAAACAAAACCAACCCCCAACACACATAGAGTAGTGAAAAAGGCAGAGAAGATTCTTGCTCTGAAGAACCTTGCACTCTCAGGTTCATCATGTCCCAGGTTGAACTTACTGTCTTATGCACCTTCAGCTCATCCTGTCCACTGGCCTCTTCAGGCAATGACACATAGCCCCACCAAAGAACATCAAAATCCACTCTAATCTCTTTTTTTTTCATGCCTTACTTCTCCATAAGATCCCCAAACCCATTTGGTTCTCCCATACCTCTCCACCTGGCCCCTGACGCAGACCACCACCTCTTGTCTGACATGACAGTAGGGACCAACAGGTCCCTACACTACCTTTGCTTTTCCTGCAGCATTTGATCAGGGTCTTGGGCAGCTGAAGGTCTTAGGACGCCCCCCAGCGCTTTGGGCATGTAGTGCTGTGTACTGTCCAGTCCTCTTGGTTCACCACGTCCTCTTGCCTTTCTTGCCTCCTGTTTCCTGCTCCTAGCCCACTAAGTTTCAACACATTGAACTTGTATAGTTCTCTCCAATTGCTGGCTTTTCTTTCCCATGCCTGACCTGTTATCCTAACAATGTTACTAAACCTAATCTCCGAGCCTAAGTGGTCATTTCTTCACACATGCAAGCTTATTTCTTCTTTAGACCTTCATTACTTTATTGGTGACTCTTCTCTGATATATGTAACCATCTCTCTGCTCACTCTGTCTAAAAATGTGTATATGTCAAGCTCGGTCATTTGAATCCAATTCCCAAGACTCACATAGTAGAAGGAGAGCACTGATTCCTGCAAGCTGCTCTCTAACCTCGACACCATCTCAGTTTAAATGGGTACACATACACACAATTAAAAATTTCTTAAAAGTGTATTTGTTATTGATCCCAATCTTTTAAAATCCTTTGTACTTGCTCTTGTTACATGCAATTTAATTCAATATTCCTGATCCATAAAAAAACATTTTCTAGGGGGTTAGAGAGATGGGTCAGTGGTTAAGAGTAGGTATGCTGAGAAGACCTGAGTTTGATTCCCAGTACCCACATGGTGTCTTACAACTGCATATAAGTACAACTCCAGGGAGGTGCCACTCTTGTGGACTCCATGGACACCTACATTCAAAACACACTGGAGTACAATAAATATAAAAAAATTGTTTTTGGTTTTGTTTGTTTTTTTGTGTACACCAGGCTGACCTTTAATTTTTGGTCCTCCTGCCTCTCTGCCATGACTTTTTTCTTTCTTTCTTCCTTTCTTTCTTTCTTTCTTTTTTTTTTTTTTTTTTTTTTTGGTTCTTTTTTTCGGAGCTGGGGACCGAACCCAGGGCCTTGCGCTTCCTAGGCAAGCGCTCTACCACTGAGCTAAATCCCCAACCCCTACTTTCTTTCTTTCTTTCTTTCTTTCTTTCTTTCTTTCTTCCTTCCTTCCTTTCTTCCTTCCTTCCTTTCTTTCTTTCTTTCCTTCTTTCTTTCTTCCTTTCTCTCTCTCTTTCGTTCTTTCTTATTTTTTTAAAATTTATTTTAGATTATAAAAACTTCCTTTAATCAAGGCTTATAACATGGAAGAGATTTATCAGATAAAATGGAAAGTTTCTAATACATTGAAACATAAATCCATAAGTCATCATAAACAATACCCAATAGTAAAAACCACAACAGCAAATTCACACCATCCCTGTAACAGCCATGATCTGATTTCACATGCTTCTGACAGATGGCAAAATGGCCTGCTGGATACCTAGTTCACTGGGGCTTTGAGGTTACACTCATCTGACAGGGCTGTGGCATTGGTGGCTCAACTCCAGAAGCAAAGCAGGTACCAGCACATTCAAACAGTGTCTCCCTTACATATCAAAGTGAGAAGTAAGAAAGCAACACGGTCACGCTATCAGAAAGATGGTGGGGAGTAAGGACAGCGGTATAAAGCTCGAGGCTGAAAGGTGGCTCACTGGCTTTGTTTCTTTGGTTTCTTGGGTGGAGGCTGCTGGAGCAGTAAGATGTGAGGTTCTGGTTCATGGATCATATAATGAACCCATCCCTGACTCTGTGGATCACCAAGATTTCTCCATTAATTTTCAGGTTAAAGGAGTTTTAGGGCTTGGCTATGTCCTTGAGCAACGTGACATGCCAGTACAAACTCCTCACTGTATTTGTCTGAATAGTTTATTTGTTTGTGCAGCATGACTGCTCTGCCTGAAGGTGCACAGCTGGCCTCCAGACATCTCCCAGCAGGATGCCCTTTGCTGCTTTTATTAAAGCCAGAACGAATTCTGTTCAAAGACCTGATGACACAGATCCAATGAAGATTCTTGTGGTTGATGAAGGCATAGTTGAAAGAACTGGAGAAAATAGACCATGAAAGTGGAACTGGGCACGGTGGCACACAGCTTTCTTCACAGCTTTTAGGAGACAGAGGCAGAACTCTGTGAGTTCAAGGCCATCCTAGTCTACCTAGCAAATTCCAGGGCAGTCAGGGCTATATATGGAACAACCCTATTAAAACACAAAACAAAACAAAAAGCCTGAAAAAAAAATCATTCACTTAGGTTGTTTCGCAAATAAAGAGGAAAAAGAGTGCTAAGTACATATTGTTTGTGTGTTTACAAATAAATAAAGGAATGTACTGAAAATCATTATAAGTGTGACATGTCAGAAAGCTAATACAGCAAATACTAGTAAATGTACAAGCTTTTAAGGTATTAGCTCTCTGAACCCCTTTGACCTCTGACTCTCTGTCACACTTGACTGAAGGGGACATTTAAAGGCAAACTATGGATGACAACTCCATTGTTGACCAGGACTTGGTTCCTCTTAGAATGAAGAATGACGT
This sequence comes from Rattus norvegicus, assembly GCF_021556685.1. Classification (NCBI taxonomy): domain Eukaryota; kingdom Metazoa; phylum Chordata; class Mammalia; order Rodentia; family Muridae; genus Rattus; species Rattus norvegicus. The sequence continues at coordinate 181,355,451 of NC_141535.1, forward strand.
CTTTCCTGTTTGGAACACTCTAAAGCTTTTGACATCTACTTCTGCCCACGTCTCCAGCCCCACTTTCTGCTTTCATCAGGGCAGCTTCATCTTGTTATTAATATTGATCCTTTTATGTTGTCCATAACCCTTCCCACAGCCCAAGTGATTTGTAAAGCACAGGTTTATTTGGACTCACAGTTCTAGTCCAAGACCTTGGCAGCCACATACAATAATGGTTTTCTTTCTAGCAGATTCCTGAGGTATTGCATGCCACCCCATATCGAGAGACAGAGTATGCACACAAGGATGTTCACTCATGCATCAATGTACATGAATGTGTATATGTGTGAGCACACGCGTTCATGCTGGTTTTGTGTGTCAGCTTAACACAGGCTGGATTAATTAGGGAGGGATGAGCCTCAGTGAAAGAATGCCTCCATGAGACCCAGCTGTAAGGCATTTTCTCAACTAGTGATCCAGGTGGGAGGACCCAGCCCCTTGTGGATGGTGCCATGCCTAGACTGGTAGTCCTTGGTTCTATAAGTAAGCAGGCTGAGCAAGCCATGATGAACAAGTCAGTAAGCAGCATCCCTCCATGGCCTCTGCTTCAGCTTCTGCCTTCAGGTTTCATCTCTGCTTGAGTTCCTATCCTGACTTCCTTCAGTGATGGATCATGACCTAGAAGTGTAAGCCAAATAAATTATTTCCTCCCGAACTTGCTTTTTGGTCATGTTGTTTCAGTGTAACAATAGAAACCCTAACTAGAATACCCCTTGTGATGGTTTAAATGGGAATGATTTTTATAAATCTATGTATTTAGACACTTCATCCCCAATTCATGGCGCTGTATAGGGAGGTTGTGGAACTTTTGGGATGAGGAATTTTGCTGAGGAAAGTTTATCATCAGGGGCCGGCTTGGAGAGTTTATTAAGTCACTTTAGTTTCACTTTGATCTCTCCACTGTGCTGATACAGTGAGATCACAGAGCTTTTTGCTTCAGCTGCCTACTGGCATGCTATCTCCACCATTCTGACGCTCTGGAACTGTAAGCCAACATGAAACATTTTTTTTAATCTTTATTAACTTGAGTATTTCTTATTTACATTTCGATTGTTATTGCCCTTCCCGGTTTCCAGGCCAACATCCCGCAACCCCTCTCCCTCCCCTTCTATATGGGCTTCCCCTCCCCATCCTCCCCCCATTACCAACCTCCCCCCAGCAATCATGTTCACCGGAGGTTCAGACTTGGCAGGACCAAGGGCTTCCCCTTCCACTGGTGATCTTACTAGGCTATTCATTGCTACCTATGAGGTTGGAGCCCAGGGTCAGTCCATGTATAGTCTTTGGTTAGTGGCTTAGTTTCTGGACACTCTGGTTGGTTGGATTGTTCATATGGGGTCTCAAGCCCCTTCAAGTCCTTCTAGTCCTTTCTCTGATTCCTTCAATGGGAGTCTCGTTCTCAGTTCAGTGGTTTGCTGCTGGCATTCGCCTATGTATTTGCTGTATTCTGGTTGTGTCTCTCAGGAGAGATCTACATCTGGTTCCTGTCGGCCTGCACTTCTTTGCTTCATCCATCTTGTCTAATTGGGTGGCTGTATATGTATGGGCCACATGTGGGCCAGGCTCTGAATGGGTGTTCCTTCTGCCTCTGTTCTAAACTTTGCCTCTCTATTCCCTGCCAAGGGTATTCTTGTTCCCCTTTTAAAGAAGGAGTGAAGCATTCGCATTTTGGTCATTTTTCTTGAGTTTCATGTGTTCTGTGCATCTAGGGTAATTCAAGCATTTGGGCTAATAGCCACTTATCAATAAGTTCATACCATGTGTGTTTTTCTGTGATTGGGTTACCTCACTCAGGATGATATTTTCCAGTTCCATCCATTTGCCTATGAATTTCATAAAGTCATTGTTTTTGTTAGCTGAGTAATATTCCATTGTGTAAGATGTACCACATTTTCTGTATCCATTCCTCTGTTGAAGGGCATCTGGTTTCTTTCCAGCTTCTGGCTATTATAAATAAGGCTGCTATGAACATAGTGGAGCATGTGTCTTTGTTGTATGTTAGAGCATCTTTTGGGTATATGCCCAAGAGAGGTATAGCTGGGTCCTCAGGTAGTTCAATCTCCAATTTTCTGAGGAACCTCGAGACTGATTTCCAGAATGGTTGTACCAGTCTGCAATCCCACCAACAATGGAGGAGTGTTCCTCTTTCCCCACATCCTCGCCAGCATCTGCTGTCACCTGAGTTTTTGATCTTAGCCATTCTCATTGGTCTGAAGTGAAATCTGAGGGTTGTTTTGGTTTGCATTTCCCTTATGACTAAGGATGTTGAACATTTCTTTGGGTGCTTTTTGGTCATTCCATATTCCTCAGCTGAAAATATTTTGTTTAGCTCTGTACCCCATTTTTAATAGGGTGATTTGGCTCTCAGGAGTCTAACTTCTTGAGTTCTTTGTATATTTTGGATATTAGCCCTCTATCAGATGTCGTATTGGTAAAGATCTTTTCCCAATCTGTTGGTTGCTGTTTTGTCCTAATGACAGTGTCCTTTGCTTTACAAAAGCTTTGCAGTTTTATGAGTTCCCATTTGTCGATTGTTGATCTTAGAGCATGAGCCATTGGCGTTTTGTTCAGGAAATTTTCCCCAGTGCCCATGTGTTCAAGACTCTTCCCCCACATTTAAACTTTTAAAATGCATGATTTGCAATTATTTCCCCCTATTTTATGAGGTTGCCTTTCACTCCAGTTTCTCCTCCTCTTCTTCCTCCTCCTCTTCCTTCTCTTCTCTTTTGGCCACAGGATATGTTTTACTATGTTCACAATGAAATTTAAGGCTCAAGTCCATTGGAGATGACAGGGTAGGAATTCTCTAGTCTACAATTTTAGGATATTTCATTCCACTTTCCTCGCCCAGTGGTTGGCAGGGTCTTCTTCTGTACCTCTTTTCTCTTCAACTTGACTTAATTAAAACTGACAGTTTTCCCCATGCTTGTCTGCAATTTTATTAAAAGGCTCTGTGGAGTCCTGCTCTGCACCTAGGCTCCTAGTACTCTACTCTTACCACAGCACGAGAATTTTGTTGCTGTTGTTTTTGTTGTTTTGATATATTGTAGATTACGTTGGGCTTGAATTTGTGGTCCATCTCCCTCATTCTCCCTAGTGCTAGGATGAGAAGTTTACCACCATGCCTAGCCAAATAGGGTTCTTTGATGCACAAAAGTGTTTACTATTGAAGGAGTCTAATATAATTAATATTTTTATTTTATGCTTTTGATGTCATCACATCCAAGAAACCATCACACCAAGTTCAAGCAAAGATATATATAGTCATGGTTAAGATGCAGACAGTGATGGTGGGACTTCTCTCTAGAATGAAGTTGAGAAGAAGAATGCCCCATTATGTTAGGAAGGTACATGAAGGAGAAAAGGCAGCAGTTGTGCACAGCAGTGAACTCTATAAACTTCAACACCACCTTGTCAACCTGCCAAGTAGGATACCCTCGCCAGAACAAGAGAGACCAATCTGAAAGGCCTTAGCATCTGTATGATCAAAAACTCAAATAAGTAGAGCAACAAAACCCCCAAATGTATAGAATATAAAAACATGAACATATGAAGAAAAAAGAACGAAATAAAGATACTATAAATTAAATCATTAGGCAAATAGATAAAGGCTCTTGAACTGAGTGTTTCACCACCAGTTCATGACCTAGCCCCAGTGATAAGGAAAAGACTTTTACTTCACCACTGAGCTCAGGAAGACCAGAGTGACTTATTGTACCTGCCCACCTCACAAAGACCTTATTGAACTGTCTAGTAACTTGGGGAGAGAGATAATGGTAGGAACACATCTGAGAAGTAACTATGGTAATGCATACTTTGATTCTGACCCTTCTTAATGTTATAAGCCTCTCCCTATAACCATGAAGGGCATTCCTAGATGGCCAGTCAAGGAGGAATGTTGGGAGGGAGAGGCAAGTCTGCACTAGCTGGGAACAGCTATCTGAATGACCTCAGTGTCCTGGGAACAGGACAGCGGGGGTGGGGGGTGGGGGGAGGGGGGAAGAAACCTGTGCCTCCTCCTCAGCTGGGAATGAAACCAAAGATGAGCAATGTCTCTGTTCCAGAGTCACTGCCTGCTGTAGCGTCAGCGCTGTTATGACACATCACCTAGAAGTCACCATGCTTTCTTTGTAGGAATGCAGAAAAACAAACAGAAAGGAATGTTGCAAGTTCACGAACAGATTAATGCTCAGCTGAGGAAGAGTCCCAGTGTGAACTGTGGGAGTCTGTAAGGTGGTCAGTGCTCGCTCCCCCCTCACTCCTTCTCATTAACATGCTGCCGTTGCAGGATATTTGATCACACTGTGAAACCCGAGATTGTGTTATTTACTGGGAAAAAATGTTATTAGTTGTGCTGTGGCTTAACCTTAGCACACACCTCTAATCTAAGAGGTTTCTGCTTGAATATTGTAAACAGGATTAAATAAAGTCAATCATAGGTCAAGAGGCAGAGCAAGCAACCAGCTGAAAGGATGTGAATGTAGAATTATTAAGAAAAAAAAAAACATAGAGAGTAAATGGACAAGTTCTGAGTCCCCTCTTCCTTCCTTAACTGGAGAACAGACATAAAATAGACACAATTTAATTACAAGTTTTTATTTATGTTTAATTTTTATTATTTTAAATTTTATGTATAGTGGTATTTTCCTTGCATGTATGTCTGCACATTATATGAATGTATGCCTGTGCATTATGTGCATGCCTAGCTGCACATTATATGCATATATGTCTGCACATTATGTTCATGTAGCTAGCACCTACACATACTAGAAGAGGGTATCCAATCCCCTAGAACTGGCGTTACAGATGGTTGTGAATCATCCTATGAGGGCTCTGGGAATCAAATCCAGTCCTCAGGAAGAGCGCATCTCCTCAGTCCCCTGACTGGTTGTTTTTAAATCTCCTGTTCCCTTTATTTTAATCTTAAAGATTTCTACAAAATATAAAAGTGTAATATGGTTCACAGACTCTGTTGTGTGTTTCCTGTTGATATTAATGGTGATAATGGTCATAGCTAATAACTTACTGATCATACATAGTACCTTTGAGGAATTTTCTATACGTTTTCCGTTACTCTTCTTAAAAATCCTAAAAACTCTACCACTAATATCTACTTATAAATAGGGAAACAGAGGCACCAGAATTAGGACTTTCCCGAAGTTTCACAGCAAAATAAGATACCAATGTGGTCAAGTTCATCTGATTCAGGTTAACCTGACTTTAACCAATAATCTCTTCTTCCTTTTTCTCTGCTCTCTGCAATCCCACATTTTCTACTGTGTTACCTTGTTTTTGTCCTTTAAGAGCCCTTTTTCTAACCCATCAGACAGCGATGCCTCTGCCATAAATTCTCTCAGTGTGACAGTTTGTGGAACACATCAGAGCTCACTGACATGCTGTTTTGGTCCTTTCAGAACTCTTGAGTCTAGATGAAGCCTGAGATACTGCATTTCTGTCAACTGTGAGGCAGTTGTAAATGCTATGCTGTCTATCTATGAACCCCATTTGGAGAAGCCAGGATCTAATGTTAATCCTCAGAGTCACTGGAGAAAAACCAAGCCTACCATTTTGGGCCAAATTCAAAGTAAGCTATATTAAATATTGACCAAGAGATAGACTTTGGTCAGAACTGTTCCCAGGAATTTCCAGGCTCAAAATGGTCCTGAGCTATGTGTTACAGGGTATGTAAGGACAAACCTATAGGCCATCTTACTTTCCCATGAGGCTTTGTTATTTTCGAAGAACTACAAGTTCCAGCATTCCAGGAAGTTACCTAATTCTTGGGCAGGTAGAGCTTACGAGTTATTTTTGGGCATTACACTAGTGGATACTTGCATATACTTTTACCAAGTGTATTTTTAAAAATACAGGTAATAATTATCTCTGAAGACCCCTCTTTTTCTCTTGAAGTTTCTGTGCCTTACAATTTTTCCTTAATAAACGTTTTTCTTTCTCTCAATCTCTTGCTGTCTCTGTCTTTCTTTCCTCTGTCTCTGTCCTCTCTCTCTCTCTCTCTTTCTCTCTCTCTCTCTCTCTCTCTCTCTCTCTCTCTCTCTCTCTCTCTCTCTCTCTCTCTCTCTCTCTGTGTGTGTGTGTGTGTGTGTTGGAGGGCCATGCCATACATGCACATGTGAAGGCCCGAGTTCAGTGTTGGGCCTCTTCCTTTATTGTTCACTTTACTTTTGAGGCTGAAACTGGGGCTCTCTGATTGGATAGGCCAGCAAGCCACTAGCTGCCAGAATCCTGTCTCTACCTCCAGGTGTTGTATTGCAGATCAGGCTACCAGGCCCAGCATTTTAGATGGGTACTGAGGATCCAGGCACAGCAAGCACTTTAATCACTGGGCCATCTTCCGAACCCTTCCTTATTTTTACAGTCAAACTTTCAATGTCTGTGCTGCCTCCCCACTCAGCATCTGAAAATTACTGTGGTACAGCCCTTAATGGTTTCTGTGTCATGATCTCCAAACACTTAGTACATAATCACTGAATCTATTATATGAGTTACTTTTCTTGTTGCTGTGACAAAATACAAGGTAAAAGTAACTCAATGGAGGAAGGCTTTGTTTTGGCTCCAAGTTTAAGGCTACCATCCTCTGTAGTGAGGTAAGTATAGTGGTAGAAGCACAAGGCAGTAGGTCATAAAGTGTTCATAGTTAGCCTAGGGAATGGTGCCACCCACAGTCAGTGTAAGCCTTTCCACCCTGATTAACTAAATCTAGGAACACCCTCATACAGTGCCCAGAGTTTTGTTTCCTAGGTGATTCTACATCCTATGCAGTCGACAATCAAGATTAACAATCATACCTCCTAACTACCTGCTTCTCCCTCCCATCTTTGTCTCCCCATCATTCTTACTGCCTAACTCTTACACATCTTTCAGTCTCGAGGAAGCCTCTTATAATTCCTGGAAATTCCTCACCACTACACTCAGGTTTGTACTCCAGCAGAAACCACAGTCCCTTGGCCACATGTTTCACCTTAAACATCTTGGTTTTGTTGTTGTTGTTCCTATGTTTGTTTTTTAGTCTGTCTTCCCTCCTACATTGACTTCTGCAAGAGAAACTTTGTATCTTTATTTTGTATCCATGTGTTTCTATTGCTCTAGGCATATAGCTGGCTCTCAGCCTGTGAATACATGTACCTCCCAAACTTGAGGTCCTCAGATTTCTCAGTGTACACAGGACAATTGGTTCCAAGACCCCTAGTGCAAAATCCAAGAATGTTCAAAATGGTATAGTACAGTATTTGCATGTCACCTATGCATGTCCCTTTATAGTTTTTAGGTTGGCTCTAAATTACTCAAAATATATACAATATAAAGGTTATGGAAACAACAGTTTCACTGTGTTATTTAAAGACTAGCAACCTATACATGTTCAACCCTGATTTAAGTTTTTAAATTTTTCTTGTATATTTCCCATCTGTAGTTAGCTGAATCTGCACCTGCAAAAACTCATGGATTCAGAGGGTCAACTTTATTATTGTTAGCTTACAAGCAATTCTACTAGGTTCCTCCCAGGATTTATGTCATTATCTGCCTCATTGCCTGCCATCACAGCCAGGAGTGCCAGATGTGGGCTGCAAATAAAAGGACTGCCCAGGACTCACACTTTCTCTCTATTTCTCTGTCTCTCTGTCTCTCTCTCTCCTCCCCATTTTCGTCCTCCTCTGTGTACCCCCTCCTCTTCTTTGCCCTCATGGCTCTGTCCCCATCTGTCTGCCTGTCTACATGTCCACTCATCTTCCTTTACCCCTTGCCTAGGTCCTCACTCCTCCCCCTTCTTCTCTCTGCCCTCATGGTTCACTCATCTGCCTCTACCCTTTCCCAGGTCCTCACCCCTTTCTCTTCCCTCAGTATGCTCCCATTATACCAGATCTGTTCTATGGCATAATTTTTCAGGGACATACCTTCCCATGGACCCACAAGGTACCTCCTTGCCAGATTATATTTCATAACAGTTATCCCTACTTTGAAGATTAAAAAAAAGGAAGTTAGGTGAGTTTTCTAAGTTATAAAGCTTTAATTCCCTAAACTCAAATGCCAAAGTTTTAATTTTTTATTTTGCCATAGGTGCTCCACTGAGTACTAGTAAGAATAAAATAATTTGTTGTGTGTTAGGTCAAGGTGATGGACAGATGTTTCACAATGAGAAGCCATTTTTTCCTATCTCAGGCTAGTATAGCCACTGCTGCCTTTAGGAGCTGAGGAAGCCAAGAAGTCCGAACAACTTTTAAAATTTGCCCAGCATTAGCTTATTTACTTCCTAGAATATAGCATATATTGTTAAGGAGAGAAAGGGAAGTGAGGAAAGAGGGAGAGGGGTGGAGGGAAGGAGAGAGGGAGGGAGACGGACAGCACTCAGACTGAGACAGGATACAGTCTACAGGGAAGAATCCATAATTCAGTCTTGCTCTCCTCAGATGTAACCATTGAACAGTGAGCCAAGACATCACTGTAGTCCCTGAATTTCCACTTTCCACCAGTCACCAAGGGATCTTCCAGCATTGAGGGAATGAAGTTGTGCACAGGTGAGGACAAGGGTCAGGAACCAAAGAACCTAGGGAACTCTTTGGTACTTCAAAGGAACATAAATGCCTTCTGGCCAGCATCCTATCTACTCCTATATCAGTCCTTACTTGGTGTGTCATCCTTGGGCTCCACTCACCTCCTTTCTTTAGTGCAAGGAATGCATCACCTTGTCTGTGCATTCCCTTGAGCTCTTAGCTTAGTATCTGTACTCAACTCTCAGCCATGTCAATAGATATATGGCTGAACCCGTCATCCTGCCCAATCCCAAGCCAGGAAACGTGTGCCAGAAGCTAGACTTTCCATGGGAAGTGGTTCTATATGAAGTGACACCACTCTGATTGGATTTAAGGCTCACTCCATAAGATGGAACCTGTGCCTGATACTGCTAAAGTGGTCAAGAACCTAAAATTGGACAAGCCATGGGTCTAGACCGGTGGTTCTCAACCTTTGGAATGAAGCAACCCTTTATTACAGTTCCTCATGGTGTGGTGACCCACAATCATAAAATTACTTTGTAACTGTAATTTTGCTCCTGTTATGGATCACAATTCAATATCTGATATGCAAGGTATCTGATATGTGACCCCTAAAGGGGACAGGTTGAGAAGCACTGGTCTCGAGGAAAACTAAATACTATTGTCCTACTAAAAGAACATGGCAGTAAGATGGCTCCTAACAGTATTCTGTTATCCTCATAGATCAGTGCCCCCCTCAGCATCATCAGAGAAGCTTCTTCCTGCAGCAGATGGGAACAAACACAGTCCCAAAAAGGCAATGTGCAGAGACTGAGACACTTTGGAGCACTTAGTCCTGAATGAAATGTCTTCATCAAACCCCTCTCCTCAGGGCTCAGCAAGTTATACAGAGTAGGAGGAAAGACTGCAAGAGCTAGAGGGGATGACTTCAGGGAAGCAGTCCTCTCTGCACAATAGAGTTGATTACATATGAACTCACAGAGAACTGTGGCTGCATGCCCAGGGCCTGTACAGGTTCAAGCAGGAGTCCCTGCACTGAGAGGGAAGAAATAAACCAGGAAGCTATTTATAAATGATACCACATGCAAAGAAAAAATTAGTTTCCTACAATGGAGTCTCACTGGGTATACTAACCAAGTAGTATACCCAGGGTAGGCCCTATGCCCAGGAGTAACTGGCCAGCACAAAACAAACTGTATAGATAGTTTTGTAGGCATATTGTCTCATACTACTTTGTTTGGGCTTTTTTTTCCTGTCCTATAGGTCTTTTGCAATATATTTGGTTCAAATTTTTGTGGTTTGCTTGGTGCATTTTGGGTTTGTTTTGGGGGGCTTTTGGTATTTGTGCTTGTTTTCTAGGAGAGTGCATGGAATTGGGTAAGAAGGTAGCAGGATCTGGGAGGTGTTGGGGTGTGAGGAGTGTGGTCAGGATATATTGTATGAAAAAAGTCCTTAATATAAGAACAAATTGAGTTCAGTGTGTTATTTTTTCTCCATCTTTTTAAATTGGGTATTTCTTATTTACATTTCAATTTTTATTACCTTTCCCAGTTTCTAGGCCAATATCCCCCAACCCCTCTCCCTCCCCTTCTCTATGGTTATTCCCCTCCCCATCCTCCCCCCATTACCACCCTCCCCCCAACAATCATGTTCACTGGGGGTTCAGTCTTGGCAGGACCAAGGGCTTCCCCTTCCACTGGTGCTCTTACTAGGCTATTCATTGCTACCTATGAGGTCAGAGTCCAGGGTCAGTCCATGTATAGTCTTTAGGTAGTGGCTTAGTCCCTGGAAGCTCTAGTTGCTTGGCATTGTTGTTCATATGGGGTCTCGAGCCCCTTCAAGCTTTTCCAGTCCTTTCTCTGATTCCTTCAACGGAGGTCCTATTCTCAGTTCAGTGGTTTGCTGCTGGCATTCACCTATGTATTTGCTGTATTCTGGCTGTGTCTCTCAGGAGACATCTACATCCGGTTCCTGTCGGCCTGCACTTCTTTGCTTCATCCATCTTGTCTAATTGGGTGGCTGTATATGTATGAGCCACATGTGGGGCAGGCTCTGAATGGGTGTTCCTTCAGCCTCTGTTCTAAACTTTGCCTCCCTATTCCCTGCCAAGGGTATTCTTGTTCTCCTTTTAAAGAAGGAGTGAAGCATTCGCATTTCAGTGTGTTATTTTTTAAAGAAAAAATTTTAAAAAGAGGACATGAATGAGAGGGTTTAGGGATGGATCTGGGAGAAGTTAGAGAGAAGACAGGGAGTGTTATGATCAAGTTACACTGTATGCATGTATAAAATTCTCAAATGTATTAAAAAATAAAGACATATAAAATACATCAGAATTTTACTATAATTACAACACTAATCAACCTAAAATGATTTTTCTTATGCTGGGATTGAATCCAGGGTCTTAAGCGTGTTAAGAATGAATTCTACTGCTGAACCATTCCTTAAAATACCTGTTGAGATAACTTTGTAAAAAAAAATTCCATTATGAACTATAAAAATCATTCAGTATGGGGGTGGGTTAAAAAATCATTCAGTGTCTCAAACAAACAAACAAAACCAAAAACCCCAAACAAAACGAAATAAAACCTAAAATGGTTTGTGAACTTTTAGCAGAAGAGACAGAATTACTCCTTGGTTCTTGTATAATGTGACCAAGACACCCCTGAGCAGTTCCCCCACTGACTACCAACCACTCCAGTCTTCAGTAGCTAGGTTCTTAATCGTCAGAGAATCTATGCTCAAAAGAGTGAGAATGAATTTACTCATCAATAAAACTGGTTGAATTCTTTGGCAAAACAGAGTTTTGACATATCTGAAACCAAATAACAGTTCAATCTATGTTCACCTTTTTTAAAAGGCACCTGGAGAATACTCCATTCTTTTCCCCCACTACTCTGAGAAAATTTTATGTAGCACAAGGCAGGGTACATACCTATGTCGGTATCAGTCTGTGTTCAGCCAAGTAGGCCATTTTACCAGCTCTTTATTGGGTCTTCGGAATACAAACACTTCTCTGTTTGAGCCACTCAAAGATTACTCAAACTCCACTGAAGAGCTATTCACTCCGTGGCCACCAGAGGGTCCCACAGCATTAACTAGAAGGCAAGGGCATATTCTTTCCCAATATCCCAAGAGCCTATGATCTTCCCACAAAACCCAGTTTCCAGTTAAAAGAAGGAACTGGAAACTCAGCCCTGAGGGTCTTTCTTTTGAGGAGTCAGATTACGCTTTACAAGAGGTTTGTCCCCCGCCACCCCCCGCCATTCCACCCGCTCCCGTACAATTTTCTGACTCTGTTGCCTGCCATTGGATCCCCTTTCCCTATCTGACCTGTCTGGTGGGACCTCCCTGGGCCAGGTCTGTGGGAGAGTATGCATTTAGACCTGTTGCCAAGGGATGTCCTACGGTGAACTGGTACCCAAGGGGGACTTCCCTTCTCTGAGGAGTAGGGGTAACTGGGGAGTGGGGGTGGGGGTGGGATTGGGAAGAAATGAGGGAGGGGGGCTGCGGCCTGGATGTAGTCAATAAATAAATAATTTAATTAAAAAATAATAAATAATTTAAAGAATCAGAAAATTTGGAAACATAAATAAATAAATAAAAACCACAAAACAAAAATACAAAACAGAACAAAACAAAAACAACCCAAACAACAATAAAAGCAAGATGTTTGGATCACTGGAGCTCCAGGAAGTCAGATTTCTAAGTCTGAACCATCGCCAGACACATTACAACTTCACTAATTAACAAAGAATAGCCTCACGTCAAGTTACGTGATTCCCTCCAACGCGGGTCTCTCCCTCAACCCGCCCAGTTTCTTCCAGCAGTGCTGTTTAACTAAAGGAAAACTTCTACACTGGCCGTTGACAGCCATGCAGTGTCCCGACAGACGTTCTTCTCCAATTGCCAAGCACCGGGATTTGGACAAAGATGGAAAGCAGGGGTGGAAAGATGGATCAGTTGTTAAGAGCACAGGTTATTCTTCCAGAGGACCTGCCACAGGGTGGTTCACACCCCTCTGTGACTCCAGTCCCTGGGATCCAAAGCCCTTTTCTGGCCTCTGTAGGCACTACATGCATGAAGTGCAGAGGTATATCTGTATAAATAAAAAATAATTTTAAGTTTTTAAGAAGAATGACAATATTTAGGAAAATATGTTTAAACAGCCAAAATATTTTAAAAGATTTCTCAGAAGACTTAAAAGGCTGGCTCCTCCTTCAGGGTGGCTGCACATAAATCTCCTGATCTCTATCATGACCTCTTTTTCCTCCTCATCATCACCAAACCCCTCCAGGGTAGGAATATGAAATTCAAGTCACAGGTGAAGAAAAAGACGTAGCAGAGACTCACCCATGGCACAATGACATCACACCACAGAGGTGGCTTCAATGCCCATCTGCCTGGCCATCTCCTATGCTCCGCCCGTTAGTAGAACCCGTATCTAACTTGAGTGTAGCACTTATTAAGTGCTGGTAACTCTGCTAAGCATTTACATGTATATTCTTATTTATATTCATAAAATCCCTATGAGATAGGTGTCTGCTGTCAAGCTTCTTTTGGGAGGAGAAAACTGGGCCTCGGGAGGCTGGGTAACATATTCAAGATCTCATAGATAATGAACAGCAGAGAAAATATGCTTCACTCCTATATTTGTCTCTATATTTAATCTGCGGAGCCTGCCCTGGTTGGTAGCTGGTTATTTTGTTTCCTCTGTTTTTCTCTTGCCTGCAAAGTATTTTAACAGCTCCTTGTAAACACTGCCTTTGCCAGCTCATCTCAAGTCACCCCTCCCCTTAGTGTGCTTCAGACACAGTGGTAGTTTTCAGTTCTGCTATCAGACTAACATTCACCCCACCTCGATTCCCTCCCTTCCCCCTGACCACAACCCTAGTGCCTCTTCCTCCTTTATATCTGGATTTCAATGTCCCCAAACTCAGGGCAGCCTTCTCTGACCTTCTATTTAAGACAGGTCCTGTCTATTCTTCTTATAGAATCTTACTTTTTCCCATTAGGGCACTCATTGCAACTCACAAATTTAAGTTTTAATCTTAATTTTCATTTCGTTTTTCCTCTTCACTAGAAAAGGCTCATGTCTTAGTTGGGGTCAGTATCACTATGATAAAACACTGTGAACAAAAGCAGTTTGGGGAGGAAGGAGTTTATTTGGCTTATACATCTCCAGCATCATTCATCACTGAAGGACATTAGAGCAGGAACCTGGTGGCAGGAGCTGATGCAGAGGCCATGAAGGAGTGCTGCTTACTGGCTTGCTCCACGTGGCTTGCTCAGCCTGCTCTCTTATAGCATCAAGGACCATCAGCCCAGGGAGGGCACTATCCACATTAGCCATCCCCCAACAATCACCAATTAAGAAAATTCCCTATAGGCTTGCGTCCAGCCTGATTTTATGGAGACATTGTCTTAGTTGAGATTCCCTCCTCTCAGAAAGACACTGGTTTCTGTCAAGTTGACATAAAAGTATCGAACACAGCTATGGGTCAGAGATTTTCTGTTTTGGTCATTGGTATATTTCCAGTAGCCAAGTCACTGTGGGAATTGATAAATCGCCCAGTAAATATTTGATAGAGTATAATCATTTGAATTCTCATCTTTCCTACACATGGAAGTGGTGATTTTCAGCCCTGATCTAAGAGGATTTCTGGGGAACTGGGAATAGGGCTCGGGAGTCAATAGAAATTGTTGCTCTTTCAGAGAACAGCAGTTTTTCCCCAGCACCCACATTAAGTAGCTCACAGTCCCTGCGACTCCAGTTCCAGGGCATCCAACATCCTTTTCTGGCCTGTGCAGAGACCTATACACATATGACATACACTCACAATGGCATACATACACATTAAATGTAAATATTGCTTAAAGGGGAGGAATTCTGTAGGAAAAACAACAATAAAACACAAGTCTTTCCAATGCTGCCACTTTAAGACAGAGATAAGTTAGTTATGCAGCTTTGGCTGAGTGAATCTTTCACTCACCTTCAGTAGTGACAGTCCAACCTGGTTTTTCTAAAGCTACTTCTCATGCAAAGTAGAAGATCACACAGAAGACGTGGGACCTGCTGAAACCAAGTAGGACAATGTCATTGGTTCATTTGGCGGCTCAGTTCCTTCCTGCACCCGAGAAGATGAATAAATCCACCCCCATTTACCCACAATGAAATGGCTGACTGGCTGTGGGGCTGTGCCTAGATAGAGCCTTAGGGTTACGGAGAGCTGCTCACTTCCTGTTTACATTCTTCAGTGGCTTCTTATTACCTTAGACACAAGTTCCCACTTCCTAAACAGGTTTCAACAAAGACACAGGTGTTGGGTGTCAGGACTTGGAGCTTAGGGACTTTGCTCTTTCTCCATACCACTGGGGACATTCCTGAGTCCACACCAACATCTGACTTTTTCTCCTAGCTATACCACCACCCCAAAGGGCCTGTTTGCTACTGGTTCTTTAAGGTCCACATAAGCAAATTCACAAAAAAAGATGCACTTCCTTGTAGGAATCTGTATAAAGCAAGCACGTGAGAAAAGATGTTTGTTCAAAATTGGTCCTTTTATGCATTATGTGATTTATTGCTTATGACAGTATAACAGTTAGAAACAACTTAAATATTCAGCTCTCACTATTTTGACTACATTAGTATAGTCATATTTATTTAAATCAGTTTCCCTTCCTTTCTTTTTTCTTGACCAGATCAGTGTAACTGAAGAGCCTTGCAGGACTGCTATGACTCCTCCAAGAGCATTGAAAGTGACCAATAAAGTTTCTTCAGCTCTAGTTTACGCTTCTACAGACAAAGACACAGTGTAACTTCCGGGAACTATAAACACTTCCCCCCATCAGTACCTAGGACAGATTGGTCAATGACCTTGTGCTGCTTCTCCAAATACAAGCACTCAAAGGAATATCACTTTATTCACTCAGGTTATGTCATAGCAAATAAACCCCCTAATTTTTGGGTCTTTTCTACAAATCCCTACCCCACCCCCATACCAACTTGCCCAGTGATGGTCAACAAGTAATTTTCTTCCTTATATTGATTTGGGGACCAAAGCTCTTCCTAGCTGTGGCTCTTCCACTGGAGGAGCCTTTGAGTCCTGGCAAACAGTAAAAAGAAACATGGGGAAATCACCTTTTGTTGCCTGAGTCTGGAAACGATCCTCTTCACCGGCAAGCCCATTCCATGGATGAGTGACTAGTCACATAGTCCCAATAGGTACTGGGACTGTGAAAGAGGTGCTAGAAACATAATCCCCGATTGAGTGGCCACTTTCCAGAAACGGTTCTACCCTATGGAGGAGAAATGAGAAGCACTGCTATGCCTCTTGGAGAAGGAGGAAGAATCTCAAGTGTGGCACTGCCAGTAAAGCAACTCTCCTGCTCGTAGCATTCTGCACACTGGAAGGTGCCTGCCTGGTGGACAACTTGTAAGTTTCTTCCTCTTTATTCCTGGGACCACACTTCATCCAGCCCCTGTTCCTCCAGTGCCTGCTCTCTCTGTATTAGGACCAATCTGCCCTAGATACTGATGGGGTGAAGTGTTCATAGGTCCTGGAAGTTACTGTTTTCTTTGTGTGTATTACCCTGCTCTGACCCATGCAGAAAGTTGTACAGCCTACAGAGCTGGTCTCTGCTCCAGTCAACTGTTAGTAGGGAAGTAGGGTTGATTTCACTTTGTCCATGTGGTTAACAAGGCATAGCCATTTCCTGCAGGAAGAACTTGGTTGGCTGCAGTCATTTTTTCTGGAGAGGAAGGTTTTGGTTTTGATTTGTTTTTTGACAGCCTCACTATATAGCCCAGGCTGACCTCAAATGCACAACCCTTTTGTCTCCCAAGTGCTAGAATTACAAGCATACCTCATCACACCCAGCCTCAACACTGGAAGCTTCATGGGGAGTCAGTGGGAAAGCACTTGCTGTAGTGTCTATCCTTTATGTGCCCTTAGCGTCTTTTTAAGACTGAGCCCACTAGGGCTCCAGATTCCTACAGTTCTGCTAGCAGATTGAAGAAAATAGTCACTAAAGGGATGAAAAGTGAACATGATGTTCTTGATAAAGAGCGACACAGAAAAAAGCAAAAGTGGGCTGAGATGTTGCTCTATAGTAGAGGGCTTACCTAGCATGAGAAGCTCTGGATTCAATCCCATTTAATCCTGGCACCTCAAAAACAGTGAGGGACGAGAAGAGGATGAATACTGTGGAACAACAACAACAAAAAAAACCCCACCAATTTAAAAAAATCTATTTAATCATAGGACTAGAAAGAAATATATGAAAATGTTTATTCTTTGGTCCATGCATTTATAAACAATTATTTATTGTTTTAGTTGCTATGCTTTCCAAACCCCTCCACAAAGGGAATATGAAGTTTGGGTCAACAGGGGTTCCGAGAGTAAAGGTACTGCTATGCAACCCTGAGGACCTGAGTTCAATCTCCAAATCCCACAGGAATGGACTGACTCCTAAAAACCATTCTTACAGTGCCACGCATGTGCTCTGGCACACATACACATGGAGGCACATGCACGCGCCCAGACACGCAATAATTTTTAAAAAGGCACTCAGATACAATGAGCACCTATATACCTTTCTAAAAGGTTACAATAGTTTTGTAGATTAAAGAATTACAGTGATTATTTGTTGAGTTCTTATCGAATGTTGCTTCCTCCGTGAATCAGATTGTTGCCCCACTACCGGGCCTTAGAAGCCCTCCGTCCAACATTCTTGTACTGCTCAGCAATCACAGGGAATTGTTTACTATATCTTCAGAAATCTTGGAGGTTTTTGAAAGAAGACACTGATTCCCCATCTCTGAATCCCCCGGCTCTAGCACATACTAAACATTCTAAGGCTCATGCCCCAATGAAGAAAGCCGGTGAGTAGGGATATTCTAAATTCAATTGCATTTCCCCTGAGATTTTCTCCACAGCTGCGATGATCCGGGGAGGCCTGAGGAAAATTTGGAAGAATTGCTTTTGAAGGGCCAGAACTGAGGTTTCAGAGACCCTGGAGAAAAGAGAGCTGATCCAAGTTGGGTTTTCCTGACCGCTGCCAAGACTGTCACGTGGTAGTGTGTGGAGAATTCCCTAGTTTTGTTTATCCCTTTGGAATCTCTCATCCTTTCCCGGACTTCCCCGGAACAGGGGAAACCCCAGTACTAGGGACTGGGCTGTGTCACCAATAGCTGATAGTAGTATGCATTTAACCCCAAACCACAAATAAAGTATCGAGGAAGGGTGTGATTGTCAGGGGACACTAAAGTTGTCTCTAAATATCTTCTAGAAATTTCTTCTAAAGAGCTTTTTAGGGCCAAGTAGAGTCAAGAAGGAGGCTCTGAAACAGATTTTAGCAATATTTGCCACAACTGAAACTCAACTATAGACCAAGCAAAACCACAAGCTGTACCAGGAAAGGTGAACCCTGTTACAAAGATGCCCCTGAAGCTGACAAATGCACCCGCCCTGCTCCTCACCACCCAGTGGTGGTAAGGCTAGGCAGGAGCTCAGGGGCCTTAGCTTCTGGACTCAACACAGGAGACCCCAGGATCAGATCCTAGAGCAAACTAGGTGGCCAAGCTGAGACCTGTTCAGCGCGTTCCTTCTGCTCATCCAAGAAATAATTCCTAACCCTGTAGGTTCCCGCAGAGGCGCTTGGCTCTGGTTCTGGGCCAGTGTACGCCGCAGGACCGCTGGATTCTTATTTCTACACTCACCCACTTTCTAAAACCAAACCCGAGAGGAAGGGCGAGGCGCTGTATGAGAATGCCCTGAAATATCCGAGACTAGAGCATTCCTCCGTAGGGACGTTTACAATAGGGCTGTCCCTGGAGACGGGCAAAGTTACTATGTCAGCAGAGTGAGTGGGAAGGGTGTGTGTGTGTGTGTGTGTGTGTGTGTGTGTGTGTGTGTGTGTGTGTGTGTGTGTGTGTGTGTGTGTGTGTTTTGGAGAGAGAAGGGAGAGGAAGAGACAGAGAGATTGAAAGATTGGAGGGGGAGGGAGAGAGGAAAGAAGGGAGGAAAGGAGGGAGGGAGGGAGGGAAGGAGAAAGAGAGAGAGAGAGAGAGAGAGAGAGAGAGAGAGAGAGAGAGAGAGAGAGAGAGAGAGAGAGAGCGCGAGCTGGGGCGGGGTGGGGTGGGGGGCAGGAAGGGATGGGTGGGGAGGGCCGCTGCCTGCCCTCCAGGCTCCTCCCGCTCTGGAGCGCCTCCGCCCTCGGTACCCGCCCCGCGTACAAAGACGCGCGATCTTCGGCGCCAGCCCCATCGCTGTGTGCCCAGCTCTTCCAAAGACTGCAGCGCCTCAGGGCCCAGGTGAGTCCCGCACTTAATATCTGCCCTCACCCCACAGTCGCTTGCTTCAGCCTCCAGCGGGGTTTCGCTAGTGCCTCGCCCCGCGGGCCTGAGTGAGGCCCCCTTCCAGCTCGCAAACTGCTTCGGACGCCCCCAGACCCGCTAGGCTGGAGGAAGCCAACTCTTGTCTGCAGCTACCCCACCCTGGCGTCCGGGCCGCCGTTCCTCTGATCTCACTTTCAGCGTGTAGTTCTTCCTTTTTATCTCTTCTACTTTGGAACTAGTCTTAAGAGTTAACTGGAGTTTAGCAGAACCTGCTTGCGCCCTGTCCCAGCTGGCAGTTCCTTGCAGCTTTAGACTACAGGCAGACCTCAGTCCAGATGTTCATAGCCTCCTCCCCAACCAGACTGTCTGAGCTGCCTTGGCCAGGGAGGACTGGCGGCTTGGCAGCTGGAGGATTCCCTTTCTAAAGGACCCTGCCCTGCTGGTTGCCTTAGCCCCAGTGCAAATTGCAGGTTGGTTCAGAAGGATCTTTAAAGAAGGACTTTCTATTCGTTGTCTTTATGAAGAGGTGTTGGGGTGAGTTTCTCTCTATCAAGTGTTTCTCTTGCTACTTGAATTAAATAAAAGAGAGGTGGAGCGAGAGCAGGTTTGGTGTAGAATCTTCAGTCCCGGCTTGATTTGATGCGGTGCAGTGAGAGGGATGTACCTGCTTCATGGCCTGAGCTTGGTTACAGGAATGACTGAGCTCTTCCCCAGCCCTGCCTGGGAGGACTCTGGAGAAATTACTGAGTGGGTGGCAAGGAAAACAGAAAAGTAACAGACCAGTAAAGAGCCCGGAGCCACATTCTGAAATACATAGAACCCACCTCCCTTCATTCTCTTACCACCCCCACCCCCACCCCAAGAAAGCTAGACACATTCTGCAGGGTGGGGCTAGCACAAAGGGTTCCTGGATTCTCCTAGTGATCTGAGGCCTGTGACTCAGCTGTGAGACCTTGGGTGTGGCCTAGCTGGTTGCTGATTCTCTGTGAACGGTTTGAACAGATCGCTCCCTGAAGGAAAAGAGGAACTGTGCCATCTTCCAGGGCATTTTCCAAGAGGAAATGAGTCACAACTAACTGGCCACCAACCTGCAGGAGGGGTTTCTTGACTGAGCTGCCTGTGAGGGCAGTAATTAGACTGGCAGAACCTCGCCAAGTCTCTCTCTTTCCTCCTGAAGCTTGCCTTTCAGCTTCCAGGAGTGGATTTTTTGCATGTTGTACTTCAAGTTAGGTGGAGACACCCTGTCAGAGAGCCTTCGGTGTGTTTCAACAAATTGGAAACGATAATGTCAGGAGTTGGGGCAAGAAAGAGTTCATGTAATTCACTGAAATTTCATTTTCCTTAGTCTCCCCCACCCAGATTCCTATGCAATGTCTATTTAATCGGCGCTGACAGTCTGAGTCTGTCTGTCTGTCTTTCTTTCTTTTCTCTTTCTTCCTCCCTCCCTCCTCCTCCTCTTCCTCCTCCTTCTCCTCCTTTTTCTTCTTCTTCTTTTGGTCTGCTTGGCATAGAGCAGTTATTTGTGTCCACCCTGATTTCTGAGTGATGTTGTTCCCTGGCTTTTCCTGAATACAACATCAGACAGACTGTTGTCCTTCTATACCTGGCCTCTGGCCAGCCTCTGAGCAGTCACCCCAATGTGGTCAGGCCCTGGGCTGGGTGGGGCTGAGTCTGGATGCTTCTCTGCTTTCCACTGACAGTTAAAAAAAAAAAAGTCGTGTCTCCCCGCCTCCCCTCCCAGCAAATACATAAGTATTTGATATGCCTTGGACACACTCCATCCATTTAAGCCTAGCTAAGGGAACAATGGGATTCTTTCAGAATTATGAAATAAACTAATGTTCACAGTACTGGGAAAAGCTGGACTAAAATATGGGCTCTCAGGATTCACAACTTAGGAATCACATCTCAGAAGCAAAGGGAGTAACATGCTTGGCATGTGTGAGGCTCTGGTTCTTCAGGACCATGGGCCACCCCTGGGGGGAGACAGGGAGGGACTGATTGACTTTTAAAACCAACTTTCACCCCTTCAACTAAATAATTCCCACTTGCTGCTGTAGCCAGTGTTGGTTGGGTTGCTGGATCATGACAGCGTCTCATGGAAATATGGGTGGGTGTTCTTTGTTTAGAGTTCTTTCTTGCTATTGAATTGCATCTGGAACTTTCTTTTGCAGATCATGTCTGTAGTAAGCAAGTTTTACTTGGGGAGAAAGGCTAAGCCAAAATCCATTGTTTTAATCTCATTCCTACACCAAATATACTTTAAGGGTCTGATTCAAGAATGTTCTCTGGATTCAATTAAAAAAAAAAGAAAAAAAAAGAATTGTTCTTCAAAATTTCCTAAACAAAAGAACAGAAACCCTATAAATGTTTTAAAATAATGGATGGTTATGTTCACCGACACCATAATTAATTCTGGGTGGCTTCAAGAAAAGTAAGATATGGACAAAATGCAGATGAACAAAGTAAATCAGGCCTCCAGCTTCTGAGATTTATAGCCTAGACCTGGGTATAGGTCCCCATCTTATGCCCCTCCCACAAAGACCAACAGAGAAAATGAGAACATTGTTGGTACTTCACACCATAGGCGATGTGTGTGCAAAGTGCTGAAAAGGAAACAAAAACAGGAATTGTTTTCTTCAGAGGAAGAGAGAGTTAAGACAGGTTACTCAGGCTAATGTGAAGGGCATTTGCTGATATCAGAATAAAATGGTTCAGTAAAAGGTGAGTAGGTAAGGCCTGGGTCTTTCCTGAAGTGCTAGCCAAGGAATGACAAGTGTGATGAATGAAACCAAGAGGAACAGCAGGAACTAGAAGCCTGTGCATCTGACCAGACCTGCCTAGCAGGACACATAGTTTATCCCCTTGTGTGTGGAATGTGTATGCTGTACTCTGCTGTTCCATTCATAGGTGAACCCTGATGAGGCCTTGCTCCCCACCCTCCCCAAAACTCACATCCTTCAGCTGCTGTGCTCTGAGCTACACTGTTGTCATCTGCCTAAAGGCAATTGCATCTGCATCGCCTCAGCTTTGAGTGATTCATATAGCAAGTGTCATCCAGTGGCCTCTCCATTAAAGCAGATCAATGTGTGGTTCAAGATGGCTCTAGAGCCAAGGGAGGCAGGGGAGAACAGGTGTATCTGAATTTACCAGGTATGGAGTGGGGTGTCAGGGACACTGAAGAGGTTCCCCAAAATCTCAGACCAATGCCCAAGGCCCTCCTGACAAAGTGTTACCCAATTAGAAGGGGAAGGCCCACCCCATCTGGAGTGGAGTTCGTGGGGCGTTAGGTGGACTGGAGATGCCAGATTCTTAAAGTTCCTAAAAAGCTTTCATTCTAGTAACGGATTTTAGAGCTATAGTGAGCCCTGTAAATGCAAGCCCCATCCAAGCAACGGAGGATCCAAGTAGAGAAGGACAATATGATGCATTCATTCATCTGAGAGAGCAGCAGTTTCACATTTCTGTTACGTGTGTTTGCTTGTTTGTTGTTTTGAATTTTGAGACAGGGTCTATATAACCCATGCTGGCTGATAACTCCGTTTCTCCTATGAGCCCCTCCTCACCCCAGAGTGCTAAGTTCATAGTTCTTGGGACTGTTCCTACGACACCTGGCTGCTTTGCCTTACTGTAATCCTTTCTCCAGAAAAATTTCTTGCCTGTAGCCCTGGTCCCTCTGGGATCAAAGGCATATGCTGTGAATTTCAACTCTGTTTTAACATTCTGGCCAGCCCCTATCTCTATATTATTATTGCAGGTATCTTGAACAGGCTGCTCTGTTTGCCACTCTGTGGAATAAAACAGGGAAGTTGGGGTGGGAGGACCTAGAGCAGAGATGAAGCTTCAGGGAGGAACACTCACTTCATGGCCCCCTGGGTAAGGCAGGAAGGAGTGGACTCACCTCAGACCTTAACTCTAGGCAAGGTAGCCTGACCTCACCCTCCTGAAGAAGATATTCAAGTGAGGCCAGGATTTTCTCTGCTTTCAGCTTGCATTTCCTGGGAGTCCTAAATTGGTCTGTTTTTCTATTTGGGGGAATCCCTCTTTAGCTCTGCAATACCTCCTGATGCCTGGGAGGAAAGTACAATGGATATCCACCTAGTTCTAACAGCTGGGTTGTCTGGAATCTGGAATCTTTGCTGTGAGAGGAGGTCAGGAAGCTCTGTATCACTGAATGTGGGCACAGACTTTAAAAACTTCGTTAACATCTGGCTCCTTTCCTGAATGATTGAAGGACTGAGGTGGCCATCCCATGTCCTTCTTTAGGTGACTGAAATCCAGTTCTCTTAAACTCTGTGCTTCTAAATCAATCCAGGCAAGGTGGACTCCCTTGACCCACTAGAAACCTTATAACCGGGATTGGGGTGGTAGGGAAGATGGGAGTGGTATAATAGAGGAAAAGGGGAGGGGCTCCTCTGGGTTTCATGCTAGTGTACACCTTGAAGTATAAACTTGCTGCTGTCCACGTCATGCAGATGGATCATGCCAGATCCTCGTTGGCGGTGTTCTCAGGTGTGGGATTCTTCAGCTGATTCCAATTTTTCTGAGAAAGGTAGAGTTACAATCCTTAAATATAACTCTTCAATGCTAGTGTTGAGCACCGCACCTTTGACCCTGTAAAAGATAGTATTTAGAATCCAGGCCTAATGACTCAGACTCCAAATACCATCTACTCGACTGACAGAGGCAGGGAGCTCTCAAGTGAAGGGCAGTGTAGGTAAATTAGTGAGACCTGTCTCAAAAGAAAAAGTGAAAAGAGGGTCAGGGTGTACATATATTTCAGTGATAGAAGACATGCATAGCATGAGTGAGGCCCTAGGGTTGTGTGTGTGTGTGTGTGTGTGTGTGTGTGTGTGTGTATTGGGGTAGGTTACAGAATTTACGGATCTGAGCAGGCAGCAGGATTCAGACCAAAGCACACCCCAGGTTCCTGTTGTTACTCTTCAGCAGAACTTGCCAGCTTCTCCCATCTATACTCAAAACTCTATGTGGACTCTGAGCTCCGCTAGGCACTGGGTCTGATTGAAATATTTGCTCCAGTTCATTGTACTCAACACAACATTTCCTTTCCTCTCTTTGAACTCTTCATGAGATGAAAGGCCCTTGGTCTCTCACTGCACCCCAGCTTGTGAGGAAAAATGCTTCTGCATAGTTGTGTCAAAAATGTATCTGGTTCCTAAGGAGTTTGTATATATCCTTACCTATTCCTTCTCTGTTGAACTTGATAGTGACCTTTATGGAGTGTGTACTCAGACAGAACAGCTGCGTTTTACTGCTAGAGCTCAAGTTCAGGGTGTTAGTAGAGTATACACAGCTAGTGGACAAACCCATCTATAAGCAAGTTTCTAGAGTCGGATTGGTCCAGGTCCCTTAGACATACCTGGAGGGCTGAAGCTTCTATAGTAATCAGGTTGGACTTGTGACTTGTTGGTGTTCAGCCATTTCGAAGAATTACATTTTTAGTGTCAAGAGAAATAAGAAAACATCTCTTTCATTTGGTACTTTCTAGTTGAAAAGAGTATATTGTGCTTTGCTTTTCCAGAAAGTTAGACCTTCTTTTTCTTGATTAGAAACATGTAGAGTAGCTGACATCTGGGTAAACCCCACATTCTGAGATTCAATAACCTGAAGTGTCTGTTGCTACCAACAAAAGCCCCCAAATGAAGCCTTAGATTGATTGAATTTTGTGGGAAATGTGATTAGCCCTTCTGCTTTATCCTTTTCCATTACCGTCTACCAGTTTTCATACATGTAGTTTAAAAGTTAGTGCAAACTCTCTTTATGTCCTTTTACAGGTTTCAACAGATTCTTCAAAATGCCATCCCAAATGGAGCATGCCATGGAAACCATGATGCTTACATTTCACAGGTTTGCAGGGGAAAAAAACTACTTGACAAAGGAGGACCTGAGAGTGCTCATGGAAAGGGAGTTCCCTGGGTTTTTGGAAGTAAGTGCTGAAAGTCTCAGAACCAGACATAAAAATCAGAGTGCCTTCCCTTTCCTTCCATCCCTTCCCTATAGGGTCACTACTTGCGAAGCTGTGATCACCCCCATGCTAGCTCAGTAAGCTAGTTCCTCTGCTGCCATAGGCACAGTGATGCAGTTCCAGACAAGCACACAGAAGCTCTAGGTGTGAACTAGTGCACAGAAGCTCTAGCTGTGGACTAACAGTGACAAGTGGCTTTCACTTGTCCCAGTTCCCTCCTCTCTAAGATGAGACGTTTGGACATATTTATCCACATGCCTACTTTTAACTTGTTATGATTCTTCTAGATAAACTTGAAATGCAAGGACAAAATGTGCTCTTTGTAAGCCGATCCATCACATCTGCAGAGACATTCTCAACATTAAAATACTCATCATGTGTGACCTAAGGCACAGAGCCTTCCATACTCATGGCTCTATGACATGAGAAGCATATATGCAAGCCACTAACCATGGCAGAGTGGCTTACTCCAGGCACAGACAGGGCCATAATTCTAGATGTTTACTCCCCGCGTTAACAGAGCATTTTGTTTCTAAAGTAGATGGCTTATGTCATCCAAACTTCACTCATTCTGACCACAGCCAGGAAGCTGGGGGCGAGACCAGAATTAGCTACATATAGCAGGTTTCAGTTGATAGCTTAGGGTAGGAGTTTGCAGTCTTGGGCAGACACTATGACTCTACCATAAGAGATCTCTGAGTGCAACGTGTAAGCATCCAGCACATTTAAATATTGCATGGCAGTCAGTTCTCCCACTAACCATTCAGTCATTGGAATTCATCTTTAATATCCTCTACTGCATTAGAAGTTATTTCTCTCTCTGAGATAGCCTGGACCTATAGGAGTAACCACAATTTTGCACTTCTAACCAGCGTATCAGCAAAAGAAATAATCAAGCTAATCGCCGTAGAAACAAGATGTAAGTCAGGGCATCTGCCTGTCTATTTCTGCCCCACACACTCATGCTATGCATTAAGGAGTTTTATGATTCTATAATACATATTCACTTGAGTGTGTGTCTGTGTCTGTGTGTGTAAAGGCCCAAGTATCATCCCTCTGCCTTAAAACAATTTTTACATTTATTTACTTATTTTTTTGTGTGTACCATAGCGTGCATGAGGAGATCAGAGAACAACTTGGTGAAGTAGATGATCTCCTCCCATCATGTAGGCTACAGGGGTTTACAGGTCATCAGACTTAGCAGCAAGCAGCCTTACCCACTGAGCTATCTCATAGGTCATCCCATTTGAAATAAGGTCTCTGACTGAGCCTTGACTAATTTGGCTAGACTGGCTGGCCAGTGAGTCTCAGGAATCTTTCGGTTTCTGCCTCCTCCTGTTGCTGGGATTCCAGGAATGCACTGATGCACCAGATTTTATGTGGGCGCTGTAGAGGCAAACTCAGGTTCTCATGCTGGCACCTTCCCAGCTGAGTCACCCTCCCAGCCACACACGCTTGTTTTGAAAATTGTCCAATGTATAACATCCGGTGATGACAATAACATGGCATAGGTTTACCAACTCAAAGAATGGAAAGAGGCAGACCATGTGATGGGCCTTTCAGTTCATGAAGAGTAGAAGGCCTCCGAGAGAGAACTCTCACATCCAAACTCCTGTATCCATAGTTACAGTGGATATAGGAAGACAAAGTCAACTGTGATGGACTCAGGCTACATAGTTGATATGACAGATACGGCAGCACACTTGCTCGTCCAGCTGTGCGAAGGAGAAGAGGGTTCTCTGAGTCTTCTCTAAAACCAAAACTCAGTGTCCTCATTAGCACCTGCTTAAAACTAATAAAACGGTGAGTCCACCCGAAATGCATCCCTGAGTAATCTGAAGCTCCCCTTCCATATGGAGTTCCCTTTAAAGGATCCAACCGTGGTGTCAGGAATGAAAATTTACTTTTAAAAAAAATCTAAGTTTGAAGTAGAAAATGGTGAGTGTAGTTTTTAGGCACAATCTAAATATGAAGTTACTGAAAAGGCATTCTAAAGGGAAAATGAAAAAAAAAAACGTGCTGATGACTTAACAAAGGTCACTGAGGACCTAAGACTGGAGCCGAAGGACTTGAAAGATTATGCTTATGCACATGGCTGTCAGCAGTTTGGATCAGATAAGATAACAGTTGCCTACATCATAACATCATAACTGACATTGTTTGCCTTTGCTCTTATTAATTTTTTTATTTTTTATTTTTTTAGAATCAAAAGGACCCTCTGGCTGTGGACAAAATAATGAAAGACCTGGACCAGTGCCGAGATGGAAAAGTGGGCTTCCAGAGCTTTCTATCACTAGTGGCGGGGCTCATCATTGCATGCAATGACTATTTTGTAGTACACATGAAGCAGAAGAAGTAGGCCAACTGGAGCCCTGGTACCCACACCTTGATGCGTCCTCTCCCATGGGGTCAACTGAGGAATCTGCCCCACTGCTTCCTGTGAGCAGATCAGGACCCTTAGGAAATGTGCAAATAACATCCAACTCCAATTCGACAAGCAGAGAAAGAAAAGTTAATCCAATGACAGAGGAGCTTTCGAGTTTTATATTGTTTGCATCCGGTTGCCCTCAATAAAGAAAGTCTTTTTTTTTAAGTTCCGAATTTGAGGTAATGTGTTTCTTGCTCCTTCTGAAATGCTTGCACCCTGTGCCTTTGGGTCAGGAAGAGTCAGCATGACCTTAGGCAGTCAGCATACCACAGGGCAATCTCCATAGGACCAGTGAAATGAGAAAGCACTTCCACTCAGGCTTGGATCTGACTTTTCTATCTACTCTTGAAACTATGTCAAAGTGAAGGACCAAACCTCAAAGTGTTCTAAGAATATTTTCTTATTCCGTAACTCCTCAGCACAGTCTTACCCAGTTAAACGAGTGCTGTGGTGGCCAGCACATTGGATGTCCATGATGTATGAGCCCTTTTTCTCACTGCAAAAACTATTACAACAAAATCTAAAGCCCAAATAAACCCATCAGAAAATAAGCCAGAGTTCATGGTGGTGACACACACCTTTAATCTCAGGAAGCAGGGACAGACAGATCTCTGAGTTTGAGGCTAGCCTGGTCTACGGAGGGAGTTTCAGG
Source organism: Rattus norvegicus (assembly GCF_021556685.1). Taxonomy (NCBI): domain Eukaryota; kingdom Metazoa; phylum Chordata; class Mammalia; order Rodentia; family Muridae; genus Rattus; species Rattus norvegicus. The sequence continues at coordinate 181,383,402 of NC_141535.1, forward strand.
AAGCTAGGGCTACACAGAGAAACCCTGTCTTGAAAAACAAGTAACAACAAGAAAGGGGGAAAAATGAGTCAAAGGAGGAAGGGATATAGCAGGAGACCTTAGAGATAAAATTCCCCAACAACATCAATTTAGTTAACTCCCAGATGTCAAGAAATATACTAGATGTGACATATACATTGCATGGCTTTTAGATGAACATGGCATAGGACAGATGCTAATAAATGACACAATATTTCTCCAACCTTTTGTATGCCTGTTATAAATCTCACTATATATGTGTATGTAGTATATTATATGCTTATTAATTGAGAGGCATCATATGAATTCCATGAATTAATAATGCATTGAACTGTTCCAGTTAACTAGGTCAACAACACTGGAAACACTTAAGATGTTTGAAACAGGTCTCACACTTCCAGGCTGACCTCAAATATAGTATTTAAAGAGTTATGTAGCTGACAATGCCCTTGAACTCCTGATCCTCCTGTATCCACCTAAATGCTGGGATTACAGGCACACACCACCACAATCAGTGTCTTCTAAGATTGGGCACATTGATATCATTCCAGGGAAACTTCCAATGTAACTAACTATAGGAGAAAGCTCAGTACAAAGCTATCCAACAGGGTGTGGATTCTGTTCAAAGATAGCTTTAGAAAAAAATCCATCATAAAGACAAGAGGGAAATTCTAACCATTTTTTCTCCATCACTAGATGAGAAAGGTAAGAAAAAAAATCAGAGCTTTGCCACCATAGGATTATATTAGAAGGCTTACCAAATCATGGGTTAGAGGGAGGAGTAGAAACAGCTGACTAAAGAGCTGAGATTGACCTAGAAATGATCCATAATCCATGTTTAGAGCTTGACCACCAAGGTTATTATTGGGTCAGGAAGCTGCTATGTCTGGCAACTGCAAAATCTTAATATCCTGTGGCTCAGCTCAAACAGACAACAGATGCTCTTTGCCCTGCCTCCTTCCATACATGACTGGGTCCCACATCCAAGGTTCAATCAACAAAGTTCTACCTTCGAGGGAGTTTGACCTGTATCTGACTCTGTACACCTGGACTGGCACGAAGATCCATCCTATCCGTCACTGTGTAAGAAATAAAATCTGAAGTAATGGTCGAGTTTCAAAAGTGCCTCGAGTGCACTTAGGTCTAGCTATAGATGCAAGCACCAGGCCCCTGCTAACGTTTGCTAGTCTAGATACCCTGCCTAAATTCGAAATTTAGAGCAAAGAATTGTTGATAACCAAGCTTTGCCTAACAACGTGCCAGACATGACGAGTTCGTGTATCTAACAAACTTTAAAATAAATAGAATGTACAATCGAAATGTAAATAAGAAATACTCAAGTTAATAAAGAAAAAAAAAATTAAAAAAAAACAACATAGAGATAAACCCAGCATGGGCTTTGTTGAGAAATAGAAAAATGCAAGGGGCAGATAATGATAAAGTTGCACTCCTGATTGCTCAGACTATGAGAAACATAGGGGAGTGGCCTGTGTTCAGGGCTTTCAGAACTGGTCTTTGCACTCCTTCCGAATATCCCCGCCAGTTTTATCGCTGTTGAAAGACTCAACATTGCAAGGTTGTAAAATAAATGACTTCCCTTTGCTACTCTGAGTCTTCCGTGCTTATCACTAGGTGTGCACGTGTTGTGGGGGAGGCCTTCATTCCTCATAATAGTGAGCATTAAAAAAAAACAGATTTATTTAGTTTTATTCTGTGAAAATCACTCTTCTACCTAGATATATTTCTGTACACTATGTGTATGCCCCTGGAGGCCAGAAGAAGGTATCAGATCAGATCTCCTGGAACTAGAGTTACGGAGAGTTGTGATCCAACATGTGGGTGCTGAGAATTAAACCAGGGTCCTCTAGAAGAACATCAGGCGCTCTTAATCACTGAGCCATCTCTCCAGCCCCGATGATACTTAATGAAGAGAACTTCCAATGTGGAGATTAAATAAACTATGGCCTCTCCTCCTTTGAGGAGGAGAGGAGACCCTAAAACATGAGGTCTTTGAAGGCCACAGAGATTAGAGAAATTGACCATCCCACCAGAGTAAGGAAAGAATCTCTCTCCTATGGGAATGTGTGCCAGATGTACCAATTGGGGTTGCCTTTCATGAGTGTGGTTAGTGGTTAATCCACAAGTGGGCAGATAAAACTAACACGAGATGGTGAACACCTGCCCAGATGCCCCAATCCATGAGAACATCACACTGCCAGGGGTAGCCAACCTTTGACATTGCAACATAACACTACTGTCATCTACAGAGTTCATACCCAAGAACAGTGCTAGCAAGTTTTTAAAAATCCACACAAACAAAATTGTCACAATGTTTATAATGAGTTTATAACCTTGTGTTGGGCTGCGCTCACAGTCCTCCTGGGCTGCATGGAGCCAATAGTCAGATACCCCTGCCTCTGAAGGTGGGTTTTTTTGTTTGGGTGGTTTGTTTTTGTTTTGTTTTGCTGAAAACAGAACAAGAATTATTCTAGAGGTAGGAAGCAGTCTGTCAGGGTGAGGAAAGGAGCCCTAACAACAGCTCTACACGGTGGGTGTGAAGCTTGGTTAGCAGATTCCCCTAGACTCTGGCAATCAGAGAGGACTCTGTTGCCAGAGAATCTGTGCTCAGGACGGGCGTGCTGGTGCTGGTGCCTGTGTGTGTGTGTGTGTGTGTGTGTGTGTGTGTGTGTGTGTGTGTGTGTGTGTGTGTATGTATTGGGGTTGGGGGAAGGGCTGCGAAACGTCCTCACTTTAGTCCCATCAATATATTTACTGGGAAGCTAGCACAAGGAAAGCAAGCACGCTCAGTATATTTATGGTGTGAAATCCTACGTGTTTGTGCCAACCAAAACAGAGTTCCCACAATGTGACCTGCTGAAACAGCCAGCTAAGCTTCAGGGCTTGTAGCCTAATAGCTCCCAGAAGGCAAAGCTGTAACTCTGCCAAGCACCAAGAAGAGGAAACAGCTGGAAAATTCCACTCATTCTGCTACATGACGGAGTTGTAAATTGGATTCCACCCTCTCCACACCCAGAAGGAAGAACAGACAACAGTATGGAACAGAAAGTCCATTTCAAACACGTTGCAGGGCTGATGCATTCAGCTCATTTTCCCTCTCAGACTGTCCCCTTGTGTTCCTGCCCCCAACACCAGCCAACAATCAGTGATTTGGTCTTTCTCTCCCTAGCCCGGAAGACATGAGACAAGATATAACCTTCTCTCTCAAACCGACTAAGTACTTTATCCAGCTCTTAATCCCAGAGAAAAAGCACAGGATAGAATTTCATTCACTTGGCACTGTGTGAGTGACACCAGGCAAAGTTCTGTCACAGAGACAGAGAAGCAGATGTCCACAGCAGCTGATCAAGATTACAGTCTAGGCTGTAAGAGAATAGATAAAACGATGAAAGGTTTAATAATCCTCAACAGAAATTGGCAAAGATGACTTGTGATGGGCATCTTGGGTCACTGTTAACAGGAGTATAATCTATACAACCTTTGAAAATGCAAAAGTTAGCAAAATGGGATCCTTTAACATTGTGGTTCTTTGATGTGCTTTCTTTGATCCGGTATTTCTAATTTGGGGACTTTATCTTAATAAAGGAAGCAAAGACACAAAATTCATAGACAAAAATATTTGATCCAGCATGACTTAGAATAGGAATAACATAATTTATGGTAAAAATCACTTTTGTGGTTGTACATACAACAATGAAGACCATGACTTTGAAAATACTAAGTGAAATGGAGGTATGTCTATACCAAGGAAAGCAGGCTGCAAATTTGTATAACATAGTATTCCTTTCATTGAAAACTGTGCACTTATTCTTGCACATGCACACACGGACAGCAAAGGTTATAGGAAACACTCTATCTCAGTTTTGCTTCCAGGATAGGAGTTGCTGTGGGAGAGGATTGTTGTATTCATAAATATGGTTGTTATTATTTCAATTTTTCTCTCTATATCCTGCTATGTCATCGAATTTTTCTGCCATAATTCTACTTTTACAATCTGGAAGCAAATACTCTAAGAAACATATTCTGAACACTGTGTCCTGCAGGTATAATTTTATATTCTTGTAATTTCAACAATCTGGGAGGCTGAGATGAGAGAATGACCATGAGTTCAAGGTCAGCCTGAGTACATAGTGAGGCCCTGTCTCCAAAAACAAACAAACAAATGAATGAACAAAGAGCTGGAGTTTATGTGGTTGGGACATGCCTATAATTCCAGCACTGGTGGAGATAGAGTAGAGGATTGGAGTTTAAAGTCATTCTGACCTACAGATATGAACGGAGGCCAACCTCACCTCTATCAAAGTCTGCAACATGAAACCCTGCCTTAAAAAAACAACAAAAGAAGACTATGTGTGTTTACTGACAAACTACTAAGAATTAGAGTCTTCTGCAACTGCTTTCTAAGTGTCATCTTACTTGATCCTCACCATAACCTTGCCAAGACATCATAATGCTAATTTCAGAGATTGAAAAACTATGACAAGATCCATTACCCACTTACAGTGTCAACATTTGAAACTAGATACTGTTTCATTTATTCTGCAGCTGTCTCAAAGTGTGATGTCAGTAAACCAATAGGAATTATTTCAAACAAGTAAGCGGCCAGTGGGCAGGTGAGACTAATCAGAGGAGAGCCAGCAGAGAAGCTCTCTAGTTCTTGGAGGTTGGAAATCTGGAGAGCAGCCAGCAGTCACTGTGTCCATTCTGTTCTAGGCTATGTTGTCTGTTTCATGATTATTAGATTGTTTACTCTTTCCAGGTGGGAGCTGCTATGCTGTGCTTGCTTTTCAGGTGATTTGATCAAGGGTTCAGATGACTGGTGATGGAGCAGTTAAACATGCCTAATTCTTTAGATGGCCTAAGGTTTTACTTATTCCCTCCCCTTTGGCATCCAGACAGAGCAAGAGGGAAGAAAAGAATCCCTAGGTCACCAAGTACCTAAGAGGTCAGTGTGGCTGGCTAAAGGAGTGCGCTCACATGGAAAGTGAGCAGAGCTAGGTTGGCAGCGCTAAGTATGTTGGAGGAATAATGAATAGTAAAAAATAAAGGATATGTGGGCTGTGGCATTGTAGTCCCTCTGTTGAAAACACTACATATCCGAAGTTTGAGTATTATTATTCCTTTGGGAGAAAGAGATGACTTGTATTCAATAGGAACTTATCAGACCACAAATATTCTCTCCTCATGCTCCTCGATGTTCCTCCCACCCATGTTTCCATTTAATTCCATTTCAGCTACAAACGATAAAGCAGGATGGAGATTCATATTTATCTTTCTGAGGTGTAAGAAAAGAAGAAGGGGAGGGACTAATGTAGACAATTCGTTACAAATTTAAGAAGGAAAAACTCAAGAAGAGAGAGCAGTGGGGTTTGGGTGAGAAAGACTCACTCATCTGGTTTCCTATCAAGTCCTGCAGATTGGCTTGCAAAGTAGCCTGTCTACTTGAACTGCAGCTGCTGAATAATATCTTTAATGTGTGAGTGTGAGCAAAATCTAAAAGAGGTTGCACATAAAAGTGAGAGTGGTCACATTGGCAATGAGTTTTCTCAAATGCCGTGGCGTCGCTCTGTCTGTGAGGCAGAAAATGATCTGCATTAGGTCTCTGGACACAAAACTTGGAGAGATCAGTGTAGAACCTATTTGCCTTGCTATTCAGAGTCATGTGGGGATGATCGGTCCTTTCATGCCTGCTGCTTTACAAGCTCTGTGGCTCCACCCTTTTGCCTCTTTTAAACTTGCCCATCACATCCTAGTGAGCAGCAGAGCACCGAGCCTCCGGCCTAGTGTTCTAGAAGTGACAGATGATTCAGCTTTGGACTCTGCTCTGTGATTGCCACTATGACGCCAGCATGAGTCAGTCTTGACCTTCCAAGAAACTTCCAGAATCGACATTTCCACTCAGTGATGGGTCTGAAGCGCCACAGAACACAGATGATGTGGCCCCTGTCTTACAAGTTTACAGTCTGGTGTAACAAGAGGCATGCATTTCAAAGTAGCAATACTCAATAGTATGTGAGACACAGAAACACCATGGGGTGTGGTAAATGCTGGTGGTAGCCCTGAGGGTTCAGATATGATGAAGGAAGGTTTTTTTGTGGAACAGAAAAAAGAGGAAGATGCACTTTGGGCAGGCTAATGTGAGGGAAGGGCAAAAAATGGAGGAGCCAGTGTTGGTGGGGACTGAGCCCTATTAGAGAAGTGGTGGAAGCAGGCTTGAGTTGTATCTAAGGTGTGTGTATAAGCAAGGGAGGGGCACCCACAGTTGAGCTGACATGGGAGAGACCAGGTTCATGGTACATCTTCAGACACAGTTAAGGTAGAGTTATATGTGCTGATTCAGAATGGTCTTCAAGACAAGTTTGAGGGAAAGAGCAATTGGTTTACTTGTGTCTGACTATTAAACAACCAATTGAGGAAAATGATAATGGGGATATTCATGAATAATTATTTTGACATGCAAAAAAATCTCTAGAGGAATGTAGATGCAACTGGGAGAATTGAATGTTCCCCAAAAGAAGCAGTGAAGCTAGGACGAGGGAGAGTGGGGGAGAGAGCTTCCGTGTTCTCTTGTTCCATTAGGATTTGAATCCATGAATATAAAAAATTAATAAAATTACAATTTAATAAATCATTCATAGCTTTTAAATATTTATATATTAAGTATAATTGTATCCTTTGAATATTTAATACATGTATACAATAGAATATGATCATATCATTTCCCATTCCTCCTTTCAACTCCCATTCATATCCTACCCAACACATTTCTCTTCCAGCTTCACGTCTTCTTTAAAATAAAAAAAAAACCCAAAGCAAAAACCACATATATCGAGGCTGTGATGGCATACAGCTTTAACCCCAGCTCTCAGGAAGTAGAGGCAGGCGGACTCCTAAGTTTGAAGCCAGCCTGATCTACAAATTGAGTTCCAGGACAGCCAGGATGACATAGAGAAACCCTGTCTCAAAAAACCAAACCAACTCCCCAAACCAAAACCAGAAAAACAAAACAAAACAACAACAAAACACCTCAGAATTCCAATTAGTGCAGTCGTTACGTGCTTGGGCATGATGTCATCCACTAGAGCATGGGAGCCAACAGCAGTCACACTCATCAAAAGAGGATGGTTCTCCCTCCCTCTGCAGCTGTGAACTTGCCAAAGGTTCCTTGGTACGGGATAGGGCCTGGAGAGTATCTCCATCATCATGTGAGAGTTTGGACTGGCCGATCTTGTCAGCGTCATCTACAGGCAGTCACACTGTTGTGAGTTTGTGAGTACAGTAGCTGTATCCGGTCCAGAAGACAGCATTTCACAGCTCCTTCCTATTCTCCAGTTTATATTCTTCTGGCCTCCCCTTCTTCCATGTTCCCTGACCCTTAGGGCTCAGCATTCACTCTCTTATTCTCAGCACTTTGAGCAGTTATGTATCTTTGCATCGACTGTTGCCCACTGCAAAAAGGAGTTTCTCTTAGAGCTAGAGAGATGACTTGGTGGTTAAGAGTATTTGTTGTTCTTGATGAGGACTGGGTTTGATTCCCAGTACCCACATGGAGGCTCAAAGCCATCTGTAACTTCAGTCCCAGGGAATCCAATGCCTTCTGCCTTCCACAGACACCAGGCAATGAACATATATGCAGCCAGAACATTCATACACATTAAACAATAAAATAAATAGAACTAATATTTTTTAAAAAGAAACTTCTCAGACGAAGGTTTAGGTTTGGTTTCTTTAAAAACCCAGTTAATGTTATGTGACTATGTTTTTGTATTAATTCTGGATGTGGAATAAGAGGCTGCTTCCCAGCAGGTGATTATGCTTTGCCTCATGCACTAGCAGGGGCATGATTACCTCAGCTGCAGATGGCGCATTTCTGGGGACGCTGGACAGGGAATAAATGGGACAGCCCCAAGGGGCTGTTCCCCCTGCTGCTCTCAGCTGGTTCCTGCTGGCTCCTGCTGGTTCCTCTATTTACTATTTGCTATTCCTGCATTTGTTACTGCAGGATAACTCGGTTGCTGGACTGCTGGATAGTCTAATGACAAAAACTGGACTTACCTCAAGGAACCCCAATTTCCTAGTCAGCAGGAAATAGTAGCCTATAGAGGTCTACATCTCCTGTCTCCTCTAAACTTCTTTCTCTCCTAACTAGTGTTGGAGGGTTGGAAGGGATTAGGGTGGAATAAGGGTTGGGAGGGAGGTAGAGGTATAAGAATCCACCAAAACAGCTAAAACTAAATAAATCAACACTCCAGTCTATGGATATATATGCAAATATTTAGAAGGCACTTGATATTATGTACATTTAACAAAATACCAGTAACAAGTTCTACTCTCGAGCCTGTGATTTTGACAAGGATCTTTAATATATTTTAAAGAACTTTCTTGTCCTCAGTAAACACACGCTTGTATATTAGTTCAACAAGTAATTTTTTAAAGTGTGTGGAGTGCTCATATAAATAAATCTAGGCTAGAGCACTGAACTCGGGATGTAAGGGGGATACAAAATGTCCCATCACCAGAGTTGCTGAGTCTATCTTTGCACAGCATGCCAAGGGTGTTGAGTGAGTGAGGACCAGGGACTATTCAAGTTACATTGAAGAAGAAGCACCTTTTAAGACCATCTTCTTTGACAGTGTCACTTGAAATAGACTTATATTAAAACAGAGCTTGTGTCCTACTAATGCAGCCTCAAATGCCCTCCTGGAGGGGTTTCCCTTTTGCCATCACTCTCTGGCTACCCTCCATAAAACACACACACACACACACACACACACACACACACACACACACACACACACACACAGAGTGGGAGGGGGAGGAAAGAGGGAGGGAGGGAGGGAGAGAGAGGGGGAGAGAGAGACTGTGGGCATCAGCTACAGATAGCAAGCTTATAGCATCGCTTGCCATACACTGCACCCCCACCCCAGGCTCTTCACTGTTTTGTAGTTCCCTTCTTCTCTGAACACTTTGTCTACTCTTAGATATGCCCCTGTTTTACCTTAGGACATAAAGTTCACTCCTAGTTTATAATATGTTAAAAGTCTTGACTTTTCTTAACACCGATTCTCCCTTATCTATGTTTTCTCAGACCACCCTGAGAATTCTAGAAACTTTCACACTAATGTAGCCTCCTAAGGAGCAGAATTCCCAGTACCATTCTCAGAGCACAAATGGCAGGATACAAAAAAAAGTTAATTTAGCCATAAACAGGGAGATAATTCCTGTACTTGATATGATATAGATGAGCCTTGTGCTAAGTACAGTAAGCCAGCCGCCAAGAGGCAAATGTTGAGTGTAACTTTAATGTGTAGTAGTTGGAGCCCTCAAATTCAGAGACTGGCATGGTGGTCACTAGAGACCTGGAGTGGGAGGAAGAACGAGGAGCTGCTCTGTAACAAGCTGGGAGTTTTGGTTTTGCACAATCATGAGAGTTTGCTTACACAGCATGAATGTACTTAAGGCCACTGATGTATATGCTTAAAAATGATTAAGTTGTTAAATTTTATGTTAGGGTATTAAAATTTGTATAAAGAAAATTTAAAGGGTAATGTAGTTCAATGACTAATAGTGGATAGGAAGTATAAGTACTTGGTGCAACTTAAAAATGTATGGAAGCTTGACTGTGGGATCACTTTGATGAGGCACCAGCTGGTGGTCTCAAGTTCCCTGTTAAGAATCTGTCAGCAGTGTTGTGGACCCTCTGTGTGATCCTGGCAACCCTGGTGGTCTCCATCTGAGTCTCTCACAGACTCAGTTTCAGCTTTAAGTTCCTGCTCTATAGTCTCCAACCTCCACTCTGGTCCTGGTGTTGCCTTCTCTGCACTGACAGCTCATCACAGTGAGATGGAGAGGGCCAAGAGCTGAAGACTGAGTGCACAGCAAAGACTGACAATGTTGGCGTCAAGAACCAGCTTTACAGTTAGGAACCAGCTTTATGATTGCAGATCACCTCCTGAATCCAGTAATGATGGTGTTACCAAGGAGGTCAAAGAAGCGCTGTCTACTGCTGGGAAGCAGGTGAGTGAGATTCATTTTCTACGGTGATTACATGCTGGTGTCAGAATGTCAAGCAGACCTGTGCCACAGTCTTGCCTGTGATGGTCTTTAAGTTGTGCTTTTGTTTGTTTATTCACTTTACATTCAGATTGCAGCCCCTCCCTCCCTCCCCTCCTCCCAGTCCCACCCTCAAAAGCTCCTCCCTCCATTGCCCTCTCCTCTTCTCCTCAGAGAAGGGAAAGCACCCCTCACCCCAAGGGAGTACCAATCTCCCCTGGCACATCAAGTTGCAGCAGAACTAAGGCCCACTGAGGCCACACAAGGCAGTCCAGCTAAGGGAAGGGGATCCAAAGAAGATCCAAAGGCAGGCATCAGAGTCAGAGACAACCCCTCAACAATTGTTAAGGGACCCACATGAAGACCAAGATGTACATCTGCTACAAATTTGTAGGGGGCCTGGGTCCCACCTCTGCATGCTGTTTGGTTGTTGGTTCAGTCAGTCTCTGTGAGACCCCATGGGTCCAGGTTAGTTGACTCTATAGGTATTCTTGTGGTATCCTTGACCCCTCCAGCTCACTCAATTCTACTCCCCACTCTTCCATGAGACTCCCCAAGCTCCATCTAATATTTGTCTGTGGGTTTCTGCAGAGTTGACTCTCTCCCATCGGATGAGTCTCCAGTTGGGCCAATCATTGGTTGATCAGCCCCATGATCTCCGCCCCATCTTTATCCCTGCACATTTTGTAGGCAGGACAAATTTTGTGCAAAGGTTTTCCCTTCACTGAAAGTCCTGTCTGGCTACAGGATGTGGACACTTCGACAATTAATAAATGAGAGCTCATGAAACTGAAAAGCGTCTGTCAATAGGACAAAACAGCAGCCTACAGATCGGGGAAAGATCTTTACCAACCCTATATCTGACAGAGGACTAATATCCAAAATATATGAATAACTCAAGAACTTAAACACCAATAAACCAAATAACCCAATTAAAAAATGGAGTACAGAGCAGAAAAGAGAATTCTTAGCAGAGGAATCTGTAATGGCCAAGAAGCACTTTAAAAATGTTCATCATCCTTAGTCATCAGGGGAATGCAAATAAAAATGACTCTGAGACTCCATCTATACCCATTAGAATGGCTAAGATAAAAACTCAAGTAACAGTACATACTGGTGAGGATTTGGACATACTCCTCCATTGCTGATGGGAGTGCAAACTTGTACAACCACTCTGGAAATCAATTTGGTGGTTTCTCCGAATATTGGGAAAAGTTCTTCCTCAAGATCCAGCTATACCATTCCTGGGCATACACCCAAAAGATGTTCCACCATATCACAAGGACACTTGCCTCTACTATGTTCATACCAGGACTGGAAACAACCCAGATGTCCCAGATGAATAATGGTTAAGAAAATGTGATTTATTTACATAATGGAATCAGCTACTAAAGACAAGGACATCATGGAATTTACAGGCAAATGGATGGAACTAGACAAGATCATCCTGAGTGAGGTAACTTAGATTCAGAAGGACACGCATGGTATGTACTCACTTATATTAGCCATAAAGTACAGGAGAACCATGCTGCAATCCACAGACCCAAAGAAACTAAGTAGCAATGGAAGGCTCAATGGAGGATGCTTGAATCTCACTCAGAGGGGAAAGTAAAATAGACATCAGAGGTGGATGGTAGGAAAAGAAGTTAGAAGAATAACAGGGATTGGGATATGGTGAGGGTGGGAGAGGGTTGAGAGAGAAAATGGAAATCTGGGGCGGGGTGCATCTCTGGGAAGAGCCAGAGACTTGGGAGCCTATGGGGGATGACTCTAGCTGAGACTCCTAGTAGTGGGAAATATGGATACTGAAGGGGCATCCTTTTGAAAATAGGAAACACCAGATGTTGTGGAGATGGTCCAATAGGTAAGAGCAATTGCTTTGCAAGTAGAGAACCTGCGTTCAATTCCTTTTCACTCACATAAAAAGCCAAATGTTGGTGTGAACACCTGCAGTCAGTGCTCGTGGAGGGGTGAGGTGGGATGCAGAAAGAGGTGATTTCTGAGGCTGGCTGTCCCGCTAGCCAAAACAAAACAAAACAAAACAAAACAAAACCCCAAAATGATAGGCTCCATGCTCAGTGAGAGACCCTGTTTAAAACTAATAAAGTATAGAGCAATAGAGGATAATATTCAAAGTCTTCTTCTGGCCTCTATATATGTACCCACTGCACACGCACCTATGCATACACATGCATAACACACACACACACACACACACACACACACACACACACAATCTACTGCCCACATGCAACAGGCCAACTGTACTCCTTAGCTATTGGCATACTCCTTTTTATTTAATCTTCACAGAGGAAGATCTGACTATTTTCATTATCCCCACATCTCTGAAGAAGAAACTGAGTTCCAACAAGTTATGAACTCTGACCAAGACTATACAAGTTTTTGAGTGGCAGAGTTGTGATCTATACTCAGATCTTAACCCTATGCCTTTAGCCAAATTACTATTGGGTAGATTGGGAAATGAGGAAATACAGGAAACCAGGAAAATCTAGTCATTTTTTATATCAGAGACCATCTATCCCTGCCTGAGACACAACAGCATGACAATCACTTAGAATCCCAGACCTAAAAGCCAGGGTTTCTGGGTAGCTTTGATACTTCAAGGCTGCATAGCCCTGAGCAAGATACTCGGTCTCTCTGTGCCTCTTGTCTTTCGTCTGTAAATGAAAATATTAGAACCTACTTTAGAAGGCTGATCTAGGATTATGTTATTATTCCTCTAGCACCTAGAACAATGGTTGGCACTATATAAATATTTGCTATGGTTTGCCTGCAACTCTTTCTAAGTTTAGGTTCAAAAGGTTGAAGGAAGAAAGGCAAAATCCTGGGAATCAAGTTAGGTGCCAGGAACCATTACAAAGCGTAGTAGTAATAATAATAATAATAATAATAATAATAATAATAATAATAATCCATGATCCAACCAGCAGGTCCCTTCCTGTCCCTAAGGGACACAATAATGCTCTGTTGGAAAAGCAAAGCCTTTGGAGTCAGAAAGACTTAATTTCAAATTCTTGCTTCACCACCTCTTCTGTGGCCTCTGGCAAGATTCTTGACCCCTTTGAGCTTCTGTTTTCCTTGTGAGGCAGACAATAGTATCCACGTGGCAAGGTAGTTGGCAGGAGGACAAAGTGATCCTGTCAGATGTGCCACACATGGAGGAAGAGCAAGGCTGTTTGTTCTAGTCAGACCTTTGATATGCAGCAAGTCAAACATTAATGAAGGGCAGGCTTTCTTCTAGATATTCACCAAATGGTAGAAGCTCTTTTCGCCACAGATTACCGTGTCATAACACAAGGACCCAAGAACTTTGCAGTCAATTTCAGGGCATTTGCTGCAGAGAAGTGGAGCTTTGAGAACCCTGCAGGCAAGTATGTGTTGATTTGGGCTCAGGCCTGGATTCTCCCCTGTGACTCTGGGTAAGTTACCCAACGTTTCTGGGTCCCACTTTATGACATGCAAGTATAGGTAAATAGTATCCACCTCAGAGTTCTGTAAGAATTAAATGGCATGATACAGAACCCACACTCTTCCCTGTCTGCTCTTCTCCTAGTAAAGTAGTCAAGCACCTAACACCCTGTGTAAGGGTAGTTCTCTGAGCAATGGCTCTTGCCTCCTGCTGGCCTTCTAAGAAATTGCTCCTGTCCATTCTTTCTAGATGTCTCCACCCATCCCTTTGCCAGTTCACTCAGCTCATTCCCACAGCACTTATTTGTAAGCCTTTCTCTTATTAAAGAAAAAGGCAGTCCATCAAATTCAGAGCCCACTCATTTCTGGAAGGAATTGACTTCACTTTCTGTCTCTGTTTTTCTTAACTCCTCTTTCTCACGTTCTCCATACGTTCTCCAGATCTGCTATTGTGCCTACTCTAGTCCAGTGGAAGTACTTTCCCTTTTGCTCACACTCAGACTTCCATAAAGCACCCTTCAACAGGTTGTTTTTTAATTTTGTTTTTGTTTTTAACTAGTCTTCCCCTGACTCCCACAAAGTCTATTCTTGTTAGTCATTCCCTGTTTTAAACACTCTCCCTTGGGTCCCTTGAGATCTTAAGCTGCTGTTTTTCCTCCTTTCCCTTGCTTTTGTTCTCAGTCTCCCTGTTACTATCTCCTTTTCGTCTTCTTTGTTATCTTTCTCAATGACAGTACATGGGCTCTCTTTTCTTCACACCTTAAACCTGTTCCTAAGTCGACCAGGGCCACCCATCTCAACATTAACATAATGACAGCCCTCTTGTACAGGCCTCTCATACCCATCATAGATAGACTCCTCACTTTCACACCCTACCTCCCTAGACGGGTGGGAACACTGACCTCAGGGTTCAGGAAAACTCAAGCAGGCTTAAGCAGAAAGGAAATTATAACATAACAACTCTTAGTTCATCTTTCCACTTTGTTTCATCCCATCCCAAAATCTATCTTGTTCACTGGGCCAAGCTAAAGTTTCTGAAATACATTCTTGAATGTTGCAACAGATCCCCCATGTCCTCAGGATGAAGCCAATCTTCCAGAAGAGGCTGCCAGTGCTCCACCTTCGTGTCTGCACAAGCTGTCACCTGCCCACCGCTCCCTTGCACGGTGACTTCTATGCTGCTCTGCCTGAGGCATTCTCCCAGGAGCTCAAGGCAGGCTAACAGTGGCAGGGAGTGAAGGCCCAAGGAGCAACCATAAACAGTAGTGGAAGTGTGTGTGAAATCAACACCCCCATTCCTCAGCTCAATGTCACTGCTTAGAGGCCTGTTCTACACAGCCACTCAGTGACTGAGCTGCAGGTACTGGAGAGGCAATCTGTCAGCATAGCATGTATGGGCTTTCCTCTTTTCCTGTCTCATTTCTCTGACTCTTCATTATTGCATTTTTGAGAATTATTTTTTTCAAATAAACCACCAAAGCCGGTCAATGACACAGTCTTCTTGTTTCTGCTACTTTTGAGGTTGAAGCAGGAGGATACAAGAATTCAAGGACAGATCACACAACATATTGAGACCTTGTCTAAAATAAAAAATTTACATGTAAATAAATAAATTAGTTAGTAAGCAAATAATTTTTTTTCTTTATTGAGTATTTCTTATTTACATTTCGATTGTTATTCCCTTTCCTGGTTTCCAGGCCAACATCCCCCTAACCCCCCCCTCTCCCCTTCTATATGGATGTTCCCCTCCCCATCCTCCCCCCATTACCACCATCCCCCCAACAATCACGTTCACTGGGGGTTCAGTCTAGGCAGGACCAAGGGCTTCTCCTTCCACTGGTGCTCTTACTAGGCTATTCATTGCTACCTATGAGGTTAGAGTCCAGGGTCAGTTCCTGTATAGTCTTTGGGTAGTGGCTTAGTCCCTGGAAGCTCTGGTTGCTTGGCATTGTTGTTCATATTAGGTCTCGAGCCCCTTCCAGCTCTTCCAGACCTTTCTCTGATTCCTTCAGCGGTTTGCTGCTGGCATTCGCCTCTGTGTTTGCTGTATTCTGGGTGTGTCTCTCAGGAGAGATCTACATCCGGTTCCTGTCAGCCTGCACTTCTTTGCTTCATCCATCTTATCTAATTGGGTGGCTGTATATGTATGGGCCACATGTGGGGCAGTCTCTGAATGGGTGTTCCTTCTGCCTCTGTTTTAAACTTAGTAAGCAAATAATTTAAAGCTCAATTTTTCCTTTTAGGATCCTGACCCTGAGACAGGTTCCTGGATATAGTTTAAAAGTCCTTTTATCATCAGGTTTCAAAGTCCTTTCTCAACATCATCCCCGTGTTTTCCAATTTGCACGCTAGCCCATGAACCATAGAACTTCTTTCAGTTTCTTCATGTTCTCCTTCCTTGAGGTCTTTGCACACAGTTTCCTAGAACACTACCCACTAGCCATCATCTGCCTGATTCAAATCTCAGTCTACTGCTTAACTATCACGCCTGGGCTCGGTGCCTAACTCAGTGGTACAGTAGTACCAGGAAATAAAGACAAAGAGTGCACACGCAGCTCTGGGTTTTACCCTCAGTACTAATGAAAGAAGACATTCTGAAGCCTTGGTTCTGGTTCTGTTTTCTATTTATATTATCTAAGAGTATCCTGTTCCTTTCCAAAATGCATAGATCTTCTGCCTTTGATTGTCTGCCTCTACCAGTACTGTGCAAATTTCAGAGTTCTGACCATCTCTGATGCTCAACCCAGCACTGGAGACACTTACTAAACTTCTAGATACAGTGTAAAGCTTCATAAACAAGGCCTGGCACCTTTCAGGCACCAGAAGTGCTTTATGTGAATGTAAAGACCCACCACAATTCTCAAATAAGTTATAAATAACATAGCAGCTCAGCAGAAAGACACGGTTCAGAAAGGCATGGGACACTGTGGCCCACTTCCTTCCAGTCCCCACCTGACTCACTCTGTGAACACAGACCTCCAACTAGAGAAAGTAGAAAACAGCTTTCAACAAAAAGGACAGGGACCATGTAGTCTTTGAAGAGTCACCACTGTCAACATAAACTTGTAATTTTGAACTGATCTACAGATAGGCTTGATAATTGAGCAACATGATCCTGAAGGCTACTAACAAATTCTTTGATTTGGCAATAGGAGAGGCAGCTTATATCCTAGTAAGCCAAGGGCTGAGTCAAACAGCACAGTTTGGGTCTGACATCTTTCCTTCCAGTGCTGACTGCCAGTCAGACAGGTGGGGGAGGTCATGAGTGAGGGTAAGAATGAGAAACCTTACATACGTCTATTGTGCTCACTCAGTTTTGTCCCATTCCTTCCTCTTATTTGTTTGCCTTTGCTGAGAATGGGTAACAGAACCCCACTAGGATGCAAGAAAATGCATTTCTGCAGAGTATCCACTCTGTAGTATCTCTAAGAAAGCCTTAGAGGTCAGCAGTCCCCACTGCCAACTAAGTATGATTGCACTTCTAGAAACCTATGTAATCTGACAAGGATTAAGTCCTTATGAGTACAGCTACAGGCCTTATTCAGACCTCCCCCAAAGCACAGGGATGTCCTTCGTCTTCTTGACATTGCCTATGCCGCTATACTTCCCCTAGGGGAGACCTCTCCCTAGGTAGGCCTTCCTCTTCCCTTCCTGAAAAGGCTAGTCCCTCCTTCTGTGATAGTTAACTGTTTTCTTCTTCAAGCCATTCCTTTTGATTGTATACACACCAATTACCACAGTTGCCATGTTATGCTACAGTTGCCTACGTATACATCAGTCTTACCGGGTGTTCTCTGAACAGCTTAAATACAGGGACCATTACTGTGTTCTTATGGCCTCACATGGTATTCGAGATGTGCTGGGAACTCACCAAACATGTGAGGTCTACATTAATGAGTATGCTCGTGTAGGAAGGAGTCACAAATAAAGCCAAGTGAGCCCTGAGTGGTGACATTCTTTTGTTGCTCATGGAAGCCAGAAGATAATATTTCTGAGCTAAATGCATGCCTCTGGGGCATCTGATTTCAGCGTACCTTGTGACTGGAAAAAAAAAACCACATACAATTTCATTTAAATTCACTCAGGGCTATAATTTCTTATTTCTACTAAACTTTTTACTTATGTTCACAAGTTCAAGGCAAAGTGCAAATGGAACAGCAGGCAGATATTAGTGTCCTAAGAGAAATTAATACAACTACAGACCAGTCTGTAATTTTTCTAGAAATAAAAGGAGGCTTAAACTTTGCTCAGTTTATGTTTTGCTTCACTTTTATAACAAGAAACAGGCTTTAAAAACTACATCAGCTCATTTTATTTTTAAAACGCTTTGTACAAAGTAAACTTTTTATGTTCATACTCTTTAATTAAAATATCAATTCTTTTACCAAAAAATAAACATTTTTAAATCCTGGAAAACAGTGACTTAGTATGCCTTTTTTGACCTTGGCTTAAAACCAGAAATTGACTTAAATCAAGAGTGTGGATTTCAAGGCCTAAGTTTAACTATATAATCTTGAGGATGCTGTCCTGTATTTCAGTCAGAAGTACCCTGGAAGATAGTGTGTATTAACTATAATAAATGAGCTATTATTAGATGCTATATGTGTGTCAGCTTGCCTACTCTCTCTAGAATCCTCATCCAGAAGGTGCCATGGGAAGATTTTCAGCAACCCAGAACCTTGTCTACCCTTACAAGGTTTGCTCTCATTGCCCGAGTCTTGTTGGCAGGAGGCTTCACTTCTCTATAAAGGTTAGAGAGTTAGGTACTCATGGCCTAAGATTCCTTACAGCTGAGAAATTAACACAGACCTAAACTCCACCTACCAGTAATCACATTAGAATCAGAAGCTGGTGCATGAGGCAACTTAAAGTCAAATCCAAGGCAAGAAGGTTTATACACTCACTAATCATTAAGACTCTACAGGTTGATACTGGGGTACATGAACATGGATATAGACTACACTAAGTCACTTTGCAAATAGGACAGTGAGGACTTTTAACTGCTGGTTCACTTGGGTGACTAGAAACTGACTAATGGTAGTCATGTCAAATGAAGCTGAAAAGCCAGAAATTATCTCTTATCATGTTCAGGAAAAATTCACCCTCCCAATGACAAGATGGTTAGGATCTTATATATATAAGTTGCCTGTGGTGGTTTGAATGAGAATGGCCTCCGTAGCTCATTTGTTTGAATCAAAGGTCTCTAATTGGTAGAACTGTTTTGGGAAGGATTAGGAGGTGTCACCTTGTTGGAGGAGGTTTGTCACTCAGAGTGAATTTCAAAAGCCATTCCAAGTCCACTCCTTTTCGGCTTCTAACTTTTGAATCAGGATGTAAGGTCTAGTGTTATTCCTACCTGTCTGCTGCCTTGCTCTCTGCGAATGATGGTCATGGACTAACCCTCTGAACTGTAAGCCCATAATTAAATGCTTCCTTTTCTATGCTTTGGTCACAGTGTCTCTTGACAGTTCATTCAATTTGAATATATGGAAACATTCCAGGTCTGAAGAGCAGAATTGGACTTAAGACCATACTGAGAAGCTATGCCTCTGCACCAACTCTGTGGTAGCACAGACAGTGAGAGCCTCCTGGGTGAAAAGTGCTTCCCTGACACTCAAGCACAGTTCCTACAATTACAGACAGAGCATATAGTCTGTGTCTTCCTCCCAGTTCATTGGAACAGTCTTCAGGCAGTCTCTGGGATAACCATTCAGAAATACTGATCTTCAGGTCTGTGATAACTTCTCTCCTAGAGAACACTGAGGTCCATCAGCTAGAGTAGAATCACATGGAAGTGAATGAGCAATGGATTCTTTCTCCTTTATAAATATTTGTAATATGCTTATTGACGACCCAGTCATCTTAAAGACTGCAAAGGTATTTTGTATTTGCTTTGTATTATCTAAAGTTTCTAAAATATGCAAGAATTAAGTAGTCTTTATATAAATATGTGATGCATTGTTTGCATATAGCTAGTGTGACAACATCTCCAATCTCTTTAACTCAAAGATAATTTTATATCCTTTATACTCCCTACTTTTCTCTCTCCTAAACCAAGTTATTTTTTGCAACAAATAGCAGAAAACAATCACTGTAAATATTTCAGTATGTACCTCTAACGAACAAAGTTTCTTCTTTCTAAATAGAAGAACAGCTCTATTATTATACACAAAAAATCAATGCATTAGTGGACTTTAAAAAATGAGTGATTATATCTTTCTGAGATACTTGAGCATCTAAGGAAGATAATTATTGCCTGGTGATTGTATCAATCAGAGTGCAGCCAGGAGACAGAAAGCATATGGACATTTGAACAGAGAAAGTTTAATATTGAAAAAACAAATGGCTAGTAACATGAACTTAGCTAAGAATTCTGAAAGAATATAGTAGCCAGGTATGATGGCTCAAGTTTGTATTCCCAGCACTTGAGAGGTTGAGGCAGGGATATTGTTATGAGTTCAAGGCCAGATTGAGCTACATGGGGAAATTCTGTCTCAAGAAAAATATAGAGAGATCAGATATAGAAAGAGCTATCTCTGGGATTAAGGTGGACAAGAACAAACCAAATGAGTTGGGGTTTTCTTGCTGTTTGGTCTTTTTATTCCTCTCAATTCTCTTACTCACCATTCAACACATAGTTCTGTTGTCTTTGGTCACTGGACTGTGTGGATTTCTTCCTACCATCAACAAGCCATTTATTCTTCAGCAGGTAGCATGAATGTCTTCTACTTTAATTCAGTTTAAACATTGTTCTCCTGAAGGTGGCATCATACCCTACAGGGAGAGGGCTTGACAAACAGGCTAAGCTCCTCCCAGATTCAGATGCCTCCTGAGATCACAGCCTGTCTCTGGATCACTGGCTCTATTTAGAGTTATAAAATGCTAGAGCATCCCTGAGTTCAAGAAAACACATTGCTTATGCTGACTCTTATCAAATGGAGGGCAAGATATGGCCTGCCCTCTCAATGTTATGCAACCTCCATTTCCATCTGGAGGGACGAGGTTGTTGTTTTACAGGGCTGGTATCCAAAGGACAATTTAACTGGAAACCATGGCTATCATTTAAGATTTCCTGATGCCACAGAGAAAACAGGTCTTGGCCAGTTTTGGTGTCTATTTGATTTTTCTGATGGGTTTGTGTATTTGTTGAGACAAAGTCTCATCATGTAGCTCAAATGAGCCTTGCCCTTGTGATGTAGCCCAGGCTGGCCTTGAACACTCCATCACCCTTCCTCAGCCTCCTGAGTGCTGGGTACAAGAGTAGACTAGAGTCTCTGACTAATATTGTTTTGACTGATCGCAAATATTAAGAAGCAATTGATGCTGCCACATATTGAGGCAAGGAATAAGATGGCTGGATACAGGAGAATCTTTGGATTTTTAAGAACAGAGTGGTATTTTGGGCTGTGCTGCTAAAGGAAGCACATTAGTCAGTCAAGGCTGAAGGCAAAGAGATAAAGGATGGAAGTGGTAAACAAAAAATACTTTAGCCTGTGATTTGATATAGAAGTATGAACTGCAGTTTTATCAACATCTTATTCCTTGCTGTGTGATATATTTACATAATGAGGTAGATTTCAATCTCCTCATCTATGTGAGATATTTGGATTATAGTTAACTTTATAATTCTTTTGCCAGACTATAGAACATCAGGTTGGTCAGCTCAGAACCAGTGAGGGAATGGAGACAACACAGAGGCTCTGGCTTCAGAGAGGAACATAGTCATGCTGAGACTTGGTGTGCCCCCAGGCAGAGAGCTGTGGGCACTGTCAACACAGAGTGGCATAGGAAGCTTTTTCCTTTGTTGGTGTAAATATAGGGAAGAGGAGAGATTACTGTCACACAAAGAGAACTATAGTGGACATTTACCTCTCTCTTTCTGCCTTTATTCCAGGGTGGTATGCAGTATATATGTATTTTATAGGTATGTGCACTTGTCTGTGTGCATGTGGGAGCCAAATTTCTATATTAGATCTCTTCCTCTATTGTTCTCTCTCTCTCTCTCTCTCTCTCTCTCTCTCTCTCTCTCTCTCTCTCTCTTCTTTTTATTTTATTTTTTTTGAGACAAACTGTTTCGAGCCCACTGATTGGTTGGTTGGTTGGACAGTGAGCTACAGAAATTATACTGTTTCCTAAATCCCCCAACACTATGTTACAGGTGTGCCACACTACTATACCCAGTTTTCACACAGGTACTGGGGTCCAAACTCAGGTACTTACTAACTGAGCCACCTCCTGGACTCATTTTCTTTATTCTGTTGACTTCCCCCTCTCTCTTTCCTTTCTGATTTTTTTTTTCATGGAGGTGGATGATGTCATTATGTAGGTGAAGGCAGGTACAAGATAGAATGAGGCCTGTCATTGGACAAGAAGGAAGGATGGGTGGGAGAAAAGTTTTAGAGAGGAGGAGGAGACTGGAGCGAGGGAGAGAAGCAGCTGAAAGAACATGGAGGTGGATGTTAAGATTCTTCTTTACACCTTTACAGGTTGTTATGAATATTCTTAAGTGGTGGATGTGTACAGGATTTTGTGAATCTAGACGAGCAATTATATCTTATCAATTGGATCAGAGGTTATTGTGTTGTGTCTTCTTTAATGTGGCGATTTAATTGAATTCAAGAGAGTGTGTGGTGGCTGGAGACACTGGGCTGCCATGGAATTGGTATGTGTATGTCTGGCATGGTGGCAACCTATCTTGGGAACTAGATGGGTCTCTGATTGTTGCCAGGCTCAGAGAGTAGCCATTGGCAATGTGATATGGGATGGAGCAAAGTGAGTGAGACGCTTTGCTGATTGAGATGAAGACATCTAACAGATGCCTGACACCAAGGTGGTGGACCTAGTATGAGATAAAAGACAGCATTTTTTAATATATTTTCAGCAACAAGTGTCACCCAACATGGGGCTCGGACTCACAACCCTAGGATTAAGAGTCTCATGCTCTACCGACTGACTCACCTCAACATCTGGCTTCTGAGTCTTTACTAGTGAAACTAAATGTTTGAGGTTTTGTTAAAAACAACATTGTTTTTCTTTCCTTCTTCCTTTCCTTCTATCTTATTGTCCTTTATATCTTACTGCCATCCTTCCTGTCTTTTCTTTCCTGTTTGTAGAAGTTTTCGCTTTTTAAAATATTTTATTATTTATTTATTTATTTATTTATTTATTTATTTATTTATTTACTTTATATATATAATGAGTACACTGTAGCTGTCTTCAGACAGACCAGAAGAGGGTATCAGATCCCATTACAAATGGTTGTGAACTCCTACGTGGTTGCTGGGAATTGAACTCAGGACCTCTGGAGGAGCAGTCAGTGCTCATAACTACTGAGCCATCTCTCCAGCCCCTATTTGTTTGTTTGTTTATCTTTATGTATGTGAATTCAGACCCTAGAAGAGAGGATCAGCTCCCTTTACAGATGGCACCATGTTGTTGTTGGGAATTAAACTCAGGACCTCTGGAAGAAGAGCCAGTGTTCTTAACCTCGGAGCCATCTCTCCAGCCCTTTTAGAAGTCTTCTAAGGGTTCTAGTGGATAGGAAGATGAGAAGAATCCACCTCTTATCTATAGAAACTGCAACACTGTGTACTTGTCTTCCAAACTTCATCATTGCTAGGATGACATAAGTTCATCCCGCTCATTCCATGGTTTTCCTGAGTAGAGAGAGGCAGTATGAATCAACCAACCTTCATGGTTCAGGCAGCATAGCTCCTGGCTTTGTAACATGCGGCAGGTGTCTTTGCAGCTCATGGCCTACTTTGTCCTGTTCATCTTCCTTCCTACTGGGTCAAAAAGCAACCCAGCAACCTCATTGTGTGATAATTGTGGAGCTGGTTTCTATTGTTGTAAACTAACGACCCTGCCTGCTTCAAGTGGCTATTGTCTCATTTCCCAGATGTGGAAATTGAGGTGTTCAAGAGGTTAAGTAACAGAATAACTCCAGCTAGGGTAGTAGGATTGAGGCAGGCCTGTGTGTCTCTTTTGTCTGGCCTCTTTCTGTAGTGTTCTCTTACAACCAGAATTGAAATATCTTTCTCTGTGAAGGAAAAACTGCCAAAGTCAAGAATCTGTCATATTAATATTCAGAAAAGCTATGTGCATTCTAACAAAGACCAAGAAAACCCTTTTCCCAATAGTATTTCCTCAGTTTTGTTTATCAGAATCAAAACACCAGAGTAGAAAGCTTTGGAATGTAACATTTGCATCCTGTTCACAAAAAAAATGCTTCCTTTCTGGGCCAGGGAGTGCAAGATAAAATGTTGTTTCAAGGAGATGCTAAGAAAAAGTTAAAGGATGGTGCCTATTTTCTTTGGTGCTAGAAAATGGGGCAATCTTTTTAATAATTAATCAACTAAACGGACATCACCCTAAGGAAACTTGGGTTCCTGTCTCATCACCAGTGATGAACAATCATGGGAAGTGCACAAGTTTTAGTCCATTAGGGTCAACCTGTCCACATGAGTGCGGAGCCGGGAAAGACTGCCTAATTTTCAGTCAGCTCTGGGCCCCTTCAAGATTACATATTATTGGACAAGTACCTAATAAATGCTAAATGCATATATTTCTACCATTCCTATAGGAAGCAGGATTGGGGATGTAGTTCGGTGGTAGAGCACTTCTCTAGCATCTGTAGGGGCCTAGGCATCTTAGAAAAAGAGGGGACAAGTAGAGTTAAAAGCCATCTGTATTAGTTTTCTTTGTATTGCTATGATAAAACTCTTACCAAAAGCAATTTAGAGAGGAAAGAATTTATTTGACTTACACTTCTGCATCGTAATTCATCACTGGGGGAAGCCAGGGGTGAACTAAAGCGGGAACAAGGAGGCAGGAGCTGAAGTAGAGACCATGAAGGAACACTGCTTACTACTGGTTTGCTTTACCAGGGCTTGCTCAGCTTTCTTTCTCATACAGCCCAGGACCTCCTGCCTAGGAGTGGCCACGCCCACAGTGAGCTGGACCCTCCTACATCAACCAGGAACTTACCTCACAGACACTGACTAATGCAATTCCTCAACTAAGTTTCCTCTTCTCAGATGTCTCTAGTTTGTGTCCCATTGACAAAAATGGTAACAGCACACCATCTAATTTGGAGTTTACGGCTTCAACAGACGGAAGGCCTGAAAATCAAATTTTACATTTTTTATTTATGGTCTTGTGTTAAAGAATCCACTTTTGTTAGTGCTCTGGATTCCGGTCCCATAAGTGTAGGTATCAGGAATTGCCTTTAGCAGTGACACCAGTTGGCCACTGTTGCCATGGCAACGGCCGTACATTCCCAGAAGACCTTTTGGATCAATTAGCACATCCACCTGGAAACCTTTACATCACATTCCAAATAAAAGGCAGACTCCCTCCCCACCTGACCCACTTTTCTCTTCTTTCTCTCGCCCCTTCCCCTTGTCTTGTTCCCCCATTAAAATCTCACCACGTGGATCCGTATTGATATTGGTTTGGTGTGCTCTTTCTTCTCGGGTGCGGCCAATATCTGATATTATTAACAACAGATATCTGATATTAATAACAACAATATGGTCCTTGTGCTGAAGGTGAAAACAAATTAAGTTTTGAAGCAGAACCAGACTTTCTTTCTAAAAGATCCCTACAATTAAAAGACTTCCGTGGGGGCAGGAATGAAAAACCCCAGGGTACAGTCAGCCTTTGAGACCTGCTTTCAAGGAATTTATATACCCACAGAACTAAGCATGCTATTGTTAAATCCCTTGTGCTAAAAAAGGAAAAAAAGATTTTTCAGTGTCTGGGATTTTGTCTTACCTATCCCAGGGAGAACGCTAATTGCCCATGAAAAACACTGATGAAGTAATATTTTCATCTCCCCAGGATCAATAGTTAGTGACTTAGAAGACAACCTATGGCCTGGCATGTACTACAAAAAGTAACTCTTGTTTACTTTATTATCTTTAATTATATCTGCATGCAGTATGTGCATGCGTGCTCACCAGCAGCCAGAGACAGCATTTTCCCAGGGCTGGGCTACGGAGTTACAGGCAGTTCTGAATTGCCCGGTGGGAGTGGTGAGAACCAACTTTGGTCCTCTGCAATAACAGTTCCTGCTTTTAAGTGCAGAGACATCCCTCCTTCCCCACAGTTCTTGCTACTGCTTTTGTTGCTGCTGCAGCTGATCATCCTCCCCCTCCCCCTTCTTCTCTTCCTCCTCCTTTTTACAGCATCATATACAGTCACTATTGTATTCAGGATGCATTCTGAATATTCTGCTCTTTGCCTCCCAAAGAAGAGGAAAACGAGTGCATCCTACTGAGTCTTTTTGTTTTCTTAACTTTAAAAAAGAATCTACCTGGAGGCTAGGGGAAGGGGGGCCAGTAGGAAAGGTAGGAACCATAAACTCCTGTCTCACAAAGACAGCTACACTGAATCCTCAGAATCTGCCAATAGGTTATCTTATGTATCAAAGAGGTTAAGGGTGTGTTTAATGGCTGTCTGTGAAGCACCAGTTTAATCATTCGAGTTTCTAAAAGCAGAGGAGCTCGCCTAGCTTCATTAGAAATACAGGAGGGAGGGAAGAGGGAAGGAAGGAAGATGGAGGAGGACTGGCCACCAGCTCTTGGCTTTGAAAATAGAGCAAAGGGGTGGAGACCCTGCCAAGAAAAAGAAAAAAGAAAAAAGAGAAAACAAATGAAGATACAAGCATCCCTAAGGGTGGAAGGTACTTTGTTGCTCAAGTTTACTTTATAAACAACTTCAGACAAGAAAGGGCAGGGAACTTGGTTCTGCCTTGCTATTGTTTTCCTGACCACCCAATAAAGGTTCTGGTCTGAGTCTGTAAATGACAGCTAGTAGTTTCTCCTAGGTGTAAAATTACTCACACATGAGTGAGCCGATGGGGTGGAGCTGTGAAAGGGGCGTGTCTGAGCTAGTAAAGAAAGAGCTTCCCTTTAAATCACAGGATGCCAGCGTTACATACTTAGGGGCCCTGAAGTCATCCAGGTGAGTTATAAAGGATGGTCAGATGAAAATGACTTTTTCAAGGTCACAGGCAGGTCTCGTCAGAGCTTGGACTATTGGTCTAGTCTTTTGGCTTCCAGATGCCCACAGGACACTGGCTTTGCAGGTTCAGAAGGCAGATGTTTCCTTTGAGTCTGTTTGAGTTTTGATTGAATTCAGCCCTTTGCTAATGTCACACTGTGGCCCCCATTTCCCCTGTCAACTTTTGCCTGGGCTGTTTTATTCCCTTCACCCTTGTCCCCTCTATTCTCAGGGCTTGGTTTTCATTATGCTGGAGGTGTCCAGCTCTGGATACGGTGCCAGGACCACCCAAAGACGCCCAATCAGATGAGGGGTGTTGTCCCTACCTGTGTTTTAAACAAACAAACAAACAAACAAACAAACAAACAAACAACACGGTTCTTGGTTTTAAAGTGCCTTACACAGTGTTTCTGAATTTTGCTCCACCCTCAACACATGCTGAGTCCTTCTTAAAGGTCCAAATTAATGATAATAAATACCCAATGTAATATAAAGACCAAGACCAAATTTATTCCAAGCAATTATGGGTTTTGTTAGATACAAAGTAAAGGAGAAATAGTTTGTAGGCTTTCTGCTGGTTCTTCCTAAGTAGCATTTCCCTTTTATTGACTTACTTCCCGAGACAGATTTTTTTTCTAACTTTAGTTTCAGCCATCTAACTCCCCTAGTCCCAAACTATCAATGTTTCTTCTTTCCTTCAATACCTAAAGGGACTAAGGTGCCTTTCTCAAATCTCCTCACAACAGTTCTCCCAGTTAAATGCCTCGTGTGCTAGTACTGCCTCTGGGATACTCAGAATCTGGCCACCCCTTCCATGCTGTACTCAGATCGCTCCCAAGCTGCTTTATCTGCAGGTCAACTCTCTCTCCTCGAGTACTTATTAGTAGCCAGGCACTGTTACATATTGTCTGATAAAATACAAAGTGAAACATCTCATTCAAAGCTTTTGTTTTGTTTATCTTTTAAGCAAGCTAAGATGTTTGCAGCAGTGTGATTAGACTCTAAGTAACAATTGTTGAGCCTCTCTCTGGTGTGCAACTGCCTTGAACAGAGGACTGTCATCAAGCCCTTTGGCAGACAGATGGCTAAATAGCCATTGTGGCAGTTCAGTGTTCAGGGCACCTTGAGTAAACCACACCCGCTGCCAAAAGGTAACTCTGGCTCCATCTTTCTAGATATTATTATTTTAAATACCTTGAGTAGTCATTCACCATCACAAATCCCAATGAACTCTAGGAGCTAATTCACCCAGGTCTAAATTGGGGAGTACTTCCTCTGGTGGCCCTCACTGCACACTATTCTGGCCCTGTAAGCAAAGTGGTTTGACTGTCCAAGCCATGTATCAGACACCTTCCCATGCTGCCCCCTAGTGTTACAAGCTTAGGTACAGGCTGAGCTAACACCGAAAGAGGAGGCAGCACAAACAGCTCTGGGCAGAAGCAAGAAAGCAGCTGAAGACTTCTGGACAGAAGCTGGGGCAAAAAATGACAGAGAGCAGAAGCTGCAGAGATGATATACTGCAGAACACAGAGAACTGAAGAGGGAAACTACAGTCCTAACTGCTGGATGCGCTCCAGGGAGGTTCTAAGCCAAGGCTTCTATCACTCTAGAGAACTGTTAACATTAGCCACTGTCCTTAAGCCCAGAGCAGTAAAAGTAGCTACTTTAGGTAGGTATAACTTAAAGTCAAATAACTAAAGCCCCTCTGAAGCTGTAACAAATTTAATTGATTCATTAAAAAGTTACAATTTGTGGTCTGGGACATAGCTTAATTGATGAGGCACTTGTCACACAAGCAGGAGGACTTAAGCTGGAATCTCCAGAACTCACATAAAGCCAGGTGCAAGGGCAGAAGCCTGCCATTCCAGAGCTTCTACAGAAGGCAGAGGCAGAAGAACACTCTTTACTCTGGCATATTAGCGGAACAAGAGGAGACCTTGCATCAAGCAACACAGAAAGCAAGGATATGTGCAATTACCACCTGACCTTTGCCCACCTCCCATGGCACATGCATGCATACACATGCATATAGCACACGGATTTTTAATAGGTTAAGTTCCCAGCACACAACTATAATTCCAGCAGGCAGGAGGCAGAGGCAGGAGGATGGCTGCAAGTTCAAGACCATCCTGATCTACAAATTGAATTCTAGCACAAAACAGAGCCACATATGGAAACTTTGTTTCAAGGAATGGGGGCAGAGGAGAGGGAGAGGGAAGACTAAGACTTAAAAACCCATCATTAATCTCTTTGTTATTTAAAGCTTTACATTCTAGCTATTAGTCACCAATTATTCTTGATTATTCTTGAGAGGCATCATAAATAAATTATGCTCTTAGATTTTTCACATGGCTTTGTAACATCAGTGCATTTTTTTTGCCTTAAAAATTTTTTCTTCCACTTGGCTCTCAAATCACCTTAAAGTTATACTTTATTAGATCTTTCATTATTTACAGAATTATGCTGGGACTTTTATACTTTACTATAATGATCTAGTAGAACTGAATTCTATATTCTTTTGATCTTTTCCTAGCTTGACAGGGTCACACATCAAGCTTTTGTTTGACACAGGAAAGATCCTGTAACTTTCCTAGCTTTTTACTAGCCTGGAACTCACAGCAAAGCTCAAACTAGTTTCAAACCCGTGGCAATTCTCCTACAACAGGTACTGTGCCCAGCCCTCTCAAGTACTTAAGTTGCCTCCTGTTTGGATTCTGCAGTTTTTCCAGTTGGCTCCAGGATCACTGCAATCTTGCTAATAAATCCTATATTCTAATAGCATCCCCATACCATGATTTCCCCTGCTTCTGACTTGCCTTTGGCCTGCCACTATGGGGCTAGAACCCAACCTCTACACTGTCATCCCAGTCTTGTCTCTTCTCAGGATGCCCCTTTTCTCTTTGCTCCTCATCCTTTAAGGATCTTGTCACGTCCCACTTTCGTAGACTGCCACAGCATTTGATTTTCACCTAGACTATAAACAATTAGAAAGCAAGAGCTGTCTGTACAGTGTTTATATATTTGCTTCTCTCTGCATGGTGTCTCTTCTGTGACCACAGCTCAGTTAGATCTAACTAGGCTAGGTGTGTAGTGCAGGTCATACTCTCTGAACTCACAAAGATCTTGAGTTCAAGGACATCAAACTTCATAGCAAGATTCCGTCAAAAATAAAAACAAAACTTACCAGCATGGTGGCTTACCTCTGCAACCCCAGCATTTAAGAGGAAGAGGCAAAATGACCACCACAAATTGAAAGTCAGCCTAGGCTAAATAACAAGTTCTAGGCTAACCAAGACTATAGAGCACTGTTTTTAACAAAATCTCAATCATTTGATTTTACCAGTGAAGACTAGGGAGTCAGATGCTGGGGTGAAAGCCTGCTAGCTCAGAGAGGCAGAGAAAGCACCCAGTTGCCCTTTCCCCACAGCTGACACCCTCAAAGCAAGTTCTTCTCTATGCTGTCTCAAAAAACAAACAAACAAACAAAAAAAACCCAAACTGAATGTCCCTCCCTTCTACTTCCTGTATTTCTCTCTATCCATCCTCCTGACTTCCTCTGATTCTTTTTTTCTATCTTCACTCCATGTCAACTGGTTGCTTGCTCTGCCTCTTGACCTATGGTTGATTTTATTTAATCCTGTTTATAATAAACTGATGCTTTTAGATTAAAGGTGTTTGCTAGGGCTGAGCCACACCACAACTAGAAACAGTTTTTTTTTCCAGTAAATAACACAATCTTGGGTTCAAAATGTGGCCAAATGTCCTGCAATAATAAATTGTGACTCTGACCGACCGAGTGGCCGACTTTATTATCATGTCATGTCCTAAAGGTCATGTCTGTGTCCTGTTCCTGCCTGTATGCTATGGTGGTATATGAGGTTGAGCAGTGTTAATCTGAAACTAACTGCTTGAGCTTTGTGACAAATCCTCCCAAGATACTGCCACCATCACTGCTTCTCTGACTGCTTGATCATATTTGCTGACTCCAGCCAGTTAGTAAATTGCAGAAAGGAATCCTTTCTGGCATAGGTGTTCTAGCCTGAAATCATGTTGGTCAGTAGTTCAGATCCTTCCAGTTGAAAAACATCCTCACTCATAATCAGCTAAAAGGAAACCAGTGAGGAGTGTATTCCATCATGCCTGACTTGTGCACAGGAATATTCATGGACAGGAGACAGAATTAAGTCACATAAACTCCTCCTGTAGGTTAGTTATATGGAGACTATAGTGTTTAAAAGAGTTAACCTGTAAGCCCCATCTGGCCAAAGAGCAGGTAACTTACTGGAATGCTGGGAGTTGTAGTTCTTGGAAAATAACAAAGTCGTATGGGAAGTATGGTGGTCTTTTGGTTTTGTCCTTAAGAAGCCCCTACAAGTTTCTTGTTACCTCTTGCTGGGATTCCAGGGAGTGGACCTAATCAGAGTTCATCCTGTTCCCTATTTGATTAAGCTTGCTTCAAATTTGGCTCAAAACTGTGGAGCTGGTTTTTCTTTTGCAAATTTAGGATTAACACAAGGAAGCAGAATTTATTTTACTAGAACTAATCTTGCATTTTTCAACATATGTGCTAGTGCAAAGGACTATCTAAAGAACTTCTACCCAGAGAAAGAGATAGAAGAAAATGTCCACATAAGAAAGCAATAAGCGTGATTTACTGCTAGAGGTCTCCCACTGAACTCTGTCTGAAGGTTTCACTGAAAGAAGTTGCCTTTACCCCACCCATCTCTGCCTGTGACTCATTAACTGTCCTCCAGGCCAAGTGTTTTTACAAAATAGTCTGCGTCTCCAAGGCAACAACCCAACCCCACCCTCCCTCCCACAGTTGACTCAGTACTGTGGAAGGGGAAATCTGTTTGACTAGTTATAAATTAGAACCATTACTCACAGGAAAGGACCCTTTGGCTCCAGAGGAGAGCAGTCACAGAATAGTGCAAGCAGCCAAAGAACACCAGGGAGGCCCAAAATATAACACAATAGTTTCTTATTAAGTCACTATTCAGTGCTTGTCTCTGTAGTGACCTTGGCCACAGGCAGCATCAGGAAACAGTGGGGGATAGTCTTCCTTGCTCTATCTAATCACCTGCTATAGGGTCAGAAGAGCCTCACAAGTTATCCCAAGTTTGCTCTATTTTTCTAACCATAGTTATTTTTCTAGCTATATATTTCTAATTATATTTTTCTTCTCTCAAGGATTCAGAGACTAAAGAGCGTAGGTTTCTAAATAGGCAGTTTTCTGCTAACCAAACACAGAAGCCTGTAATGGAGACCTGGCTGGTAAGACGGACAAGCCCACTCAGGTGTGGTAGAAACTTTCTTGGGCCATCAGCTAGATCCCTCCTTAGCCCTGCATCTTCTCTGCTTTTACAGCCACTGTGCTTGGGCCAGGCATCTCGGTCAGCCCACCACAAAGGTTCTGCAGGGGCAGGTCAGTGCTTGACTCTTATGACATGAAACAAAGTACAGATTTGACATTTATGACCAGGGTGATATGCTATATGTTTTGTAAAGCTTGGTATGGTGCAGTGGGAGGAGGTGCTTTAGTGGACCCAAGCATTCCCCACCTCCCTCTCCCCACAGGTACCAGTCATAAGATGGGACTAGTATAAAATAGAGTTTATTTGGGGGCATGGGAAGAGGGGTTGAGAAAGGAGTAGAGACAGAGAGAGAGAAGGAGAGAGAGAGAAAGGGAGAGAGAGAGAGAGAGAGAGAGAGAGAGAGAGAGAGAGAGAGGAAGAGGTTGGGAAGAATGCATGTTGAAAGAGGGGGAGGGGGAAGGAGAGGCCTGAGAGAGGGGGGCAGACAGGAAGGAGAAAAGGGTCAGAGAGTGCAGAGACCAGTCATTTTTATTGCAAGCCAGACCTACCTGACTGTTGCTAGGTAACTGTTGGGCGGATCCTAGAAGGAATGCTAACACACTAATACAAGGGGTGCCATGCAGGCACTAAGGCATCTTCACTTCTTCCCCAGTCCCCTCATGAATGTGCTCACTTTCAAGGACATCAGTCTGGGCACTTGAATTGCTTGAATTTGGACCATCAGGTTGACTCCAGAATCTTTGTCTGAGACTCAAGATGAAAAAGGTTCAGTTTCTGCATTCATCTAGCATTTAACTAAGACAGGAGGGAGGTTTGAGTGAGTCTTCATTCAGAAGCAAACTGGTGTTACCCTTCACCACTTCTAGCCATCAAAGTAGCTCAAATGTCCCATCCTTGTCTGTTAATGGTGTTCTTTCTCCTTGTAGAGTGAAGATAGAACAACACCATATACATCGTATGATCTTCCCTTCTGAAGTGTACTAGCCAGTATCATTTTGCTCAGAGTTATGCACCCATCAATACAGTTGATTTCAGAACGTTATCCAGGAAAGAAGTACCATAACCATTAACAATTATTCTCAAGTTCCACCTCAACCCGTCTCCCCAGCCCAGGTAATTACTTGTTTCCTGTCTCTGCAGTTCCTTCTTCAGATCTGACTAAATGTCTTCACATTTCTCTTTCTCCTTTAAATACCCAAGCCTCTAGTAACCACCATTCTGTCCTTTAGTGAGTTAGATTTTTCATATTGCAAAATGAATGAGATCATGTGATGTCTGGCTTATTTTCCTTAACACAATATCTTCTGATTCATCAATGTTGTCACAAATAACAGGGTTTGCTCTTTTGTTTATATAGCTAAGTAGTATTCAGTTCTGTTTACATGCCAAGTTTGGGTTATCCTTGCATCTGCTCTATTAGGTATAAATTGGGTTATATATGCTAGAAACACATCAGTGATGTGTCACATGCAAAACCCACCGGCCATAATAAACAGGTGTGATTAGTCTAGTCACTTGGCTAGGCCTGTCTTCCGGAGCTCAGCAGATTTTGTTTGTTAAAAATGTGCTCATTAGAGAGCAGACCCTGCAGCTGGAGGCCTGGGCTGTCACCACCTCTGCCATTTATGAGCTCTGTGACTAGGCAGAGACTTGCTTTGTCTGTAAATGGGGTACACTGATAGCTTCTTTCTTCTTCTTTTTTTAAAGATTTATTTATTTATTTTATGTATGTGAGTACACTGTAACTGTCTTCACACACCAGAAGAGGGCATCAGATCTCATTACAGATGGTTGTGAGCCACCATGTGGTTGCTGGGATTTGAACTTAGGACCTCTGGAAGAGCAGTCAGTGCTCTTAACCATTGAGCCATCTCTCCAGCCCAGCTTCTTTCTTCTTAAGGTACTGTGATTAAAAAAAGAAAAACAACAAACCACTAATTCACACCAGGTGCTTTTAACAGTCCTGGAATATCCTTCTACACACTTCTGGTTTTGGATTAAGAACTCTGTTCAGCTGTGTTTAGGGACTTTGCACCTGGGTGAGTGTCTGGAGCCACCCCACTTGAATGCTCCCATCTCACCTGAAGTGTGGAAGGACAAAGCACCAGCCACCTGTAGTGTTTTTTATTTTGTTCATGTTTGGGTTTTGTAAGGCACTTATAGCAAAGGGCCCTCACTAGAACATGGGAGTCCTACAGGGCAAAAGCCAAATAAATTGCTTTTTTACTTGGTTGCTAGTCAGTGCTGGGAACTGAACCCAGGGTCTCCTGTATACTAGGCAAGCACTCTACATTGAGCTGTACACCACAATCACTTTTCCATCCCAATTTTTATAATTTATTATTATTGTATGTACAATGATATATGTTTGTGGGTGTGGATATGGAGGTCAAAGGCCAACTTTGTGGAGCCAGTTCTGCCTTTCAAACCTTAACGTGAGTTTCAGGGATTTAAGTAAGGTCAGCAGTCTTTCATGGCTGCTGAGACATCTCACTTGTACCACAATCACTTTTGTAAAGAAATTCTGTCCATGTTTCCAACTGAGCATCTGGAACAAATTCAAGGGGGAAAATTGGATAGATTTTAGAAAAAAACTGACCAAGATTTCTGTAATCTGCCAAGACATAGCAGGCCCATCCTGCAGCATGAGCCCCAATTCCTGCTATTTTACCTCATGTCTCCCTTCAGAGAGAGGGTCCAGGCTGCTACCAGCTGCCACAGAAGCTAGGGCATTACTGAGTAGAGGGATTCAGGAGGTCATAGCCTGAGGTGGGAAGCAGAGCAGGCAACTTTGTTTGCAATAACAAAAAAACAATATGATTTTACTTGAGTTGCACATTCATTTGAAGAGGTCTGTGAAATGAGGGACCAAGTCCCTCCCACCCCCCAACTGACTTGTTTACTCTCTAGTCTTATGTACCCTACTCAAAGGCAAGAGAGCTTAGTTCCACATGTCCTTACATTGATCACTTTGAAATAATTTTGAAAATTTTGTACATACATTCCCATTTCTCTCTTCCCCAATAAGATTCAGTGAAACACTCTGGAGTGTTTTTGTTTGTTTGTTTGTTTGTTTGTTTGTTTGTTTGTTAAAATGTGGCTCTTAAGAGATAAGTCATACACATATTCATTGGCCAGACTCCTTTTCCTAATCAGGTGCTTCCTTTTCAGTCTCCAGCATCATGCACCAGTAGCAGGCCTGTGTATACATTCTTATCCACTAGCCTGGAGGGTTTCAGATGAATGGACCCAAAGCTGCTAAAATCTGTTAGACTGATGACAGTTCAGTTTGGCTTCAGGATTTCTGCACACTGTAATCACCAATTAATAGCTGTTGGGGCTCTGCTTTTCCCAGGCCCTTCTGATGAAAAGAAGTTGACACGTTGGTTATTGCTGCTTTACATACATGACTTGGGAAGGTTTCCCACGTACCAGGCAAGAGCTAATTCCATGAGCACATTCCAAGAATTTGGAGAGAGACTTCCCTTGAGAAAAACCCTTACTAAGCACTAGTTTACAGCTGCCATGTAGGAAAGAGTACAGGATTTTCAAACTTTCCTATATTTTGTATCTTTTTTAACTTATTTTTTTGTGTATGGGTGTTTTGCCATATGTATTGTTAGCATTTCTTCTGGGCTCTGCCCAACAGGTACCTAGCATTAGGTGGGTCTGACTTGCTATAAAAGGCCTATTTGGCCTCTATCTCACTCTCTCTCTGACCCCTTTTTCTCTCTCTGGCCTCACTTTCTCTCCCCCTTCCTCCCTGTCCTTTCACAGTCCCTC
The DNA here is from genome assembly GCF_021556685.1 of Rattus norvegicus. Taxonomy (NCBI): domain Eukaryota; kingdom Metazoa; phylum Chordata; class Mammalia; order Rodentia; family Muridae; genus Rattus; species Rattus norvegicus. The sequence continues at coordinate 181,419,023 of NC_141535.1, forward strand.
TCTACTGGCCTCTTCCCTTCTTTCTCTCTCCTCTCTCTGTTCCCTTTCTTTCTATGCCTCCACTCCCTTCTTACATCCTTCTTATGTCCCAAAATAAGCTTCATTTTATGCTAGGCCAGTTGTATGGCTGGTACCTCAGCGGGGATGCCTCAGCATGGGCTCACAAAGGGCCTTCTTCTGCTGCACCATGCCACCGCATTACAAAACATATTATATATGTGCACCCTGTGTGCCTGGTGCTCTTAAAGGCCCCATGAAGGCCAAGAAATTGTCAGGGTGGGAGTTACAGACAGTTGTGTGCTGCCATGTCCATGCTGGGGATTGAACTTGAGTCTTCTAGAAGAACAGACAATTCTCTTAACCACTAAGCCAACTCTGTAGCCCCAACCTTTCCATATTTTTAAGAGAAGTCAGAAATCTAGATTGCTACATAAAATATCTCCATTTGTAAGTCTGACAACTTACTAAAATGTTTTTAAAGGACTACATGGGTATGTACTCGGATTCTCTAGCCTCTGATCATACTCTGGGTATTGGCTTCTAATCTCTATAGGTGATTATGGGACACTCATGACATTTAGTGCTCATTCTGTGTCACAGCCTGCCCTGCCTGGCCATGCATGACCCAAGCTGCTGAATACTCATTCTCCTCCTTCATCCTCTACAGCAATCCCCAAACTTAGGAACTTGTATGATCTCTATGGACAAGTGAGAAACGTTACTCAGGAAGTGCATGGCATCAATAAGTGTCTCTGGGCAGCCTTGTACTATGAAGGAGGGTCTACTGACCCACCTAACTGTGTCCTGGGAGTCTGTTAAACCAGTTTCCACGGCCCTTTGAAACTATGTTGAAAGTAGATAAAAGTTCACGTCAATAGTCTTTGTAGATAGGTCTTTGGGAGAGAGGTAGGACTAGATGAGATGGTTTGGATAAAGCCTTCACAGCAGGACTGTGGCCCTTTAAGAACAGGGAGAGAGACCTGAGATGTTGGTCATGATTTGATCATTATCATCCAGTGAAGGATAGCAGTACTAGAGTTGTGCCAACTGATATGTAAATGCAGAAAGAAAGAAAAAAAACTACTCTGAAGCAATTCTTATGTCATAGATTTAACTTTCTGGCTTGCAAAACTGGGCAAAAGGGTGCTAAGAGAGGATGCCAAGCACAAGGAATGCATTAAAAAAAACCAAAAACCAAAAACAAAAACTGAAATGACTGGGTTTTTGTTTCCCTGTTCATGGTAGGGAAGATGCCGGGAAGGGAATGTGAATACCTTTATAGTCATTTGCCAGGGTCAATTTCAACTTCTAGAATTTTCTCACAGCTGTCTATAGTTACTGAGCAATTTTAGCCAAGTTACCATCAAAGCAGTGAAAATAAAACAAACAAACACACACACACACACACACACACACACACACACACACACACACACACATCTTTCCAATGGATGGCCCTGACTCTTTCCTACCAGCCTTTAATACAATCATTTACAGATCTGAAGCAGGCAACTGAGGGGGAGTCAATAGATCATGATCAATAATTATAAGCAGAATCATGATATACCTGAAGGGAATTGATTCTGGACTGACCATCTATTACCATAAAGGGTGGAGGTCTGTGATCACTCACAAAGTTTGACACAAATTTGCTCATATTTAAACACCTTTTAAAAACTTTGTATTAGTTCTTTATGAACTGCATATCATGCATCCCAGTCCCACTCATCTCCCAAGTCCCTTTGGCCCTGACTTGCAACCTCCCCCCAAAAGAAAATAAAAACAAAAATAAAAAAACAAAATAACTCTTTGTGTGGAAGCTGTTGTGTGTCATGGTGTGTCTGTCACACACTATATCCTTTTTCCACATTTCTTCGCTTGCAAATGTTCATTGCAATGAGTCATTGGTCTGCTTCAAGGCCTCTGGCTTCTGCTACTCTATCAATACTGGATCCTCATCAGGATTTCTCTTGGCTATCATGTTGTGGCCCTGTGTCATGGAGATCCTGCAGCTTTGGATTTGCAGGACTGGCCTTCTTCAAGTGTTCCAGCAGTTCACAGATGGGACAAATGTTGGGTTTGGCCAACCCAAATCCCTCATGATCTGGGCCAGTGGTAGGTGAGTTGGTCAGCCCCCAGCTCTCCTGTACCCACACCACAGGGGCAAGCTCTCCAGCACTGCCCTGGCTAGTTCAACCAATACTACAGCCTGCAAGGGGCATGACCAACTTTCCAGCTCTTATGTCCTTGGGGCTGGCCTACCTGTGCCCCCTCCACCAGGGTCAGCTGTACCATGTGTTGCCTAGGTGAAGTGCAGGGCCCACTTCGCACCTGCTACAGCCAGTGAGGGGCATAGCCAGCTCTAAATTTCTTTTTCTTTATTAGTCATCTTTTGGCAAATTACTTAATTTTGATAAGCTTTAATACATACCCTATTTCAAAAGGGAGCTAATAATAGATTGTACATTATAGGGTTATTAATAATTTCATTGAATTTAAACATATTAAATATTTAGAAGAGTTGAGGAACATTGAACACATGTCAAGTTTATTATTGTCTGTTCCAGTGACAACCCTGATCTCATTGGTGATTCTCAGTAGAGATTAAGTCACTTCCAGAAACAGTCTGCAAAACTTATAAGTATCCTTTGAGTTGTCATAGTGATTGGCAGGCATTGGCAACACTTGATGGACACAGTTACGGTTGCACAGGGCAATAAAGTCAATGCAGGGAGGAATTAATCCATGTCTTCTGTATATCCTCCCAGCTTTCAGGTAAGTAAAAACAGTGTGCATGGTTCTCTAAGCCTGGAGCTGAATTCCACTTTGCATATAAACACATTATTTTAGTTACTAATAATAAAGATCAGGTCTAGGACCTCATGCAAGCTAGACACTACCACTGGGCCATACCACCAAGCCCTAAAAGCATGTACTAATAGCTCAAATATTGCTGAAATATCCAGGAACACACCCATAATAAAGTACAAGAGAAAGCAAATAAAGTACAGAGAAAGCTAAGCTTCATATTGTTTTCAGTATCCCTGGGGTTGTGCAAGCCACGATTAGGTACTAACAAGCTCAATAAGAGCTACACGAGCAGGGCTCACAGCAGCAGCAAGTCTACTGACAGCAGATCTATACGGTTTGGGAAGATTCCTATTTTTATCACGTCTTCTAACATCATAATGCTCAGTTGCAGAGTAGAGACTATTTTATTATAAATTATCTCCCCTTTATTTACCCTTACCATGATCGTTAATTTTCCAATTTGTAGATGTAACATCATGTGTCACTTTTGTTTCAGCAGAGCAAATGAAACATGGAAAGTGCTTACTTTGAGAGCTGACTTTGTAGAGTTGAAAAGATACACAGAATGTACATTTAAAAAAATTACTAACTGACCAGATGACTTGAGTTCCATTCCTAGAACTCACTTATTGGAAGGAGAAAACACTCTCCCATGTCACACACACACACACATACACACACGCACACACAGAGAGAGAGAGAAATAAAAAGGAAAGGACATGAGTGTGTCTAGGTACAGTGTAATAGAAAGTTTATTGTAGATAAAAGGGAGAGCAGAGTCAGGGACATTTGAGAGAGTCCAGAGTGAACAGAACCCTAAGCCATGTGAGGAGATGGGGCAGGAGAAAGGGGGAAGGGAAGAAAGGGGAACCAAAAGGCCAAGTAACTAAAATGGCTGGATTATATAGGGAAGGAAATCTGGGGGAAGGCAGCCCAGCCTCTGAGCTAGAGAAATTTAGGGTAGGGGGCCAGGTGTGCTGGGATGCCAGCCAGAAAGACGCTGTAACAGGTAGGGATGAGGGATGCTGGGATAACTTGGTCCACTTTGATATGTTAAATAGATATCATCCGTTTATCCCTGGTTTGAAACCTAATAGTGTGCAGGTGCACGCATGTACACACACACACACACACACACACACACACACACACAATTGTAAAACACTTTTAATTGTAAAAATATAAAGATTCATTAATTGTGAACTATGCCAGTAACTAAAATGTTTAGATAAATGACTATTCAAATTGAGCAGAATAGTCAGAAAAAACCAGTAACCCTTGATCTCCCATGTTTGTGTGGTGAAGCACAGCCTGACAGCAGAAGAAGACTAAAAAGACACCATGTATGTGGGGTTAGACTCCATCTTTGTTCATGAGAAATGGAACCTCTGCCTAGTGTAGAACAACACTGTTTATTTAAACTGTTAGAGTCTGTGGGACTGAGAGAAACAATCTAGCTGAGCTGTCTCACAGACCACACCTGTTATGTCACTGGCCCAGCTGCCTCTAGACCAGTGGTTCTATTGCTGAAGTGCTTCAGGACCTGCAGCCCACAGTGCCCAGGCTATAGGGTCTAGGTTGGACCAATAGCTCATGGTGTCATCTGTGCCTGTAAGGAGACCTGGGTGGCTAGGTGAGGGCTGGCACAAGATAAAGCAAAGACTGTGATTGGGCCATGAAAAAGTAAGGTGGGCACAGAGTTTTGGAGAGGGAAGAGAGGAGGAGAGGGGAGAAGAAGAACCAAGATGGAGGCAGAGAAGGCCGGCCCAGATCTGTGTATCTTTAAGTGGCCACAGGTAGTTATGAACATTTCATAAGGGATGGATTTTTATAGGACAATTTGTCTTATCTAGGTGGGCAGTTTATATCAATATCAATTGGTTCTGAGTTTATTGTATGGATGTTTTGTGCAGTGAGAATTTACTGATATAAATCTGATTGATAAATTACAAGATATTGAGTTTTGATTTTAACGGGTTACCGGGAGTTGTGACTATAAGTACAGGGTGCAGATGCTTGAGATGCAAGTAGAGTTTGCTAAAGAGCAGCAAGATAGGCGTGGTCTCTGTATGGGACTAAAGTGGCAGCGACCCACCTTGTGAACTAGATGGATGGCCGCTGATGGGGCTAGCCATGGCTGTGAGATCGCTGCAGGGCCCAGAGAGTATCCGATGACAGTGTGGGGTGAAAATTGGGAACTTAGTGAGTCAGGTGGAGACATTTTGAGAACTCTGGACCAGAGTGTCTGCCGAGTCTGGCTGACAGAGATGAAAATACCTTGCAGATACCATGTGGCCCACTGGTGCTGGCAATAGCGTGGGTGAATGAGACTCTTAATATTTACCACTAGGGTCCTAGAAAGGGTGTGTCATCCTGAGCTTTGGCTCCCACAGGAGTGTCACCAAGAGGCCAGTTGTCTTTACACCATGTCACTACACAGTGACTACATCAATTAGAAACTACAGGCTATGAAGGGTCTTTTCCCTGGAAACCTCAAAACTCATACTGAAATATCAATAGACAAGGAGGGTAGGGTGAAACAATGTTGATATTTAGTAAAGTAGCCATAATAATATTGCCCTTAAATGCCACATCATAAACCCAGAACTTAAAAATATGTTAGATTATATGTCAAAAGAGAATTAAGGATGGAATTAAGTTTAATCAGATTATTTTATGGCCTAATGCAGTCACTACAGTCTCCAAAAGAGGAGGGGGAGGGAGAAGAAGGGGAGGAGGAAGAGGAGGAGAAGGAAGAGGAGGAAGAGGAGGAGCAGAAGGAAGAGGAGGAGAAGGGAGGAGAAAAAGAGGAAGAGGAAGAGGGAGAAGTTTAAAAAGATGGTAAAGAAGGAGATAGAAAAAAAAGGGAATTAAACCAGAAGAGCTTCTAGGAGATCAGACAGCCCAGCCTGCTGGCTCCCATAATCCCTGGTTTTCTGTAACAATATTCCTGAGAAACACAACTGAAAGAATAAAGGTTTTGACTCACGGTTTCAGAGATTTCAGTCCAAGGCCAACTGTCAACTTTGGGCACAAAATGACGCAAAGATACTATGTCAGGATTCATACCAGTTAAACAAAAGCCTAAAAGGTTCCTCAGGAACCTCATGATGTGGGTTTTTCTTTGTCAGGAAGCCCACCGCTTTCTTTCTCCACACCTATGGTCACCTTGCTAGGAGAAAGTACATCTAGTTTCCAACTAATCTAAACAGACTGCATCAGTTCAAAGATCACTTCCCCATGTCTATTATCCATTATATATACATATATATTGTATATCATATACAATCTGCTTTGTTTTCCACCAAGCTGCTGCATTTACTCCCATGAGTCAGCCCTGCAGTTCGTTAATAAACTAATTTTTTTTTATGTACAGAGGAACCCAGTTCCGTGGTTTTGCTTCATTTCTTTTGTTGTTCAACAACAGAAATATTAGTTCATCAAGAATTCATGCTGTCATAACACACTGCTATTATTGGTCTTTTTATATAAATATAAATATATATATACAGATATATAATTTGAATTTTTTGAAACTTTACCTGTGCTGTCAACTTTCGAAAAAAGTATCCCCGTTTACTGTGTTGAGTTGGCACTGTACAGAAATTAACAGCCATATTGGTCTAGAAATGTTGAACTTAAGTTTTTTCCATTTGTACAGGGGTAACACACTGTATTAAATTTGTAAGGTCTTATATACGTGGGTTTGATTACAAAAACTAATAAAGTATTCTCTAAATTAAAAAAATAGCATATATAAAAAAAAGAATTCATGCTGTCTTCACAAGAACTGTGGTTATGGTTTAGATGTTGGGGAAAAGGTTTTGGCCCTACCTTTAGGTTTCTTCCCTCCCCTCTTTTGAGAATCCAGTATTTCATGTAAATAGGTTAATGGCCTGGTATCTGCCTCTTCTCTTCCCTCTCAGTCCCTTTTATTCTCTCAGCCCCTGGGTTTCCAAATTAACATGTAGCTGTGGAGCTTGAGGCTGAACCTCAGACAGTAAGGAAGAGCCCAGCCCCCCTTTCTGACAGGGATAGACTGACCTTATAGGTTTGGTTGCTGGGTTTGCATCACGTCACATTCATTTTGTAAAAGAAAATAGATTTTCTTGGTTATAAATAAGTAAGTAAATATAAAACAAAAAGAAGAGTACATTTTGTTATTATTGCTATATGAAATAAAGTTTTCAGGCCAAGTTGCCTCCTTGTAGGAGTTAGACCCATTACTTCTGAATAGCTCCTCTTCCTGCAGGGAGAAAGTTCTAAATAAGTTTTCTAATTTAATTTTTGGCAATTTATTTTTTAATGTGCATTTGTTTTGCCTGCTTCGACATCAGTTAGACATGTGGGGGTCCATGTAGGACAAAGATAGTCTGAGATCCTCTGAAACTAGTCTTACAGGTGATTTTGAGCCCATATATGGTACTAGGAATTGAACTGAGGGCCTCTGGAAGAACAGCCAGTGCTCATAACCACAGAACCATCTCTTCAGCGCCAGCATTAATTTTTCCCTTTGAAATGATAACTGATTACTGCTTGGGGGGGGGTGGAAAGAGAAGAGAATGAATATCTAGATAATTTACTTTTGTAAATGTGTGATATGAAGGACCAGGTTCCCAAGAATGTTGTATGTGGAAGCTGAGCTTATAGCACATGTCTAAGCCTACCTTGTTGATGTCTGTTTATAATGACAGTTTTTCCTCTGTATATTTCTAATTTAATTTTTCTTTACTCATTCACTTACTTATCCATGTGTTTAGTTTTAGGCTCTCTTTTAGGCCAGGCTGACCTCCAACTCACTGGGCAGTCAGAGCTGAGCTTGAAGCCTATGTCTTTCCATCTCCACTTCTGGAGTGCTGATATCTTGAGATGAGATCTTCTGTGTGTTCTGTGAATAGGATGATAGATAGCATCGCTGGGGTCCCAATCACTTTGGAAGAAACAAGCAAGAGTCAGAGAAAGGACCAACAGACAAGATACTTTCACCATCGTGACCTAGGAGCCAAAGCCAAGGGAGGTGTGCCCTCTAGAGGCCAAAAAGGGGACACCTTCTAGTATACTACTGATGGCTCCACTTCCGAAACTATGACCTCAAGATCTAAACTAATGAATTCCTGTGTTTCTAGGCTGTTGCCTATTTCTTACAGTAGTGTTAGAAAACTATTACACATTATGCTGGCTTTTTCTTGCTTTGTACTTTGGTCAGAATATATTCATGGACGTTGTAAGCAAGTACTGTGACTTTTGCTTTGTATCTAGAAAGTGATGCTATAATAGAATTAAAAAAAAAAAAAAAAAAGAGGCCCATGAGTTTAAAAAGAAATGAGATGGCAGGGATAAGACAGTCTGGGTTTTAGGATTGAAATGGCAACATTCCACCCAGACACACAAAAGTGACATTAAAAGACAGCTAAGACTCAGTTGTTGGGCTGGAGAGATGGCTCAGAGGTTAAGAGAACTGACTGCTCTTCCAGAGGTCCTGAGTTCAATTCCCAGTAAGGTGGCTAACAACCATCTGTATTGGGATCTGATGCCCTCTTCTGGTGTCTGAAGATAGCTGCAGTGTACTCATACACATTGAAAACAATGGCTTAGGGGCTGGGGATTTAGCTCAGTGGTAGAGCGCTTACCTAGGAAGCGCAAGGCCCTGGGTTCGGTCCCCAGCTCCAAAAAAAAAAAAAGAACCCCCCCCCCAAAAGAAAGAAAACAATGGCTTGTAATTGGCAGATATCTAATGAGCACACAGATTTGCAGGACATTAATGTTGCTCCTTTGTACCTGTGAGGTCATTGCAGATCTGGAGGGTGTTTCAGTCATGATGAATTCTTTGCTGAGTTGGATAACTGTGAATTTGTCCTGTGGTATTTGACTCCTGTTCTGTGTATCCTCAAATATCCTTGAATTTCTTTCACTGAACTTTTGTGTCATCTGCAGCACACTTTGAGGGATGTCACAAGGTACTGCTCTGTGAAACAGGGATCATGGTTAGTTTGTGGTTCCTAGAATCTCCTCCCATAGAACTCAGTGAACCCTTGTCTTGATCTCTCAGTAGTAGAAATGAATGAGGGCAAGATGCAACATAAATATCTTCTCCTCATTCTCACCTGCATCTTCCTCCTCCTCCTTCTTTTCTTCCTCCTCTGATATTAGGGACTGAGCAAGGCATTCCTAGGCAAAGAGATTTACCGAAGGATAGATACTTAGCATGACAACTTTTTTAGAAACACCTGCAGCGTTCTAACTCTTTTAGAAACATACTATCCACAATATTATGTGTCTTTCAAGAAAGGAACTCTAATTCATGGCCATTGTGGATACTGATTTGATGACTACTGATGACATGACAACACAGGAAGACAGTAATAAAGATGCCACTAAGAGAAGAAACTGTGAGAACTGTGCTACTTTCTGTTCAATTTCCATGTCAAGTGAGGACTTTTCCTAAAAGGGCTTTGTATTAAGAAAATAAAAAATGATATTTTGATACAGCACAGTTTACAGAACTGTAGATAGAGGATTCTGGGAGGATGGTAGCAGTGGTAATTTTTAGGTCAAAAAAGCTGGCACCAAAATGGCATCCGATGACAGTCTCCTAAGATAAAAGCCTGGGCTGGAACTGTATGCTAGTCAGAGGCTAACTTGGTTGACATGGCAAATTCTAGGCTAGGACATAAATAGTGACAAACTGTCAAAGAATCATGAACCAAGTCATGAAAATCTGTTTAATTCCTGCTAAATGCTTTTAGACTGTAAAAGCTTTAGAGGGCTAGCTAATCTTTAAGAGTTGCTTCTTCATCCTTAAAAAAGTAGCTAAGGTATACTGGGAAAACAGCCCACAGAAAAGGTTGCTGAATATCTTTCCACTTCCCAGCATGCACAGGATACCTCAGTTCTTTGGTTCCAGGAGACCTAACAGATTCTTCTGGCTTCTGAGGGCACTACATGCTCATGCTACACACAAAAATAAAGTCTTAAAGCAGTGACTGTCAAGGTGATGGTTTTGGGGAAAGGAAAGTTACTGCTCTTAAGGGGGTAGTGGCTGGTAGGTCAAACACACTTCTTCCATATCTCCCATTGCTAAATATATACAAAGCACAAACTGAACCAAGTAGATTATTAAAAAAAAAAAAACTTGCGCTGGGCATGGTGGTGCAAAGGCAAAGCAGGCAGCTCAAGTCCAGCCTGGTCTACAAAGCTAGTCCAGAAGAGCTGGGTTACCGAGAGAACTCTGTCTCAAAAAACATAATAAAAATAAGTTTCTGAAGTTCATATGAGTAGAAAGTGGAAATTAAAAAGTTAAGGAGGGGTAATGTGAACAGGATCGGAATAAACTCTATGTATGAAATTTCCCAAATATTATTGAAAATACAGTGCTTCAAAAGTTTTAAACTATAACCAAAGGAGAGAGATTTGAACACCATGTTATTTATAGAGAGTGTTCACTTTCTGTCTTATTTTAGAAGCTCCTCAATAAACCATAGAACTGACTGCTCATCCTAAACAGAGATATGGCTGAGCAGAAGTTATATCCCACTAAAGATGCCAGAAGTAGAAAAAATGTCCTCTTCAGGGACCTCTCTTGGTAGCAGACGCTGCACACACTCACATCTTCACCCCCACAGTGTACGGCAGCTGAAAACACAGGCACTAGGTTTCATTACCACTTATGCTTCCAAGATCTCTAAGTCCTCAGATTAGAAGTCAATGGTGGGGTGATATTCCCCATTGGTGGCTGAAGCATACCACTCTCTGGCTTCTGCAGAGACCCTTTCCTGAAGCAACCCTACAAACACCTGAAGTGATCTTCGGACCTACTCAGTTGTTCAGTTCCACATTTCTGCAGAAGCAGCAAGTAGTGTAGCCCTGACTGGAATAGACAGTGGGGTATGTGGAGCTTTTACAGTGAGTCTGGGGAAAGACATCGTGGTCCAGACATTTAAACAGATGCAAGTAGGTTAATGGGGGGCTGGAACTTAGCAGTAAGCTACGTGTTAGCTGCATTGTTGCTAAATAGGTTTTATTTTGGCCTGGCCATTGTGAAGACTAGCTAAAGCACTACTGTAGACTCAGGGGCTGGAACACAGAAACACACTAATATAGTCGATGTCAAGAGAAGACACTCTTGAGGGGAACTGTCTGTACTTTTTACTCTGTTTTCCTATGGGATAAAATTGCTTTTCTGAGTTAAGAAAAATAAAATATCTATATACAGGGCAATATACACCTCTGTAGGTATGGGATTCTGGGAGCATGGACCCAGTGGTAGTAATACCCTGCATAGCAATCAATCAAGGCTTCGTGGGCCTCTGATGCCCATTGAATGGATGCCGACATGTGTGTGTTTTCATGTAAGCATATGTGAGTCTTGCTAGAGGCAAAAGTCAGTGCTTCCCACATGCTAGGATACCTCTCTACATTGTCACTTTCTTTCTCCTCTTCTCTCCTCCTTTCCCCCTCCTTCTTCATGGGCCTCTCATAGAAACCATGGACCCACCAATGAGTCAGTACAGCTCACTGTGTTTCTCTGACAAATGTTCAAAAATGGCAGCATATTCTATATTTAGATGAGAGCTGTAAAATTTCAATATGATTTATAAAAGACCAAAGTGTAACCATGGAGATGTGATTACAATTCATGACCCTGCTGTCTTAGTTTGTTCTTACTTGGCACTAAGAAATGCCAGGAAAACAAAGGCTTTCTTTCAGCTTCCAGCTTATAGTCTGTAATGAGGGAAGTCAGGGCAGGAACTTAAGCAAGTCAGGAACCAAAAAAGAGGCACTGAGTAGTGCTGCTTACTGACTTGCTTGTTTTAAAATATACTTTAGGACCACCTGCCTAAGGGTGACACTGTACCCTATCCACATCAATCAATCATGAAAATGCCTTAGGAAGGTGTGTTGGCCCATGTATTTAATTCCAGCACTCATGAGGCAGAGGCAGATAGGTATCTGTGGCTTATAGGGCAGATTGGTCTACATAGTGATTTCTAGGATAACCCTAGCTATGTATAGATAGCCTGTAGCCAAAAAAAAAAGAAAGAAAGAAAGAAAGAAAGGAAAGAAAGGAAGAAAGAAAGAAAGGGAGAAAGAAAGAAAGGAAGGAAGGAAGAAGGAAAGAAAGAAAAGAAAAGCAACAGGCCCGAAGTGGGATCCAGCTTAAGGGGAGGCCCCAAGGCTTGACACCATTACTGAGGCTATGGAATGACCACAAAAAGGGGCCTATTATGACTTCCCACCGAAAGACCCAACAAGCAGCTCAAAGAGTCAGATGCAGATATTTACACCCAACCAATGAACAGAAGCTACTGACCCCTGTGGCTGAATTAGGGAAAAGCAGGAAGAAGCTGAGGAGGAGGGAGACCCTGTAGGAGGACCAGCAGTCTCAATTAAACTGAACCCCTGAGATCTCTTAGACACCGAACCACCAACCAGGCAGCATACACCAGCTGAGATGAGGTCCCCAACACATATACAGCAGAAGATTGCCAGGTCTGGGTTCAGTCAGAGAAGATGCATCTAACCCTCAGGAGACTGGAGGCCCCCGGGAGTTTAGAGGTCTGGTGGGGTTGGTGGGTTGGGGCATACTTGTGGAGACAGTGGGAGGAGGTAGGGGTTGTGGAACAGTCAGAGGGTGGACCAGGAGGGGGATAAAGTCTGGACTGTAAAAAAAAAAGATTAAATAAAATTAAAAAGAAAAGAAAAGCAAAAACAAAAAATGGTGGTGGGGTGCAGGGGAGAAAATGCCTGGGAGACTGCCCTACAGATAGTCTGATAGAGGCATTTTTCAAATAAGGTTTCCTTCTCTAGATGACCATAGCTTGTGCCAAGTTCACAACAAATTCATTAGCACAGCTGCTTAGAGAACAGGGTTATTTTAATTACTGCTCTACAATATACTGCATGGTCTTAAGAAAGCCTGGTGAGATGTTACTGTGGTTTAGAGCACTGGCTGCTCTTCCACAAGAACCAAGTTCAATTTACAGGACTTGAATGGAAACTCTCAACTGTCTGTTCTTCTAGTTCTAGGAGATCCTACACCTTCTTCTGGATTCTTCTGGTATGTGGCACATGGGTGCTACACAAACATAAATGCAGGGGAAACAGTTGTGAAATAAATAAATAAATAAATAAATAAATAAATAAATAAATAAATTCAAAAGAAAGTTCAGTAGTTTTTCCGAGCTGTTTGCACATCTTTGAAAATGTGACTTTCCAGTCAATGGTTTATGGCAGAAGGGAAGTCAGCTCTTTCTGGTTTGTTCCTGCTTCTTGGATGGCCAACACACATTAGACTCTTTTATTAAAAAATTAAAAGAAGAGATGAAGGTGGAGGTACATTTGGAGGTGTTGAGGAGGAACATGGATAAATAGGGACAAAATTTATTGTGTGCATGAGTGAAATTCTTAAAGAGTTAATGTATATGGTGTTGTGTTTTATAAAAGGATAGGGGTAGAAGGAATATGTTTGGTGGGTGTGTAGTCAGGTATAGGGGAAGGGGATGCCTCTGTGGGCACATGCTGAGGCACCCCTTCCCCTCAGGGACCAGCCACATGACAGTATGGTATAGAATAGAGTTTATTCAGGGCATAGGGAGGGGAGCTGGGAGGGAAGAAGAGACAGAGAAAGGCAGAGAGAGGGGGACATCAGGAGGGATGGAGAGGGGAGTGACAGACAGAGACAGAGACAGACAGAGACAGACAGACAGAGAGACAGACAGAGAGTAGAGGAGTGGAGGCTGGCCATGAGCTTGTGAAGAGAACAGGGAGGGGAATAGGGAGAAAGGGGAAGGATTGAGAAGACAGAGTGGGAGCAAGAAGGCAGGAGAGCAAGAGAAAGCAGATGGGGTAAGCAGCCCCTTTTATAGTAAGTCAGGCACACCTGGTTGTTGCCAGGTAACTATGGGGTGGAGCTTAGACAAAATGCTAATATATGGAAGAAAAGTAATCTAAACAGACCAATAAGAATTGAACATGATATTATGTGCTCCTTCACTGCCCATGAACACCAAAGGATGGTCCTGGGATGATTCTCTGTCCTTTGCTCTTCTTTCTCTCATGGCCTATTCTTCTATGCAGGTGGGGGAGGGTTTCAAAGACTGGTTTGCTGTGCAATGAGAAACCATATAGGCAAATTCTATGTTTTGTGCCTGGATGGCCCTAGTTCCCCTGGTAGAGGTCACTCCCTTACACAACTTTACAGGAGCTCCAGGGAGCCCAGAACTAACCATCTAGCAATCTTTCCTGCAAGTGGAGTCTGAAAGTGATCATTTACAGACTTTTCAAATGACAGATGTGAGGGAGTAGGGACCTGACTTCTAAGACCCTAATCTACATGGTGCAGAGACACAGATGGTACTTTTCAGCTTCCTGCAGGAAGTCTAGGTAGAGAATCAAAAATGAATAGTTCAAAACCAACTGGTACATGAACAGTATCGAGGAATGATCAGCACTGGGGATCAGACTTAAGGGGTGTGTGCGTGGCTAGGCTGGGAATTTCTGAGCTGACTGAATCACTCAATGAATTTTAGGGTCTTCTAGACAAAGTAAGTCTCTCCAAGGCAAGAAGTAGAGAGAGATGAATGATATAGAGACTATTTTACTACTCACTGTATAGAAGCGGAAACATTCCTAAGCCTCTTCTTTGATATCTGGTATATATATTTTGTACCCCAAATGGAAAACAATTATCTCTCATTTTTAAGGCCCAGAAGAGCAAGCATGGCAGTTTTAAGTTTGAAGAGGCCAGAACTCCACCAGTAAAGGTTGCAGACTGTGAGGTATTGAGAAGCTGAATCCTGTCAGTCAAGGTGATTCAGTTGAAAAGCATTTAGGATATTCACAGACCACACCCTTAAGTGGATCTGAAAGAATGTATCCAAAGAGGATTACTTCTTTTCTTTTTTCTTTTTGAAAAAGATTTATTTATTTTTTTATGTATAAAAAATACCAGACATACCAGAAGAGGGCATCAGATCCCATTATAGATGGTTGTGAGCCACCATGTGGTTGTTGGGAATTGAACTTAGAACCTCTAGAAGAGCACTCAGTGCTCTTAATTGCTTAGCCACCTCTCCAGCCCCAGATGCATCTTTTAAGGATAGCTTTCTTTCTTTATTACTTATTTTCTTGTTTGTTTCCTTTTATTCTTTAATTATCTAAGAGGGAGTTTCTCTGGTCCAGTGGTTCTTAACTTTCCTAATGCTGTTTCTTTAATATAGTTCCTAATGTTGGGATAAACTCCAACCATAAAATTATTTTTTTTGCTAATCCATAAGTGTAATTTTGAAACTGTTATGAATCATAATGTAAATATTTGACATGCAGGATATATGATATCTGACCCCTTTTTAGGAATTGAAATTCACAAATTGAGAAACTCTACTCTAGCCCACGTTGTCCTCTAATACATTCTGAAGTCCAGGGTGGTCTTGAACTCCTGCTTTCCATCTCTATTTCTAGGGGCTTAAGACCAGAAGGCTATCTTGTGTTACCTAGGGGGATAATGGAATCACAGGAGTCCTTATAAATGGAGAGGAAAATGTAAGGAGGCAGTGAAAGGACACAGAAGAGGCTTTCATGAATCTGGCTGGGATCCCAAGTCAGGTATTGTGGTACCATCTAGAGGCTGGAAAGGACAGCAGCCTCCAGTATACTGCTGAGGGCTCCATGAGAGAACCTCTAAATTTCTGCCTTTCATCCTCTGCTCTAACTCATTATGAAAAAGCACTAAGCTTGTCACCTTTTTACCATGGCAATATTAGAAGACTAATTGTTCACCTTTCCCATAGCCTGTTCAAGTAAATGTTGGTGAGAATATGTTTATCAAACTGCTCAACAAATTCTGTGACTCTTCCTTTGTATTTAGGCAGTGACATCATAATGGCATTTCCAAAGAAATGGAGGAAACTGTTTTAAAAATAAAGATAAAATATAAGATAGTGTTGGCAGTATAGTTTTAAGGATACAAATATCAGAGTTACACAAAGGACACACAAAGAGTGTGAGAATCACTTCCGGTTTCTGGCTGGGCCTGAACTTCTTTGATCCTGGCCCTGCTGCCAAATCCCGTGGGAGAGAGAGCTGAACACCCAGAAGTGCAGGCAATCCTAAGACTGCAGGGCAGGAGAGACTGCCACTTCTGTCTACCTTTGCTCACATCCCTGGCCCAAGAGGAAACTGCATAGTGCCTCTGGACACAGGAATATAGAAGTCAAGCTGCAGGAGCTCTGAGGTCCAGACTGCACCCGAATCTGAACTGAACCAGTCAAACAGCTCCCTGTACCCCAATCCAGTTGGGGGGGGGGGGAGCTAGACCATCAGAGGGGCAGACACTCCTATGAAACCAGAGGAGACTACCCTCTGTCCACATTCCCTACTCAAGAGGAAAACAACTTGTACCATCTGTGCCCCCTGCACACAGGGACCTAGCGGAATTAGGGGCAGGACCCTTCTGGTTCCTGCCCACACTGAAAGCTGAAAGCCAACCAACAGGAATGATTAGAAACCAGAGGGCAGAACACTCTGTTCCCCTAACTGACTGAAAGAAAATAGGAAAACAGGTCTACAGCAGTGCTGACACACAGGCCCACAGGAGGGTCAAGCCACCATCAGAAACATCAAGACAAGCTAACACCAGAGACAACCTGATGGCTAGAGGGTAGCTCAGGAACCCAAGCAACAGAAAACAAGGCTACTTGGCATCATTAGAGCCCAATTCTCCCACCAAAGCAAACACACCAGAAAAGCAAGATCTAGACTTAAAATCACATTTTATCATGATGATGGAGGACTTTAAGAAGGTCATAAATAACTCCCTTAAGGAAATACAGGATAACACAAGTAAACAAGTAGAAGCCCTTAAAGAGGAAACACAAAAATTCCTGGAAGAACTACAGGAAAACAGAATGAAACAGAAGAAGGAAATGAACAAAACCATTCAGGAGTTAAAAATGGAAATAGAAACAATAAAGAAAGCACAAGGGGAGACAAGCCTGGAGATAGAAAACCTAGGGAAGAGATCAGGAGTCATAGATGCAAGCATCACCAACAGAATATAAGAGATAGAAGAGAAAAATCTCAGGAGCAGAAGATACCATAGAAAACACTGACACGGGGTTGGGGATTTAGCTCAGTGGTAAAGCGCTTGCCTAGCAAGTGCAAGGCCTGGGTTCGGTCCCCAGCTCCGGAAAAAACAAAAACAAACAAAAACAAACAAAAAACAAAAAACCAGAAAACATTGACACAACTGTCAAAGATAATGTAAAATGGAAAAAGCTTCTAGCCCAAAACATACAGGAAATCCAGGACTCAATGAGAAGATCGAACCTAAGGAAAATAGGTAGAAAAGAGAGCGAAGACACCCAATTTAAAGGGCCAGTAAATATCTTCAACAAAATCATAGAAGAAAACTTCCCTAACCTAAAGAAAGAGATGCCCATAAACATACAAGAAGCCTACAGAACTCCAAATAGATTGGACCAGAAAAGAAACTCCTCCTGTCACATAATAGTCAAAACACCAAACATGCAAAACAAAGAAAGAATATTAAAAGCAGTAAGGGGAAAAGTCCAGTAACATACAAAGGCAGACCTATCAGAATCACACCAGACTTCTCGCCAGAGACTATGAAAGCCAGAAGATCCTGGACAGATGTCATACAGACCCTAAGAGAACACAAATGCCAGCCCAGGTTACTGTATCCAGCAAAACTCTCAATTAACATTGATGGAGAAACCAAGATATTCCATGACAAAACCAAATTTACACAATATCTTTCTACAAATTCAGCCCTACAAAGGATAATAAATGACAAAGCCCAACACAAGGAGGCAAGCAACACCATAGAAAAAGCAAAAAAGTAATCTTTTTTTGCAACAAAACCAAAAGAAGAGAAGCACAGAATCACAATCCCACCTGCAAATATGAAAATAACAGGAAGAAACAATCACTATTCCTTAATATCTCTCAACATCAATGGACACGATTCCCATATAGAAAGGCAGAGACTAACGGACTGCATATGTAATGAGGACCCAGCATTTTGCTGCCTACAGGAAACACACCTCAGAGACAAAGACAGACACTACTTCAGGGTAAAAGGCTTGAAAACCACTTTTCAATCAAATGGTTTGAAGAAGCAATATGGAGTACCCATTCTAATATTGAATAAAATCGACTTGCAACCAAAAGTCATCAAAAAAAGGTAAGGAAGGACACTTCATATTCATCACAGTAAAAATTCATCAAGATGAAATCTCAATCCTAAATATCTATGCTCCAAATACAAGGACACCTACATACATAAAAGAAAATTTACTGAAGCTCAAAGCACACATTGTACCACACAATAATAGTAGGAGATTTCAACACCCCACTCTCATCAATGGACAGATCATGGAAACAGAAATTAAACAGAGACATAGACAGACTAACAAAATTTATAAACAAAATGGACTTAATAGATATTTATAGAACATTCCATCCTAAAACAAAAGGATATACCTTCTTCTGAGCACCTCATGGTACCTTCTCCAAAACTGAGCATATAGTCAGTCACAAGACAGGCTTCAAGAAGATACAGGAAGATAGAAATAATTCCATGTATCCTAACAGATCACCACGGACTAAGGCTGGTCTTCAATAACAACAATAATGACAGAATGCCCACATGTACATGGAGGTTAAACAATGCTCTACTCAATTATAACTTGGTCAAGGAAGAAATAAAGAACGAAATTAAAGACTTCTTAGAATTTAATGAAAATAAAGATACAACATACCCAAACTTACGGGACACAAAGAAAGCAGTGCTAAGAGGAAAACTTATAGCTCTGAGTGCTGGCAAAAAGAAAAAGGACAGAGTATACATCAGCAGCTTGACAGCACACTTATAAGCTCTAGAACAAAAAGAAACAAATACACCCAAGAGGAGTGGAAGGCAGAAAATAATCAAACTCAGGGCTGACATCAACCAAGTAGAAACAAAAAGGACTATATAAAGAATCAACAAAACCAGGAGTTGGTTCTTCGAGAAAATCAACAAGATAGAAAAAACATTAGCCAGAATAACAAGAGGGCACAGAGAGTGTATTCAAATAAATAAAATCAGAAATGACAAGGGAGACATAACAACAGAATCTGAAGAAATTAAAAAAATCATCAGATCTTACTACAAAAGCCTATATTCAACAAAACTTGAAAATCTGGAAAAAATGGGCAACTTTCTAGACAAATACGAGGTACCAAAATTAAATCAGGAACAGAAAAACCATCTAAACAACCCCATAACTCCTAAAGGAATAGAAGCAGTTATTAGAAGTCTCCCAACCAAAAAGAGGCCAGGACAAGATGAATTTAGTGCAGAATTCTATCAGACCTTCATAGACGACCTCATACCAATACTGTCCAAACTATTCCATAAGATAGAAACAGATGGAGTACTACCAAATTCCTAACCACACAAAGACCCAATAAAGAAAGAGAACTTCAGACCAATTTTCTTTATGAATATTGACGAAAAAATACTCAATACAATTTCCTGAACAAAACACCAATGACTTATGTTCTAAGATCAAGAGTCAACAAATGGGATCTCATAAAACTGCAAAGCTTCTGTAAGGCAAAGGACACTGTTGTTAGGACAAAACAGCAACCAACAGATTGGGAAAAGATCTTTACCAATCCTACATCCAATAGAGGGCTAATATCCAAAAATATTCAAAGAACTCAAGAAGTTAGACTGCAGAGAGACAAATAACCCTATTAAAAATGGGGTACAGAGCTAAACAAAGAATTCACAGCTGAGGAATATTGAATGGCTGAGAAGCACCTGAAGAAATGTTCAACATCTTTAGTCATCAGGGAAATGCAAATAAAACAACAGTGAGATTCCACCTCACACCAGTCAGAACAGCTAAGATAAAAAAACTCAGGCAACAGCAGATGCTGGCGAGGATGTGGAGAAAGAGGAACACTCCTCCATTGTTGGTGGGATTGCAAACTGGTACAACCTCTCTGGAAATCAATCTGGAGGTTCCTCAGAAAAGTGGACATTCCTCTACCTGAGAACCCAGTTATATCTCTCCTGGTCATATACCCAAAAGATGCTCCAACATAGAACAAGGACACATGCTCCACTATGTTCATAGCAGCCTTATTTATAATAGCCAGAAGCTGGAAAGAATCCAGATGCCCTTCAACAGAGGAATGGTTACAGACTATGTGGTACATATACATAGTGGAGTACTACTCAGCTATCAAAAACAATGACATCATGAAATTCATAGACAAATGGATTGAATTAGAAAATATTCTGAGAGCTGGAAAGAACCCAGATGCCCTTCAACAGAGGAATGGATACAGAAAATGTGGTACATCTACACAATGGAATATTACTCAGCTATCAAAAACAACGACTTTATGAAATTCGTAGGCAAATGGCTGGAACTGGAAAATATCATCCTGAGTGAGCTAACCCAAACACAGAAAGACATACATGGTATGCACTTACTGATAAGTGGCTATTAGCCCAAATGCTTGAATTACCCTAAATGCCTAGAACAAATGAAACTCAAGACAGATGATCAAAATGTGAATGGTTCACTCCTTCTTTAAAAGGGGAACAAGAATACCCTTGGCAGGGAAGAGAGAGGCAAAGATTAAAACAGAGACTGAAGGAACACCCATTCAGAGCCTGCCCCACAGGTGGCCCATACATATACAGCCATCCAATTAGACAAGATGGATGAAGCAAAGAAGTGCAGACCGACAGGAGCCGGATGTAGATCGCTCCTGAGAGACACAGCCAGAATACAGCAAATACAGAGGCGAATACCAGCAGCAAACCACTGAACTGAGAATAGGTCCCCCGTTGAAGGAATCAGAGAAAGGACTGGAAGAGCTTGAAGGGGCTCGAGACCCCTTATGAACAACAATGCCAAGCAACCAGAGCTTCCAGGGACTAAGCCACTACCTAAAGACTATACATGGACTGACCCTGGACTCTGACCTCATAGGTAGCAATGAATATCCTAGTAAGAGCACCAGTGGAAGGGGAAGCCCTGGGTCCTGCTAAGACTGAACCCCCAGTGAACTAGACTGTTGGGGGGAGGGGGACAATTGGGGGAGGGTGGGGAGGGGAACACCGATAAGAAAGGGGAGGGGGGAGGGGGATCTTTGCCCGGAAACTGGGAAAGGGAATAACACTCGAAATGTATATAAGAAATACTCAAGTTAATAATAAAAAAAAAAAAAGAACCAGTTAAGCCTCAAAAAAAAAAATGTATCTCCTTTATTCTACCATTTAACATCAGTTTTCCTGATCAACCTCTGATCTTCAAATCCATACAACCTCCTAAAATTTGGACAAATTATTAAAAACAAATTAGTCCTATTTACTGTGCTTAAAAGCAATGTAGTCCTGACTGGCCTGGCCCTCCATCTGCCTGCCTCTGCCTCAGGTGTACTGAAATCAATGGGAAGATATACCATACACCAGGATTTTTTTAAATTGAAATTTGATAACCTCAAGCATTTTAGGGAAGTTCTTGGCATTGTCTTCCCGTTCTTCAGTCAATAAAATACGATTCATAAAAAAAAAAAAGAAAATATTCTGAGTGAGGTAACCCAATCACAGAAAAACACACTTAGTATGCACTCACTGATAAGTGGATATTTGCCCAAAAATTCAAATTAATCAAGATGCAATCCATGGACCACATGAAGCTCAAGAAGGATGACCAAAATTCGGATGCTTCACTCCTTCTTAAAAGGAGAGAACAAAAATATCCATAAGAGGGTATATGGAGCCAAAGTTTAGAGCAGAGCCTGAAGGAACATCCATTCAGAGCATGCCACACATGTGGCCCATGTATATATAGCAACCAAAACTAGATAACATTGATGAAGCTAAGAAGTGCATCCTGACAGGAACTGAATATAGATCTTTCCTGAGAGACACAACCAGAGCATGTCAAATATAGAGGCTAATGCTAGCAGCAAACCACTGAACTGAGAATGGGACCCTGGTTGGAGGAATTAGAGAAAGGATTGAAAGAGATGAAGGGGCTTGTAACCCCATAAGAACAACAATGACAACCAACCAGAGCTTCCAGGGACTAAACCACTACCCAAAGACTGGCCCATGGCTCCAACCGCATATGTAGCAGAGGATAGCCTTCTTGGGCACCAGTGGAAGGAGAAGCCCTTGGTTCTACTAAGGTTGGACCCCCAGTGCTGGGGAATGTCGGGGTGGTGGTGGTAAGGAGGGGGTCAATGGAGGAGTAACACCCTTATGGGGGAGAGGGAGGGGATAGGGGGCTTATGGACAGGAAACTGGTAAGGGAATAACATTTGAAATGTAAATAAAGATATAGATCCAATAACAAAAGGAATATGCTCAACCATATAAACTTAGGCTGAGAGTAGTTCTTATGACTCTTTTATGTGTGATACTTGTGACAAAACATCATTAAGGAAATAGACATAAGGAATAAACTTATGGAAGTTCCCAACCTTGTTGCTGTATCACTATCACAACATTAATTATGACAAATGTGTCCCACCCATGTAAGATTCCACTAAGACTAAGTTCATTTAAGGGAGAAGGAACATAAGGAAGAGCAGAGAAGGAACATGAATTACTGTATGTTTTTACAATTACAGTACAATTAAGAAAAGGATCCATAACTAGTATTCATCACAGTACATACTTCTATAGGTCAGATGTTTTGGGAAGGTGATGGCCATGGTGCAATAACATGGATATTGAATCTCTCTGAATCTGTACAGGAAAGCACAGAAGCTCATGGACTGAGGCTGACCTTGCTCCCCACAGTTCATATGGTGAACTCAATTTCCTAAGGTGATGTTAAGCAAGACAAGTCAAAACTGGGTACTGGGCAAAGATTTAGAGACTTTGGAAGACTTCGTATGAAACAGCGCACCTTCATCAAAAATTCTCTTCAAGGTTGAGGGGACTAAGGAGGGAGCCAGGGAGGGTGTATGACCAAAAGAAAGTTCGTTCCTGACAGAACAGGACTGAATCATATATGAACTCACAGAGACTTTGGCCACATGCATGGGACCACAGGAGTTACTAGAACTGAAGCAGGGAATTGAAAACAATCTCCTACCCCTGACTGAGATGCTCTCTCCAACTCATAACAGCCTGGAAAGAAAAACATATTGTTTCTAACAGTTTCCCTGGTTATGTAAACAACATTTAAGAGTAGACGTCATATTAAGGAGTTGATGGCCTACACAAAAAAGCTGAAATGTACTTTTTTTCCTCTAGTATTGTTTTGTTTGGTCATTTTTTTTGGTGTATACTTTCGCTTTTATGTTTTGGTTTATGATTTTGTGTTTTATTGGCTTTGTGCATTTGTGTGTGAGTGCATGTATATTTCATGTGGTTTTTCTTTGTTTTTCATCCTGGTTTTGTTGTCTGCTTGTCATCTAACTGCAAGGAGTGAGAACCATGCAGTTGGATGAGTTCAGAGTTGGGGAGGGGATGGAAGGAGATGGGGGAAGGCAAACCATAATTCAAATATATTGTATGCAAAAATTATCTTCAATAAAAAGAAAGAAAAGTAGGGCATTTGTAAGATGATTTTGTTGTATGCTAATCCTCAGGAATGGAAAGTACTCTTATATAAAAATTCAATCCAGGAATCCCAACACATTTTAAGAGCAAGGATTTGGAGAGCAAGAACAGCATGTGTGGCCATGAGGCCAGCTGTGGCTACCTGAGCTATTATCACAGAGACAAAGAGAAAGGAAGTAAGGAGATGTTTGCCAACTGGTTCTTCTACCATTACATCCCTTATAGAAGGTTCCATTTGGGAAGAAATGTATGTGCTGTCTTGATCCTTCCTAATCCTCAGACTGTAGGAATAAATTCCATGGTCTAAAAATTATACAGTGAAATGTAATTTATTATACCAGAACGATATTTTTATCCTAGTTCCAATAAGACAAGAAAGAACTAGACAGCAGATTTAAAAGCCTGCAAACATTTGCAATAGAGGAGATAATAAAATACTTCCATGGACTCCCAAACTTGTCAATATTAGGAATAGTCAGAGGATGGTATGAATACAACTGAGTATGGGAAGATGGAGGACAATGGGGTCAGAGGCTGAACTCCTCATTCCAAAGACCAAAGGTAGGATGAAGAACCTGAGAGCAGAGATTGTGCTCCGCTAGCTCTGTACCCCAGAATCTCTCACTTGTCAAGTTCTCCTTCAACACAACCTGATGCTGAGGACAACCACAGGTCTATAATCAGAACCAAGTGTGACAGGGTGTGAAGAGATGACTGAGCACTTAGGAGAACTGGCTGACATTCAGTAGAATCCAGGTTTTATTCCTAGTACCCAAAGGTAACTCACAACCATCTGGATGCCAGTCCCATGAGATCTAATGCCCTTGAAAGATAGAGTTTTAAATTAGTTCAAAACTCAGCAACAGGATCTGACTCAGGAAGACAGATTGTTAAAAATGCAGAACTGGTTCAGACTCACTGGATGTGAGTAAATGAGCAATGGGTTCTGTTCTGCCCCTGTGATGTTTGTTCAAGTCCCCATTGTGCCCTCCAGCCTTTGTGTCCTGCAGAGAGTATTCCAGGAAACCGACCTGCCAAGCCTAACCAGATGTGTTTCAGATGCAGATGCCTCATCAACTCTGACAAACATTTACCCTAAGGACAATCAAGATCTGTTCTTAGGAGAATGCTTGACCTTTCCCCTCATTTAAACCCTAGAGTCTTAAGAACAATCCTGTGACTTTGAGAGTTTCCCCTTGTGACATTTTTGGTATTTCCTTTTGACAGCCCCTCATCTCCTGGAGTTTGTGACTTCTTCCTTTAAAAAGCCCTTCTCCCAGCCACTCGGGGTCGACACCTCTGTCTCCTGTGTGGGATACGTGTCGGCCCGGAGATCTCAGTAATAGATCTCCATAATAAACCTCGCCTTTGCATATTACATCCAAAATGGTCTCTCTGTGTCTGGGGTCCGAGACCTCCCGAGTCTTGAGCAAGAAAGATCTCCCTTTGGGGATCTTTCACCCTCTTCTGACTTCTGTTGAGAGACCAAATATTTTAAGTTCAGACTCCATTTTAGAGAACTTGAATTTAGGTAAACTAACAGGCCAGTACCTAGCATTAGTTTCCAAGTTAAACCCCAACAAAACCCAAGCCTAACTCCAGTTTCTAGGCTAACACCAACAAGACCTAGTCTTCAGGTTCATCTCCCCCAACAAACCCAGCATTTCCAGGTTAATCCCCAACAAGCCCTCCCCTGCGTAACAACCACCAATGCAGAGGGAAGCAGAAGTTAAGTTTATGGTTTGACTCCCAGCACCAGCAAATTATGCTAAAGGCCACAGTAGCCACCAATTAGATTTTCCCAGGCTAGAAACATTCATTCCCTGTCCACCCCACCCCCCCCATGCTGCTTGCTGCTTGCTGCTTTCTATAAAACTTTACCTGAATAGATGTTTGGAGTGCTTCTCTACCAAAACCCCAAATCATACTGCTTGGTGGCAGTGGGCTGAGCCTGAGCTAGGTCAAATAAAAGCCTGGTGCGATTTCCATCTGAATGGCTTCTGTGGTCTTTCAGGGTTCACTAACATACTTTCCTGGCACTAAGGAATTACCCAGCCAGAGCTCAGAAATAACTGGGAAGGGGTGACCTTATTCAGCTGTAAGTCTCAGAAGCTGAAAATGTTCTAGGCTTAGAATAGATTTTACAGAGGACAAGAGCTTCCAGGATTAGGCATGTGGAGGCAGAAAGCCTCAAAGATGACAATAAATACAGATATAATAGTTGCTTTTACAATAAACACATTAAAAAGTCAACTGCTCTGTCACCTCTGGAGGTAAGTCTGGTAAAGGCATCTTCAGTTTATATACCAGTGTCCAGAAACTGTGAAGGACATGATTCTAGGCTTTTGAGGACTCTGATCTGTGTCTGGGATTCTTCCCACCAAGGTCTTAAAAGAACCTGATGAAGACTCACTGATGCTAATAGTAGCAATAAGTCTAAAGGAGAAACCAAAAATCAAAACCAATTGATTGATTTATCCTGTATTGAGGGATAAGCAGCATTGGAGCCAGACATACAGGAGAGCTGGGAATGGTTGAGCTGATTGAATCACTGTAATTATTTTGGTATCCTCTAGACTGTAGATCTAAGACATGAAGAACTGGAGAGATGAGAGAGGTAGGCAGAGTTGTTTTTTGTTTGTTTATTTGCTTTATCTTATTAACTTGAGTATTTCTTATTTACATTTCTTTTTTTTCTTTATTAACTTGAGTATTTCTTATTTACATTTTGATTGTTATTCCCCTTCCCAGTTTCCGGGCCAACATCCCCCAACCCCTCTCTCTCCCCTTTTATATGGGCTTCCCCTCCCCACCCTCCCCCCATTACTACCCTCCTCCCAACAATAATGTTCACTGGGGGTTCAGTCTTGGCAGGACCAAGGGCTTCCCCTTCCATTGGTGCTCTTACTAGGCTATTCATTGCTACCTATGAGGTTGGAACCCAGGGTCAGTCCATGTATAATCTTTGGGTAGTGGCTTACTCCCTGGAAGCTCTGGTTGGTTGGCATTGTTGTTCTTATGTGGTCTCAAGCCCCTTCAAGCTCTTCCAGTCCTTTCTCTGATTCCTTCAACGGGGGTCCTGTTCTCAGTTCAGTGGTTTGCTGCTGGCATTCGCCTCTGTATTTGCTGTATTCTGGCTGTGTCTCTCAGGAGAGATCTACATCTGTTTCCTGTCGGCCTGCACTTCTTTGCTGTATATGTATGGGCCACATGTGGGGCAGGCTCTGAATGGGTGTTCCTTCTGCCTCTGTTCTAAACTTTGCCTCCCTATTCCCTGCCAAGGGTATACTTGTTCCCCTTTTAAAGAAGGAGTGAAGCATTTGCATTTTGGTCATCCTTCTTGAGTTTCATGTGTTCTGTGCATCTAGGGTAATTCAAACATTTGGGCTAATAGCCACTTATCAATGAATGCATGCCATGTGTGTTTTTTGGTGATTGTGTTACCTCACTCAGGATGATCTTTTCCAGTTCCATCCATTTGAGGTAGGCAGAGTTTTACACTTCATTTTATATAAGGGCAGTAGAGTAACAAACCCTAATCTTTGATATCTGTTGAATATATGATGCATCCCATGGAAAACAGTAAAATCTCTCCCTTTTCAGGATCAGCAGAGTAAGCATGGCAGTTTCAAGTCTGAAGAGGACAGTACTCACCCATGGAGGATTCAGACTATGAGGCATTGAAAAGCTGCATCCCACCAATTACAGTGAGTGAATTGAGAAGCATTTAGAATATTCCTGAACCACATCTTTAAGTGACTCTGAAAAAGAATTTCCAAGGACGATTTCCTGAGTGGGAAGTATAAGACCAAAAACCAAATTGAGAGGAGTCATCACAAGGTCTGTGGGTCTGGTTGGAGTAACACACAGGAAAGAAGAAGGCCACCTTCAGAGGTTTGGGGCTCTGCTTTCTGCCCACTATAGAGCAACTCTTCCAAATGTCCTCCATTTTGCAACCACTCAGATTCAGACAAGTTAGGAAAACACTCCTTCCCCCATCATGTTTATGGTAGGAATTCATGTAAGACCAGCACAAGGGTAAATAAGAGCTGTGCAGAGATTGCCATGGTCCCTTCATTTATGGAAGATTGACCACAGTAAGCAAAGTAGACTCGTGGTGTCTTTTCTTCCTGTTTGAACTACCTGCGAACATAAGTAATTTACAAAACTGGAGGGTGAATCCTTTAAAAATTTCTTTGCTTAAGTCAGGTAGGAAAAGACACACCTTTAGTCTGTTTTGAGGCAGGAAAACACACATCTTTAGTCCAGATCTTGAGACTAGAGGACACATCCTTAACTGGGGCCACACCTTCTGCTGAAGGCCTATGTAAGCACATGGAAGAAGGAAGCTTTGTGTCTTTGACTGCTTGCTTTCATCTTACTAGTGAGCCTATTTCTTCACTGGCATTAGAACCCACTTCTTCCAAATTCCAGGATATATTGAGGAATACCTGAAACTTCTAGCCTCGTTGATTAAGTAAGTACTGGTTTTGGCCATTATTGAAGTAGCTGGACTTTATCCTGTAAATTATTCTCATAAATTCCCTTTCTATTTATGTAGAGGAGTTCAATCTGTATGTTCTCTACAGGACCCTGACTAGTACACCACTCTTGAAATGAAAGTGTATAACACTTTCCAAACTTGAAAAAGTTGGATAGAATAGCCCAAACTAGATACTATTGACCTAAGGTTCAGTACACACACACACACATGAGGGGGTTTGGTGGGGGGGGGGTGGGGAGAGAGAGAGAGAGAGAGAGAGAGAGAGAGAGAGAGAGAGAGAGAGAGAGAGAGAGAGAGGCAGAGAAAGATTTCTAATAGCCATTTACTTACAGGCCTGTATTGTCTTCTCTAAAACTAATATTGAAATCTAGATAGAAAATCATAGAGACCAAAGTTTCCAACATCATACAAGGGGCAATTTAGGAGAAATTAGGCCAAAATCTTAAAAATATCTATAATTGTAAATAACTTCTAGTTCTCTTTTTCTGGTTCCAGTTTAACCTCAAAACTACCTCCAGCAGAAATGTCAGGGGACCTGGAAGCCAAGAGCTGGGGCCACACACAGATCAGTGTTCAGAAATTCTGCTACTAAGTGGACCATCAGTAAGTTTTCCTTTTTCATGGTGGGAATGCAGGAAAACATTAGAAGTCCAATGTTCTCATCAGAGGCCAATGAAAAAGTGGCATGGTGTTTGAGAGTACACCTAAACAGGGTGGATGAAGAAAGCAAAGACTACCTGTCAGTTTACCTGGTGTTACTCAGTTGTCCAGAGAGTCCAGTTTGGGCTTTGTATTTTAACTGCAGAGGGGGGAAAAGAAATAATTCAGAGAGCCCAAGGTTCTATAGGTTCAAGCAACACCAATCCTGGGGATTCAAAAAGTATATCCTTCAAAATTTCCTCTTGTCTCAAACTCACTGGCTACTATCAGATGACATGCTCACTCTCGTCTGCAAGATAAGCCTGATCCAAGACTCCTTTAGCATTTCTGGACAGAAGATGAAGCTTGAGTGAGGAGTGAATCTCATACTCAGATTATTCCATGTGAACCTGCTCCTCCCATTTTAACTGGTCACATAAAGGCTAGAGTCTGTGATTGGGCAGTGGAAGGGAAAGGCAGGGTTAGAAGTTTTAGAGGAGAGGAGAAGGAGGAAAAGGGAAGATGGAGGAAAAGAGGAGGTGGAAGATGGAGCAGAACCACAAGGCCTGGAGGAGCTGCAACTATCAAGGGATCTCATAGCTGGGGAACCGAGTAGTGTACAATTTATGTGGGCAGCTTATAAATATTATAAATGAGATCTGTGCTTTTGCACGGACCTATGGGGTTTGGAGATTTACTGATACAAATCTGGCTGGCATTAAATATTAAAGCTGTCTGGTGTTTTCCATTTTTGAAGATTTATGTGGGCAAGAGAGAGGACAAAACTGTGGAGGGGTGTTTCATGGTCTGCAGACCAACCTTGAGGGTGGATGGCTTGTAGAACAGGAGCAATAGTAGCTCTAGGAATTGTATGGAAGGACAAGTTTGGACAGCTTAGTAAGCCAGCTTCGGGAACCAGGGTCATGGCTGTTTTCTGCATTGGTCAAGGAAGAACAGGTGGCTACTGATTCCAGAGCCTAGCTGGAGTTAGTGTGGATTCTTAAAATTACACACAATGGATTCCAGTGGAATTTGCCTTCAGAGGAGTTAATTTTTGTCTATCTAACTCTTGATCTGGATGGCTGGGGTCTTGGGAGGCAGTGAATGCAGCACGTATGAAAGTCAGCTAGTTTAATAAACTAGCAGGGCTAGTTTATATAGCTGGAGCCAGGGTGGGGTGGTTGCAGGGAGCGAAGGAAAAAGGAGGGAAGTACTGCGGTGGGGACAGATGTTTTCCAAGCTTATCAGTTAGATTAGTAGCCTTCTGATCACATGATTCCTGAGAAGCCAGTTCTCTGGCAAGGAAACAGAATGCTAACTGGCTTTATCATGACTTATCTTTGTTTTTATACAGTTGAGTGTGCATAAGCCTGCTTTGGTGAGAGAGTGGCCCCATTCCTGCCATGCTCTCTGATTGAGTTCCAGGGTATGGGCAACACTCTGTTATCCATTATCTGGCTTGGGAACTCACAAAACAGCATGGAATTGACATTAAAACAGACTTGTTGATCATTGGAATAAACTGAAGACCTGGACATAAGCCCACACAGTACCAATAATTGATTTTTGGTTAAAAAAAAAGAGCCAGAAATATGTACTGAACAACCTCTTTACCAAAGGTACTGGTCAAACTAAATGGCTAGATGTAGAAAAATACAAATATATCCATACCTATTATATTACCCTGCACAAACTCAACTCCAAAAGGATCAAAGACCTCAACATAAAAACCAGGTACTGAAACAAGAAAAGAAAGTGGGGAGTAGCTTTGAACTCATTGGCACTGGAGAAGACTTTCTGAAAAGAACATTAATAGTTTTACCACTAAGATCAACAATTAATAAGAGGGACCTCGTGAGACTTTAAAAGTTCTGTAAGGCAAATGACAGTGTCATTTGTACAAAGCAGGAGCTTACAAAATGGGAAAAGATTTTACCAATTCCACATCTGACTAATGGCTAATACTGAAAATGTAATTTTTGTTTAAATCAAGAAACCTGATGATAAGTTATTTCTTTGCTGGTGAAATGAGCCAATTCAAGCCAAATTAGAATATATTAAAGGCAAGTTTGGGGGCTGGGGATTTAGCTCAGTGGTAGAGCGCTTACCTAGGAAGCGCAAGGCCCTGGGTTCGGTCCCCAGCTCCGAAAAAAAGAACCAAAAAAAAAAAAAAAAAAAAAAAAAAAAAGGCAAGTTTGCTGGGAAGCTGCTCTCAGGATTGCAAATTCACTGGTACAAAGGATGAACAGGGAAGCTGCCATGGATGAGGGGTTAGGGAGAGAGAAAGGGCACATTGCGAAGAAGAGGGGTGGGGTGCATAATGTCTGGGTTATACTGGAAAGAGCCTCTGGGGGAAGGACTACCTAGCCTATGCATAAGTTCAAGGTTGGGGGCAGTATCCTGCCAAGTAGGGCCTGAGGGATGCTGGAAGAACCTGGAGGCCTGGTTTGTTTTGATATGTAAAATATGCACATCAGCCACTTTTCTCAGGATCTGAAACCAAACACTTGATATCAAAACAGGCATCAAACTCAGTCACTATTGCTGGTGCCAGGAAGTGCTTGCTGACAGGAGCCTGATATGGATGTCTCCTGAGAGGCTCTGCCAGAGCCTGACAAATACTGAGGCAGCCAACCATTGAACCAAGAATGGGGTCCCCATTGGATGAGTTAGAGAAAGGACTGAAGGAGCTGAAGGGGTTTGCTACCCCATAAGAGAACAACAATGTCAACCAGCCAGACCCCCACTCCTTCCACCCAGAGCTCCCAGGGACTAAACCACCATCCCAAGAGTACATAGGGATGGACTGACGGCTCCAACTGCACATGTAGCAGAGGACAGCCTTCTCAGGCATCAATGGGAAGAGAGGCCCTTGGGCCTGTCAAGGCTTGATGTCCTGGTGTAGGGGAATGTCAGGGCGGGGAGGTGGGAGGGAGTGGGTGGTTGGGTGAGGAAGCACCCTCATAGAAGCAGGGGAAGGGGGTGATGGGATAGTGGGTTTCTGGAGGGGAAACCCGGAAACAGGATAAAATTTAAAATGTAAATAAAAAATAATCCAATAAAAGAAAAAAAAAAGCCCAAGTAACCCAATGAAAAATGGGTAAATATGTAAACAGAAAATTCACATTAGAGAAAATTCAAATAGCTGAACATCACTTAAAGAAATGTTCAACATTCTTAATCATCAGGGAAATGCAAATCAAAAGTACTTTGAGATTCCATCTTACATCTGTCAGAATGGCCAAGGTCAGTAACACAAGGGACAGCTCATGCTGGCAAGAATGTGTGCCCAGAAGAACAGTCCTCCATTGCTAGTAGGAATGCAAACTTTTATAGCCAGTATGTAAATCAGTATGGTGATTCCTCAGAAAGATAGGAATCAATTTACCTCAAGATCCACCAATACCATTGTTGGGCATATACCCAAAGGATGCTTCTTTCTACCACACGGATACTTGGTCAACCATATTCATTGCTCCTCTATTCATAATAGCCAAAAATAGCAAACAACCTTAATATCCTTCAACAGCCAAATAGATTTTAAAAAATGTGGTACATTTACATAAAGGAATATTACTCAGGTGTTTTTTAAACACAACTGAAAGGCTGTGGCATCACATAGCTGCAGAAGGCCCATGTGCAATAATTCCTGGACTCACAATCTTGGCTATCATCCAGGCCTACATCCAGTACTTTGAGTTGGTCCACCCCAACATCTACTTCATCTAAGCTGCTGATGTGCATGGAGGAGCCAGTCCTACAAAACCGGTATTTTTACTTAATAGGGCTGCTCCTATACTTACCTGCTACCCCTCAGCATGGAACAGCTGCAGCTGCACTCAGTCTTTCTTGTCCTGATGGGAGACAGAGAGAACACAGGACACTGGCATTGTATGCAGGCTACAAGCACAAATCTTGAACCTAGTGACCCCTCCTTCTGCTATAAGCCTCAGGGTGGCAGAGAGGTGTGCAGAACTTTGCAGCTGGCACAAAATCTGCTCCCCAAATCCCTGCCTAGCTACAGGATCTCCCTGACTTTGGGCAACAGCAGAGTATCTGAGAAGAGTTGCAGCAATGGTCCAATACTTTTGGTGTTTCAGAAACCTTGACCGAGAACAACAGGTTGCAATGAATATTTGCATGTAAAGATGTTTGGGCTAGAGATAGATAGACAGACAGGCAGACAGATAGATAGATACAGATACATACATACAGTGTGATACACTGCCCCTATGACAAATGAATATGAGATGGAAAAGTGGAAAAGATAGAGGAACAGAGCAGTAAGTGCATGATGGAGAGAGGGAGAACTGGAGATGGGATGACAGTGACAGATGTGAGAGAAGGTTGTGGTGGGTAGCGGGGGACATGTCATTGCTGAATAGGGCCATCAGGGTGGTGGATAGCAGCTTGGAGCTTATGCAGACTCAGCCTGAAAATATGCTGCCCAGCTGCAGAATCACCTGGGATTTGAGCAATGACAGGATGTCCAATATGAACCACATTTCATTTTCTGAATTGGATCTCCTCAAACCACCACTATGGTCTCTGTGATGCCCTTGGAACCATGCTGGTATATGTGGTCAGCTGCTGCAGGTCATGTCAAAGCCAGATGTTCTTGTGGATGTCCATGGTCTCAGTTGTCATTGGAAGTCATCTAAATGTCCAAGGACCATTTTACTGTCAGAGGCCAGGTGGATGTCAGCAAATTGTCTCACTTGCTTAGCTCCAACCTATATAACACTGCCAATGGCTACTCTCTGAGCCTGGCAACAATCTTTCTACCCATCTAGTTCCCAAGGCAGGTTGCCCACATACCAGACATACACTTCTCAATTCCATGATGGCCCAGTGTCTCTAGCCACCACACTCAATTAAATCACTACATGAAAGAACAAACAACACAATATCCTCTGATCCAATTGATAATATGTAATTGCCCACCTAAACTTACAAAGCCCTGTACACATCCATCCCTTAAGAATATTCATAACAGAGACACAGCCCGGACCTGAAGGGACTGAATCAACAGTTCTCTGCACCCAAATCCCATGGGAGGGAGAGCTAAACCTTCAGAGGGGCAGACACACCTGGGAAGCCAGAAGAGACTACACTCTGCTCACATTTCTGACTCCAGAGGAAAACACCTAATGCCATCTGGGACCCCAGTGCACGGGGGCTTCCGGAAAAGGCGGCACAAACTCTCCTGGTTGCCACCCTCATGGAGAGCTCAAAAGCAACCACCCACGAGCAAAGTAGCGGGACCACAGGTTAAGACCAACTTTTCTGCTCCAAGCGACCTGCCTGGTGGTCTCAAGACACACAGAGGCAAAATTCCTCTGGGACCGGACACTTCTGGTTTTTAGCTAGAGCCCCAAACTCGATGGTCCCAGCCCAGAGCTCACTGCTCCCAAACCTCTTGGGAGAGAGAGAGCTCACCGCCCGGACAGGTGGGCACTACTGAAACTGCAGAGTGGGAGAGACCACCAATACTGCCCACCCCTGTCCACATCCCTGGCCCAAGAGGAAACAGTATATGGCCTCTGGAAACCGGAAGATAGGGGCACTGGAGCAGCAGGTCCCCCATGCTCCAGACACAGCCCGGACCTGAAGGGATCAGATCAGCAGTTCTCTGCACCCAAATCCGGTGGGAGGGAGAGCTAAACCTTCAGAGGGGCAGACATGCCTGGGAAGCCAGAAGAGACTACATTCTGCCCACATTTCTGACTCCAGAGGAAAACACCTAATGCCATCTGGGATCCCAGTGCACGGGGGCTCCAGGAAAAGGCGGCACAGGCCCTCCTGGTTGCTCCATCACGGAGAGCTCAAAAGCAGCCCCCCACAAACAATTTGAGCCACGGAACCACAGGTAAAACCAACTTTTTTGCTCCAAGTGACTGCCTGGTCGACTCAGGACACAGGCCCACAGGAACAGCTGAAGACCAGTAGACAGGAAAGACTACACGCCCGAAAGCAGAACACTCTGTTCCCATAACTGGCTGAAAGAAAACAAGAAAACAGGTCTACAGCACTCCTGACACACAGGCCTATAGGACAGTCTAGCCACTGTCAGAAATAGCAGAACAAAGTAACACCAGAGACAATCTGATGGCAAGAGGCAAGCACAGGAACCCAAGCAATAGAAACCAAGACTACATGGCATTATCGGAGCCCAATTCTCCCACCAAAACAAACACTGAATATCCAAACACACAAGAAAAGCAAGATCTAGATTTAAAATCATATTTGATCATGATTCTGGAGGACTTCAAGAAAGACATGAAGAACTCCCTTAGAGAAATGCAGGAAACATAAACAAGCAGAAGCCTATAGAGAGGAATCACAAAAATACCTGAAAGAATTCCAGGAAAACACAATCAAACAGTTGAAGGAATTAAAAATAGAAATAGAAGCAATGAAGAAAGAACACAGGGAAACAGCCCTGGATATAGAAAACAAAAGGAAAAGACAAGGAGCTGTAGATACAAGCATCACCAACAGAATACAGGAGATAGAAGAGAGAATCTCAGGAGCAGAAGATTCCATAGAAATCATCGACACAACTGTCAAAGATAATGTAAAATGGAAAAAGCTTCTAGCCAAAACATACAGGAAATCCAGGACTCAATGAGAAGATCAAACCTAAGGATAATAGGTATAGAAGAGAGTGAAGACTCCCAACTCAAAGGACCAGTAAATATCTTCAACAAAATCATAGAAGAAAACTTCCCTAACTTAAAGAAAGAGATGCCCATAAACATACAAGAAGCCTACAGAACCAGAGAACTACTAAAGCTGATAAACAACTTCAGCAAAGTGACTGGGTATAAAATTAACTCAAATAAATCAGTAGCCTTCCTCTACACAAAAGAGAAACAAGCCGAGAAAGAAATGAGGGAAACAACACCCTTCATAATAGTCCCAAATAATATAAAATACCTCGGTGTGACTTTAACCAAGCAAGGAGAAGATGTGTAGAATAAGAAGTTCAAGCCTCTGAAGAAAGAAATTGAAGAAGATCTCAGAAGATGGAAAGATCTCCCATGCTCACGGATTGGCAGAATTAATATAGTAAAAATGGCCATTTTACCAAAAGCAATCTACAGTTTCAATGCAATCCCCATCAAAATACCAATCCAATTCTTCAAGAGTTAGACAGAACAATTTGCAAATTCATCTGGAATAACAAAAAACCCAGGATAGCTAAAACTATCCTCAAGAAGAAAAGGACTTCTGTGGGAATCAGTATTCCTGAAGTCAAGCAGTATTACAGAGCAATAGTGATAAAAACTGCATGGTACTGGTACAGAGACAGACAGATAGACCAGTGGAATAGAATTGAAGACCCAGAAATGAACCCACACAACTATGGTCACTTGATTTTTGACAAAGGGGCCAAAACCATCCAATGGTTTTGCTGAAAAAGAGCATTTTCAGCAAATGGTGCTGGTTCAACTGGAGGTCAACATGTAGAAGAATGCAGATTGATTCATGCTTATCACCCTGTACAAAGCTTAAGTCCAAGTGGATCAAGGACCTCCATATCAAACCAGATACACTCAAACTAATAGAAGAAAAAGTGGGGAAGCATCTCGAACACATGGGCACTGGAAAAAATTTCCTGAACAAAACACCAATGGCTTATGCTCTAAGATCAAGAATCAACAAATGGGATCTCATAAAACTGCAAAGCTTCTGTAAGGCAAAGGACACTGTGGTTAGGACAAAACAACAACAACAGATTGGGAAAAGATCTTTACCAATCCTACAACAGATAGAGGCCTTATATCCAAAATACACAAAGAACCCAAGAAGTTAGACTTCAGGGAGACAAATAACCCAATTAAAAATGGGGTTCAGAGCTAAACAAAGAATTCATAGCTGAGGAATGCCGAATGGATGAGAGACACCTAAAGAAATGTTCAACATCTTTAGTCATAAGTGAAATGCAAATCAGAACAACTCTGAGATTTCTCCTCAAACCAGTGAGAATGGCTAAGATAAAAAACTCAGGTGAGAGCAAATGCTGGCGAGGATGTGGAGAAAGAGGAACACTCCTCCATTGTTGGTGGGATTGCAGACTGGTAAAACCATTCTCGAAATCAGTCTGGAGGTTCCTCAGAAAATTGGGCATTGAACTACCTGAGGACCCAGCTATACCTCTCTTGGGCATATACCCAAAAGATGCCCCAACATATAACAAAGACACATGCTCCACTATGTTCATAGCAGCCTTATTTATAATAGCCAGAAGCTGGAAAGAAACCAGGTGTCCTTCAACAGAGGAATGGATACAGAAAAGTGGTACATCTACACAATGGAATATTACTCAGCTATCCAAAACAATGACTTTATGAAATACATAGGCAAATAGATGGAACTGGAAAATATCGTCCTGAGTGAGGTAACCCAATCACAGAAAAACACACATGGTATGCACTCATTGATAAGTGGCTATCAATGCTTGAATTCCCCTAGATGCACAGAACACATGAAACACAAGAGGGATGACCAAAATGTGAATGCTTCACTCCTTCTTTAAAAGGGGAACATGAATACCCTTGGCAGGGATAGGGAGGCAAAGTTTAAAACAGAGGCAGAAGGAACACCCATTCAGAGCCTGCCCCACATGTGGCCCATACTTATACAGCCACCCAATTAGACAAGATGGATGAAGCAAAGTAGTGCAGGCTGACAGGAACCGGATGTAGATCTCTCCTGAGAGACACAGCCAGAATACAGCAAATACAGAGGCGAATGCCAGCAGCAAACCACTGAACTGAGAATAGGACCCCCGTTGAAGGAATCAGAGAAAGAACTGGAAGAGCTTGAAGGGGCTCGAGACCCCTTATGAACAACAATGCCAAGCAACCAGAGCTTCCAGGGACTAAGCCACTACCTAAAGACTATACATGGACTGACCCTGGACTCTGACCTCATAGGTAGCAATGAATATCCTAGTAAGATCACCAGTGGAAGGGGAAGCCCTTGGTCCTGCTAAGACTAAACCCCCAGTGAACGTGATTGTTGGGGGGAAGGCGGCAATGGTGGGGGAGGGTGGGGAGGGGAACACCCATAAAGAAGGGGAGGAGGAGGGATTAGGGGGATGTTTGCCTGGAAACTGGGAAAGGGAATAACACTCGAAATGTAAATAAGAAATACTCAAGTTAATAATAATAAAAAAAAAAAGACATAGAACTCTTGGTCAGTATTTTAAACTTAGTAAGGCTTGCTTTTAAATGTGGCCTAAAATGTTTAATTCGGTTTTCTCTGGTGAATCTCAGGATTAACAAAGTGTATCCCTGTGTCTGGGGTTTGTTGTTTCACAATCTCAAGCCAGGCTCTGTGTCTGTCTCTGTTTCTGATGTCTACTGATTTGGATAAAGATCTTTCAGCTACATCTCCAGTACTATGTCTGCTTGCTTGCCACCCTGCTTCCTGCCAAGATAAAAAGGGACTAAAACTCTGATCCTGTAAGCAAGCCCTAATTCAATGTTTTCATGTAAGGAGTTGGTGTGGTCATGGTGTCTCTTCACAGCAAAAAAAAAAAAAAAAAAATCACTGACTAAAACAGTAACCAGGAATCAGAGTATAGATACTGTAGTGACCTAGAGTAAAACCAAATACTACTGGTCTTTTTTAAAAAAGGTAACAATAAAATAACTCCTAATGAACTTTTGCTATCTCCTTAATCAGTACCGTATTCAGTCATCATCAGAGAAGCTTCCTCCTGCAGCAGATTTGGAACAAGTATAGAGATCAACAGCCAGACATTATGCAGAGAGAGAGAGAGAGAGAGAGAGAGAGAGAGAGAGAGAGAGAGAGAGAGAGAGAGAGAGAGAGAGAGAGAGAAACATAGAGGCACAGAGACAGAGTGATCTTCAAACATACAGATTTAAATGAGATGTTTCCCTTAAATCCGTGCTCTCAACTAGAATTAGTGAGGGAGACAGAGGGGATGGGAACACCAGGAAAACAAAGCCCTTTGATTCCCCTTTAACTTACAGTGACTGAGGCAGCAGTCTTAGCACCTCCAGGGATCTCTGCATATATAGTTTAGCTTTTAGAGTAGTTCTCCTATGGGTCTCCTGAGTGTGTGAACATGTGGAATTCTGATTCTTGTGTATTCTCTTGGGTCTTTTATATTTTTCTGTTGGCTCATCTTGTCTAATTGGATATGATGGTTTTGGTTTTATCTTATATTTTATTTTGTCGTTTGGTTGTTGTCTTGTAGAAAGCTGTCTCTTTCTAATGAGATACAGAAAGGGAGAGGATTCATGTGGGAGAGGAAGCGAGAAAGAACTAGAAGAATTGAGAGAAACACTATGTATCAGATTATATGGTATTAATAAAGAATCTATATTCAATTAAAGGAGGAGAAGGAGGGGAAGAAAAAATACAATAGTTTTCCAGAACTTTCAGAATGAGGTAAGTGTTACTAAGTAGAGCCCCTCAGGTTTTGTGTTAGTGTAATGCCATTAGGGACATTAAATTCAGTGGTAACCACGTACCAGGACACCACATAACAAAACAAGAGTAAAATATAGTTTGTTTTTTGAGATTCTTGGCTGTTTCTCCCAATTGTTATGAAAACTTAATCTCCCTCCTTCCGATTTTCATTGTCTCAATCAATGTTTTAGAAAACTGGTTTATTTCATGTGTAAATAAATGTTCATGCATGTGTACCTGTGCACTGCTTGCATGTGTGCTACCCACAGCAGCCAGAAGAGGGCACCAGATCCCAGGAGACTGGCATCCAGATGCTTGTGAGTTACCTTTTGCTACTAGGAATGAAACTTGCATTCTAAGGGGTTGGGGATTTAGCTCAGTGGTAGAGCCCTTGCCTAGGAAGCGCAAGGCCCTGGGTTCGGTCCTCAGCTCCGGGGAAAAAAAAAAAAAAGAGAAGAAAAGAAACTTGCATTCTATTGAATGGCAGCTAGTGCTCCTCAGTATTCAGTCATCCCTTCAGACCCTGTCCCACTTGGTTTTGATTACACACATGTTATTGTTCACAGCTTTATGATACCTCGGGTCTTAAGTTCTTTATCTATTTTGGGTAGTAGTCTTCTACTGAATGTGGAGTTAAGAAAAATCTTTTCCCATTCTGTAGGCTCCCACTTTGAACGATAGTGTCCTTTGCCTAACAGAAGCTTTTCATGAGGTTCCATTTATTAATTGTTGATCTCAGTGCTTGTGCTATGGGTGTTTTGTTCAGAAAATAATTCTCCCGTGACAATGAGTTCAAGGCTATCCCCTCACCCCTCCACACTTTCTCTTCTATAAAATTCAGTGTATCTGGTATGATCTTGAGGTCCTTGATTCACCTAGACTAGTTGTGTGCAGGGTGGTAAGGATGGATCTATTTGCATCCTTCTACATGCAGCCATCCAGTTAAACCAGCACCATTTGTGGGAGATGCTGTCTTTTTTCCAGTATTTTTGGCTTCTTTATCAAAAATCAGGTGTCCACAGATTGGTGTGTAGATTTATATCTGGATCTTTAATTCCATTCCAGTCATCAATGTATCTATTTTTATGCCATCCCTTGTGGGTTTTATTACTATAGTTCAGTGATACAAATGGAAATCAGTAACAGAAATTGAAATGGGGTGAACTTCAAAAGTTCTTTGATTGTTTGGGATTGTTTTAGCTATCCCATTATTTTTTTGGGGGGGGTGCTCCATATGAAGTTGAGAACTGTCTTTTAAGATCTGCAAAGAATTGTGCTGCAATTTTGATGGTGACTGTATTCAGTGTGTAGATTGGTTTTGGATTTTTTTTTTTACTATGTTAATCCTGATCCATGAGCATGGGAGATTGTCCATCTTCTGATGCCTTCTTCAAGTTCTTTCTTCAAGATATAAGATTTTTTTTTTTTTTTGGTTCTTTTTTTCGGAGCTGGGGACCGAACCCAGGGCCTTGCGCTTCCTAGGTAAGCGCTCTAACCACTGAGCTAAATCCCCAGCCCCAAGACATAAGATTTTTATCATATGAATCCTTTGCTTTCCTGGTTAGAGGTAGCCCAAAATATTTTATATTACTTGAAGGTGTTGTAAAAGGGGTTGTTTCTTTGATTTTATTCTAATTCTGTTTGTCATTTGTAGGAGGACTGCTGACTTTTGTAAGTAAATTTTGTATCCAGGTCTGGATGAAAGTGTTCATTAGCTGTGGGAGTTTCCCAGTGGAATTTTTAGGGTTATATGTCTACCCCATGTTATTATAAATAACAATATCTGACTTCTTCCTTTCTAATTTGTATATCCTTGTTCTGCTTCACTTGTCTTATTGCTCTAAGACATCAAGTGCTCTATTTAATAGGTATATATCCAGAATAGGCAACCTTACCTTGTCCTGATTTTAGTGGAATTTCTTCAAGTTTCTCTCCACTTATGTTGATGTTGGCTGTGGGCTTGATCTACTGCTTTATTATATTCAGCTATATCCCTTGTGTCTCTCAGTACTTTTGTCATGAAGTATGTTGGAATTTGTCAAAGGCTATTGTTGCATCTAATGAGATGATTGTGTGGCTATTGTCTTTCAGTTGTTCATACGGTAGATTGTAGTACTAGTGCCGAAGCTCCTGTGCCAACTGCTCCACCTACTCCTATCCCAAGCAGTGTGGATAATGCTACTTAGGGTACAGCAACCCTTTTTACCCCCTGAGCTGTAGAGTCTTATTTATTGGGAATGCTTTCCCCAGTGTAGTAAGTTATTGGGGAACTAGCTGTACCAGGATACAGAAAGTAGATGGACCATTTACAACTAGGGTGTGTATACAAGGGGGGAATCCTGATGCATAGCCCCACCAAGTGTACTCTAGAGGTAAGAGGTACTCATATTCTATATTGGCAGGAGTTACAATGGAAATGCAGAGATGTGAACATTCTGAGGGTATCTGCTTTCCAATATGAAGGCCTTAGGTTATTGACTGTAGGGTCAGTTTACCTCTTTCTAATTGCTGTCATCTACACTGAGTACTCTCTATGGTCTGTGAATAGTTTCCAGGGACAACTGTTCTATCATAGTAGGGGGGCTGGGCATTTAAGCATAACCAACAGTCTTGTGTCAAGTCAGGACAAGGGGAGTTAAGTATTAGGAAAGAAGCTTGCACAATTGCATGGGTTCTGATCTAGGAGGTAGAGTGGGATTTTGTTGAGACAGGAAGCTAGTGAAGTTGGTGACTCTGGGGTGTGATGGGGTGGGCATAAGTGGAGGCAAGGGTCTCAACTCCAGCCTTCCAGAACTTTATTGGGTCCAATGGGTACCTTGAGAAATGTCTAACCACTCGTCAGACAGAGAAAAGAGTATTTCTAATGGATACCTCTGGAATCTGTCCAGCATAACCACCTCCTTTCTTGTGTACAATATCATTCCCCAAACTCACCCTGCATTCCATCCTATATCCTGTTTCCCTCTTTCCGTGAAGCTGGAGGTCAGGAGGTTACAAGGTGAGTATGCTTGAGAGAAATGTGGGGGTTTTCCTGTTTTTAATAACTTGATGAAATCAGATTTTAACAGGATCCTAGTAGATGAAGCCTGTGCTTTTCTAACTCCACTGTGCACAATAGTAGTCAAAGGCTTCTTCATAGCCTCTCTGATGGGCATGATGCTCTGGGTGCATGTAAAAATATTGTTTTGAGAGGCATTTTCTCCCATAGGGGTCTAATTGGTGATGCTGGAAATCTTCGAGGTCAAAGTGTCCGTACGGAAACCCAGTTCCAAGTGGGGGCAGTGTGGCTGACTTGGTGGATGATGACAGTTTGGTCAGGGTTAGTAATTATCCAAGTGAGTATGAGGAGCTGATGGGGAGTAGCTGTGATGGTTGTAAGACGCAGACATGAAGTGTGCAGAATTAGAAATGTTGAAGTTGCAACTTTAGCAGATCAGGTGGGCATGAGTTGATTTCCATTGTTCTTGTGGCAATTTGTCTGGGGTTTCCTCTCTCTCCTGGCAGGCTTAACATGGGAGCGTTGTATCCTTGTCTGGATTCTGTCCACCTTAATAGCTGTTGGTATGCTCAAGATCGTGGTGTGAGGTCATTTCCAATTGGGGGCGACAGACTCAGTATGAAAGGCCAGAGTTGCTTGTGGAAAGCTTCCAAGGTTTTTTTTTTTTTTTTCTAATAACATTTATTTACTGTATATTTTTAATTTACATTTCAAATGTTATCCCCCTTTCCCTGTTTCCCATCTGTCTTAGTCAGGGTTCTCTACAGTCACAGAACTTATGGGTAGTCTCTACATAATAAAAGAATTGGCTGATGACTTACAGTCTGTAGTCCAACTCCCCAACAATGATCAGCAGCAGCTGTGAATGGAAGTCCAAGGATCAGGCAGTGGTTTAGTCCCACAAGGCAGGCAGGCAGGCAGGCAGGCAGGCAGGCAGGCAGGCAGGCAGGCAGGCAGGCAGGCAGGAGAAAAAGACTCTTCCTCTTCCATTGTCTGTATGTAAATCTCCAGCAGAAGGTGTGTCCCAGATTAAAGGTGTGTACCACCACACTTGGGTCTGGGAATTGCTTTGTCCCAGGTGACCTTGAACTCAAGAGATCTTGCCTTAAGCTCCTGGGATTCATAGCCACTTTGCCTCATGATCAGGATCAAAGGTGAGTCTTCCAATTTTGGATTGTAGTTCATTCCAGATGTAGTCAAGTTGACAACCACTACACCATCCATAAACAGCTATCCCATCCCCCCTTTCCATGCTTCTATGACGGTGTTCCCTCACCCATCCCTTCCCGCCTCCCACTCTGACATTCCCCTACACTGGGGCATCAAGCCTTGGCAGGACCAAGGGCTTCTCCTCCCATTGGTGCCCAACAAGGTCTTCCTCTGCTACATATGCAGCTGGAGCAATGGGTCTGTCCATGTGTACTCTTTAGATGGTGGTTTAGTCCCTGGGAGCTGTGGTTGGTAGGTATTGTTGTTCTTATGGGGTTGCAAACCCCTTCAGATTCTTGGATTCTCTAACACCTCCAATGGGGACCCCGTTCTCAGTTCAATGTTTGGCTGCAAGCATCTGCGTGCTCTGGCAGAGCCTCTCAAAAGATAGCTATATCAGGCTCCTGTCAGCATGCACTTCTTGGCATCAGCAATACTGTCTGGGTTTGGTGGCTGTATAATGCTGGATGCCCAGGTGAGGCAGTCTCTGGATGGCTGTTCCTTCAGTCTCTGCTCCAAACTTTGTCTCCTATGAATTTTTTTGTTTCCTCTTCTAAGAAGGACTGAAGTGTCCACACTTTGGTCAACCTAATTCTTGAGCTTCATGTAGTCTATGGATTGAATCTTGAGTATTCTGAGATTCTGAGTAATATCCACTTATCAGTGAGTACACACCATGTGTGTTTCTTTGTGTTTGGGTTACCTCACCAAGGATGATATTTTCTAGTTCAATCCATTTACCTATGAATTTCATGAAGTCATTGTTTTTAATAGCTGAGTAGTACTCCATTGTGTAGATGTATCATATTTTCTGCATCCATTTCCCTGTTGAGGAACATCTGGGGTCTTTTCCAGCTTCTGGCTATTATAAATAAGGCTGCTATGAACATTGTAGAGCCTGTGTCCTTGTTATGTGTTGGAGCATCATTTGGGTATATTCCCAGCAGTGGTATAGCTGGGTCCTTAGGTAGATGAATGTTCACTTTTCTGAGGAACCTCCAGACTGATTTCCAGAGTGGTTGTACCACCTTGCAGTCTTACCAACAATGGAGAAGTGTTCCTCTTTCTCCACATCCTCACCAGCATCTGTTGTCACCTGAGTTTTTATCTTTGCCATT
The DNA here is from genome assembly GCF_021556685.1 of Rattus norvegicus. NCBI lineage: Eukaryota > Metazoa > Chordata > Mammalia > Rodentia > Muridae > Rattus > Rattus norvegicus. The sequence goes on from NC_141535.1 coordinate 181,463,353, forward strand.
CTGACTGGTGTGAGGTGTAACCTCAGGGTTGTTTTGATTTGCATTTCTCTAATGACTAAGGATGTTGAACATTTTTTTAGGTTCTTCCCAGCTATTCGATATTTCTCAGCATGGGATTCTTTGTTTAGCTCTGTACCCTATTTTTAATAGTTTTTTTTTGATTCTCTGGAGTTTAACTTCTTGAGTTCTTTGTGTATTTTAGATACTACCCCTTTATCAGTTGTTGGATTGGAAAAGATCTCTTCCCAATCTGTTGGTTTGTCCTAATGACACTGTCCTTTGCCTTACAGAAGCTTTGCAATTTTATGAGGTCTCATTTGTTGATTCCTGATTTTAGAGCATAAGCCATTGGTGTTCTCTTCAGGAACTTTTCCTCAGTGCCCATGTGTTCGAGGCTCTTCCCCACTTTTTCTTCTATTAGTTTGAGTGCTTCTAGTTTTATGTGTAGGTCCTTGATCCCCTTGAACTTGAGCTTTGTGCAGGGTGATAAGAATGGATTTGATTTACATTCTTCTACATGCTGACCTCCAGTTGAACCATTTGTTGAAAATGCTATCTTTTTTCCACAGGATGGTATTAGTTCCTTTTTCAAAGATCAAGTGGGTTCATTTCTGGGTTTTCAATTCTATTCCATTGATCTACCTGCCTGACTCTGTACCAATACCATACAGTTATTATCACTATTGCTTTGTCAGGTATGGTGATTCCCCCAGAAGTTCTTTTTTTGTTGAGGATAGTTTTTGCTACCCTAGGTTTCTTTTTATTCCACATGAATTTGCAAATTGCTCTTTCTATCTCTGTGAAGAATTGAGTTGGAATTTTGATATGGATTGCATTGTATCTGTAGATAGCTTTTGGCAAAATGGCCATTTTTACTATATTAATCCTGCCAGTCTATGAGCATGGAGGTCTTTCCATCTTCTGAGATCTCTTCAATTTCTTTCTTCAGATTCTTGAAGTTCTCTTCATACAGATCTTTCACTTGCTTGGTTAAAGTACACCAAGGTATTTTATATTATTTGGCACTATTGTGAAGGCTGTCATTTCCCTAATTTCTTTCTCAACCTGTTTATCCTTTTAGTAGAGGAAGGCTACTGATTTGTTCGAGTTAATTTTATACTCAGATGCTTTGTTGAAGTTCTTTATCAGGTTTAGTAGTTCTCTGGTGGAACTTTTGGGGTCACTTAAATATTCTATCATATCTACAAATAGTGATATTTTGACTTCTTCCCTTCCAATTTGTATCCCTTTGACCTCTGTTTGTTGTCTGATTGCTCTGGCTAGGGCTTTGAGTACTGTATTGAATAAGTAGGGAGAGAGTGGGCAGCCTTGTTTACTCCCTGATTTTAGTGGGATTTCTTTAAGTTTCTCTCCATTTAGTTTTATGTTAGCTACTGATTTACTGCATATTACTTTTTACTATGTTTGGGTATGGGCCTTGAATTCCTGATCTTTCCATGACTTTTATCATGAAGGGGTGTTGAATTTTGTCAAATGCCTTCTCAGCATGTAATGAGATGATCGTGTGGTTTCTTTTTCTTTGAGTTTGTTTAAATAGTGGATTAGGTTGATGGATTTCCCTATATTGAACCATTCCTGAATCCCTGGGATGAAGCCTATTTGGTCATGATGGATGATCATTTTGATGTGTTCTTGGATTTGGTTTAGGAGAATTTTATTGAGTATTTTCATGTCGAGACTCATAAGGAATTGATCTGAAGTTCTCTTTCTTTGTTGAGTCTTTGTGTGGTTTAGGTATAAGAATAATTGTGGCTTCATAGAAGGAATTGGGTAATACTTCTTCTGTTTCTATTTTGTGGAATAGTTTGGACAGAATTGGTATTAGGTCTTCTATGAAGGTCTGAGAGATTTCTGCACTAAACCCATCCATCCCTGTGCCTTTTTTGGTTGGGAGACTTTTAATAACTGCTTCTATTTCTTTAGGAGTTATGGGACTATTTGTATGGTTTATCTGATCCTGATTTTACTTTCATACCTGGTATGGCAATTTTCCAAAAGGCATCCCTAGAGGGAATGAGACAACATGGAAAACACCTTGCCTGTGTATCAAAGAGGGGCCTGGGGAAAGGTTTCACAGTAGTGCTTTGTATAGGAGACTGCAGGATTCAGGTTGGACTGGAGGAAGACAAAAGCTTTTCAGTGGGTTTTTGCCTCATTCAATGGGGTTCATGGGTATAGCCTGACTAATCCCAGTGAGAGACTGGGTATCTGGCACCAGGGCTTTTGTGGAAGCCAGAAGGTAAGGATGAAGAACCAATCTCTAGGAGAGTCATCTCATCCACAAGAAAGGGTCAGGAAAGCACAGGGAGTCACAAAAGCCACAAGGACCTAGGGTAGCTGTGTGATGGTAGGCAAATCTGAGTGGAAGGGAGGAGAAGAGGGCAGGAGTGTCTGCAATAGCCCTATTGTGAAAACTGCATCATTGCAGCTCCAAAGTGAGGGTGGACAGGGTGAAGACAGACAGGTCTAGGTCTATGTTGGGAACTGGAATACAGTGAAGAGGAATGAAAGAGGGATTAGGGATAGTCATGGAATGGAGAATCACTGAGAGAGTGGAATATGACTGTTAGGTGTCCTACCTGCAATTCTCATGGCCTGGCTTTGTTAGCCTCTGGTCCAGCAGGGAATCTCTCTCTTTGGAGGAGGCTTGTACACAGCAACAAGGAGGAAAGATGGGTTGAGGAATACTTTTTGGAGGTGGGGCAAGTGAGGTAACTTTTATTGACTGTTTCTATTTTACTAGAATTTATGTATGTTTAATTGACTATCTGAATGTGATTTGGCCTTGATAAATGTTACCTATCCAGAAAACTATGGAGTCGTCTTAGATTTTGTAATCTGGTGAAGCATAGTTTTTAAAAATATGACTTTGCGAGTCTCTGGATTTTCTGTGTCTGTTATTATGTCTCACCTTTAATTTCTGATTAGGTGAATTTGTATATTGTCTGTCTGTACTTTTGTTAGTTTCCAATAGGATTTCTTGATCTTGTTGATTTTCTCAAAGAACCAACTCTTATTAATTCTTTGCATGGAAAATTTGAATTCCTCATTTCCAGAACTCCCTCAGTATTTGTTTTCTTTATTGATTCAGGCCGTGAATAATTTTGTTCATTTCTTTCCACTCTTTGTTTTATTTTCCTGGATTTCTTTCTTTCTTCACACTGTATGTGCTTTCATGGATTTGCTTACAGGATTTCTTCTTTTTCTCCTTAATGACCTTTATCACCTTCATACAGATTATTTTAAGGACTTTTCTTGTGCTTCAGCCATGTTGGAATGTTCAGGGACTGCTCTTTTATGAGGTCAGGCACTAGTATACACATAATGCCCTGGCTGCTATTGATTGTGTTGTTTATGCTAGCATCTATGATTGTGAAATTGCAGTGGTTAAAGATTTAGATACTGTTTTTTCCATTTGCCTATGTTGGGTAGCAGTTCTGTTCCTTGTCTTCTGTTTCCTCTCTGGATTTTTGAAGAGTGTGATTGCTGTATATTGTTTTAGTTAGGGTTTTATTGCTATGAAGGGACACCAACCATGATGAAAGCCATTCTTATAAAGGCAAACATTTAGTTGGGGCAGGATTGCTATTTTGGAGGTTCAGTCCATTATTATCATGGTGGAAGGCATGCCATCATGTAGGCAGGGTTGTTGCTTGATGGTCTCACAGCCCATGCTGCCCACTGCTGCTGGAACTGGAACATTCTGCATTTGCTCTATTACATCTTTCACTGCCTAGGTTTGGCTGTCTTAGAAATTGTTCTGTAACTGACCTTGGACTCAAACAGAGATCTGCATGCCTCTGTTTCCTGAATTGCTGGGATTAAAGACCTGTAGTACTAGGCCTAGATCTAATTGTCTCCTTCCATTTTTACAATATCTTTTTAAATTCTGGATTGTAGTTCATTCCAGATATAGCCAAGTTGACAATTGAGCACAGCCATCACTGCTGTCAGGCAGGAAATTTCTTTGGACCCAATAGTTTTGGTCACTGTTCATTTCAGATTTCTATGAACAGGGAGCTGACACTTAGGAATGGGCATAGGTTAGAAGTCTGAAGAGATTCACAGGAGGGAGGAGATTCCACCAGAATATGCTTATTTTGTCTCCTTGGCAATGGGGTAGGCAGTGAAAAGAGGTCTTCCCAAAGGTTTGCTATAGAGTTGAGGACTAGACTGGTAGGTGTAGATCTACAAGAACTGAAGGGGAGGGGATGATCTACAGGCAGCTTCCATGCTTCCCTGTAAGGATTGTTCAGTGAGTTATCAGTGAGTGCATGCTGAAGTTAGAGGGTAGAACACAGCAAGGAGTTAGGGGGAGGGAGCTTAAAAAGGAATTATCTCTGGGACTCACAGGAGATGTAGGCACACTGAAAGGAAGGCTAGAGCTGGTGTAATAATATAGTTCTATAGAGGAGACTTGGGGATTGAAGTTGGCATGGAGGAGGGAGTGATGACTTTCTTCAGTTTCCAATCTGTTTCCCTGGCTGTTCTTTTGCTGTGTCCTTATTGAATGCATGCTTGTGTTGGAGGACGAAATGATGGGCTAGATGGGGAAAGGAAGATTAGGGAAAAAGTTCTTTTTGATCCATTGAGGTTGACACTTTCCAGGAAAAGTAAAAGCACAACAGATTTCCTGCTAAAGAGCTTGGAATGAGAATGGGTAAATTGTAAGTGGGGGAGTAAGGAGAGAGGTGTGGATCTGCCTTTAGCCTGCTGTTACCATGGAAAGAGCAGCACTTGTGTTAGAAGAGGTGCATAACTGGCTTGGGGGCTGGGACAGAAAAAAAGAGTTGGTGAGAGGTATTAGAAGGGAAAAATCTGTGGGATGCACAGGATATGGATAGATTGGGCAGTTCAGACTCCCACAGCTGTTGTGCTACAGAGGTGTGGTTGAGATTGTAGGATTGGGTCTGGGGGAACTTAAGAAGTGATCTGTGGGCAGTCCATCTGGTTTGCTGACAGGTATGGTCTATACCATGGTTCTCAACCTTTGGACCCCATCCTGTTTGGTAGTCTAATGACCCTTTCATAGGGGTTAAATATCAGCTAAGTTGTATATTAGCTATTTACAGTATGAATCATAATGGTAGCAACATTACAGTTATGAAGTAGCTACAAAGAACTTTAATCCTTCTGGTTGACCACAACATGAAGATCCTTATTGAAAGGGGTCATAGCATTAGGAAATTTGAGAACCACTCACCTAGGTCATATGAATCTGTAATGAATCAATCCCTTCTAATGCTTTCAAAACTGATAAGATTTTTTTTGCATGCCTTGAGCCACAGACACTTCTCCCCCAGAAGGAGGAGACTCCCTCCACTTTGACCTACTATTCCCAGTCTTCAAAGGAGCATGATGGTGGAGTTTCAATTTTCCAACATTAAATGCTAAGAAAAAAGTGATAGGCTTTCTAATACTGGGAGTACAGTGAGGGGGTCTACACAGACATCTACTGCTGAGCTTGGCTGATAGGAATACACATGATTTCTCTGAACATAAACATTTCTGGAACCCACAAACTGATTTCACAAGTTTTATTCACATTCTATTATATTAGGTAAAGGACTTCTCCAGAGACCTGTATACGGCCATAGAGACCAGAGGATGGGCTCAGATCCTCTGGATTACCAGTTATAGGTGGATGAAAACTCCTGTGTATGCTTGTGATTGCAGGTGTCATGTTCTGTCCAGGCATGCTCAGACCTTAACCAGAGTTCTCTGAGAGAGCAGTATTTGCTTTGCAGCTTAGTTTACACAAACTGAATCTTTAAAAAAGTCTTCCTTGTCTTTTCCTTCTGATGAGTAAACATGTTTGATGTTTTCATTCTCTGGGTTCCGGTTTCTGTTTTGCTTAGTTCAATGCAGACAGGTTTCTCTGAAGAAACTCAGTTGGGCTGTGCTTCTGGCCAGTACCTAATTTGAATCCAAGTTTCCCAGACAACAGACAAATGTCAAACAAGAACATCAACAGGGTAGATATCAGGTAGAGTGTCCTAGACTCCAATGCTGCCTTTCTCCCACCTGCTGTTTTAACATATTACAACTCTTTTAAGTCCAGAGCCACCATATTCTCTTCCCACAACGTCAGTGTAAATGCTCAAGCAATAGTTAGCATTATCTAACCAGGTGTAATTGTTAACAACACTGGTTTTTGATTGTGGAAGTCAGCTGTAGGTCATTGTTTACCAGGTCTTAGGACAACTTAAGGTGCTTGAGTGAATGCTCCTAGAAAATACTCTGTGCAGAAGCCAAGGAGTGGAGTGCTTCAGCCACTAAGTAGGGATGACACTCCACCATGACTTCTAACCTGAAGTCTTAGAGACCTCAGGCACATGAACTGTAATGAAATCCAGGGCCTGAGTCTTCAGCTGCTCTGTACTGTGGAGGTCAGCCAGGATGAGAGTGTGTGCAGCATTCTCCACAGAGAGTTTCCAGCAGAGGGCATCCTCACACATGACCTTCAAGCCTTCCAGGCCATACCTGTCAGGAACTGCCAACAAACCAGTGACCATGGAGTGGCTGTAGAGATATGGTGCCTTCCCTGTGTAAATGAAGCCCATCATCTCCTTGAAGACTTGGGGATCCAGGTCGTGGTCTCAAATCAGTTCTTTAGGCTCTCCTGCATTTCATGCTCAAACATGGCTCTGAAAACTGGAGAGTGAGCTGCTAGAATGGCCTTGTGAACCCTGAATTCCTGGCCAGCTACCACCAGGCAGCAGTCTGTGAAGAGGGAATTCTCCCACAGCTAGGTTGTCGTCCAACATCTGCCTTGGATCTTTGATTGCAGGTGTTATGTTTTGTTCAGGCCTGCTAAAGAAGGGTCTTACTATACTCACCTTGCAGCACAGGGTGAGCTGTTCTTCAGGAAGAAGTAAATGTTGAACACTGGGCTTGTAATGTTTTCCTAAATTCCCTCCATGCAAAATGAATATTTGCTAATGGTGTACTAGTAGCAGAATTTCTGATGTGTGTAGTCCCAGCCTTTGGCTTCTAGTTCCCCTGACATTTCTGCTGGAGGTAGTTTGGAGGTTAATGTTGATCTGAGAAGAAGTAGAAGTTATTTGCTCTTCATCCTGTATGATACAATATAGATATACTTTATATTTTACTTTCAATTTCTCCTAAATCGCTCCTTCTATGATGTTGGAACTTGTATATCTATGCAATTTTCTCTCTAGGCTTCAATATTTGTTTTATAGAAGACAATACAGACATGTAGTGACTTAACTCTCTATATTTCCTCCTCTCTGTCTTCTCTCTCTCTCTCTCTCTCTCTCTCTCTCTCTCTGTGTGTGTGTGTGTGTGTGTGTGTGTGTGTCTGTCTGTCTGTCTGTCTCTGCCCTTCCCTCTGCATGTGTATATTTACTGAATCTTAGGTCAATGGTAAATAGTTTTGGCCATTCTATCCAACACTGGAAGAATTTGGAAAAATTTATACATTCTTATTTCAAGTGTGTTGTATTAGTCAGGGTCCTATAGAGAAGGTACAGAATGAATTCTTTTATATAAATATAAAGTGGATATATGAGAGTAGCATACAGGGTGATGTTCAGATAATATAACCTATTATTTCACAAGGTTTGAAGTCTCAGGTGTTCTTCAGTATATACCTGAATTCTGAAGATGGGCTTGCTAGTAAGAGGAGAGCAAGCGAAGACACAAAGATTCCTTCCTCTGTGTGCTTACATAGGCCTCCAGCAAAAGGTGTGGCCCAGTTGAAGTGTGTATTCTAGTCTCAAAATCTGGGTTAAAGTTGCATTTTTCTACCTGAAGAGTCTGTATTTGAACTTGTATCTACTTTAGCTTAAGCAAAAAAATTTTTTAAAAGGCATGCCCTCCAGTTTTGTACATTACAAGAAAAATAGCAATCACTAGTATACTTTGATTACTGTGGTAAACCCTCCAGAAGTGAGGGGACAATGTCCCTCTCTGCACGGCTATTATTTACCCTTGGGCTGGCCTTACACTGATTCTTGACATAAACATGATCAGGGACGGAGTGTTTTCCATACCTTGTCAGATGTCTGCATGGTCACAAAATGGAGGGCGGGTGGAAGAGTTCTTCTATGGTGTTGTAAAAATATAAAAAATAAATATGCTGTCTTTTATTCCCTCTACATCCAGCACTGCAGTGCTAAATATCTGGTCTGAATCAGTAAAGTGTCTCACCTGCTCTGCTCCATCCCATATCACACTGCCAAAGGCCTCTCTCTGAACCTGGCAGCCATCTCTCTACCTATTTAATTCCCAAGGCAGTTTCCCATGCCAGACACAAACATTCCAATTCTACGACAGACCAGTGTCTCTAGCCACCACACACTTTCTTACACTTAAATCACTACATGAAAGAACATACACACCATAACCTTTGATACAATTGATAAGATACAATTGCCCATCTAAACATACAAAGTCTGTACACATCCATCCCTTAAGAACATTCATAACAACCTGTAAATGTACAGCGTGGAATCTAAACGCCGTATTGTCCCCAGCTACTATCTTGCTCTTCTCTTCCATTCCTGTCTCCTCCTCTTCCTTCAAACTTTTCTCCCGCCCATCCTTCCTTCTCCTCCAATGACAGGCCTCATTCCATCTTGTACCTGCCTCACATGTGACATCATCCCACAATATGGTGGGCAGGAAGCAGAGCCCCAAACCTCTGAAGGTGGCTTTCTCCTTTCCCGTGTGTTGCTCCAATCAGACCCACAGACCTTGTGATGACTCCTCCCAATTTGGTTGGTGGTCTTGTACTTCCCCCTTAGGAAATTGTTCTTGGAAATCCATTTTCAGAATCACTTGAGAGCTCAGGAATATCCTAAATGTTTCTCAATTTAATCATACTAATTGGCAGAATTTAGCTTCTTGATACCTCATAGTCTGCATTCTCTACTGGTGAGTTCTGTCCTCTTCAGATTTGAATCTGCAGTGCATGCTCTGCTGGTCCTCAACAGGGAGAGATTTTGCTGTTTGCCAATGCCTGCAGCACATATTCAAAATTTGTCAGAGATTAGGGTTTGTTATTATTACTCTTATGTAAAATGAATTTTAAAACTCTGCCTTCCTCTCTCATCTCTCCAGTTCTTCATGTCTTAGACCTACAGTCTAGAGGATACTGAAATAACTAATGATTCAGTCAGCTCAGCCACTCCCAGCTCTCATTTATGTCTGGCTCCAATGCTACTTTTCTCTCAATACAGGATAAATCTATCAATTGGTTTTGATTTTTGATTCTTCCCTTAGACTTATTGCTAGTATTAGCATCAGGGGCTCTTCATTGGGTTCTTTTAAGACCTTGGTAGTAGGAACCCCAGCCTCCGATCAGAATCCTCAGAAGACTGGAATCAGGTCTTTTGCCATTTCTAGACACTGGTATCTAAAATGAAGATGTCCAGAGGTGACAGAGCAGTTGACTTTCTAAAATGTTTATTGTAATCATAACTATTATTCATCTGTATTTATGCCTCCACATGCCAACATATACCTAGTACTGGAAGCTTCTAGCCTCCATAAAATCTATTCAAGCCCTAGGATATTTTCAGCATCTGAGACTTATATCTGAATAAGCCCACTCCTTCTTAGTTCTTTCTGAGCTCTGGCTGGGTGATTTAAAACTTCTCTACAATATAGCAGATTCAATCTGGGTCCTTTCAGTTTTTTCTGAACTGCTCTGCTTGGCCTCATAATAACTGTGACCTTCTGTTCTACTCTTCTTGCTCCTTCTCATTCTCTGAATTATTCTGTCTTTACCCATGTCTCCATTGTTATCTTCTCAACTACAGAAATTCTAGAGATTAACGTTGAGACACTAGGGTCCTGAGCCCCTAAGGGCAAAAAAGGAGGCCAGTTGTTCAAGGAATTTCAGAGGGTACCTGACCTATGATCCAGATTGCCAAGATTTCCTTTGATCAATCTGTTTCCAAAACACTTAGGAGGATCTTGACACCTCCACCACAAATGAAAACTGTTACAACATATTTGATCATACTGTGAATCCCAAAATTGTGTTACTTACTGAAAAAAAAACCGTGATTTTAGTTGTGAATTGGCTCAGCTTGGGCACATATCTTTAATCCTTCTTGCTGGAATACAGACATATGTAGGTTGATGTCAATATGCAAGTGAGGGCTGGCACCAGTTAGATCAAGGCCATGATTGGATAGTAAAAAATAAGATGGGGACAAAGTTTTTGTAAGGCAGAAGAGAAAAAGAAGGAAGGAGAATCAAGATGGAGATGGAGAAAAATGACCCAGATCTGAGTAGTCTTGAATTGCCAAGGTAGCTGGGATGGATTTCTGTAGGCAAATTTATCTTATCTAGGTCAGCAGTTTATATCCTTATCAATTGGTTGTAAGTTTATTGTGTGGATGTATTGTGGATTGAGAATTTAACATATAAATCTGATTGTTCGGTTATGGTTTGTTGAGTCCTGATTTTAATGGGTTGTTGGGAGTTTCTACTACAACTATTAGGGGACAGGAGTTGGGAATATAAACAAAGCAGTGGCAGAGAGCTATGAAAGGATAGCTGCCACTGAGACTTGGGAACGTCGTAGAGCTGCTGAGATAAATTATTGCTTGCTCTATTTGCCCACCTAGAGCTGGAACTAGCAGGAACCAGACTGCCGGGGTACATGCAGGAACCAGTTCTGCCATTTTTTTATTTTCACCACAACAGACATACCCTTAGTACACACATTTATTTCCAAACACTGAAGGTAAAGTTAGTTTGTAGAAAGAAGCACCTATGTGTAGAGAAAGCGAAAAATCAGAGAAAGAGTAGACAGAAAAGGATATGTTTAACTGTTATGAGAGATTTAAGGGAGGCTATTTAAGGGATCAATGGAGAGAGAAAAGGATAGGGGGCAGTCTTACTGGGACAGTTGTACAGAGAAGAGTTGAAGAGAGAACAAGAGAGACATAGGTAAAGACTGAACAAGCCAGAGAGTGAGAAGGAGCCAGACAATTAAAACTGATTGTGAAAGTATGAGTCCAATTCAGGAAAGGCCAAGAAAAAACAGATTGTGTCAGTTACAATGGAGAGGAGTTTTGAGCCAGAACAAATGAAATCAGGCAGCCAGAGATTAGAAAGAACTAGAAAGTGGTGAGCTTATTCAGTGATAAGTCTCAGAAGCTGAGAACATTCTAAGCCTAGTTTGATTTGAAGGAGGCTAGAAACTTCCAAGACTAGTCCTATGACAGTATATCAAGGCAGACAGATTCAGATACAACAATTAATAGTGCAAATAAAAGTTACTTGTACAGGAATATATTTGAATGTGGCCTGGACTGTCACCTCTGGAGGAAAATATCATTTAAGGCATCTTCAGTTTAGATACTAGTTCCTAGAGACTGTGAAAGACATCACTAGATTCTCCTCTTTCTCAGAGTTTGGATGTGTGGCAGCCACCACTGGTTGTCTGTGTAGTGTCTGTCTGTCTGTCTGTCTGTCTCTCTTTCTCTGGATCTCTCTCTTTGTCAGTCTCTGTCTCTGTCTGTCAGTCTCTGTCTGTTTGTCAGTCTCTGTCTTTCTCTCTGACAGTCTCTCTCTCTCTCTCTCTCTCTCTCTCTCTCTCTCTCTCTCTCTCGCTCTCTGTGAGTCCCTGTCTCTTTCTCAGTCTCTCTCTCTCTCTCTCTCTCTCTCTCTCTCTGTCCTCCCCTCTCTCTGTCAGTCCCCCCTCTGTCAGTCTCTCTGTCAGTTTCTTTCTCTGTCTGTCTCTGTCTCTTTCCATCTCTCTCCCTCTCCATCTCTCTCTCCCTCTCTGTCTCTCTCCCCCTCTCATCTCTCTCTCTGTGTCTCCCTGTCTCTCTGTCTCTCCCTCTCTTTCTGTCTCTCCCTCTCTCTGTCTCTCTGTCTCTCCATCTCTCTGTCTCTACCCCGCCCCCTCTCTTTCTCTCTCTTTGTAGCTTTCTGTGTGCAGTTTCCAGTTTGGTTTTATTGTAATGACTAGTTGCTTTCTCTGGTAGCAGAATATTTTTCTGGCTAAAAACACCTGTTGTCCTGCTATGTAGTACAAATTCTTTTTGGATCTGGCAAGTCACCCATAAAATCACTTCTCCCCTCTACCTCTCTAAAAAATTTTTACACCTGTCCCATTGTGTGACAGAGACTACATGAGCAAAGCCCATGTTTCCTGCCCAGGGGTTCTTAGTTCTCCCATAAGAAGCGACTTCTACCATATAGGTGCTTGCTCCTGAGAGCTAAGAAAAGAATAATTTAGATTCTGCAAAGGGGGACGGGGAAAGTTTCACAGTGATCATCTATAAGCATTTTAAATTTCAGATTAGAAACAGGGGATCTTACTATCGAGGCCCCCAAAGCACCAGATACAAAGTCACTGATGCTCATAGTTTGCAATAAGTCTAATGGAGGAATAAAAAATCAAAATCAATTGGTTTATCCAATTTTGAGGGATAAGCAAAATTGGAGCAAGACATACAGGAGAGCTAGGAACTGCAGAGCTGATTGAATCACTGTAATTATTTCTATGTCCTCTAGGCTGTAGGGACTCTCTAAGACATGTCAAACTGGAGAGATGAGAGATGTATCTGGAATTTTACATTTCACTTTACCTAAGGGCAAACATCCCAAACCCTACTCTTTGATAACTGTTGAATATATGCTGCAGCCCTTGGCAAACAGAATACTCTCTCCCTTTTCAGGACCAGCAGAGCAAGCACTGAAGTTCCAAGTCTGAAGAGGTCAGAATTCACCTGTTGAGAATGCAGGCTATGAGTTATTGATGAGCCGAATCTTGCCAATTAAAGTGACTGAATTGAGGAGTGTTTAGGATATTCCTAAACCATACTATTAAGTCAATCTGGTAAAGGATTGCTAAACATGCCAAGATATCCATTTCCCCCGAGGTACCAGCAGTGGTGTAGAATAGAGGTTATTACGTAGTTTGATATACATATATACAATATTATATTAGTATAGCTTTCATATAGAATAGAGTTTACTTAGAGCATGGGAAGGGGAGTAGAGTAGGGATGAGATGGGAGTAGAGGCAGAGAGAAAAAGAAAAAGAGAGAGAGAGAGAGAGAGAGAGAGAGAGAGAGGAAGAAGGAGGAGGAGGGGGAGGATGAAGAAGTAGAGGAAGAGGAGGGAGAAGAGGAGGGGGAAGAGGAGGGGGAAGAGGAGGGGGAAGAGGAGGGGGAAGAGGAGGGGGAAGAAGAAGAGGGGGAGGAAGAAAAAGAGGAAGAAAAAGAGGAAGAAAAAAGAGGAATAAAAAGAAGGCCAGCCAGGGATACAATGGAGCAGGGCCCAAGGGGAGAAAGGAAGAAGGAGCTTCAGGGGAAATGACCCTGTACCACAGCTCTCTGAACCCAGATCCCTGAGAGAACTGGTCTCCCAGGAGTGTTGACACATATGAAAGCACAGGTGAGACCACCACTTTTGCTCAGAGGGACCTTCCCAGATACAGGAATGGAGGAGCCGTCTGGGACAGGATCCTTCCAGTTTCTGTCTGGGCCCGGAACTGACCCTGTGCCACAGCTCTGTGTACCCAAATCCTGCCAGGAGAAAGCTGATCTCCCAGCAGTGCTAACACATAGGCTTAGAGGAGGGTCAAGCCACTGTAAGAGACAACAAGACCAGCTAACACCAGAGATAACCAGATGGTGAGAGGCAAGAGTTAGAACTTAAGCAACCGAAACTGAGACCACTTGGCATCATCACGACCTAGTTCTCCCACCACAGAAAGCCCTGCATACCCCAACACAGCAGAAAAGCAAGATTCTGACTTAAAATCACATCTCATGATGATGTTAGATGACATTAAGAAGGACATAAAGAAATACAGGACAATACAGGTAAACAGGTAGAAGCCCTTAAAGAGGAAACACAAAAATCCCTTAAAGAACTACTGGAAAAAACAACCAAGCATGAGAAGGAAATGAACAAAACCATCTAGGATCTAAGTATGGAAATAGAAACAATAAGGAAATCACAAAGGGAGACAACCCTGGAGATAGAAAACCTAGGAAAGAGAGCTCGGGTCATAAACCCAATCACTACCAACAGCATACAAGAAATAGAAGAGAGAATCTCAGAGGCAGAAGAAACCATAGAAAACATTGACACAACAGTCAAAATGCAAAACACAAAAAGCACCTAATCCAAAACATCCCAGAAATTTAGGACACAATGAGAAGATCAAACCTAAGGATAATAGGTACAGAAGAGAGCTAAGACTCCCAACTTACAGGGCCAGTAAATATCTTCAACAAAATTATAGAATAAAACTTCTCTAACATAAAGAAAGAGAAGCCCATGAACATACAAGAAGCCTATAGAACTCCAAATAGATTGGACCAGAAAATGTCCAATTCCTCCACTCACATAATAGTCAAAATACCAAACGCAAAAAACAAAGAGAATATTTAAAGCAGTAAGGGAAAAAGGTCAAGTAACATATAAAGGCAGACCAATCATGATTACATCACACTTCCCAACAGAGACTTACATCACATTTCCCAACAGAGAATCTAAAAGACAGAAGATCCTGGACAGATGTCATACAGACCCTAAGAGAACACAGATGCCAGCCCAGGCCAATATATCCAGCAAAACTCTCAATTACCATAGATAGAGAAACCAAGATATTCCATGATAAAACCAAATTTATACAATATTTTTCTACAAATCCATCCCTACAAAGGATAATAGATGGAAAACTCCAACACAAGGAGGGAAACTTCTCCCTAGATAGAGCAAGAAAATAATATTTCAACTAACCCAAAAGAAGATAGCTACACAAACATAATTCCACCTCTAACAACAACAACAACAACAACAACAACAACAACAGTAGCAGCAGCAACAACAACAACAACAAAACAAAAAAAACAAACAAAAAACCCAAGAAACAACAATCATTGGTTCCTAATACCTCTCAACATCAATGGATTCAATTCCCCAATAAAAAGACATAGACCAACAGACTGGATATGTAAATAAGACCCAGCATTTTGCTGAATACAGGAAATGCACCTCAGTGACAAAAACAGACACTACCTAAGAGTAAAAGGCTGGAAGTAATTTTCCAAGCAAATGGTCCAAAGAAACAAGCTGGAGTAGCCATTCTAATATAGAATAAAATTGACTTTCAACCAAAAGTTATTAGAAATGATAAGAAAGGACACTTCAAACTCATCAAAGGAAAAATCCACCAATATTAACTCTCAATTCTAAATATATAAGCTCTAAAATGCAAGGGCACCCACGTTAATAAAAGAAACTTTACTAAAGCTCAAAGCACACACTGCACCACACACAATAATAGTGGAAGATTTCACCATTTCACTCTCATGGATGGATAGTTCATAGAAACAGAAACTAAAGGGAGACACAGAAAAACTAACAGAAGTTATGAACCAAATAGATTTAACAGATATCTATAGAACATTTCATCATGAAACAAAAGATTATATATTTTTTCTCAGCATGTCATGGTACCTTCTCCAAAACTGACAACATAATCAGTCACAAAACAGGCCTCAGCAGATACAAGAGGATAGAAATAATCCCATGCAGCCTATCAGGTCACTATGGACTAGGGCTTGTATTTAATAGCAACAAAAACAACAGAAATCCCACATACACATGGAAGCTGAACAATGCTCTACTCAATGAAAATTTGGTCAAGGAAGAAATAAATTCAAGACTTCTTAGAATTTAATGAAAATGAAGGCACAACACACCCAAAAATATGGGACACAATGAAAGCAGTGCTAAGTGGAAAACTTATTGCTGGATTGTCTCCAAAAAGAAATGAGAGAGCACACACTAGCAGCTTGACAGCACACCTCAAAACTGTAGAACAAAACGAAGCAAAAGATGGCAGGAAATAATCAAACTCAGGGTTGAAATCAATCGAGTTGAAACAAAAAGAACTATATAAAGAATCAACAAAACCAGTAGGTGGTTCTTTGAGAAAATCAACAAAATAATCAACCAGACCCCCCCTCCCCCCACTACCAGAGCTCCTCCCAGCAACTAAACCACCATCTAAAGAGTACACATGAATGGGATAGATGCATGGCTCCAGCTGCATATGTAGCAGAGGATGACCTTTTTGGACATCAATGGAAGAAGAGGCCCTTGGTCCTGTCAAGGCTTGATGTCCCAGTGTAGGTGACTGTCAGTGCAGGGAGGCAGGTGGGAGTGGGTGGTTGGGTGGGGAAGCACACTTGTAGAAGCAGTGGTAGGGGGAATGGAAGAGTGGGTTTCTGGAGGGGAACCTGGTAAACAGGATAACATTTGAAATGCAATAAAAAAATCCAATAAAAGAAAAAAAACTCTGTATAAAAGAGAGATTAGGGAGTCAGGGAGAGTAAGGGACTAAGAGATAGAAAGAGTTCTAGGGACAGGGACAAAACAGCCACTCTATAGTAAACCAGGCCTATCTGGCAATTGTCAGGTACACTTGGGTGGAGCCTAGATAGAATGCTAACAATAAAACTACTCTCATAAACTACTCTCCTACAAATGGACACAGAGAGAGAGAGAGAGAGAGAGAGAGAGAGAGAGAGAGAGAGAGAAAGAGAGAGAGAAAGAGAGAGAGAGAGAGAGATATTCAACATGAATTAACAGCCACAGGGGCCTGGATTGTTTTCTTTAAAACTAATATTGAAGTCTAGACAGAACACTTTAGAGAGACATGTCTTTGATATCATAGAAGAGGCAATTTAGGAGAAACTAAATCTACCGAAAGACTATACATGGACTGACCCAGGGCTCCAACAGCATATGTAGCAGAGAATAACCTTGTTGGGGCACCAGTGGAAGGGGAAGCCCTTGATCCAGCCGAGGTTGGACCCCCAGTGCAGGCGAATATGGGGGGGGTAGTAAGGGGGAGGTATGGGGGGGAATACCTGTATGGGGGGGAGGGGGGGTGGGATGGGATGGGGGGTTTTGGACAGGAGACTGGGAAGGGGAATAACATTTGAAATGTAAATAATGAAATATATCTAATAAAAAATTAAAAAAATACAAAGAAACTTAAATCTAAATGTATCTCCAATTGTATCCTATAGGTTGAATAGTAAACAATTTCTAGTTCTTATTTTCAGGTTCCAGTTTTACATCCAAGGTACCTCAGGCAGAAATGTCAGGGGACCTGGATGCCAAGAACTGGGACTACACACAGAGCAGCAACCAGAAATTCTGCTACAGGTAGAAAACTGGCAACTTCTCTTTTTTTGTTGAGGGAATGGTAGAATATATTACAAGCCCAATGTTCTGATCAAAGTTCACTTGGGTCATGGTGTTTGAGCGTATACCCAAACAGAGTTAATTAAGAAAGCAAAGGTTACCTGTCACTTTACTTGATGTTGCTCAGCTGGGAAAATGGGGTGTGTGTGGGGGGAGGGAGCAATAATGCAAGGGGCCCAGGTGTTTATCGTTTACTGCTGAACCAAGCCTATGGATTCAAAAAGATCATCCTTCAAGATTTCCTCTTTTCTCAAAGTCATTTGATATTTCCAGATGACAGACTTACCCTTCTCTGCTATGTGAGTGGGGTCCAAGGCTCCTTCAGCATTTGTGGACAGAACACAAGGCCTGTGATCAAGGTTCCAAAGTGCGCATTGGCAGATGACCTAGGGGAACTGTGGGAGAATTCCCTCTTCACAGATTGCTGCCTGGTGGTAGCTGGCCAGGAATTCAGGGTTCACAAGGCCATTCTAGCAGCTCACTCTCCAGTTTTCAGAGCCATGTTTGAACATAATTTTATGCAGGAGAGCCTAAAGAACTGAGTTGAGACCATGACCTGGATCCCCAAGTCTTCAAGGAGATGATGGGCTTCATTTACACAGGGAAGGCACCACATCTCTACAACCACTCCATATTCACTGGTTTGTTGGCAGCTCCTGACAAGTATGGCCTGGAAGACTTGAAGGCCATATATGAGGATGTCCTCTGCAGGAAACTCTCTGTGGAGAATGCTGCACACACTCTCATCCTGGCTGACCTCCACAGTACAGAGCAGCTGAAGACTCAGGCCATTTTGTTACAGTTCATGCTTCTTGAGGTCTTTGAGACCTCTGGGTAAAAGTCAATGGTGGACTCCCATCCCCACTTGGTGACTGAAGCATTCCACTCCCCGGCTTCTATAAAGAGTCTTTTCTGTGTCTTCCCTCTGAAACTACTTAAGTGGCCTTTAAGACATGATCAGCTATTACCTACACCTGTCTTCCAATAGCAACAACGTGTGTTGTTCCCAGTGACTCCCGGTTAGACAATGGTATTGCTGGAGCATTTACACTAATACTAGGGGAAGGCAGTGTGGTGTCTCAGGACTTATAATGACTCTAAATAAGTTGGAATGGTGGGTGGGGGAAATGACAGCACTGGAGTCTGGGACACTCTAACTAACATCTATCTTGTTGATGTTCTTGTTTGATTTTAGTCTGATGTCCTGGAATCTGGGATTCAACTTAGGTACCAGCCTGAAATGCTGCCCAAAAGGGTTTCTTCAGAGAAACCTGTCCACATTGCACTAAGGAGAAAAGATGACCAGAGGCTCAGAGCAATGGAGAAGCTAAATATGAATGTTTAGTCTTAAGAGAAGGGAAAGGGAAAGAAGGCTTTGTTTTTTTAAAAACAATCAAGTTTGGTGGTTTGAATATGCATGGCCCATGGGAAGTATCATTCTTAGGAACTGTGGCCTCTTTGGAGGAAGTGCACTCTTGGTATAGGAACCGTGTCACTGTGGAGGCATGGCTTTGAGGTAATGTATATTACCTCAGAGCTCAAGCTCTGGCCACTGTCACACAGTTACTTCCTGACTCCCTTCTTATCGAGGTACTCAGTTCCTCCTCAAAACCATGTCAGCTTGCACACTGTCATGCTTCTTGCCATTATGATAATGGACTGTACCTCTGAAACTGTAAGCCAGCCCAAATTAAATATCTATCTTTCTTTCTTTCTTTCTTTCTTTCTTTCTTTCTTTCTTTCTTTCTTTCTTTCTTATATAGGTACACTGTAGCTGTCTTCAGACACACCAGAAGAGGGCATCGGATCTCATTACAGATGGTTGTGAGCCACCATGTGGTTGCTGGGATTTGAACTCAGGACCTCTGGAAGAGCAACAGTGCTCTTAACTACTGAGCCATCTCTCCAGCCCCTAAATATCCTTTTTAAAAGTTGTCTTGGCCATGGTGTCTCTTCACAGCACTGAAACCCTAAGATAATGAACAAAACCAGCTCTTTAGAGAAAACCATGTCCTAATAAAATATGAAATGAATAATTAAATTTGAATCAGTTTATGGATTATTTTTGTGGATTGCCTTGGTGGTGTTTGATGCTAATCCTGCTCCCCCCAATGAGGAGCATATCTTGTACTTAGGTGAGTCTATGTGAACATGCTTCCTATAACTGGTCAAATAAAGGCTAGAGCCTGTCATTGGGCAGTGGAAGAGGAGAGAGGATGGGGAAAAGTGAAGATAAGATGAAAGGACAAAAAGAAAGGAAGATATACATATATATACACATATATTAAAATGAGAAACATTTTGAAGTATGTATTGAAAAGACAATTTAAAAAACTGGAAAATTTGAGAACATTGTGAAGATAATTGATCATATAATTTAGTCTGGCAAACACCTTAAGTCTATAGTTAAAAGATAACCAGAGGAAACTTATTTTTGTAATTATCGCAGCTGATAGTATAGATTTAGCACAAGAAACACTTTATGTCTATAGTTTAAAGACAATCAAAGAAAACGTGATATACAAGTTGGATCATATAGTAGAGTGTTTTATTAGGACTAGGCTAATTTATAAGAACTCTATTGGTTCATGTTAGGACAGTGACATAAGAAGCAGAGGAAATATGAAGCATTAGTCACTGGAAACTGAGTTTAGAAAAGGAATAAGAGAAGGTTATATCTATGAAACGTTACATCAGAATCGTGTATCCTGAAGATGGAGACTAAGACAAACCTGTCTGGTTTTGCGAAAAGACCTGGTAGTCTTAGTAGTTAAGGAATTGACTACTGAGATAATAAGATGGTGGATTACCTTGGGATAAGGAGCTACAGGTCTGCTTTCTAGCTGTAGTTAGTTTAGCTACCAATGTAGTTAGAAATTTTTGGAAAAAATTATAATCTAGACGTCATTATTAAAATATCAGAGGTGAGTCAATATTCTACTACCTAGACAGTTTTCCCAGGTCCCTGTGGTCTCCATCACAACTCAGCAGAGTCAGTGTGGTCATTAGGCCGAGAAGAGGTGAAGCATTTTCCTGTGGATTAGGAACTTTGGAAAAATGAATCCCCTTGTCCTAGGCAATATGAGACATTTAACTCTCTTTTATCCTCATTTTGACAGCAGGGTAGGCTGACACCGAGCAGCATCAAGGCAATGGAGCACTTTTTCTCAGTGGTTATTATAACACAATGTAGGCAGTCTTGTCACTGTGCCTATTTCTTCTCAGAGACCTTGATGGGTGGGGTGGGAGGAGTCGTACCCGTTATGCTTTGGGATTCTCTGACCTAATAACTTTAAACATGTAGGGATACATTTAGCAGATTTCTGAAAAGATTGAGAGCTAATATATTAAGCACATCTGAGTTATGCAATCATTAAGGCTGTGATCTTTAACTTTTAACGTTTTAAATCTTTAAATTAATATTAAATAATGATTTACCAAGTTAGGATAGAAATTAGAGACTCTAAAACTGTTGTAAGGTGAGGAAGCAGTGTGTTAGTAACTGCCTATAACAAATATGGTGGATGATCATGGCACTGTCATCAACTAAGATGGCACTGAAGCTACAACCAGTCATGTGACCTGCCTTAGCAAAGATGGTGCTGAAGCAATAGCATAGGAAAACCTTATCTGCCCACAACAAAGATGGCAGTCACTCAGGAGACTGTCCCCAATGAAGATGGTGCTGAAGCTACAGCTCTGTCTGAAGGAAAATCAAAAGTTTGTTATATCTTGTAATGGCTGAAATGGCTGTGTATCAGCAGATAAAAACATGAAAAGAGAAAAACATAAAGAGATAAACCGGCACGGTTAGTCTGAGGAACAAGTGGTCTTTCCTTTTCCCTAAAGTCATCCATCCTCTATTGATGAATGCAGAGCATCACGTCTGACCTGTGCATGAAGCAGCTCACCTGTGACACCTGGTTTAGAGCTGCTGCAGACTTTCTAGTGCTCTTATTGTAAAAATAACTATTATTCATCTGCATTTATTGTCATCTCAGGCTTTCTGCTTCTACTTGTCAACCTAGGCCTAGTCCTGGAAGCTCCTAGTCTCTTAAAATCTATTCTAGGCCTAGAATAATTTTAGCCTCTGATACACTTAGGTGACTAATTGACTCCTAACTAGTTCTTTGTGAGGTCTGGATGGGTGGTTTAAAACTCCTCTCCATTGTAACTGATTCAATCTGTGTTATTCCAGTTATTCCTGAACTGTTCTGCCTCATACTAGCTTTCACCACTGTTGTATGTCTCCTTTCTTGTTCCCTGAATCATTTTGTCTTTCCCTGTGTCTCCATTTCTATGTTTTCAACCTGTCTGTGAAAAATTTTACTGGAAAAAACTGCCTCCTCTCTTACTTTTCTCTCTGTACCGCCTTCTTTTTCTTCATTATTTATTTTATTTAATTACATCTCAAATGGTTCCCTATTCCAGACTATCATTGCAGACTTCTTTACCCACCCCCCCCCAAAAAAAAACCAGACAGGTGCCTATCTGATGTAATTCACAGCAGAGTCTTTATTTTCTTTTCTAGCTCAGGCACCCCCACTCTCGCCATGCACCACAGTCATGAAAAATCACTTTGGTGGTGAAGGAGTACTGAATGTCTTCCTATTCAGACTACCTGTGGACTTAAGTAACCTAAAAAACTGGAAGGGGTGCCCTTTAACATTTTTTGGCTTAAACTGAAGTAGATAGATGTAGTTCAAATACAGACTCCTTGGGTAGAAAAGCATACCTTTAATCTGAGTCTTGAGGCAGGAAAACATACACCATTAATCCAGATCTTAAGACTAGAAGACACACCATTAGCTGCGTCCCACTTCTGTTGCAGGCCTATATAAGTATATGGAAGAAGGAAGGTTTGAGTCTTTGCCTTCTGGCTCTCATCTAACTTGCAAGCTCATTTCTTCACTGGCATCTGAACCTACTTCTTTAGAATTCTGTTTGATATTGAAGAAGACCTGAAACTTCAAACCTTGTGGAATAAGTATGGACTTTATGCATCTATACATTAGCTTGACCTCTGCTACAGATTTTTCTCATGCATTCATTTTCTATTTATATAGAGAAATTCATTCTTTATGTTCACTACAGGACCCTGATTAATACAACACCATTCAATTGAGATTGTTTACACATTTACAAACTCTTCAAATTTGGATAGAATAGTCAAAACTAGGTACCATTGACCTAAGATTCAATAAACACACACACAAATATACAGACCCAGGACTGGGGTGAGTGGGGGTAGTGGAGATTGAGAGAGATACAAACACAAAGAGACAGACAGAGAGAGAGAGAGAGAGAGAGAGAGAGAGAGAGAGAGAGAGAGAGACAGACAGACAGACAGACAGACAGACAGATTTAACAGTCATAGTGGGTCTGTTTTATCTTCAGTAGAACAAATACAGAAACCTAAGGAAACTACATAGAAATACCAGTATATATATATTTTCAGTCTCCTAGACAGAAGTAAAAGCCCTTCTTTTTCCTTCTGTTCCTGGAAAGGGTTTTGTTCTTAACTAAGCTCATTTTAAAGACTGCTCGCTCTGTTAACCAATGTATCTATCTCTTTTGTAAATTTATAAGCTCCAAGAAACACAACCAGACCTACCTCCAATGGACTCCATCTGCATAAGTAACCTGTCAATCATTAGCCTAAGTTCCCACTTGTGACCTATTCCAGAGGGTGGGATTTCTCTCCTGTTCCCTGGGTTTGGAATGACCCTCACCCAAACCACCAAGACCTAAGGGTTTCAAATGTACCAAAGAGGAGCTGGGGATTTGGCTCAGTGGTAGAGCGCTTGCCTAGGAAGCGCAAGGTCCTGGGTTTGGTCCCCAGCCCCGGGGGAAAAAAAAAAAAAGTGAAGTCCTAGAAAGAGAGGCTACATTTTCAAATGTACCAAAGAAAAATTCTTTTCTCCCAAACACATTTAGCTTATTCTTTACTATATATAATTTACTACTACTACTATTACTATTAAACCTCACCCCCAACCCACACCAACACCCATAATGCTTCAACAACTTGTCAGGTCCAGGGTTTACTCAAAATCAATATTCATGACAGTTCCAGAGAAGCAACCCACATGCTTCAATCTACTCTCACAGACACAGATGCTTCAACTGGACCTGCTCCTTTTACTTACAGATGGTTCCACCCTCCCTTGATAGCAAGAAAGAGCCAACTCTCCTAAGATTGGATCAACATCAACATCCATATTTTCTTTGGTTTCCCAGAGACACATCATCCCCAAATCAGCAAGAAGTAGTGAAAGATCATAATGACCCTATTCCTGTTCCACCATAGTCTCTCTTAAAAATTTCCTTTAATTTCAAACTAATCCATGATGAAGGAATTTTAGCATTCCTCCTAGGCTTCACCCAACAGTTATCTGGCAATGGCCAAACAGGCATGGCTCACTATAAAAAAGGCTGTTTGCCCCCTCCTTACTCTCTTATTCTCTCTTACTCTTACTCTCCCTGATACTATAACCCCTTTTCTGTCTCTCTCCCCGCTTCCCCATTTCCCCTCTTTCTCCATGTGTTCCTGGCTGGCAACTCTGATTCTTTTTCTCTCTCTTCTCTTCCTCCCTCTATGACTCGCACAGTCTCTCTCTAAATATGTATGTCTGTCTTTTTCTGCCTCTATTCCCTTTTCTTCCCTACTCAACTCCCCTTCCTATGCTCTAAATAAACTTTATTCTATACTAAAGCTATACCAGGCATATATTAAAAGACCCCAGCTTAGCAGCAGTAACGCCATTTTGTAAGGCTGTACTTAAGATGACTGGTTCAGGGAAAGGTTAGAACACTGAGTACACAGCGGCTGCCAAGCAAGATATGTTTGGTTGAAGGCCTGGCAACAGGACGACTTCGGTTGAGCACCTGACAATGAGAAAAGCCCCGGGAGAGGTCCCACACCCTGGTGGGGGGCCGAGTCAGTCGTTATGTGCCAGGAAGGTAGCTAGGAAACTTGCCCCCGGGCTGAACCCTTGCCACATTAGAATCCACCAATTATATCCCTGTAACCATCTGCTTCTGTATGCTTGCTTCTGCTCCCCAGAATCCTATAAAAAGCCCATCCTTGGTTCCGTGGGGCGCGCCAGTCCCCCGAGTGACTGAAGCGCCCGCAGGTGCCTGTGCCTGTGTATCCCGACAATAAACCAAATCCTCTTGCTGATTGCATCCTGTGGTGTCTTGGTCTGGTCTTTGGAGTTGGAGGGTCTCCATCCCGAGGGAAAGTTCTCCCTGAGAGCTTTTCAATATTACAATTTCTATATCCATCTATCTACTGATCTATCATCTATCTATACTATACTGTCTATACTATAAATAAACTATATATTAAACTGTATAATAAACTATATTCTATACACTGGCTGGTACCCCCAGGGGAAGGGCTGGCTCAGAATGGGCCTGACAGTGCAAACCTCCAACCTACACCATACCTAGTTCTAACAAGCATATCCTGGCTCTTTTCATAAAACAAAACAGTTATAATATCAAACTATCAACAAGTTTGAAAAATGTTCTACATTCTGATTTCAAATATGCTGCATTAGTCGGTGACCTATAGAGAATATACAGAATAAGTTCCTCTGTATGAATAGAAACTGGGTATATGAGAAAAAGTTAAGAGTGAGGTATAGCTACCCAACAATGGCTTAAGTCAGTACTTACCTATTCAACAAGGTTTGAAGTTTCAAGTGTTCTTCAGTATATGATCAAATTCTGAAGAAGTAGGCTCTAATGCCTGTGAAGAAATGGACTTGCTAGTAAGATGAGAGCAAGCAGGCAAAGATACAATGTTTCCTTCCTCCATGTGCTTATATAGGTCTCCAGTAGAAGGTGTGGCCCAGTCTTCTAGACGAAAAATCTGGATTAAAGGTGTGTAATATCCTGATTCAGGACTCAGATTAAAGGTGTGTTTTTCTTTTTTTTTTTTTTTTTTGTTTTTTGTTTTTCCAAAGGACATAGGCTTTATATCTTTATAAAATATTCTAGGAAGGAGGAAAACAATAAATTACCCAATACTGTTTCTTTTTCTTGAGAAACATAACAGCTTTGACAGCCCATCCCATTCCAAGGACAAGCTAAACAGAATATAGCAAGACTTCCCCCACAACTTTCCAAAGCATAGGTCAACTGTTTATACGAGTCTGTATGAAAACGAAACAAAACAACCAGTGAAAATCCAGCAGCTTGTTAAAGAAAGAGAGACTTGACAATGAGTCCTTTTCAAGTGGGGTGTGCTGGTGCACCGCAGACTTGGCAGCTTAAGGCAGGAGGATTGCAGGTTCCAGGCCAGGCAGGGCTACAGAGTGAGACCCTGTCTCTAAAAACAAAATAAACCTTTTTCAGAAGAAAATGAACTATTCGAGATAAATTGGATTAACATGTTCGTGTGCAATTCTAAGACAATAAAAAGCACCTGGGGAGGGGGAAACACATGAAAGATAACCATATTCATTATCGACATGAACATATAAATTATAACACAAGTATCTATATGACATTTATGACAAAATTATGAGAATGTGAGGAAATCCCTCTCATTCATAAATGTTAGG